>NC_074685.1:40542898-41142898 GCF_029448725.1 Salvelinus fontinalis
TTAGAGGCAACAGAAACCGTTAGAGACAACAGAAACCGTTAGAGACAACAGAACCCTTAGAGACAACAGAACCCTTAGAGACAACAGAACCCTTAGAGACAACAGAACCCTTAGAGACAACAGAAACCTTTAGAGACAACAGAACCCTTAGAGACAACAGAAACCGTTAGAGACAACAGAACCCTTAGAGACAACAGAAACCTTTAGAGACAACAGAACCCTTAGAGACAACAGAAACCGTTAGAGACAACAGAACCCTTAGAGACAACAGAAACCTTTAGAGACAACAGAACCCTTAGAGACAACATAAACCTTTAGAGACAACCGAACCCTTAGAGACAACAGAAACCTTTAGAGACAACAGAACCCTTTAGAGACAACAGAACCCTTAGAGACAACAGAAACCTTAGAGACACAAAAAGCCCAGAAACTTTGACTTTGAGATCTTTCAGATGTGTGTTTACTCTTTAGATGGGGCAGGGGGTCCGCGGAACAGAACGAAACGCAACTGAGTGGCAGAATCACAGTTTGTTTGTTTATCTTTTAAATGGCTAATTCCTCATTAAAACCGGTCTGAGGCGGCAGGAGACCTTTGATAAAAAGCGGTGTTTGCGTTACTTCTTCCACCACGCTGTCGTCTGGCTTCATCTGCTCCGCCTACTGTGTGTGTTGGCTGCAGACACCAGGAGACTATTGATTTGGCACGAAAACATGTATCATTTTTGTATAATGTTCATAAAATTATCATTATCATCTGTGAGAGGTTTTTCATTCCAACACCCTTATAATTTGCTGCATGAGAACATTCAGTGCTGGATCAGGAGCTGAAAAGCCCAAAGGTTGGCAACGTGCTACATGAAATATGTTACAGAACACTACCGCCACCTCCACTCTGCCCTCTCGCACTCTCACATCAAAAGGTCCCTTTCATCTAATTACTTCACTGCGGCACGTGTGTGTGTGTGTGTGTGTGTGTGTGTGTGTGTGTGTGTGTGTGTGCACGTGTGTTCACACTCATACATGTGTGTGAGTGCACGTGTGTGCTTGCCGGGCGTGTCTGTGTGTGTGTGTGTGTGTGTGTGTGTGTGTGCTTGCCGGGCGTGTGTGTGTGTGTGTGTGTGTGCTTGCCGGGCGTGTGTGTGTGTGTGTGTGTGTGTGTGTGTGCTTGCCGGGCGTGTGTGTGTGTGTGTGTGTGTGTGTGTGTGTGTGTGTGTGTGTGTGTGTGTGTGTGTGTGTGGGTGCTTGCCGGGCGTGTCTGTGTGTGTGTGTGTGTGTGTGTGTGTGTGTGCTTGCCGGGCGTGTGTGTGTGTGTGTGTGTGTGTGTGTGTGTGTGTGTGTGGGTGCTTGCCGGGCGTGTCTGTGTGTGTGTGTTCTCTGTTCTTGCGCATGTGTATGTGCATCAGTGTGTGAAACCAGAGCAATGCTGTTGGTCATCCCCCCTCTGTACCTGAACAAACCACGTCCATCAGACTCCAGCTCATTTTTCAACTCTGCTACCTCATGTACACTTTCTAATAAAGCCAGTGGATGAAGAGAATTAGGAGAGAGGGGAAGGTGGGGAACGGGAGAAGGGAGTGCAAACACCACTAATTCCAGTTGCGGCCGGTGTTGGTTTGCAATCTCATTAACGCACTGTAGGACTGTCAAACACACGCGTCCACTTGTTCAATCACTGGGGGCAATGCAGGCGGCTTTAAATCCAAAATGAGTTTCATGACTAGAAACCTGTCCCCTCGCGTCCGCATATCCTGCGGAGGCTGATTTATAAGGGCCCGACCCAGGAAATACCACAGACCTCAATCTCATCGGCCCTTTCTTCAAAGTTCGGAGATTGATTTCTTTGTTACTCCATTACTCTGGTTCAAGTTTCTCTCTTCAAATCAAATCAAATCGTATTTGTCACATGCGCCAAATACAACAGGTGTAGACCTTATAAGATATGCTTAATTACAAGACCTTAACCAATAATGCAGTTTTAAGAAAAAAAGAGTGAAACTATTTACTAAAATAAACTGAAGTACATTTTCTTTTACAAAAAATGACAACAAATAATTAAGGAGCAACAATAAAATATACAGGGGGTACCGGTACAGAGTCAATGTGCAGGGGCACCGGTTAGTTGAGGTAATTGAGGTAATATGTACATGTACTGCAGGTAGAGGTAAAGTGACTATGCATGGAAAATCAACAGAGAGTAGCAGCAGTGTAAAAACTAGTCCGGTTAGCCATTTGATTAGATGTTCAGGAGTCTTATGGCTTGGGGGCAAAAGCTGTTAAGAAGCCTTTTGGACCTAGACGTGGCACCCCGGTACTGCTTGCTTTGCGGTAGCAGAGAGGACAGTCTAGGACTAGGGTGGCTGGACTCTTTGGCAATTTTTAGGGCCTTCCTCTGACATCGCCTGGTATAGTGGTCCTGGATGGCCGGAAGCTTGACCCCGGAAGCTTGACCCCGTACGGCCCAGATGTACTGGGCCGTACACACTACCCTTTGTAGTGCCTTGCGGTCGGAGGCCAAGTAGTTGCCATACCGGTGGTGATACAACCAGTCAGGATGCTCACGATGGTGCACTCTCATTGGTGTACTTTTTGAGGATCTGAAGAACCATGCCAAATCTTTTCAGTCTCCTGAGGGGGAATAGCCGTTGTTGTGTCCTCTTCATGACTGTCTTGGTGTGTTTGGACCAGGATAGTTTGTTGGTGATGTGGACACCAAGGAACTTGAAGCTCTCAACCTGCTCCACTGCAGCCCCGTCGATGAGAATGGGGGCGTGCTCGGTCCTCCTTTTCCTGTAGTCCACAATCATCTCCTTTGTCTGGATCACGTTGAAGGAGAGGTTGTTGACCTGGCACCACACTGACAGGTCTCCGACCTCCTCCCTGTAGGCTGTCTCATCATTGTCGGTGATCAGGCCAACTGTTGTGTCGTTGGCAAACTTAATAGTGTTGGAGTAGTGCTTGGCTATGCAGTCATGGGTGAACAGGGAGTACAGGAGGGACCTTTGGTTTGAGGATCAGCATGGTGGATGTGTTGTTACCTACCCTTACCACCTGGGGGCAGCCCGTCAGGAAGTCCAGGATCCCGTTGCAGAGGGAGGTATTTAGTCCCAGGGCCCTTAGCTTAGTGATGAGTTTTGAAGGCACTATGGTGTTGAACACTGAGCTGTAGTCAATGAACAGCATTCTCTTACACTCCTCTCTCTTTTTATAGCACTCTCCTTCCTGCCACTCTCTCCATTGCTCCCCAGTCTCTATCCCCCTTTTCCTTCTTTCTCTATACCACTCTTAAGATACTCTCCTCTTCAAACCTCACACCTCCTCTTCTCCAGTCTGTTGTCCATCATTTTCTTCAGTCATCTGTTCCTTCCTTTCTTCTCTACCCATCAACTGGCACCTTCTGTCCCTGAGCTACACCTTTCAGGACAATTTCCCACATTATGTATATTCCTGGACTAAAAAGCCCTTTCAATGGAGATTCTCTGTCCAGCATGCTTGTACAGGTTTCCTCAATTGCTTAGACACAATTCCTGGAATAACTCAACATTTTCTCAAATCTTCACACACAATTAAAAAAACTCACACCCAACGGTACAAACATTTAACTTCTGGGTCCCAATTCAAACTTTGCCCTCAGAGAACACACACAAGCTGTCAAAAACACAGACTACATGACTGTTTGTTACACACTGGAGGGATTAATTCACAACAGTACTGTAATAAATACCTCTTACATTAGTGGATAAGGGAATGCTACTGTATATGCTGTTTTGGTCAAAAACCTGACCTTTGAAATGTCCATGCACAGTAAAATACCCAATTTCCAACAGCTTTATTTCCGAATGCAGCAAATGTACAGGTTACTCAGCTTCAGCTTTCTCATCATCTCGTCTCAGGTCTGGGTCAGGCCACAATATCTCATCAACGTCACACATTATGTTTGCTCTTGCCAGGCAGCGTGGGAAAAATGCCCTTGTGTGCCTTAGAAAACCCTGGATAGACTCCACAGACACATCACCACAGGCATCCACCATTGCCTCCAGGAGGTTTTGCTGTGTGTAGGGGTTTCAGTCATACACTCTCCAGCGCCATGCTGAGAAAACTTCTTCAATCGTATTCAGAAATGGGGAATATGCTGGCAAAAAAATAACGGTGAACCTGGGGTGGTCATTGAACCAGGCGCGAACCAGAGCAGCTCGATGCGAACTCACGTTATCACAAATGACAACATCTTGGGCTTGCTCTGGTTGCCCTGGCTCCCCTTCCTGTTGAAGAATGTTATTGTGCAGCTGATCTAGAAATTGAAGGAGTTGTGTCGTGTTGTATGGACCCACTTTGACATGGCGGGGGAGAACGCCACGATTGCTGATGGCTGCACATAGGGTGACTCCTCTCTGGCCAGGAGCTTGTATGATGACACGGTGACCAATGATGTTGCACCCTTTTTTGCGCCTTTTTGTCAGGTTGAACCCTGCCTTGTCGATGAAGATGTACTCCTGTAGGTCAGCCATGGCATCCAGCTCAAAGATTCTCTACAGAAGTAAAGAAAACTAAAAATGTACTGTACTACAAATATAGTACTGTATTGTACTACTGTACTGGAATGAAAGATTGTGTACTGCAGTTACTGTATCACATTACTATACAGTACTGTATTGATATGCTGGAGAAATGGGCCATACTCTACATACTGTAAAAATTCTGTACAATAAAGCAGTTACCTGCACATATTGGAATCGTTGCTGCTTAACTGTTTGAATTCCTTTCAAAAGGCACACGGTACAGCTGCTTTGTCCTTGTGGTTCTTCTGAACGACCCGGTCAATGATGGAAATGCTGATGCTGTCAATTCCTTGGAACACTACCTGGTCTTCAACTATTTGGGTTTGAATTTCCCTCAAAGGATGGCATTATTGGCAATCACCATATTCACCAGGGCAGTCTCCTGCTCAGCTGTGAGAAGTCTCCGCCTACCTCCAATAGATGGCCGCCTCTCAGTTCTGCAAAAATTACATTTGACCATTACTGACCTATGGTCATCCATTACTGACCTATGGTCATCCATTACTGACCTATGGTCATCCATTACTGACCTATGGTCATCCATTACTGACCTATGGTCATCCATTACTGACCTATGGTCATCCATTACTGACCTATGGTCATCCATTACTGACCTATGGTCATCCATTACTGACCTATGGTCATCCATTACTGTGGTAAAAACTACCCTGAGAACAAAGTGGAGATTCAGTTTATATGCACTACAACATTACATGTATCACAGTAACAACAAGGCAAATTACCTGTTTTCCTTTCTGAAAGTACGGACAATGGATGCAACCGTGTAATGGGTTAGGTTGGGTTCCACTAGCTGTCCAGCTTCTCTCATAGTCCTCCCATGTATGAGCACATGATGAACTAGGGTGGCACGGATTTCATCCGAGGTTAATTGTTTTTGTTGTTGTTGTTGTCCTTGAGCCCCTTCCTCTCTATTGTCTTGCAACTTCGGCATTGTTAGGATCCATTGTTCCAAAGTGCATGGACATGCCTCTAGGCCCTATTTCTTGATCCTGCAATTCTGATTGATGTGTTAACAATTTTGAGGCTTAGTGTGTACACCTGGAGAAAGGTGTGCTCTTTGAGTTTAGGTTGTGATTACTTCAGTTAATTATATTTAGAGCATGTGTGTTACGCTCGTTGTTGGAATGAGTGAACCAAGGTGCAGCTAGGTAGGTCTACATCTAATTTTATTCAATGAACACCGGAAAAAAAAAAAATACAAACGAAACGTAACGTTTAGTAGGGCCTCTGATTGGGAACCATACCCGGCCAACAAAGAAATAGAAAACATAGATTGCCCACCCTAGTCACACCCCGACCTAACCAAATAGAGAATTAAAAGGATCTCTAAGGTCAGGGCGTGACAGAACTTTGGTGGCGTCTCTGGTGCGGGGATCGTCGCCGGACGCTCCGGACAGTGAATCATCGCCGGAGGAATCGAACCGTAGATCGTCGGCGGGGATTCCGGACCGTAGATCGTCGCCGGGGACTCCGGACCATAGATCGTCGCCGGGGACTCCGGACCGTAGATCGTCGCAGAAGGCTCCGGACTGGGAACTGTCGCTGGAGGCTCTGGACTGGGAACCGTCGCTGGAGGCTCCGGACTGGGAACTGTCGCTGGAGGCTCTGGACTGCAGACCGTCGCTAGAGACTCTGGAATGCAGACCGTCGCTGGAGACTCCGGACCTTGGATCGTCTCTGGAGGCTCCGGGCCATGGATCATCACTGGAGGCTCCGGGCCATGGATCATCACTGGAGGCTTCGGGCCATGGATCATCACTGGAGGCTTCGTGCCATGGATCATCACTGGAGGCTTCGTGCCATGGATCATCACTGGAGGCTTCGTGCGTGGAGCAGGCACAGGACGTACCAGGCTGGAGACACGCACTGGAGGCCGGGTGCATGGAGCTGGCACAGGATATACTGGACCTTGGAGGCGCTCTGGAGGTCTGGAGCGTAGAGCTGGCACAACGCGTTCTGGACAAAGGACCACCTTCACACGGCAAGTGCGGGGAGCTGGCACAGGACGCACTGGGCTGTGAAGGCGCACCGGAGATACAGCGCGTAGAGCCGGCACAGGATATCCTGGACCGAGGAGGCGCACTGGAGACCAGGCACGCTGAGCCGGCACCACCCGTCCTGGACAGATGCCCACTTTCGCACGGCAAGTGCGGGGAGCTGGCACAGCACGCGCCGGGCTGTGGATGCGCACTGGAGACACAGTGTGTATCACCGCAAAACATGGTGCCTGACCGGTCACACGCTCCCCACGGTGAGTACAGGGAGTTGGCTCTGGTTCAAACCCTGGCTCCGCCAACCACCCCGTGTGCCTCTCGGGCTTCCGTTGTGGTCGCGAACCCCGGTGTCGTTGTTGCTCCTCCCTCACTGCCTCCGTCTGCTCCCATGGAAGGCGATCCTTTCCGGCCAGGATATCCTCCCATGTCCAGGATCCCTTACCGTCCAAGATATCCTCCCATGTCCAGGATGTCTGCTCCTCCTGGCCACGTTGCTTGGTCCGTTTGTGGTGGGATTTTCTGTTACGCTCGTTGTTGGAATGAGTGGACCAAGGTGCAGGGTGGTAGGTGTACATCTTATTTTATTCAATGAACACCGGAAAAGAAAAAAAAATACAAACGAAACGTAACGTTTAACAGGGCTAAACAGCACAGTACCAAAACAAGATCCCACAAACTACAGGTGGAAAAAAGCTGCCTAAGTATGATCCCCAATCAGAGACAACGATAGACAGCTGCCTCTGATTAGGAACCATACCCGGCCAAGAAAGAAATAGAAAACATAGATTGCACACCCTAGTCACACCCCGACCTAACCAAATAGAGAATTAAAAGGATCTCTAATGTGTTTGCTGAATGAATATATAGTGCAATTAATGATTTATTTGGCCACTTTTTTGTAAGGTTTTGCAGAAAGAGTTTTGAATATTGAAAATTGTGGAAACAGGAGAATAGTGTTGACGGTTATGGGAAATGTGTGTTTTGGGGAATGAATTAAGGGTATGGGTTTTTGTTCTACAGGAACCAATTTTTGTGTCTAAGCAATCGAGAAAAACTGTAGTTACAGGAGTGGGTTTAATCTGCTTTCTGGGAATCCAGCCATTAAAGAGGAAATCTGCAGTTCAAATGACAACAAAGCAGATGACGCATGTCTAAGTTGTTATCTTATTATATTAATAATTTAAAAGTTCTGTAAAAGGATGTATCTGTCACAGATTGTCCCTTTAAACGTTTACTGTGTATGTATTCAGTACAGTATTCAGTACGATATTCCCCTCCCCTCATTAAGAGTTCACTCTCTGTTCCACCCAGGAGGGTTTGATCATTAGGACATGTACGGACCTGTACAGATCAGATCAATCCTACGAGCCGATTCACATCACCTCCATGGCTTCAATGACATTGACTGCTGGCCTATCCTTGTGGAGATATGAGGTAGGTAGTGTGATATGGAGCATGTGATGTGTAGATGAGGTGCTGCATATTAAAGGAAATGGTGAGATGGGAGAACTGAACACTAATGAATCTTCAACCAGGTTCAACCAGCTTGACTAATTCAAAGGTACGGTAAGAAGTTCCAGTAATTAAGAGACATTTCTGGTAAGCTCGGGTGGCAGGTTTCTAGGTTCTCTGGTAATAGCATTGGTAGTCTCTTATGAGATGTGAGTGACAGACTGGTTCCGGGTACTGAGAATATAGCGTTGGTGATGGGAGCTGCAGTATTGTACAGCCAGAGTTGGATCACTGATTTGGGCTTGTGGAACCAGGATAGTGTGTGCAGGGCTGATTCTCTGCTTGAGTGTCAGTAACTGACATCTAAGACCAAGTGATTATGCCCTCCTGGATCATGCATGCTCTTGCTATCTTCAAGTAACAAAAAATACTTAATTAAGCTGAGTGGGCCATGACTCTTAGTTAGACTATGTGTTTGTCACTCTGAGTAGATACAGACGGCAGCAACCCATTAGATCTGATCGTGTCATCTGCGTGCGTCTCAGATATTTGCCTATAATTAAGATGAGATCTACATAGCCAGCAGTTCTACAGGCAAGATGCAGGTGGCTGGAAGGTATCTAGATGAATGTGTCCCGGACAGGGGCAAATGTCAGTACCACACAACTGAAGAGTAATGACTAGCTATGTGGGCCAGCTCCTCTTTCCACTGTGCAGAGACAGAGGAAAGTGATACCGGGACACGTTGTTACAGGCTTCTTCTTCTCTTCTTACAGAAGAGAGAGACACCGGGACACGTTGTTACAGGCTTCTTCTTCTCTTCTTACAGAGGAGAGAGACACCGGGACACGCTGTTACATGCTTCATCTTCTCTTCTTACAGAGGAGAGAGACACCGGGACACGCTGTTACAGGCTTCTTCTTCTCTTCTTACAGAGGAGAGAGACACTGGGACATGCTGTTACAGGCTTCTTCTTCTCTTCTTACAGAGGAGAGAGACACTGGGACATGCTGTTACAGGCTTCTTCTTCTCTTCTTACAGAGGAGAGAGACACCGGGACACGCTGTTACAGGCTTCTTCTTCTCTTCTTACAGAGGAGAGAGACACTGGGACATGCTGTTACAGGCTTCTTCTTCTCTTCTTACAGAGGAGAGAGACACCGGGACACGCTGTTACAGGCTTCTTCTTCTCTTCTTACAGAGGAGAGAGACACTGGGACACGCTGTTACAGGCTTCTTCTTCTCTTCTTACAGAGGAGAGAGACACCGGGACACGCTGTTACAGGCTTCTTCTTCTCTTCTTACAGAGGAGAGAGACACTGGGACATGCTGTTACAGGCTTCTTCTTCTCTTCTTACAGAGGAGAGAGACACTGGGACACACTGTTACAGGCTTCTTCTTCTCTTCTTACAGAGGAGAGAGACACTGGGACACGCAGTTACAAGCTTCTTTTTCTCTTCTTACAGAGGAGAGAGACACTGGGACACGCTGTTACAGGCTTCTTCTTCTCTTCTTACAGAGGAGAGAGACACTGGGACATGCTGTTACAGGCTTCTTCTTCTCTTCTTACAGAGGAGAGAGACACTGGGACACGCTGTTACAGGCTTCTTCTTCTCTTCTTACAGAGGAGAGAGACACTGGGACATGCTGTTACAGGCTTCTTCTTCTCTTCTTACAGAGGAGAGAGACACCGGGACACACTGTTTTCACTGAACTAGAGGCAGAGAAGAAAGGGAACAAGATAAGAGAAAGTGTCTCTCTTTCACCATCAGACTGGAGATGACACTGAGATGACACTTTTTTAGTCATGACACTGAAATTAATAGTGGGAGAGATGTGCCTACTTCTTCAAAGAGTATCTTAAATGAATCCCCCCCAACCATAAAAATATTAAAATTACCAGTCAAAAGTTTGGACACACCTACTCATTCAAGGGTTTTTCTTTATTTGTACTATTTTCTACATCGTAGATACATCAAAGCTATGAAATAACACATGTGGAATCATGTAGTAACCAAAAAAGGGTTAAACAAATCAAAATATTTTATTTATGTTCTTCAAAGTAGCCACCCTTTGCCTTCATGACAGCTTTGCACACTCTTGGCATTCTCTCAACCAGTTTCACCTGGAATGCTTTTCCAAAAGTATTGAAGGAGTTCCCACATATGCTGAGCACTTGTTGGCTGCTTTTCCTTCACTCTGGTGTCCAACTCATCCCAAACCATCTCATTTGGGTTTAGGTCGAGTGATTGTGGAGGCCAGGTTATCTGATGCAGCACTCCATTAATCTCCTTCTTGGTAAAATAGCCCTTACACAGCCTGGAGGTGTGTTGTGTCATTGTCCTGTTGAAAAACAAATAATAGTCCCATTAAGCGCAAACCAGATGGGATGGCGTATTGCTGCAGAATGCTGTGGTAGCCATGCTGATTAAGTGTGCCTTGAATTCTAAATAAATCACAGACAGTGTCACCAGTAAAGCACCATCACACCTCCTCCTCCCTGCTTCACGGTGGGAACCACAGATGCGGAGATCATCCGTTCACCTACTCTGCGTCTCACAAAGACATGGTGGTTGGAACCAAAAATCTGAAATTTGGACTCATTAGACCAAAGGACATATTTCCACCGGTCTAATGTCCATTGCTCGTGTTTCGTGGCCCAAGCAAGTCTCTTCTTATTATTGGTGTCCTTTAGTTGTCACGCCCTGATCTGTTTCACCTGTCCTTGTGATTGTCTCCACCCCCTCCAGGTGTCGCTGATTTTCCCCAGTGTATTTATCCTTGTGTTTCCTGTCTCTCTGCGCCAGTTTGTCTTGTTTGTTCCCAAGCCAACCAGCGGTTTTCCCATTCTCCAGCTTTTTGCATTCTCCCTTTTCTTGTCCTCCAGGTTTTGACCCTTGCCTATTTCTGGACTCTGTACCCACCTGCCTGACCATTCTGCCTGCCTTGACCATGAGCCTGTCTGTCACTCTGTACCTCCTGGACTCTGATCTGGTTTTGACCTATTTGCCTGTCCACGACCATTCTCTTGCCTAGTCTCTTTGGATTAATAAACATTGTAAGACTGCATTGTAAGACTCCTCCTGTAAGACTCCTCCTGTGTCTGCATTTGGGTCTCACCTTTTGCCTTGATATTAGTGTTTTCCTTGCAGCAATTTGACCATGAAAGCCTGATTCACACAGTCCCCTCTGAACAGTGATGTTGAGATATGTTTGTTACTTGAACTTGGTGAAGCATTTATTTGGGCTGCAATCTGAGGTGCAGTTTACTCTAATGAATTTATCCTGTGCAGCAGAGGTAATTCTGGGTCTTCCTTTCCTGTGGCGGTCCTCATGAGAGCCAGTTTCATCATAGAGCTTTATGGTTTTTGCGACTGCACTTGAAGCAACTTTCAATGTTTTGGAAATTTTCCAGATTGACTGACCTTCATGTCTTTAAGTAATGATGGATTGTCCTTTCTCTTTGCTTATTTGAGCTGTTCTTGCCATAATATGGACTTGGTCTTTTACCGAATAGGGCTATCTTCTGTATACCACCACTACCTTGTCACAATACAACTGATTGGCTGAAACGCATTAAGAAGGAAATAAATTCTCCAAATTAACTTTTTACAAGGCACACCTCTTAATTGCAATGCGTTCCAGGTGACTACCTCATGAAGCTGATTGAGAGAATGCCAAGAGTGTGCAAAGATCAAATCTAACTTTATTTGTCACTTGCGCCAAATACAACAAGTGTAGATTTTACTGTGAAATACTTACAAGCCCTTAACCAGCAGTGCAGTTCAATAAGAGTTAAGAAAATATTTGCCAAGTAGACTAAAATAAGTAACACAATAACGAGGCTATATACTGGGTGCACTGGTACCGAGTCAGGTTAGAAAATATGTCATCAAGGCAAAGAGTGGCTACTTTGAAGAATCTCAAATATAAAATACAATTTGATTTGTTTAACAGTTTTTGTTGGTTGCTACATGATTCCATATGTGGTATTTCATAGTTTTGATGTCTTCACTATTATTTTACAATGTAGAAAATTGTGTCCAAACTTTTGACTGGTACTGTACATGTTTCTAGTAGCACTGACTTTGTTAACTACTTTATTGAGGGAAAATGTACTTGCTATGACTGTGATGTGTGGTTGTCTCACCCAGCTATCTCAAGATGAATGCTTTGTATAATAGTGTCTGCTAAATGACTAAAATGGAAAACTAGAATGTGTCATCAGACTGTGATTTGGCGGCTCAGGCTATTGTTAGAGCCAACATTTCTCTCACTCGAACTCTCTTTTTCTTTGTCTCTCTCTCTCACTCTCCTTCTCTCTGGCCTTGGTATTTGGACATCAGGCATTCCTTATTCTTCGGGCCAGCACATTTATTCCTGTCTAACTCTCTGTTTCCTAGTCATAAGCTGTGTTCGAATAGTCATTCTAACCACACTAACTGTACTATGTACGTAAATTGAGTATACAGTATGCTTCTTGGTCATAGTATGGATATAGTTAGTATGCCAAACGTTCCCGGATGTCATACTACATTCGGCAAAATACGAAGTATACAAGCAGTGTGCACTATTTCCAGGCTTTTAGGGCCTATAATGCAATTCTTCAGAAAATGGGCGTGGCTTCACAACACTCAGATTTGAAGAAAATGGAGGAAAATATGCAGCCAAAGTATATCGAGAGCGGATACAAATTCATTGCTTTAACTAAGTATGACAAATGTTAAGAAAATATTGAGCAATGTAATAAAGTAATGACTTATGTTATGCTAACAATCTAGCAAGAGGTTGCATAGCAACAGCATAAACCTCCGGTAGTACGCTCAACTGAAAGGATACCGTTCATTTACAGTATACTAAAATGAACTAACATTATTTAGTATGTAGTATATTCTCATTAAGTATGTAGTATACAGTATGTTAGTATGGGTATTTGAACACAGAGAACTGTAGCATAGACTAGTTCTTCCGGGGCTGGTCACATGGTCAGGACATCCTCCTGATGGTTGCACCCTCTGCCTCTGAGTGAGCCTACCACTGCATAGCATTTTAATAAACATGCTTGTTTATTCATACATTTCTTCTACTTATTTTTTCACAATTTTATTTATTTATCTATACATTTTGTTTTAGGAGCATGCGAACCCTCCCTCCCGCTGAACACACATGATGATATTGCTAGATGTCGGCTTGTTTTAACTAGGCTCATTACCCGGTGGGAAACCTCTCCAGTTAATTAAAATAATTTGCTGTTATCGCGGCTGCTGCTGTTGCTGCTTTGGCTAGCCACATGTTACCGGGGGAGTGCTGTGCAGAGGCAGCCTGCTTCTCTCTCTCACCCTGCCTGGCGAACGCTGCTCCTCGGCCGCCGCCGTTTCTCAGGCTAATTATCGACGTAGGAGGAATATTTTACCGCCATATTTAACATGCCATGCTTTGGCCCGCTTCTGTGGGTGGGAGGAGGAGGAGAAAAAGAAGCAGAAGAAGCAGAGAAGAAGAGAGAACGAGTGTAGAAACATGCCTTGAATGTTGAGGGGTTTTGTAATTAGCCAGTATCAAGAAAGCTGCTGTTTTAGCAGGTCTAGTTTGGTTGATTTTTATATGGGTTATGTAT
This sequence comes from Salvelinus fontinalis, assembly GCF_029448725.1. Classification (NCBI taxonomy): domain Eukaryota; kingdom Metazoa; phylum Chordata; class Actinopteri; order Salmoniformes; family Salmonidae; genus Salvelinus; species Salvelinus fontinalis. The sequence goes on from NC_074685.1 coordinate 40,556,535, forward strand.
TTAGTGATTCGGTTATGTATTTATATGACCTCACACTCATTGCATAAGTGAAAGGGGAGCGTAAGAAGTGCATGGTTGAGGTTAGGTAGGCTGCTGTAGTAAAATATACCCAGTACATAGCCTATCAACCCTCAAATTCATACAAATGTCAAATTTGGCTCGTTTCGTCGCAGTAGTAAAATAGTCCTGCAGCAGGAGGATCTGATTATTAAAAAGAAAAGCTGATAATTTCAACCGGAAATTTGTTTTGATAGGTTACAGTGGGCTATATTTTAGGTGCAGGCGATGGCTGCATTTCTGAAACACTTGTATGTCGTAGTGGAGACCAATATCTATCTTGTGTTATTAATTAAGCTACATTAAACCACAGTTGTTGATGTGTAGGGCTTTATTTCATATACATTTGTGAATGTCGCAGTAGTAGGACTCACAGTAGTAGCACATTTACTGTCTGGTGTTTTACCGTTTGAGTGCGAGAGAAAAAGAAAGAGAACAAGGGTTTCAGTGAATGGATGTAAATCATGACTCATTAGAATTGTCTGCGGTGCGCAGTGATTCAATTAAGATACATCTGTACTAATGAATATGACCTAATATGTCTTCTTGGGTGACATACAACTACAATGGTTAAATGTCACTATGTTTTCATATTTTAACAAGACCAAGGACCTTGGCAATACATAGTACATACACCCCTATACTGCTTCATTCAGCTCTGAATCAGGGTATCAAACAGCAACAACAGACAGCCATTGTTGCTCAATAGCCTAACTCAGAATTGATAATGCTGACAAGACATACGTCTATGGTCCCCAGTCTGAACATCAGCCATTGTTGTTCCTGAGAGAACGAGACTTAAATGACATTGAGAGGGTAGTAAATGAGAAATAGTGAAAAGGAGATATTTAAATGTAATGAGTGTGGCAGTGATAAGCTGATCCAGACACTGGGGGGCCCGTACCCAGAGATGAGGGCTCCTCCTGGGGTTGAATATCGACCTGTAAGGCCCCTCCTGAATCTGGATTCTGGATCTCCATGTTGTACGTTTATCTATATTGGAGAATGTGGATAACGAGTCATGTTGTGCGTTGGTGGGAGAAACAGGTACAGTAGATGTCTGTATGAGATTGGGAGATGGGGGAGGGGGGAGGGGTGCAAAACTACTGTGGGAGTTGATACAGTAAGAAGTTGGGGAATGGGGGATATCTTCTCCTCCTTCATATCTCGGAATGTCGCTGATATTAAAAAAAGTATCAAAAGTCAATTTACGATGTGAAAGGCACCCTCATTAAATATTGGCAGAGAGAAAACCAAATGGTTGGTTACACTTTTTCTCAATTGCTTCGACACAATTCCTGGAACAATTCACCATTTTCTCAAATCTTCGCACACAATTAAAAAAACTCACACCCAACGATACAAACATTTAACTTCTGGGTCCCAATTCAAACTTTGCCCTCAGACAACACACACAAAAGGTCAAAAACACAGACTACATGACTGTTCGTTACATACTGGAGGGATTCATTCAAAACACTGCTACCAAAATGTTTAGAATAGGTTTCAAATAAAATAATTTGAAACTGTAAAATCACAGCACTGACTCTCCAGATAACCCTTTCAGGATCACCCTGGCGAGAGAACTTAAACAGTACTGTAATAAATACCTCTTACATTAGTGGATAAGGGAATGCTACTGTATATGCTGTTTTGGTCAAAAACCTGACCTTTGAAATGTCCATGCACAGTAAAATACCCAATTTCCAACAGCTTTATTTCCGAATGCAGCAAATGTACAGGTTACTCAGCTTCAGCTTTCTCATCATCTCGTCTCAGGTCTGGGTCAGGCCACAATATCTCATCAACGTCACACATTATGTTTGCTCTTGCCAGGCAGCGTGGGAAGAATGCCCTTGTGTGCCTTAGAAAACCCTGGATAGACTCCACAGACACATCACCACAGGCATCCACCATTGCCTCCAGGAGGTTTTGCTGTGTGTAGGGGTTTCAGTCATACACTCTCCAGCGCCATGCTGAGAAAACTTCTTCAATCGGATTCAGAAATGGGGAATATGCTGGCAAAAAAATAACGGTGAACCTGGGGTGGTCATTGAACCAGGCGCGAACCAGAGCAGCTCGATGCGAACTCACGTTATCCCAAATGACAACATCTTGGGCTTGCTCTGGTTGCCCTGGCTCCCCTTCCTGTTGAAGAATGTTATTGTGCAGCTGATCTAGAAATTGAAGGAGTTGTGTCGTGTTGTATGGACCCACTTTGACATGGCGGTGGAGGACGCCACGATTGCTGATGGCTGCACATAGGGTGACTCCTCTCTGGCCAGGAGCTTGTATGATGACACGGTGACCAATGATGTTGCACCCTCTTTTGCGCCTTTTTGTCAGGTTGAACCCTGCCTTGTCGATGAAGATGTACTCCTGTAGGTCAGCCACGGCATCCAGCTCAAAGATTCTCTACAGAAGTAAAGAAAACTAAAAATGTACTGTACTACAAATATAGTACTGTATTGTACTACTGTACTGAAATTAAAGATTGTGTACTGCAGTTACTGTATCACATTACTATACAGTACTGTATTGATATGCTGGAGAGATAGGCCATACTCTACAAATTGTAAAAATTCTGTACAATAAAGCAGTTACCTGCACATATTGGAATCGTTGCTCCTTAACTCTGTTTGAATTCCTTTCAAAAGATACACGGTACAGCTGCTTTGTCCTTGTGGTTCTTCTGAACGATCCGGTCAATGATGGAAATGCTGATGCTGTCAATTCCTTGGAAGTCTACCCTGTCTTCAGCTATTTTGGGGTTTGAATTTACCATTACTGGTCATCCATTACTGTGGTAAAAACTACCCTGAGAACAAAGTGGAGATTCAGTCTATATGCACTACAACATTACATGTATCACAGTAACAACAAGGCAAATGACCTGTTTTCCTTTCTGAAAGTACGGACAATGGATGCAACCGTGTAGCGACTTAGGTTGGGTTCCACTAGCTGTCCAGCTTCTCTCATAGTCCTCCCATGTATGAGCACATGATGAACTAGGGTGGCACGGATTTCATCTTTTGTTGTTGTTGTCGTCCTCTTCCTCTCTGTTGTCTTGCAACTTCGGCATTGTTAGGATCCATTGTTCCAAAGCGCATGGACATGCCTCTAGGCCCTATTTATTGATCCTGCAAATCTGATTGGTGTGTTAACAATTTTGAGGCTTAGTGTGTACACCTGGAGAAAGGTGTGCTCTTTGAGTTTAGGTTGTGATGACTTCAGTTAATTATATTTAGAGCATGTGTTTGCTGAATGAATATATAGTGCAATTAATGATTTATTTGGCCACTTTTTTGTAAGGTTTTGCAGAAAGAGTTTTGAATATTGAAACATGTGGAAACAGGTGAATAGTGTTGACGGTTATGGGAAACGTGTGTTTTTGGGAATGACGTAAGGGTATGGGTTTTTGTTCTATTACAGGAACCAGTTTTTGTGTTTAAGCAATTGAGAAAAACTGTAATCGTGTCAAACAACTTGTTGGTGAGTGACGGTGTTATATTTTATGTCTTGTTATTTCCTCTTTTAGTATCTCTGTGTGTGTTTGTTCTTTGCTTGTTAATCCACCAGTCAACACAGTCTAATCCCAGTGATGAAGATTTATAGTCGGCCAGGCATCCCTCGTTGTGTTTGATCACAGCACCGCCACCTGCACCACCCATAGCCCCTATAGTGTGTGTGTGTGTGTGTGTGTGTGTGTGTGTGTGTGTGTGTGTCTCTGTGACTGCACTTTACATACACATTATATACTACTAAGGCACACACATATGCATGAAGACACAAACCCACACAGATACATACACACCAGTGGAGCCCTACCCCCCCTTTGCCCTCAGAACAGCCTCAATTCGTCAGGGCATGAACTCTACAAGGTGTCAAAAGCGTTCCACAGGGATGCTGGCCCATGTTGACTCCAATGCTTTCCACAGTTGTGCCAAGTTGGCTGGATGTCCTTTTGGTGCTGGACCGTTCTTGATACACACGGAAAACTGATGAGCATGAAAAACTCAGCACCGTTGCCGTTCTTGACACAAACCGGTGTGCGTGGCGCTTACTACCATACCCCAGTAAAAGGCACTTCAATCTTTAGTCTTGCCCATTCACCCTCTGAATGGCACACATACACAATCCATGTCTCGTTCATCTCAAGGCTTAAAAATCTGTATTTAATCCATTCTTCCCTTCCTCTACACTGATTGAAGTATATTTAACAGGTGACATCAATAAGGGATCATAGCTTTCACCTGGACTCACCTGGTCTGTCTGTCATGGACTGAGCAGGTGTTCATAATGTTGTGTACATGCACATGTGAAGGCTCTCACATAGAGACACATTCTCTGACACAGGCAAGCAACCCCCCCCCCCCCCCCCACACACACACACACACACACACACTGGAGCCCACTCCCTGACACAGACGTAGAGCCTCCATGGGCCTGGGGGAGCACTAATGGCCTTGTACAGTGCAGTCAGGGAGAGTGAGGGTGAAGAGCAGAGCAAGGTGAAGGCATGCAGCTTCCCCAGTTAATCACTCCCACACATACACACACACACACATACTAAAACGCACAAACACACACAGACTCACTCATACACACACACACATACTAAAACGCACAAACACACACAGACTCACTCATACACACACACACTTACTAAAACGCACAAACACACACAGACTCACTCATACACACACACACTTACTAAAATGCACAAACACACACAGATTGACACCCCCCCCCCCCCCCCCCACACACACACACACACACACACAGAGCATATCTCCAGTCAAATAGGCCTATCCTGATGAAGCTGCCGTTTCTAAAAGGAGCAGAGCATGAATTATGCAGTTCAGTCTTCACATGAGGCTTTTTTCTTCCTCTCCACTGCGTTTCTCTTAGCCAGCTGTTTTCTCTCTCATCTTTCTCTCTATCCTCCCCACTCTTAACCTCTTCTTCATCTTACTGTCCTGTAACTTAACCATCGCTGCTCTGCTCACTACTGTACCTTGTACACTTGACTTTACCTCTCTCTCTCTCTCTCGCTCTCTCTCTCTCTCTCACTCGCTCTCTCTCTCGCTCTCTCTCTCTCTCTCTCTCTCTCTCTCTCTCTCTCTCTCTCTCTCTCTCTCTTTCTTTCCATCCCCATCTCCTCTTTCTCTTTCTCTCTCTCTCTCTCTCTCCCCATATCTCCCTCCACTCCCTCTCTCTTTCGTTCTCTCGCTCCCTATCTTTATCTCTTCCTCTCTCTCTTTCTACCCCCCTCCCCCTCTCTCTCTCTCTATTTCCCTCTCTCTGTTGCTGGATGGAGTACTGGGTAGATGAAGGTGAAGGAGACTCACTGCTCTTGTCTGCTGTTGATAGTGTGTAAGAGGAAAAGTGAAAGCTTCACGTCATATAATATAATCTGCTCTGTCATCATATAATATAATCTGCTCTGTCATCATATTATATAATCTGCTCTGTCATCATATAATATAATCTGCTCTGTCATCATATAATATAATCTGCTCTGTCATCATATAATATAATCTTCTCTGTCATCATATAATATAATCTGCTCTGTCATCATATAATATAATCTGCTCTGTCATCATATAATATAATCTGCTCTGTCATCATATAATATAATCTTCTCTGTCATCATATAATCTGTTCTGTTATCATATAATATAGAGAGGAGGTCAGAGACCTGGCAGTGTGGTACCAGAACAACAACCTCTCCCTCAACGTCAGCAAGACAAAGGAGCTGAACGTGGACTACAGGAAATAGAGGGCCAAGAACTCTACCGTTCACATTGACAGGGCTGTAGTGAAGTATCTATCATGCTCCACACAAATTAACACAGTTGTGAAGAGGGCACGCCAATGCCTCTTCCCCTCACGAGGATGAAAAGATTTGGCATGGGTCCTCAGATCCTAAAAAAGTCATACAGAAGCACCATTGAGTGCATCTTGACTGGCTGCATCACCGCTTGGTATAGCAACTGCTTGGCATCCGACCGCAAGGCGTTACAGAGGGTAGTGCGTACAGCCCAGTACATCATTGGGGCTGAGCTCCCTGCCGTCCAGGATCTTTATACCAGACGTGTCAGAGGAAGGCCCTAAAAATTGCCAAAGACTAGCCACCCAAGTCATAAACTGTTCTCTCTGCTACCGCATGGTAAGTGATACCAATGCATCAAGTCTGGAACCAACAGGACCCTGAACAGTTTCTACCCTCAAGCCATATTACTACTAAAAATGTTTCCTAAATAGTTCACCTAATAGCTTAGTTCCCGGGGTTATTGTCATACTCAAAAACAACTACATCTCAAAAACAACTTTTTATTCAAACATGCTCACGTTCATCTGCCATGCCCTAGCAAAACCAGAACCTACTTGACTAGTTAAATAAAGGTTAAGAAAATGACCCATACGAACTGCACCAAAGGATGTACTACTGTACGCCTGTGTGTGTGTCACAGAAAGTAAGAGAGAGGGAGAGAAATAGTGACGCGAGAGAGAGAGATAGAGTGTCATAGCTGGAAACACACCAAGCACAACAAGGTCACCTCCTCCAGATCAGAAACATGGTGGGAAGTCTCAGTTAAGCCAATCAGAGAGTCCATCTCTCTTTGAGCTTTACTGTGTCCTTGAGGACTGGATCCAGAGTAACCTTGCTGTCCTGTTCTGTCATGTCACTACTGCCATGTTCCTGTCACCAAGGAAGCCAGGCATGGATAACTATAGAAACCCTTTAGGGCTGGTTCTAACGGTGGAACTTTGGAACCCATTGCCATTCATAGGCTATGCTGTACTATCAGCATGTCTGTAATGATTGGGCTACGGTGTGTGTGTGTGTGTGTGTGTGTGTGTGTGTGTGTGTGTGTGTGTGTGTGTGTGTGTGTGTGTGTGTGTGTGTGTGTGTGTGTGTGTGTGTGTGTGTGTGTGTGTCTCAGTCAAAAGTTTGGACACACCTACTCATTCAAGGGTTTTTCTTTATTTGTACTATTTTCTAAATCATTGAAAAATAGTGAAGACATCAATATTATGAAATAGCACATATGGAATTATGTAGTAACCAAAAAAGTGTTAAACAAGTCAAAATATATTTTATTCAGATTCTTCAAAGTAGCCACCCTTTGCCTTCATGACAGCTTTGCACACTCTTGGCATTCTTTCAAACAGTTTCACCTGGAATGCTTTTCCAACAGTCTTGAAGGACTTCCCACATATGCTGAGCACTTGTTGGCTGCTTTTCCTTCACTCTGGTGTCCAACTCATTCCAAACCATCTCAATTAGGTTGAGGTCGGGTGATTGTGGAGGCCAGGTCATCTGATGCAGCAATCCATCACTCTCCTTTTTGGTCAAATAGCCCTTACACAGCCTGGAGGTGTGTTGGGTCATTGTCCTGTTGAAAAACAAATGATAGTCCCACTAAGCGCAAACCAGATGGGATGGTGTATCGCTGCAGAATGCTGTGCTGGTTAAGTGTGCCTTGAACTCTAAATAAATCACAGACAATGTCACCAGCAAAGCACCTCCACAGCATCACACCTCCTCCTCCATGCTTCACGGTGGGAACCACACATGCAGAGATCATCCGTTCACCAACTCTGCGTCTCATAAAGACACGGCGGTTGCAACCAAAAATCTCACATTTGGACTCATTAGACCAAAGGACAGATTTCCACCGGTCTAATGTCCATTGCTTGTGTTTCTTGGCCCAAGCAAGTCTCTTCTTCTTATTGGTGTCCTTTAGTAGTGGTTTGTTTGCAGCAATTTAACCATGAAGGCCTGATTCACGCAGTCTCCTCTGAACAGTTGATGTTGAGATGTCTGTTACTTGAACTCTGTGAAGCATTTATTTGGGCTGCAATTTCTGAGGCTGGTAACTCTAATGAACTTATTTTCTGCAGCAGAGGTAACTCTGGGTCTTCCATTCCTGTGGCCATCCTCATGAGAGACAGTTTCATCATAGCGCTTGATGGTTTTTGCGAATTCACTTCAAGAAACTTTACAAGTTCTTGAAATTTTCCAGCTTGACTGACCTTCTTGTCTTAAAGTAATGATGGATTGTCGTTTCTCTATGCTTTTTTGAGCTGTTCTTGCCATAGCATGGACTTGGTATTTTACCAAATAGGGCTATCTTCTGTATACCACCCCTAACTTGTCACAACACAACTGATTGTGAAACTCATCAAGAAGGAAAGAAATTCCACAAATTAACTTTTAACAAGGCACACCAGTTAAATTAAAGGCATTCCAGGTGACTACCTCATGAATCTGGTTGAGAGAATGCCAAGAGTGTTCAAAGCTGTCATCAAGGCAATGGGTGTCTACTTTGACGAATCTCAAGAATCAAATGTATTTAGATTTGTTCAGCACTTTTTTGGTTACTACATGATTCCTCATGTTATTTCATGGTTTTGATGATCTTCACTATTATTCTACAATGTAGAAAATAGTAAAATAAAGAAAAACCTTGAATGAGTAGGTGTGTCCAAACTTTTGACTGGTACTGTATGTGTGCGTGCGTGTGTTCGTGACAAGGGACTGAGGGTGGGCACTCTGACCTTGTTCTTACCTGTAGAGAAACAGAAGGCTCTCACAAGAGGTGGCTGAACCATCGCAATTGAGGGGAACAAAGTTTGTCATTCTTTTTAAAACTCAGCATCTGTGACATTATGGTCCAGGATAGAATGTTGTTCAATGTGTTGAGGTTGTTTTGCTCTCACACAACCTCCACATAACCTCAAAATAAACATCTGATCACGGCAAAACAAAGGATCCATGTCAAATCAAATCAAATTGTGAAATGCTTACTTACCAACAATGCAGTTAAAATGCAGTTAAAAAATGCGGTTAAAAAAGAAAAATGGATAAGTATGAGAAATAACAGTAACAAGTAATTAAAGAGCAGCAGTAAAATAACAATAGCGAGACTATATACAGGGGGTACCGGTACAGAGTCAATGTGCAGGGGCACCGGTTAGTTGAGGTAATATGTACTGTACATGTAGGTAGAGTTATTAAAGTGACTATGCATAGATGATAACAACAGAGAGTAGCAGCGGTGTAAAAGAGGGCAGGGGGGCAATGCAAATAGTCTGGGGAGCCATTTGATTAGATGTTCAGGAGTCTTATTGCTTGGGGGTAGAAGCTGTTTAGAAGCCTCTTAGACCTAGACTTGGCGCTCCCATATCGCTTGCCGTGTGGTAGCAGAAGGAACAGTCTATGACTAGGGTTGCTGGAGTCTTTGACAATTTTTAGGGCCTTCGTCTGACACCGCCTGGTATAAAGGTCCTGGATGGCAGGAAGCTTGGCCCCAGTGATGTACTTGGCTGTACGCACTACCCTCTGTAGTGCCTTGCGGTTGGAGGCCGAGCAGTTGCCATACCAGGCAGTGATGCAACCAGTCAGGATGCTCTCGATGTTGCAGCTTTTGAGGATCTGAGGACCCATGCCAAATCTTTTCAGTCTCCTGAGGGGGAAAAGGTTTTGTTGTGCCCTCTTCACAACTGTCTTGGTGTGTTTGGACCATGTTAGTTTGTTGGGGATGTGGACACCAAGGAACTTGAAGCTCTCAGCCTGATCCACTGCAGCCCCGTCCATTAGAATGGGGCCGTGCTTTGTCCTCTTTTTCAAGTAGTCCACAATGATTTCCTTTGTCTTGACGGAGACTAAGGTTATTACGACTTAACAATGACAATCCATTCCATAGAACAGGCATGGAAGAACTATGTAATTAATTGTATTTCTATGGGATGAAGTACAGAACAGATATGAAGGTGTCTTAAACCTCTGATAAACCCATAACCCATCATTCTGCAAAAAATATCTATTAATTCTCCTTTTCTTTAGTTAATATTTTTATTTTTCTCCTTGTCCTCTTTCTGCTCCTCAACCTACAACCTCCCTACCCCTCCCATCAGAGTAGAATGTACACTGTGGGGCTGGCCTGTTGCATAACCTCTGTGCTGTTTCCAGCTCTTGTTAGGGACATCTTTTTGTGTTTAATCGTGGGAGATTTAGAAGATTAGATTATGTACGGACGGATTACACTGACCCCGATATCAGGAGGGTTGGCGGATGGGTGAGATGGGGGAAGAGACAGGGGAGGGAGAGTAGGGTGGGGGAGCCCAGGGGGAGGGGGTGAGAGGGTAGAGCTGTGGAAGGTTGGAAAAGAATGGAGGGGTGGGGGGGCAATGGTGCAAGGCTAATAAAGAGAAAGGGGGGAGGATGGGTGGAGGACAGAGCGCTGGGCTGGGCGAATGATGGATGGAGGACAGAAGGAGGGCTGGGCTGGGGGAATGATGGATGGAGGACAGAAGGAGGGCTGGGGGAATGATGGATGGAGGACAGAAGGAGGGCTGGGGGAAGGATGGGTGGAGGACAGAAGGAGGGCTGGGGGAAGGATGGGTGGAGGACAGAGGGAGGGCTGGGGGAATGATGGATGGAGGACAGAAGGAGGGCTGGGGGAAGGATGGGTGGAGGACAGAGGGAGGACTGGGCTGGGGGAATGATGGATGGAGGACAGAAGGAGGGCTGGGGGAATGATGGATGGAGGACAGAAGGAGGGCTGGGGGAAGGATGGGTGGAGGACAGAGGGGGGGCTGGGGGAAGGATGGGTGGAGGGCTGGGGGAAGGATGGGTGGAGGACAGAGGGAGGGCTGGGTGGAGGACAGAGGGAGGGCTGGGGGAAGGATGGGTGGAGGACAGAGGGGGGGCTGGGGGAGGACAGAGGGAGGGCTGGGCTGGGGGAAGGATGGGTGGAGGACAGAGGAAGGGCTGGGGGAAGGATGGGTGGAGGACAGAGGGGGGGCTGGGGGAATGATGGGTGGAGGACAGAGGGGGGGCTGGGGGAATGATGGATGGAGGACAGAGGGAGGGCTGGGGGAGGACAGAGGGAGGGCTGGGCTGGGGGAATGATGGGTGGAGGACAGAGGGGGGGCTGGGGGAATGATGGATGGAGAACAGAGGAAGGGCTGGGGGAAGGATGGGTGGAGGACAGAGGGGGGGCTGGGGGAATGATGGGTGGAGGACAGAGGGGGGGCTGGGTGAATGATGGATGGAGGACAGAGGGAGGGCTGGGGGAGGACAGAGGGAGGGCTGGGCTGGGGGAATGATGGGTGGAGGACAGAGGGGGGGCTGGGGGAATGATGGATGGAGGACAGAGGGGGATCTGGGGGAAGGATGGGTGGAGGACAGAGGGGGGGCTGGGGGAATGATGGATGGAGGGCAGAGGGAGGGCTGGGGGAAGGATGGGTGGAGGACAGAGGGGGAGCTGGGGGAAGGATGGGTGGAGGACAGAGGGGGGCCTGGGGGAATGATGGATGGAGGGCAGAGGGAGGGCTGGGGGAAGGATGGGTGGAGGACAGAGGGAGGGCTGGGCTGGGGGAAGGATGGGTGGAGGACAGAGGGAGGGCTGGGCTGGGGGAAGGATGGGTGGAGGACAGAGGGAGGGCTGGGGGAAGGATGGGTGGAGGACAGAGGGAGGGCTGGGGGAAGGATGGGTGGAGGACAGAGGGAGGGCTGGGGGAAGGATGGATGGAGGACAGAGGGAGGGCTGGGGGAAGGATGGGTGGAGGACAGAGGGAGGGCTGGGCTGGGGGAAGGATGGGAGGAGGACAGAGGGAGGGCTGGGCTGGGGGAAGGATGGGAGGAGGACAGAGGGAGGGCTGGGGGAAGGACAGAGGGAGGGCTGGGGGAAGGATGGGTGGGCAAAGGGAAAGGTTGTTGTCAGACCAACAAGCAGACCGTGAGATCTACTGGTTCCTCTACTTTGCCTGCAACCTATAGTGCTTGTTTTATTAACCACATGTTGTTCTCTAAATGTTTTGGTGTAGCATGTCTTTTCCTCCCCCAATACAAGGGGACTTCAGTAGTGGTCAACTGAATGCAACTGAGGAAGATTTAAAGCCACAATTTGTAATTTCTGAGCATTTCGATGAAGCCCTTCTGGGATGTAACATCAATGTTGTTATAATAATGAACTGATCTCTGCCACTTTTCTGCGATGCAGGATTTTGTCTGTTATAGCGGAAAGCCAATTGACCACAAGTCACCTTTATGTCCTGTAACGCAGTGAGTCACACACACACACACACACACACACACACACACACACACACACACACACACACACACACACACACACACACACACACACACACACACACACACACACACACACACACACACACACACACACACACACACACACACAGGTTTATTCAGTAGATTTGTGTATTTTTATTCAGTGTAATGTCCTCTTTTCCATGTTTTATTATATTAACAATGTCATGTTAATATCATGTCATGTCATGTTTAGACATGGCTGAGTCATGGTGAGAGAGGAGGTGGGAGGGAGGGAGGACAAAGAGTAAGAACGAGAGAGGAGTGAACGAGAGAGGAGTGAACAAGGGAGAGCGGGAGAGAAGGGGAGAGGAAAAGAGGGAGAGAGAGAAACTCAGAAGAGAGAGGGTTGTGTGTGAAAAGTGAGAAGGGAAGTCCTTAAAGTTAGTGCCTCTAGGGCGGGTCTCTCCAACCCTGTTCCCGAAGACCTACCATCCTGTAGGTTTTTGCTCAAACCCTAATCTAGCGCACCTGATTTGAATAAACAGCTGGTTGATAAGCTGAATCAGGTTAGTTACAACTGGGGTTGGAGTGAAAACCTCCAGGAGGATAGCTCTCCAGGAACACGGTTGGTGAGTCCTGCTCTAGGCAATGCAGGAAGAGGTTAGAGGGCCTTTTCCCTGAATGTTGGTTTCATATGATGGTGTTTTGCTTTTCGTATTTTGTGTTTTCTTTTCATGTATTGTGTAATTGATATGGATATAGATATGAATAGTGTAATTGATATGCATATAGATATGTATAGTGTAATTGATATGTATAGTGTAATTGATATGCATATAGATATGTATAGTGTAATTGATATGTATAGTGTAATTGATATGCATATTGATATGTATAATGTAATTGATATGTATAATGTAATTGATATGCATATTGATATGTATAATGTAATTGGTATGTATATTGATATGTATAATGTAATTGATATGTATATTGATATGTATAGTGTAATTGATATGCATATTGATATGTATAGTGTAATTGATATGCATATAGATATGTATAGTGTAAGTGTTGTTTATTGATGTGTTTGTGCAGGGCTCAACTGCAAAAGAGTCTGTGTCTGACAAACCACAACCACGAGACTTACAACATGAAAAAAACAACTTTTGTCTGAAAGTATGAAAAAGTGAAATTAATAAAAATACAGTCGATTTTTAGTAGATACAGTAGATTCAGTACATACCAGGAAATACAGGAGATACCATTAAATACAGTAGATACCAGGAAATACAGTAGATACCAGGAAATACAGTGGATATCAGGAAATACAGTAGATACCAGGAAATACAGTGGATATCAGGAAATACAGTAGATACCAGTATATACCAGTAAATACAGGAGATACCAGTAAATACAGTAGATACCAGGAAATACAGGAGATGCCAGGAAATACAGTAGATACCAGTAAAAAACAGTAGATACCACTAATGACAGGAGTTACCAGTACATTTCAGTAGATACCAGGAAATACAGGCGATACCAGAAAATACAGGAGATACCTGGAAATACAGGAGATTCAAATAAAATGTTATTTATCACAAGCGCCAAATAGAACTGGTGTAGACTTTACTGTGAAATGCTTGCTTACAAAGCTTTCCCAACGATGCAGAGAAAAAAATTATAATAATACAAAATAAAATAGCAACTAACACAGAAGGAACAAATACACTAGAATGGAGCCATATACAGGGAGTACCAGTACCAGGTAGATATGTACAGGAGATACCAGGATATACAGGAAATACCAGGAAATGCAGTAGAAACCAGGAAATACAGAAGATACCAGGAAATACAGTACCACAGATAGACGTCCCACTTCCCCTTCCATCCTCATCTCCGTCTTCTTCCTCCTCCCCTTTAATTCCAATGCTTTTCTCTCTCCTGCATTGGCTATGATACCTTGATGTGGCTCATCAATTGTCAGCACTTAGAGCCACGAAGCACCAAGGCCCTGATTAGCATACAATTAGGATTGTCCTGCAGCCCCTGGGAGAGGGATGGGCTGGAGGATGGAGAGACAGCACGGCTGACACGGTGGCTCCTCTTTCTGCTGACGCGAACTGGCCGGGACAGAGGTGGGGTCTCAGAGGGCACAGGCGGGACGAAGCATGTGCCAAGCTCGTATTGACTTCTGGGGGGAGGGGGGGGGGGTGTCGTCTCTGGCGCTGACAGTGGCGCTGACGGAGCCACTGTCACCCGCCTTAATGACCGGAGTGGGAGAGAGGGGGGAGAGGTGTCGTCTCATAATGACGGGAGTGGGAGAGAGAGGGGGGAGAGGTGTCGTCTCATAATGACTGGAGTGGGAGAGAGGGGGGAGAGGTGTCGTCTCATAATGACTGGAGTGGGAGAGAGGGGGGAGAGGTGTCGTCTCATAATGACTGGAGTGGGAGAGAGAGGGGAGAGGTGTCGTCTCATAATGACCGGAGTGAGAGAGAGGGGGGAGAGGTGTCGTCTCATAATGACCAGAGTGAGAGAGAGGGGGGAGAGGTGTCGTCTCATAATGGCCGGAGTGAGAGAGAGGGGGGGAGAGGTGTCGTCTCATAATGACCGGAGTGGGAGAGAGAGGGGAGAGGTGTCGTCTCATAATAACCGGAGTGGGAGAGAGGGGGGGGAGGTGTCGTCTCATAATGACCGGAGTGGGAGAGAGGGGGGGAGGTGTCGTCTCATAATGACCGGAGTGGGAGAGAGGGGGGGAGAGGTGTCGTCTCATAATGACTGGAGTGGGAGAGGGGGGGGAGGTGTCGTCTCATAATGACTGGAGTGGGAGAGAGGGGGGGAGAGGTGTCGTCTCATAATGACTGGAGTGGGAGAGGGGGGGAGAGGTGTCGTCTCATAATGACCGGAGTGAGACAGAGGGGGGGAGAGGTGTCGTCTCATAATGACTGGAGGGGGGGAGAGGTGTCGTCTCATAATGACTGGAGTGGGAGAGAGGGGGGGAGGTGTCGTCTCATAATGACTGGAGTGGGAGAGAGGGGGGGAGAGGTGTCGTCTCATAATGACTGGAGTGGGAGAGAGGGGGGAGAGGTGTCGTCTCATAATGACCGGAGTGGGAGAGAGGGGGGGGAGAGGTGTCGTCTCATAATGACCGGAGTGGGAGAGAGAGGGGGGAGAGGTGTCGTCTCATAATGACCGGAGTGGGAGAGAGAGGGGGGAGAGGTGTCGTCTCATAATGACCGGAGTGGGAGAGAGAGGGGGGAGAGGTGTCGTCTCATAATGACCGGAGTGGGAGAGAGGGGGGAGAGGTGTCGTCTCATAATGACCGGAGTGAGAGACAGGGGGAGAGGTGTCGTCTCATAATGACCGGAGTGGGAGAGAGGGGAGAGGTGTCGTCTCATAATGACCGGAGTGGGAGAGAGGGGGGAGAGGTGTCGTCTCATAATGACTGGAGTGGGAGAGAGGGGGGGAGAGGTGTCGTCTCATAATGACCGGAGTGGGAGAGAGGGGGGAGAGGTGTCGTCTCATAATGACCGGAGTGGGAGAGAGGGGGGAGAGGTGTCGTCTCATAATGACTGGAGTGGGAGAGAGGGGGGGAGAGGTGTCGTCTCATAATGACCGGAGTGAGAGAGAGGGGGGAGAGGTGTCGTCTCATAATGACTGGAGTGGGAGAGAGGGGGGAGAGGTGTCGTCTCATAATGACCGGAGTGAGAGAGAGAGGGGGGAGAGGTGTCGTCTCATAATGACCGGAGTGAGAGAGGGGGGGAGAGGTGTCGTCTCATAATGACCGGAGTGGGAGAGAGGGGGGAGAGGTGTCGTCTCATAATGACCGGAATGGGAGAGAGGGGGGGAGAGGTGTGAGGACCTTTTCACACCGCCACCTTGGTTTTCAACTCTCCCCTGCTCTCTAACCATATATACGAGAGGAAGCACACACACACACACACACACACACACACACACACACACACACACACACACACACACACACACACACACACACACACACACACACACACACACACACACACACACACACACACACACACACACACACACACACACAGATGCTTGCTAATACACACACATATAAGCTTGAACAAACCTATGCGTATAACTACACCCCTCCTCATTCACACATAGACAAACAGAGACACATAGACAAACAGAGACACAGGCAAACAGAGACACAGAGGCAAACAGAGACACAGAGGCAAACAGAGACACAGAGGCAAACAGAGACACAGAGGCAAACAGAGACACAGAGGCAAACAGAGACACAGAGGCAAACAGAGACACAGAGGCAAACAGAGACACAGAGGCAAACAGAGACACAGAGGCAAACAGAGACACAGAGGCAAACAGAGACACAGAGGCAAACAGAGACACAGAGGCAAACAGAGGCAAACAGAGACAGAGGCAAACAGAGGCAAACAGAGGCAAACAGAGGCAAACAGAGGCAAACAGAGACACAGAGGCAAACAGAGGCAAACAGAGACACAGAGGCAAACAGAGGCAAACAGAGGCAAACAGAGACACAGAGGCAAACAGAGGCAAACAGAGGCAAACAGAGGCAAACAGAGGCAAACAGAGGCAAACAGAGGCAAACAGAGGCAAACAGAGGCAAACAGAGGCAAACAGAGACACAGAGGCAAACAGAGACACAGAGGCAAACAGAGACACAGAGGCAAACAGAGACACAGAGGCAAACAGAGACACAGAGGCAAACAGAGACACAGAGGCAAACAGAGACACAGAGGCAAACAGAGGCACAGAGGCAAACAGAGACAAACAGAGGCAAACAGAGACAAACAGAGGCAAACAGAGACACAGAGGCAAACAGAGACACAGAGGCAAACAGAGACACAGAGGCAAACAGAGACAAACTCATGTATCTTGTGTACAGGGTGTTTTCTCCTTCAGGTCTGCTGAGGACAAACAGTACAGTGCTACGCTACTGGACTTCAAGTGGAACTGACAGTATTTTAGCAACATTAAATATGATTCAAATCTGTTAATATAGACCATAGACCCCCAGGAAGAATATTACACTTTTAAAAACATTTTTTGACAAGCGAGCACTTAGATATGGTCATTGTCACGTTTTCATAAATTCTTAGAATGTTTGGGAATGACGTATACTAGTGATGTGCAGTTGACTCATGAATTAACAATGTACATATTGCCAAAGCTCACTTTGGAGAGTTACAATATTAACATAATTAATATAATAATGATCAATATTGTCAATGCGACAACAATAACTACAATAATCAAGGGTCAAAATAACCATACATTGAACAATAACAATAAGCATAGAGGATATGTCAGGCAGTAATATAGTGCGCTGCCAACCCACAGCTCTCTGCGTCCTCCCCCAACAGGATGGGTAGCCTACTCTCATCAGAGAGGTCTTTAACCTTGAATAAGGGTTTCAAATTTGGGGAAATTACATACTAAATTATTTTTTATTTTTTACAGTTGTTCAGGAAATGCAGCTCCGTCTCAGGTTCTGCTGTGGTGCAGTGGTTGCACAGCCTTTCCTCTACAGGGAGCCAGGTTTTCCTGTGTCTACCCTTCTCAATAGCAAGGCTGTGCTTACTGAGCCTGTACTTTGTCAAGGTTTTGATCAGCAATCATGGTCAAATAGTTTGCCATGGTGTACTGTCGATTTAGGGCCAGATAGCACTACTTTGTGCTTGTGTTTCCCAATAGGTAATGGTAATGGTAATGGTAATCTATCTATCTATCTATCTATCTATCTATCTCTCTCTCTCTCTCTCTCTCTCTCTCTCTCTCTCTTTCTCTCTTTCTCTCTTTCTCTGTCTCTTTCTCTCTCGTCGGGAGAAGGAGAAGAGGACCAAGGTAAGTATTCATAATACTTTTAATAAATATGAACGCTTGAACAAAAACGACAAACGAACAGTTCTGCAAGGTGTAATACACAAAACAGAAAACAACTACCCACCAACACAGGTGGGAACAGGATACCTAAGTATGGTTCTCAATCAGAGACAACGATAGACAGCTGCCTCTGATTGAAAACCACACAAGGCCAAACACCTAGAAATACAAAACATAGAACAAAACAGAATGCCCACCCCAACTCACGCCCTGACCAAACCAAAATAGAGACATAAACAAGGAACTAAGGTCAGGGCGTGACACTCTCTTGCTATCTCTCTCGCTCTCTCTCTCTCTTCCTCCCACCCTTCCTGTCCCTCTCCCCCTCTCCCTCTCTGCAGTAAGACCCAGATAGAGGCAACATACCAGCAGAATCCAAGGCCTGGCCTTAATCAGTAAACACCTATCAATGCTATTGAGTCCTGGCACCCTTCTGGGGGCCTGTACATTTGTTCTGATGCATTGACGCGCTATTGACGAGAAGCGGGACGGGGAACAGTGACAAATTAAAATGTCAACGGTGGCAAAGGTGAGTCCCCTCTCCTCCCCTTGCTTCCTCTCTCTGCGTCCTTAAGGTGGGGTGATGGGCCAACGGTTCCAACGATTGCAGATGAAAATGCTGACACCAGAAACAACAAGGACATCAGAAAGAGAGAGACAGGGAGAGAGAGAGAGACAGGGAGAGAGAGAGAGAGAGAGAGAGAGAGAGAGACAGGGAGAAAGAGAGAGACAGGGAGAGAGAGAGAGACAGGGAGAGAGAGAGACAGGGAGAAAGAGAGAGACAGGGAGAGAGAGAGAGACAGGGAGAGAGAGAGACAGAGAGAGAGAGAGACAGAGAAAGAAAACAGTGTTAGAAAAGGGGGGAGCGAGATATAGACAGATGAAAGAGAGATGGAGAGAGAGCGAGAAATGGGGAGAGAGAGCGAGAGAGAGATAAACAGACGAAAGAGAGATGGAGAAAGAGAAATGCGGAGAGAGAAAGTGAGAGAGAGAGAGAGAGAAAGAGAGAGAGAGTGAGAGAGAGAAAGAGAGCAGAGCTAGAGGTGCGTTTTACATTTACCCTTCCTGCTGTATACGTCACCTTCTCTGACTAGAGGATAAGACATTACAGTAATACAGCATCTGAGAAACAAAACTCTTCTAACCAGGACACCTTCTCAGTGTCTTCTGGCCAGGACACCATCTCAGTGTCTTCTAGCCAGGACACCTTCTCAGTGTCTTCTGGCCAGGACACCATCTGCGTGTCTTCTAGCCAGGACACCTTCTCAGTGTCTTCTGGCCAGGACACCATCTGCGTGTCTTCTAGCCAGGACACCTTCTCAGTGTCTTCTAAACAGGACACTGTCTGGGTGTCTTCTAACCAGGACAATTTCTGAGTATCTTTTAGTCAAGACACCTTTGGAGTGGCTTCTAGCCAGGACACCTTCTGTGTGTCTTCTAGCCAGGATATAGATTCAGGAAGTTGACGGGTGGATCGTTGACAGCCGCCTGGCCTACCCGAGCGCAGCGGCATAGGAAGTCTGGCCACAGAGGAACCCCTGTCAGCCAACCAGAGTTAAGGGGAGCCTGTGATTGACAGCTCTGTCTCGGTTGCCTCAGTTACATCTACATTAAGTCATTTCTGTTTGCATGACATGCATTTTAATACTAGCGATATATCATTATTATGGGAACCGCTATAATTGGGTATTCAATAGTTTTTATCTGGCCTGGCATGGTATCGTTTTGTTTTAAGTAGTAGAATGTTAGCAGTAGTTTAATTTGTGGACGGTATTGATACAGCGTCTCAGAGTAGGAGTGCTGACCTACAGTGGGACCACTTTTGAATGAATGGATAGGGGGTATGATTCTAGATCAGCATTCCTACTCTGAGATATGTACCCTGATGTCAGATACAGATGTACCACAGTTGTTTGTTATATCTAGTCAGCTTCACCTGTACTGTAATGTTGTGAGTGGCAGTGTTAAGTCCAGTAGCTTCACCTGTACTGTAAATGTCACGCCCTGATCTGTCCCACCTGTCTTTGTGATTATCTCCACCCACCTCCAGGTGCCACCAGTTTTCCCCATTAGTCACTGGATATTTATTCCGGTGTTCCCTGTTTGTCTGTTGCCAGTTCATCTTGTCATGTCAAGTCAACCAGCGTGTTTTTCTGTGCTCCTGCTTTTTCTTATCTCTCTTGTCCTCCCGGTTTTGCCCCTTGCCTGCCTTGACTCACAGCTGGCCTGGTACGTGGTTTGCTGCCTCCATTCGGGATGCACTGTTTCAGTTTCAATGACTCAATATTTTGTACAAAAACAGAGGAATGTAACTAAGGCTGTGAATGTCAACATAATCTAACTAGCAAGGCAATGATCACAAGTCAGTCATAACGTAGCTAATAGGCTAGCGTATTTTTTTAGCAAGCTAAAAACACAGAGCCTAATGTTAGATGGCTACAGTAGCTAGCTAGCGGAGGATGACATGTCTTTGGAGGTGTGAGTGAGGGACTTTTTCCCCTCATATACAGTTTCAGTGGCTACCCTTACAAAACAAAATTGCAGTCAGAGTACACTATAACTGCAGTACACTAAAGGATAATTAATAAATAAGACGGTGTGGTATGTGGCCAATATACCACGTCTAAGAGCTGTTCTTAGGCACAACGCAATGTAGCCTACAGCATATAAATTGCACAATAATTATACGTCCTTCAGCCACACAATATACTGTATAATGATCCTAAACCAGTCCGGATATAACCGCTGATATAACCGCTGGGACTGCAGGTTATGAGTCAACTGCACATCACTAGTATATGTCATTCCCAAACATTCTAAGAATTTATGAAAACGTGACAATGACCATATCTAAGTGCTCGCTTGTCAAAAAATGTTTTAAAAAGTGTAATATTCTTCCTGGGGGTCTATGGTCTATATTAACAGATTTGAATCATATTTAATGTTGCTAAAATACTGTCAGTTCCACTTGAAGTCCAGTAGCCTAGCACTGTACTGTTTGTCCTCAGCAGACCTGAAGGAGAAAACACCCTGTACACAAGCCACAACTGATACAGCTGCCTCAGGAAAATAGTTGTTTTATCCCTCCCTCCCTCCCTCCCTCCCTCCCTCCCTCCCTCTCTCCTTCCCCCTCCCTCTCTCTTCCGGTGGTGGATGATTGGCCCAGACCCGTGAGCTAAAGTCTTCCAGATGGCCGGACTGGCACACCGACCACAACAACTGACTCAAGAACAGCTGATCTCCTATCCCACACACAACTTAATGGGTGTTACTCCAAGACACTGATCTAAGGTCCGTTGTATTCCCTCCCTAATGGTTAGGGGTTGGATTATGGAGGGGATGATGGCTCTAGGTCAGTGTCAATGGTCACAGAGGAGAGAGATTCACAAGAGGAGAGAGACTGAAACAGGGACTTTATGAATATTTGAGTCTACATTATCCCTAAAATGCGTTGTTTTTTAAAAGTGAAAATAGAGATGTACAGCCTATGTGTGTGTGTCCCAAATGGCACCCTATCTCCTATATAGTGCACTACTTTAGACCAGGGCTCCTAAGAACACACCCTATCACTCCAGGGTTGTTTAAGGTCAGGAGACCTGTGAAGAGAGAGAGAAAGAGATGGAGAGAAGGAGAGGAGACCGATAGAGTGCTCACCAGAGCACAGCTGACAGCTTGTGATGCCACATTAGTCATGGGTTGCGTCTCAAATGACACTCTCTGCTCTCACCCTATTCCCTATATATATAGTGCATTACTTCTGACCAGAGCCATATAAGTCTAGGTCAAAAGTAGTGAACTAAATAAGGAATAGGATGTGATTTGGGATGCACACATTGTGTGAGGAGTGGTGAAGAGACGTCTGGGGTGTCTGTCTGTCTGTGTGTACGGCCTGTTTAGCGGCCATCTACACTGTCCGTCTTTCTTAATGAACGTGTTGGAGCAGGAGCAGAGCTGATGGCCCGTGTCGTGTTACTTCACACACACACACACACACACACACACACACACACACACACACACACACACACACACACACACACACACACACACACACACACACACACACACACACACACACACACACACACACACACACTTACATAATGAGTGTGTTGGAGGAATAGAGCGGATGGCCATGTTCCTTCACGCCTCTCTCTGTGTTTAGAGTCTGTTTAGTAAATGGTTAGAGGGGGAAGGGGAGAGAGAGATCTGGTAGAGGGGGAAGGGGAGAGAGAGATCTGGTAGAAGGGGAGAGAGAGATCTGGTAGAGGGGGAAGGGGAGAGAGAGAGAGATCTGGTAGAGGGGGAAGGGGAGAGAGAGATCTGGTAGAGGGGGAAGGGGAGAGAGAGATCTGGTAGAGGGGGAAGGGGAGAGAGAGATCTGGTAGAGGGGGAAGGGGAGAGAGAGATCTGGTAGAGGGGGAAGGGGAGAGAGAGATCTGGTAGAGGGGGAAGGGGAGAGAGAGATCTGGTAGAGGGGGAAGGGGAGAGTAAGATCTGGTAGAGGGGGAAGGGGAGAGAGAGATCTGGTAGAGGGGGAAGGGGAGAGAGAGATCTGGTAGAGGGGGAAGGGGAGAGAGAGATCTGGTAGAGGGGGAAGGGGAGAGAGAGAGATCTGGTAGAGGGGGAAGGGGAGAGAGAGATCTGGTAGAGGGGGAAGATGAGAGAGAGCAGTAAAAGATGGAGAGAGGGAGGGAAAGAGAGTGAGACAGTGGAAGGGTGAGTAAAAGATGGAGAGAAAGGGAGCAGGGCAATGCTAATTGGGCCAGAAGAGGCCAGGATCAAGAGAAGGAGAGAATGAAGGAGAGAGGAGTCCTCTCCTCATCGTTTTGCTTAATGACGCGTCTCCGAGGTAATTAGCAGACTGTAATTAACGCCTGGATGACCCAGGTCTCTCTGGCTCTGGTCTCTCTCTCTCTCTATTTATTTCTCTCTTTCTTTATCTCTCTCTCTCTTTCTTTATCTCTCTCTCTCTCTTTCTTTATCTCTCTCTCTGACACTCTGCCTCCACCTCGGACTGGCATGGACACCACAAACAAACCCAGGTGCCAACCTATGGTTTAACAGCATTGTTCTCTTAGGAGTGTGTGTTAGGGATGTGTGTTGTGCGTGTGTGTGTGTGTGTGTGGGTGTGTGTGTATACGTGCATGTGTGTGTATGGCAGGCAGGCAACCAGTGTTTGGTACACATGGTCTATTATTGGCGTGTTGAAGTGGGTCTGACTCCAGGCTATTTTAAATATTAAGACTGAGTGGTGTCTCCACATGTATATTTAACACACAGGCTTTTGTGCTGATGGAGAAGTAGCAACGGCCCTTTGTGCAGATGGAGAAGTAGCACCGGCCCTTTGTGCTGATGGAGAAGTAGCACCGGCCCTTTGTGCTGATGGAGAAGTAGCACCGGCCCTTTGTGCAGATGGAGAAGTAGCACCGGCCCTTTGTGCAGATGGAGAAGTAGCACAGGCCCTTTGTGCTGATGGAGAAGTAGCACCGGCCCTTTGTGCAGATGGAGAAGTAGCACCGGCCCTTTGTGCTGATGGAGAAGTAGCACCGGCCCTTTGTGCAGATGGAGAAGTAGCACCGGCCCTTTGTGCAGATGGAGAAGTAGCACAGGCCCTTTGTGCTGATGGAGAAGTAGCACAGGCCCTTTGTGCTGATGGAGAAGTAGCACCGGCCCTTTGTGCTGATGGAGAGTAGCACCGGCCCTTTGTGCAGATGGAGAAGTAGCACAGGCCCTTTGTGCTGATGGAGAAGTAGCACCGGCCCTTTGTGCAGATGGAGAAGTAGCACCGGCCCTTTGTGCTGATGGAGAAGTAGCATCGGCCCTTTGTGCTGATGGAGAAGTAGCACCGGCCCTTTGTGCAGATGGAGAAGTAGCACCGGCCCTTTGTGCTGATGGAGAAGTAGCACCGGCCCTTTGTGCTGATAGAGAAGTAGCATCGGCCCTTTGTGCAGATGGAGAAGTAGCACCGGCCCTTTGTGCAGATGGAGAAGTAGCACAGGCCCTTTGTGCTGATGGAGAAGTAGCACCGGCCCTTTGTGCAGATGGAGAAGTAGCACCGGCCCTTTGTGCAGATGGAGAAGTAGCACCGGCCCTTTGTGCTGATGGAGAAGTAGCACCGGCCCTTTGTGCTGATGGAGAAGTAGCACAGGCCCTTTGTGCTGATGGAGAAGTAGCACAGGCCCTTTGTGCTGATGGAGAAGTAGCACAGGCCCTTTGTGCTGATGGAGAAGTAGCACAGGCCCCTTGTGCTGATGGAGAAGTAGCACCGGCCCTTTGTGCAGATGGAGAAGTAGCACAGGCCCTTTGTGCTGATGGAGAAGTAGCACAGGCCCTTTGTGCTGATGGAGAAGTAGCACAGGCCCTTTGTGCTGATGGAGAAGTAGCACAGGCCCTTTGTGCTGATGGAGAAGTAGCACAGGCCCTTTGTGCTGATGGAGAAGTAGCACAGGCCCTTTGTGCAGATGGAGAAGTAGCACAGGCCCTTTGTGCTGATGGAGAAGTAGCACAGGCCCTTTGTGCTGATGGAGAAGTAGCACAGGCCCTTTGTGCTGATGGAGAAGTAGCACAGGCCCTTTGTGCTGATGGAGAAGTAGCACAGGCCCTTTGTGCTGATGGAGAAGTAGCACAGGCCCTTTGTGCTGATGGAGAAGTAGCACCGGCCCTTTGTGCAGATGGAGAAGTAGCACAGGCCCTTTGTGCTGATGGAGAAGTAGCACAGGCCCTTTGTGCTGATTGAGAAGTAGCACAGGCCCTTTGTGCTGATGGAGAAGTAGCACAGGCCCTTTGTGCTGATGGAGAAGTAGCACAGGTTCCAAACACAACTAACTTACCATCTAGCGCTCACAGTCTCACGTCAGAATTAGATGTTCATCCATGTTTCTCAGACGTCAAATGTCAAAGTTGTTGCGAACATCAAATTAAAAATGTTTAAGGTTGTTAAGTCATTAACTCAACATTTTTAAAGGTTTGGGTTAAGTTTAGGCATTAACTCGGAATGGTAAAGGTTAAGGTTTGGGATAGGGTTAAAACAAACAACAACAAAACAGGACTTTCTATTGCTGGATTCAAACTGGCAACCTTTGAAATCAGAGGCAGATGCTTACGCCTATCCGCCATCCCTCTCCACAATGCCCTAGCAAAACCGAAACCTATTTGAAGGTAACAGCGCTCACTGTTGCCCCTAGTGGCCGGTTTCCACATCATCTACCGACATGCTCAGACATGGATGGACATTGAATACTGACTTGTATCACGGGTGACCTGGAGAGACTTACAGCCTCAACATATGTCATACTCTACAGTATCTTTCTCTCTTTTTCTTTCTCTAAACACAATACATTACATTTTAGATACAGTATAAGCTTGTTAAACTTAACATTTCTGTATGCTGTTGTATGCAGTGTACACTTTATAGGACACATATTGAGGAAAAAATTATCGGAGGACACACACACACATAGACTCACACAAACACAAACAACCCCCCCCCCCCCCCCCCCCCCCAATACTGTAGAAATACACATACAGATGGTGATACCAAATACAAATATGCCTTTGTTGGATCCCCCGTCTATTTAGCATTAATAAACCATGGTGTGTTGGGGAGACATTCATTTCAGACAAAACTCATCTCCAAACACACACTTTGTCGTTAATAATACAGGTAGGAATCTATCTATCCCCTCGCCTTCTCTCATTCCGTCTGTTTCTGTACCCCTCTTTATCCCCCTCTCCTCCTCTTGTCCTGTCTGTTTCTGTCCCCTTCTTCCTCTCTCCTCTTTATCCCCCTCTCCTCCTCTTCTCCTGTCTGTTTCTGTCCCCTTCTTCCTCTCTCCTCTCTATACCCCTCTCCTCCTCTTGTCCTGTCTGTTTCTGTCCCCTTCTTCCTCTCTCCTCTCTATACCCCTCTCCTCCTCTTCTCCTGTCTGTATCTGTCCCCTTCTTCCTCTCTCCTCTCTATTCCCCTCTCCTCCTCTTCTCCTGTCTGTTTCTGTCCCCTTCTTCCTCTCTCCTCTCTATCCCCCTCTCCTCCTCTTCTCCTGTCTGTTTCTGTCCCCTTCTTCCTCTCTCCTCTCTATCTCCCTCTCCTCCTCTTCTCCTGTCTGTTTCTGTCCCCTTCTTCCTCTCTCCTCTCTATACCCCTCTACTCCTCTTGTCCTGTCTGTGCTGTCCCCTTCTTCCTCTCTCCTCTCTCTCCTCTCTATCCCCCTCTCCTCCTCTTGTCCTGTCTGTTTCTGTACCCCTCTTTATCCCCCTCTCCTCCTCTTGTCCTGTCTGTTTCTGTCCCCTTCTTCCTCTCTCCTCTCTCTCCTCTCTATCCCCCTCTCCTCCTCTTGTCCTGTCTGTTTCTGTACCCCTCTTTATCCCCCTCTCCTCCTCTTGTCCTGTCTGTTTCTGTCCCCTTCTTCCTCTCTCCTCTCTATCCCCCTCTCCTCCTCTTCTCCTGTCTGTTTCTGTCCCCTTCTTCCTCTCTCCTCTCTATCCCCCTCTCCTCCTCTTGTCCTGTCTGTTTCTGTCCCCTTCTTCCTCTCTCCTCTCTATACCCCTCTCCTCCTCTTCTCCTGTCTGTTTCTGTCCCCTTCTTCCTCTCTATCTCCCTCTCCTGCAGTGAGATTGGGTTATGTAGGGGCGGCTCCATTACCCGTTCTAGTAATTCTATGTATTTGGCCTGCTCCTTCAGGGGTGATGAGGGGCACTGGGGATGTAATGTTGATCACTACTTAGTTATTAATTGAATTTTAAAGTGACCTTGCGCTGCTATTGATCTGCATTCATAAAAATATGACAAACACACACACACCCTCCACAGACTCAAGGTTACCGCATTAGCCAAGTAGCTAAGCGCAGTATCAGAATGCTTGGTTCTGTGGCAATGCTGTTGGGGTTTGGTGACGGCTGAAGTTTTAGAGTTTTGCTGAGCAGAGCAGTTAGGTAAGGGAGGGGAGAGGAGAGGAGAGGAGAGGAGAGAAGAGGAGAGGAGAGAGGAAAGAAGGGGAGAAGAGGAGAGGAGAAAACAAAGAGCAGAAAGGTGTAAACAGAGAGGAAGTGGAATGGTATTAATGAAGGCTGGAAAAGGGGGATAAAGAGATGGAAAAGAGTGTGTATGCGTGTGTGTGTGTGTGTGTGTGTGTGTGTGTGTGTGTGTGTGTGTGTGTGTGTGTGTGTGTGTGTGTGTGTGTGTGTGTGTGTGTGTGTGTGTGTGTGCGCGTGCGCGTGTGTGTGTGTGCCTGCCTGCCTGCGTGCGTGCGTGCGTGCGTGCGTGTGTGTCTGTGTGTAGGCAAAAGTGCCTGATAGTTCTCTGACCTATTTTACTGAAGTGGGAATGTATCTGGCCTGAAGACACACACTGAGACGCTCCCTCTGCTGTTTCACACTAGCACTGCAGCACAAACTGTCTCCCTCGTCAAACTCAACTCCTGGGCTCTGACTGAAAACGTTATGTAGCACTATATTAGATCACTCCAATATGGTATCCTTCAGCACGGCAGGATACATTCCGAGTAAGGTTTTCAGATTGGTCCTGTGTAACGGGTAGTGCTTAGGCTGTGGCTGAACCCGCACTACTTCCACCTCTTCCTTTTCTTTGCTCATTCCAGATAGGATTCGCTTGATAAGAGCTCTATTAGAGTGTACAAGAGCAGAAGTATACCCACAGCTATTCAATAGCTTGTAGCAGCTAGCTAGCTAGCTAGCCTCTCCATCAGAAGAGTCTATCAGAAGTAAACCTGCAGCTATTCAATAGCTTGTAGCAGTTAGCTAGCCTCTCCATCAGGGTGCTCTACTGTCCCCCCACTCAGTTTGGCTTGTGCCATTTCGTTTGGGTTTTGTCCTTGTTTTAATTGCTTGTTACAGTCTACCAACCTGGGTGGTATTGGTTTGGTGGCGCTGAGGGTTTGTCCTAGTTGTCTGTGTAACTTGTCTGTCCGCCGGAACCCTCCCAGTTTAACCTTCGGGCTCTGGCACCGTGCCTACCCCGCAAGATCGGGAAACTGTGTATGCTTCGCTGTGTTTTTGCCATTCTTTTTGCAGTTCTCCCCTAGGAGTAAGCTAGGTGTTGCGAGGCGCACCACGTTTCATCTCTCATAGGGCACAGCCATCTTGCCTAGACTCTTGTGTGTTCCACGGTGAATGAGCTATGCTGGACTAAGCACAGTTATTAATACTTCCCCTTAAGTCCTGCCAACCTGAACCCCCACCTATATAGCGGAGATAAGCTATAAACGTATGTGAGGTATAATGCCCTGTCCCTTCACCGTCAGGCAGTTCACACTCCACGTCTCCTTACTAAAAATACAGTATTGTGCAGTGTACACTATAGACACAGCAATATTACACTTTTGGCGTCATTTTCCACTATTGGGTTGAGTTTATGCTAGCCCCGCCATAGTGAGATTACACAGCTGATCTCCGATCCCAGTTGCTGGGTTGCAATACTTTCTATTACACTACTTTACAGTGCAGACAGTAACTATCATAGTTTCCCATGGAAACACATCTCAGCTCTATTACACTGGGTTTACTGTAGTTCTGTTGCACTACTTTACAGTACAGGCAGACACGGTCCTAGCTAGTTTCCCTTAGAAACTCACAACTCAGCTCTATTACACTGGGTTTACTGTAGTTCTGTTGCACCACTTTACAGTACAGGCAGACACGATCCTAGCTAGTTTCCCTTGGAAACTCACAACTCAGCTCTGTGACACTGAAGGTTTCAGGTTATAGCTGGGTTAACTACAGTTCTGTTACAATACTTTACAATACAGACAGTAACTATCCTAGTTTCCCTTCAGTGCCAACAGTTACTCGGCCTACTGACGGTGACTTCACTGTTGGTTTGGCTGGGCATTCTCCATCAGGCCACTCCAGCGATGGTTCAACTCCCACAACCGACACACAACATAACACAGACACCGTCAACTGTTGGTGATGAGTGCATGTTTGAGGACCCTATCGAAGTGACTATCCCACTCCTTGCTATTAAAGGGGGTGAGCCTTTATCAGAGTCCACCACAGAAAGCTGGTGTGTTCTGAAGCTTATCTCAGTGTAACAGTATAACTTTAAACCGTCCCCTCGCCCCGACAAGGGCGCGAACCAGGGACCCTCTGCACACATCAACAACGGTCGCCCACAAAGCATCATTACCCATCGCTCCACAAAGGCCACGGCCCTTGCAGAGCAAGGGGAAACCCTACTTCAGGTCTCAGAGCAAGTGACGTAGCTGATTGAAATGCTACTAGCGCGTACCCGCTAACTAGCTAGCCATTTCACATCCGTTACATCAGCACTACCCGGAACACAGGACCAATCTAAAATCCTTACTCGGAATGTATCCTGCCGTGCTGAGGGATACCATATTGGAGTGATCCAATAGCTCACATAACCATGGTTACATACGTAACCTTTGTTACTAGCTATCAAATCCTTGCTTCCTCTGTCCTTATATCCTTAATTCCTGTCAAAGCCAATTGAAGTCCAGGGGAGGGTTCTTGGATCCTCTCCTTCAATGAGTTTTGAGAGGAGTGGAGGAAACAAGGACAGAAGAAATAAGGATATTCTGTCTAGAAAACATTTAAATGTGTTAACCCTCGCAAGGCTGCCGGCCCAGACGGCATCCCTAGCCTCGTCCTCAGTGCATGCGCAGACATGCTGGCTGGTGTGTTCACGGGCATATTCAATCAATCCCTATCCCAGTCTGTTGTCCCCACATGCTTCAAGATGGCCACCATTGTTCCTGTTCCCAAGAAAGCTAAGG
The DNA here is from genome assembly GCF_029448725.1 of Salvelinus fontinalis. NCBI lineage: Eukaryota > Metazoa > Chordata > Actinopteri > Salmoniformes > Salmonidae > Salvelinus > Salvelinus fontinalis. Next base: position 40,586,322 of record NC_074685.1, read on the forward strand.
TAACTGAACTAAATGACTATCGCCCCGTAGCACTCACTTCTGTCATCATGAAGTGCTTTGAGAGACTAGTCAAGGATCATATCACCTCCACCCTATCTGTCACCCTAGACCCACTTCAATTTTCTTACCTCCCCAGTAGGTCCAGAGACGATGCAATCGCCATCATACTGCACACTGCCCTATCACATCTGGGCAAGTGGACAAGAATGCTGTTCATTGACTACAGCTCAGCAATCAACACCATAGCACCCATCATTAAGCTGGAGGCCCTGGGTCTCGACCCTGCCCAGTGCAACTGGGTCCTGGACTTCCTGACAGGCCGCCCCCAGGCGGTGAAGGTAGAAAACAACATCTCCATTCCGCTGATTCTCAACACTGGGGCCGCACAAGGGTGCGTTCTCAGCCCCTTCCTGTACTCCCTGTTCACTCATGACTGTGTGGCCGTACACGCTTCCAACTCAATCCTCAAGTTTGCAGACGACACAACAGTGGTAGGACAGCGGACGCCAGGACAGTGGAGTCAATCACCACCTTCCGGAGACACCTGAAACCCCACCTCTTTAAGGAATACCTAGGATAGGATAAAGTAATCCTTCTGACCCCCCCTTAAAAGATTTAGATGCACTATTGTAAAGTGGCTGTTCCACTGGATGTCATAAGGTGAATGCACCAATTTGTAAGTCGCTCTGGATAAGAGCGTCTGCTAAATGACTTAAATGTAAATGTAAGTGGTAGGCTTGATTACCACCAATGACGAGACGGCCTACAGGGAGGAGGTGAGGGCTCTCAGAGTGTGGTGTCAGGAAAATAATCTCCCACTCAATGTCAGCAAAACAAAAGAGATGATCGTGGACTTCAGTAAACAGCAAAGGGAGCACCCACCTATCCACATCAACGGGACAGCAGTGGAGAAGATGGAAAGTATTAAGTTCCTTGGTGTACACATCACAGACAAACTGAAATTGTCCAGTGTGGTGAAGAAGGCACAACAGTGCCTCTTCAACCTCAGGAGGCTGAAAAAATGGGGCTTGTCATCGTAAACCCTCACTACCTTTTACAGATGCACTACTGAGAGCATCCTGTCGGGCTGTATCACTGCCTGGTACGGCAACTGCACCGCCCACAACCGCAGGGCTCTCCAGAGGGTGGTGAGGTCTGCACAAAGGATCACCGGGGGCAAACTACCTGCCCTCCAGGACACCTACAGCACCCGATGTCACAGGAAGGAAAAAAAGATCATCAAGGACAACAACCACCCGAGCCACTGCCTGTTCACCCCGCTTCCATCCAGAAGGCGAGGTCAGTACAGGTGTATCAAAGCTGGGACCGAGAGATTAAAAAACAGCTTCTATCTCAAGGTCATCAGATTGTTTAACAGACATCACTAACACAGAGAGGCGGCTAACTACTTACAGACTTGGCCACTTTAATAAATGGAACACTAGACACTTTAATAACGCCACTTTAATAATGTTTACATATCTTGCATTACTCATCTCATATGTATGTATTGTATACTGTATCCTACACTATTCTATACTATCTATTGCATCTTATCCGCTCTGTCACTGCTCATCCATATATTTGTACATTTATATATTCTTATCCCATTCCATTACTAGATTGTGTGCATTAGGTTTTGTTGTGGAATTGTTAGATTACTTGTTAGATATTGCTGCACTGTCAGATCTAGAAGCACAAGCATTTCGCTACACTCGCAATAACATCTGCTAACCATGTGCATGTGACCAATAACATTTGATTTGATTTTAGAAACATTGTCAGACAGCCCTGAATGATTTGATTTTAGAAACATTGTCAGACAGCCCTGAATGATTTGATTTTAGAAACGTTGTCAGACAGCCCTGAATGATTTGATTTTAGAAACGTTGTCAGACAGCCCTGAATGATTTGATTTTGGAAACGTTGTCAGACAGCCCTGAATGATTTGATTTTGGAAACGTTGTCAGACAGCCCTGAATGATTTGATTTTAGAAACGTTGTCAGACAGCCCTGAATGATTTGATTTTGGAAACGTTGTCAGACAGCCCTGAATGATTTGATTTTGGAAACGTTGTCAGACAGCCCTGAATGATTTGATTTTGGAAACGCTGTCAGACAGCCCTGAATGATTTGATTTTGGAAACGTTGTCAGACAGCCCTGAATGATTTGATTTTGGAAACGTTGTCAGACAGCCCTGAATGATTTGATTTTGGAAACGCTGTCAGACAGCCCTGAATGATTTGATTTTGGAAACGTTGTCAGACAGCCCTGAATGATTTGATTTTGGAAACGTTGTCAGACAGCCCTGAATGATTTGATTTTGGAAACGTTGTCAGACAGCCCTGAATGATTTGATTTTAGAAACGTTGTCAGACAGCCCTGAATGATTTGATTTTGGAAACGTTGTCAGACAGCCCTGAATGGCTACAGTCTTTCTTTATGATTAGTTTCTAATTTAAACCTTTAAAACCAGCCAATCAGCAATGTGCATTGCCAGGGGGGAGATGAAAACCCACCTGCAGTCCTCGATGAGTATAGTCCGAGACGGAAGAGGAAGCGAGACATCTCCTTCGCTCCTTTCTTCTGGTTTATATCAGTCATTGAAGTTGACCAGACCAAGCTGCTATCACATTGGTGTCTACCGGAGACCCACCCCTTAAGTATACCGGAACGGTCTGAGTAAGACATCTTAATTTATCCACCATCTTTGGTACAGTTTGATACCCCCCACCCCCCATCTTTAGGATATATTATTTTGGCAAGTTATTGCAATGCAAAATTCACTCTAATGTGTGGAGCCCGTCTCTCTACTCAGTCAACTTGATTCCCCAACTGTGTATCCCTCCCTATGCATCTGTGCCAGAGGGCTCTGGTTAAAAATATATAATGTATGCTGTGCATACTCACGCAATTTCCCTCCTCTACCTCTCTCAGAGCAGTCACAAGCTTGCCGGGGACCACATGAAGTGAGACACATGATCAAGAGAAAGTGGGGGAATGACCTCCCAATCTCTGGTGTGTCTCACTACAGTATTTTTCTCTCTTTTTCTTTCTTTCTTTCTTTTCTACCCAGCAGCCTGCCACCTCCCCATCTTGCTCCTTGTCTACTAAAACTTAGCAGTAGAGTATTGTTTGACTATTTGTCGTCCATTTTGAATCAATAGCCTATATTTGCCTTGCGGTTTACTAAGCACTTTTTAAACGGATAAGGGAACTCACCAACTGATAATTAACTCAAATGTTTGAGGATTATATTAACAGTGGACTAATTACCGAAATACCTAAATATAGTTTTTGAGTAAAGTTATACTTTAAGTAGGCTGATTTCACATGAGTTGCCTGAAATCTGTTGGCTGTCATGTTTTACATAATCTATTAACTGTAGAAACGCTGGGCATCGATGGATCCCCCCTTCAAGATAATGAGTAGTGATTCTGACTGCAACATTCTAACAGGGTAATAAATATATGTAATATATGGTATCGCAAAAATTATGATTTTATTGTGTTTATGAAGGTCTTGGGTAACATTAGAATACGATTTGTATATTATTTCAAATAAAATAATAGCATTTTCATTCGTTTTTGTTACTGTAGGCTATATGTACAACAAACAAAAAAACACAAAAAACACCAAAATGCAAGTGTTCAATCAATTTAATTTGTGGTGTGCCTTTGTTACAACTATGAAACAGAAAGCATAAGTGTTGTAACATGGTAACAGCTTATTTTTTATAATCAAATCAAATCAAAAACAACCCCCAGGGCCCGGCCTGGTCATCAGGCAGGATTATGCAGCTGCCCAAGCCGGCAGATTGATGAGAGCAGCATTTTCTGAGCTAAACTGACAAAGACACACCTCCAACAACACATCAAATCTCACATAATTCTGCCCAAAAACAATGACAATTTCTCTCCACCAGTGACATATGGGCTTTTAAGGTGAGCACTGATGCCACCCTGTGATAAGCAGTGCCAACATTGTTAAAGGTACAGTGGTTGCTCAACTAAAAGTTTTGCGATTATGCTGTGGAATTTAGAGGTCATTTGTGGTTAGTATGGTACCCTGCGTCACTACTTCATTGCTCCAGACCAGCACAAGGGGGAGTAAGAGCACTGATTATGCTTTTGGGTCCCAAGGCGTTACCGTTTCTCTAACTGACAATAAATGGGCGACATAAACTATATAGAAACTGATAATTGTCCACGACTTCAAAATTGAATGTCATTGAACTGAATGATGAGGATGAAGAAGGTGATTGAATTTAGAATAATAGTGTAAGAATTTCATCACCCTGAAAAATACACATATTTTTTTGTTTCTACTCATCAGTATTACTTACTAAAACTGTTGTTACTCTAAGGGTTTTATTCTAATAGAAAATAAATGTTCAATTATAGTCCATGATATTCTTAAGATATATGTGTTGACTGAATATAAGCAATTGATGTCTGCTAAATAATCAAGTTGATGGTGCAGTCATATAGTCATATAGTCATCAGTCATATAGCCTCGGCACCTACATAAAGCTGAGTGACTCAGTCATATAGCCTCGGCATCTCCATAAAGCTGAGTGACTCAGTCATATAGCCTCGGCACCTACATAAAGCTGAGTGACTCAGTCATATACCACAGGGTACCACAGGGTTCAATTCTCGGGCCGACTCTTTTCTCTGTATACATCAATGATGTTGCTCTTGCTGCGGGAGATTCCCTGATCCACCTCTATGCAGACGACACCATTCTGTACACTTCCGGCCCTTCCTTGGACACTGTGCTATCTAACCTCCAAACGAGCTTCAATGCCATACAACACTCCTTCCGTGGCCTCCAACTGCTCTTAAACGCTAGTAAAACCAAATGCATGCTTTTCAACCGTTCGCTGCCTGCACCCGCACGCCCGACTAGCATCACCACCCTGGACGGTTCCGACCTAGAATATGTGGACATCTATAAGTACCTAGGTGTCTGGACCGCAAAGACTAGACCGCAAACTCTCCTTCCAGAGTCATATCAAACATCTCCAATCCAAAATCAAATCTAGAGTCGGCTTTCTATTCCGCAACAAAGCCTCCTTCACTCACGCCGCCAAACTTACCCTAGTAAAACTGACTATCCTACCGGTCCTCGACTTCGGCGATGTCATCTACAAAATAGCTTCCAATACTCTACTCAGCAAACTGGATGCAGTCTATCACAGTGCCATCCGTTTTGTTACTAAAGCACCTTATACGACCCACCACTGCGACCTGTATGCCCTAGTCGGCTGGCCCTCGCTACATGTTCGTCGTCAGACCCACTGGCTCCAGGTCATCTACAAGGCTATGCTAGGTAAAGTGCCGCCTTATCTCAGTTCACTGGTCACGATGGCTACACCCACCCGTAGCACGCGCTCCAGCAGGTGTATCTCATTGATCATCCCTAAAGCCAAAACCTCATTTGGACGCCTTTCCTTCCAGTTCTCTGCTGCCTGCGACTGGAACGAATTGCAAAAATCTCTGAAGTTGGAGACTTTTATCTCCCTCAACAACTTTAAAAATCTGCTATCCGAGCAGCTAACCGATCGCTGCAGCTGTACATAGTCCATCTGTAAACTACCCACCCAATTTACCTACCTCACCCCCCATACTGCTTTTATTTATTTACTTTTCTGCTCTTTTGCACACCAGTATCTCTTCTTGCACATGATCATCTGATGATATATCACTCCAGTGTTAATCTGCTAAATTGTAATTACTCGATTTATTGCCTACCTCATGCCTTTTGCACACATTGTATATAGATTCTCTTTTTTCTACCATGTTATTGACTTGTTTATTGTTTACTCCATGTGTAACTCTGTGTTGTTGTCTGTTCACACTGCTATGCTTTATCTTGGCCAGGTCGCAGTTGCAAATGAGAACTTGTTCTCAACTAGCCTACCTGGTTAAATAAAGGTGAAATAAAAATAAATAAATAAAAATATAGCCTCGGCATCTCCATAAAGCTGAGTGACTCAGTCATATAGCCTCGGCACCTACATAAAGCTGAGTGACTCAGTCATATAGCCTCGGCACCTACATAAAGCTGAGTGACTCAGTCATATAGCCTCGGCATCTCCATAAAGCTGAGTGACTCAGTCATATAGCCTCGGCACCTACATAAAGCTGAGTGACTCAGTCATATAGCCTCGGCACCTACATAAAGCTGAGTGACTCAGTCATATAGCCTCGGCACCTACATAAAGCTGAGTGACTCAGTCATATAGCCTCGGCACCTACATAAAGCTGAGTGACTCAGTCATATAGCCTCGGCACCTACATAAAGCTGAGTGACTCAGTCATATAGCCTCGGCATCTCCATAAAGCTGAGTGACTCAGTCATATAGCCTCGGCACCTACATAAAGCTGAGTGACTCAGTCATATAGCCTCGGCATCTCCATAAAGCTGAGTGACTCAGTCATATAGCCTCGGCACCTACATAAAGCTGAGTGACTCAGTCATATAGCCTCGGCACCTACATAAAGCTGAGTGACTCAGTCATATAGCCTCGGCATCTCCATAAAGCTGAGTGACTCAGTCATATAGCCTCGGCACCTACATAAAGCTGAGTGACTCAGTCATATAGCCTCGGCACCTACATAAAGCTGAGTGACTCAGTCATATAGCCTCGGCACCTACATAAAGCTGAGTGACTCAGTCATATAGCCTCGGCACCTACATAAAGCTGAGTGACTCAGTCATATAGCCTCGGCACCTCCATAAAGCTGAGTGACTCAGTCATATAGCCTCGGCATCTACATAAAGCTGAGTGACTCAGTCATATAGCCTCGGCACCTACATAAAGCTGAGTGACTCACTCATTCATGGCTTTGAATCAAAATAAATAAGTACCAACATTTTTTCTGATGGTCTTTAATAAAGAACTGTTTTGGTTATCCTGACCTGGACACCATGTATTATAATAGTCCATTATGGGCTATTAGCAGGACAATAGACTCTTGCCAACACCTCTCTGTATTTTCATATTTTGTGCAAGGCAATTGACCAGCATTAAAAACTTTGTGGATGGGGACTCCCGAGTGGTGCAGCGGTCTAAGACACAAACTGCGCTGCTACAGATGCTGGTTCGATACCCGTGCCGGCAGTGTGGGGTCTAGCTTGTATGCCTCCCTGGGCAACCCCCCCCCCCCCCCAACAACAACAAAAAAAAGGCACCATTCTACACTAATTGTAATTTTTATTCAGACATTTGGAACAACACAAATAAATAATCATAACTTTTAAAAACTATATAAATATAAAAATATGTTTTAAAAATAAGAAGTAAAGAAGTAACGAAGATGTCACGATCATCATAAGGAGTGGACCAAAATGCAGCGTGGTATGTTTCCATCCTTTTTATTAGGAAGAGAACATTCAAATAACAAAAACAGTAAAGCGAACAAACGAAACGTGAAGCTCAGAGTAGTGCTCACAGGCAACTATACCTAGACAAGATCCCACAAAGCACAAAGGGGAAATGGCTGCCTAAATATGATCCCCAATCAGAGACAACGCTAAACAGCTGCCTCTGATTGGGAATCATACCAGGCCAACATAGATATATAATTACCTAGATGACCCACCCTTGTCACACCCGACCTAACCAACATAGAGAGTAACAGGCCCTCTATGGTCAGGGCGTGACAGTACCCCCCCCCCCCCCTCCCCAAGGTGCGTACTCCGGCCGCAAAACCTGACTCAATAGGGGAGGTTCTGGGTGGGCATCTACCATCGGGGGCGGCTCCGGTGCGGGGCGCGTCGCCGGATGCTCTGGACCGTGGATCGTCGCCGGGGGAACCGGACCGTGGATCGTCGCCGGAGGAACCGGACCATAGATCGTCGCCGGAGGAACCGGACCGTGGATCGTCGCCGGTAGCACCGGACAGTGGATCGTCGCCGGAGGAACTGGACAGTGGGTCGTCGCCGGGGACTCCGGACCGTAGGTTGTCGCCGGAGGCTCCGGACCGCAGACCATCTCAGGAGGTTCCGGACCGCGGACCGTGTCAGGAGGTTCCCGACCGCGGACCGTCTCAGGAGGTTTCGGACCGCAGACCGTCTCAGGAGGTTCCGGACCGTAGTTGGAGGTTCCGGACCGTGGACCGTTGTTGGAGGTTCCAGACCGTGGATCGTCGCCGGAGGCACCGGACCGTGGATCGTCGCCGGAGGACCTGGACAGTGGGTCGTCGCCGGGGACTCCGGACCAGAGCTTGTCGCCAGAGGCTCCGGACCGCAGACCATCTCAGGAGGTTCCGGACCGCGGACCGTGTCAGGAGGTTCCGGACCGCGGACCGTCTCAGGAGGTTCTGGACCGTCGTTGGAGGTTCCGGACCGTGGACCGTTGTTGGAGGTTCCAGACCGTGAAACGTCACCGGAAGCTCTGGACTGGGAACTGTCGCCGGAAGCTCTGGACTGGGAACTGTCGCCGGAAGCTCTGGACTGGGAACTGTCGCTGGAAGCTCTGTGCATCGGGCCGGCACTGGTGGCACCGGGCTGATGACACGCACCTCAGGGCGAGTGCGGGGAGGAGGCACAGGACGTACTGGACTGGGGAGGCGCACTGGAGGCCTGATGCATGGGACCGGTACAGGTGGCACCGGGCTGATGACATGCACCTCAGGGCGAGTGCGGGGAGGAGCCACAGGACGTATTGGACTGTGGAAGTGCACTGGAGACCTGATGCGTGGGACCGGTACAGGTGGCACCGGGCTGATGACACGCACCTCAGGGCGAATGCGGTGAGGAGGTACAGGACGTACCTGACTGGGGACACGCACTTCAGGGAGAGTGTGAGGAGCAGGCACAGGACGTACTGGGCTGTGGAGGCGCACTGGAGACCTAGTGCGTAGAACCGGCCCACATGGCATCGGAGGGCTAACACGCTCCTCAGAACGAATGCCGTAATACTACGCCAAACCAATAGCTCTCTCGCTTCACTCTCCTCCAATGTGTCCAACAACTCCTCGAAGGTCTCTAACTCTCCCCTCCGTTCACTCTCCTCTAATTTGTCCAATAACTCCTCGGTCTCTGACTCACGCCTCAACTTCACCGACCACCCGTGTACCCCCCCCCCCCCAAAAAAAAGTTTTGAGGCGGCTTCTTTGGCTTGCGTCGTTGCTGCGAACCCCGGCGTTGTCGCTGTCCTTCCTTCACCGCTTGCACCTGCTTCCATTGAAGGCTTTCATCTCCTGCCATTATCTCCTCCCAAGTCCAGGATGTCTTTACCTCCTGGATATCCTCCCAGGCCCAGGATACCCTCTCCTCCTGTGCACGCTGCTTGGTCCGTGAGTGGTGGGATCTTCTGTCACAATCGTCATAAGTAGTGGACCAAAATGCAGCGTGGTATGTTTCCATCCTTTTTATTAGGAAGAGAAAATTCAAATAACAAAAACAATAAAGAGAACAAACAAAACGTGAAGCTCAGTAGTGCTCACAGGCAACTATACCTAGACAAGATCCCACGAAGCACAAAGGGGAAATGGCTGCCTAAATATGATCCCCAATCAGAGACAACGATAAATAGCTGCCTCTGATTGGGAATCATACAAGGCCAACATAGATATATAATTACCTAGAAGACCCACCCTAGTCACACCCCGACCTAACCAACATAGAGAATAACAGGCTCTCTATGGTCTGACAGCACTCCAAACTTCTCTCCCACATTTTCCAATGTGGAACATCTTTCCTAATGGGCTGAGGTTGCAGCATCAACAATGACATTGAAAAATGTCCCCTCCAGCTTCCTCAGGGCATCACTCAAAGGCTCATCAAATGATTCGTATGAAAAGTGCCGCTTTGTGGACCTCCGCCTTTTTTGTTGTAGAACGGCCTCTACATTCATGCCCTCACAAATATCGTTGGCTGACGTTTGTTCAGTCATAAAGCCTGTTGCCCTGTAGTTGCTGAGACCTCTCTCTGTCTTTCTGAGAAGACTGACTGCAACATCCACATGCATACTGGGAGACTGCATCAGCTTGCTCACATGTTGGATCTGGCTCAAGATGTCATACCACACCACTGTACAGATGCTGAAGCGGTATGATCCCACCTCCTCTGACAAGGACTGGGCCTCAGTCTTTATCACAGGGTCTTTGGTTTGATCCCTCACCTCAATCAGTGCCTCTCTCCGCTGCTGCCTGATACCTCAGTGGCTCGACACTCTTAACTTTACTCTCCCACCTCGTCTCAATCCACATCTTCAAAGTGATGTCCACATGTTTTTTTAGGATGGTCACCAAAGCCCCGACTTGTATACTCTAGTCGGCTGGCCCTCGCAACATATTCGTCGCCATACCCACTGGCTCCAGGTCATCTATAAGTCTACGCTGAAGTCTTCGCTGAAGTCTTATATCCCCCTCACTAACTTTAAGCATCAGCTATCTGAGAAACTTACTGATTGCTGCAGCTGTACACAGCCCATCTGTAAATAGCCCATCCAATCTACCTACCTCATCCCCATATTGTTTTTATTTACTTTTTTGCTCTTTTGCACACCAGTATTTCTACTTGCACATCATCATCTGCACATCTATCACTCCAGTGTTCATTTACTAAATTGTAAATACTTCACTACTATGGCCTATTTATTGCCTTACCTCCTTACTCCATTTGAACACACTGTATATAGATTTTTCTATTGTTATTGACTGTACTTTTGTTTATCCCATGTGTAACTCTGTGTTGTTGTTTTTTGTTGCACTGCTTTGCTTTATCTTGGCCATGTCGCAGTTGTTATATGAGAACTTGTTCTCAACTGGCCGACCTGTTTAAAAAAGGATGAAATAAAAAATAAAAAAATCCAATTGAGAATCTGTGGTATGACTTAAAGATTGCTGTACACCAGCGGAACCCATCCAACTTGAAGGAGCTGGAGAAGTTTTGCCTTGAATAATGGGCAAAAATCCATCCCAGTGGCTAGATGTGCCAAGCTTATAGAGACATACCCCAAGAGACCTGCAGCTGTAAAAGGTGGCTCTACAAAGTATTGACTCTGGGGGGGGGGGGGGGGGTGAATAGTTAGGCACGCTCAAGTTTTCAGTTTTTTTGTCTAATTTCTTGTTTGTTTCACAATAAAAATATTTTGCATCTTCAAAGTGGTAGGCATGTTGTGTAAATCAAATGATACAAACCCCCCAAAAATCTATTTTAATTCCAGGTTGTAAGGCAACAAAATAGGAAAAATGCCAAGGGGGTTGAATACTTTCGCAAGCCACTGTACATCACATTTACATAAATTAATTATATCTAACAAGCTTTCAACATTGTCTCCCATTGTTCCCTATCTTGGACATTTATCATGCACATCGCTCCCAACTGTCTGCTTAAACATGCAGGCACGCACGCACTCAAACACACACACACACACATACACACACACATACACACACACACACACACACACACACACACACACACACACACACACACACACACACACACACACACACACACACACACACACACACACACACACACACACACACACACACACACAGAAACACACACTTGTCCAGCGAGAGGTTAATGGTGGATTGATCAGCTGTTGTTAATCACCAAGCTTTGTGATTACCTGGCAGGGTACTATTGATCCTACATCGATCGGCCATCTTTGCTCCATCTCCCTGTCCCTTAGCTCACTGTCATTTAGCACTTCGCAGGCACAATATTGTAATTATGTCACCACAGGCGTCTGCTCTTGGTCAATGACTCCCTGGCTGATAGTTGTGTTATTATGCGCTCTGTCCACTCAGCTAAAGTCAGATTTGCAGAGCCGTGTCAGAGGGTTGAGTGTGAGTTGTAAATATTGGAATGAGGTAACTTTCTGTCTCTTAGGGAAACCTTGGAAATCTTTTTGTCTTTCAGACCTTACTGTTACTGAGAATGGTGTGGTTTTGCACACCCAATTGTAGAAAAGAGGCTGGACAAGAAAAGTGCCAATGTTGCCATCCCAGAAGTTTCCTTCCACCACATTCAGACAGGCCAGGTAAGAGGCACAATGTGGTGTCCAGCAGTTAAGTCATTTTCATGCTTTCTTATTGCTCCTGTGATCTTTCTCTGTCTCTTTATCCATGCCCCCCTTCCCTCTCTCTTTCTCTACCTCTCTGTCTCCCTCTCTCTTTCTCTATCTCTCTTTCTCCCTCTCTCTTTCTCTACCTCTCTGTCTCCCTCTCTTTCTCTATCTCTCTGTCTCCCTCTCTCTTTCTCTACCTCTCTGTCTCCCTCTCTCTTTCTCTACCTCTCTGTCCCCCTCTCTCTTTCTCTACCTCTCTGTCTCCCTCTCTCTTTCTCTATCTCTCTGTCTCCCTCTCTCTTTCTCTACCTCTCTGTCTCCCTCTCTCTTTCTCTACCTCTCTGTCCCCCTATCTCTTTCTCTATCTCTCTGTCTCCCTCTCTCTTTCTGGGCCCTGGTGGTGCTTTGGCTCCAGCCTCCATTAAAAGTCTGTCTGGAGTAATGAGTTTAAACTCAGAGCACCTGTCTCAGGACAGGAGGGAGAGATAGAGGTGTGTGTGTGTGTGTGTGTTTGTGTGTGTGTGTGTGTGTGTGCACATACATGTATGTGCATGTCTGTGTGTGTGTGTGTCAGAGCTTTAAGTGTGTTTGCGTGTGGGTGTGCAGCAAGGCTTTGAGGTATGCTTTGACAGCTGTGAATTTAATAAGCAAACGTTAAAGGTAGAAGGGAGGGAAAGAGGGAGGGAGGGAGGGATGCATGGGGTCTTGCATATGAAATATTAATGACTTGTTCTGCATTTTCCTCAACGCTGCTTGATAATGTCTCTACTTTCCAATTCTCCTGTTTGACCTGAGCAGGATATACTTTAGAGATATCTTTCTTTTGTTGTGTCAGTTTAAACTGTTCAGCTGTTAAGTGTGTGTGTATTCTTGGTAGCTTTGTATGGCATAAGGACTGATGTTTTGGTGCCTTTTCAGGTGACTGTGTCTATGATCATTTGTGTTTGAAAGAAGTATGTCAACATCAGCCTATGATGTAAAATAGAGAAAATACTGACTCCAAATCCAGCATAAGGGATATTCAATATTAGGAACAGTTGAATATATGTTTTTTAAGATGTTTTTTAAGATATTTAAATATGTACACATTGTGTTGGTGCTATCTCAGTGCTCTATCTATCTCTATGGTGCTATCTCGGTACTCTTATCTTATTGAGGGGATGTTCACTCAGAGGAAAAGTCTAATTTGTTTGCGATCACAGAAATCATTTTCCTGGCTAATTTATTGGGCACTTAAGCACTATGACGCTAAACTCTATCTCTCCCTCTATCCTTCACTCCATTCCTCCTTTCCCTCTATCCCTCCCTGCTCTCCCTCCATATCCATCTCATTCTTTATCTATTTTTCTCATCCTAGTGAGAGAGAGAGAGTGAAAGAAAGAGCGAAAGAGAGAGACAGAGAGAGAGCGAGAGAGAGAGAGAGAGAGAGAGAGAGAGAGGAATATTGTATTTTCTCTCACTTCATCTGCCAGTCATCTTCATCCCTTTAGAGTGTGTTCAGTTATCATCTCTCCAGTTATCTTGAGACAAGATAGGCCCTTTCATAGCTTCTGACCAGCTAGTGTGTTTCCAGCACCAGTTATACAGGACTAAATCACGTGTGTGGAACAGCAAGATGCTCCTCCTTTTAGGATCTGCTGGATCTATTGCATATGCATACGTTCTGCATCAGCATTGAATAGTCCCTGTGATATGCAACTTTTCAGGGAAGTTAGGAACCAATATACACAGGCAGTTAGGAAAGCTAAGGCTAGCTTTTTCAAACAGAAATTTGCATCCTGTAGCACAAAATCAAAAATGTTCTGGGACACTGTAAAGTCCATGGAGAATAAGAGCACCTCCTCCCAGCTGCCCACTGCACTGAGGCTAGGAAACACTGTCACCACCGATAAATCCACTATAATTGAGAATTTCAATGAGCATTTTTCTACGGCTGGCCATGCTTTCCACCTGGCTACCCCTACCCCGATCAACAGCCCTCCACCCCCCACAGCAACTCGCCCAAGCCTCCCCCATTTCTCCTTCACCCAAATCCAGATAGCTGATGTTTTGAAAGAGCTGCAAAATCTGGACCCCTACAAATTGTTCGGGCTAGACAATCTGGACCCTCTCTTTCTAAAATGATGTGCCGAAATTGTTGGAACCCCTATTACTAGCCAGTTCAACCTCTCTTTCGTATTGTCTGAGATTCCCAAAGATTGGACAGCTCACGCGGTCATCTCCCTCTTCAAAGGGGGAGACACTCTAGACCCAAACTGCTACAGACCTATATCTATCCTACCCTGCCTTTCTAAGGTCTTCGAAGGCCAAGTTAACAAACAGATTACCGACCATTTCGAATCCCACCGTACCTTCTCTGCTATGCAATCTGGTTTCAGAGCTGGTCATGGGTGCACCTCAGCCACGCTCAAGGTCCTAAACGATATCATAACCGCCATCGATAAGAGACATTACTGTGCAGCCGTGTTCATCGACCTGGCCAAGGCTTTCGGCTTTGTCAATCACCACATTCTTATCGGCAGACTCAAAAGCCTTGGTTTCTCAAATGATTGCCTCGCCTGGTTCAGCAATTACTTCTCTGATAGAGTTCAGTGTGTCAAATCGGAGGGCCTGTTGTCCGGACCTCTGCCAGTCTCTATGGGAGTGCCACAGGGTTCAATTCTTGGGCCGACTCTCTTCTCTGTATACATCAATGATGCATGCTCTTCAACCGATCGCTGCCTGCACCTACCCACCCGTCCAGCATCACTACTATGGACGGTTCTGACTTAGAATATGTGGACAACTACAAATACCTAGATGGTTGGTTAGACTGTAAACTCTCCTTCCAGACTCACATTAAGCATCTCCAATCCAAAATTAAATCTAGAATCGGCATCCTATTTTGCAACAAAGCATCCCTCACTCATGCTGCCAAACATACCCTCGTAAAACTGACCATCCTACCGATCCTCGACTTCGGCGATGTCATTTACAAAATAGCCTCCAACACTCTACTCAGCAAATTGGATGCAGTCTATCACAGTGCCATCCATTTTGTCACCAAAGCCCCATATACTACCCACCACTGTGACCTGTACGCTCTCGTTGGCAGGCCCTCGCTTAATACTCGTCGCCAAACCCACTGGCTCCAGGTCATCTACAAGTCTCTTCTAGGTAAAGCCCCGCCTTATCTCAGCTCACTGGTCACCATAGCAGCACCCACCCGTAGCATGCGCTCCAGCAGGTATATCTCACTGGTCACCCCCAAAGCCAATTCTTCCTTTGGCCGCCTTTCCTTCCAGTTCTCTGCTGCCAATGACTGGAACGAACTGCAAAATCACTGAAGCTGGAGACCCATATCTCCCTCACTAGCTTTAAGCACCAGCTGTCAGAGCAGCTCACAGATCACTGTACTTGTACATAGCCCATCCAACCACCTCATCCCCATTCTGTATTTATTTATTTATCTTGCTCCTTTGCACCCCAGTATCTCTACTTGCACATTCAACTTCTGCATATCTACCATTCCAGTGTTTAATTGCTATATTGTAATTACTTCGCCACCATGGCCTATTTATTGCCTTACCTCCCTTTTCCTACCTCATTTACACACACTGTATATAGACTTTTTTTCTACTGTATTGTTGCCTGTATGTTTGTTTATTCCATGTGTAACTCTGTGTTGTTGTATGTGTCGAACTGCTTTGCTTAATCTTATCTCATTTGCAGTTGCAAATGAAAACTTGTTCTCAACTAGCCTCCTTGGTTAAATAAAGTTGAAATAATTAAAATATATATATATATCAATATGATAATAATAGAATTGTAAATAATGTAGTACTTTTGTAATTGCTTTGTATTTCCATAGTAATGGAATTCATTGATGTTAATACAATTTTGTGACTGTAGTACAGCGTAACTAAACAGATATAAGATCAACATGATATAATATGTGACTGGATCACATTTACTAATAGGAAACTATGACATTGCTAAATTGTAGGCTTATACACACTGACACAGCAACATTTCAGAGGACCACAAAGCTTTAAAGCTGCAGTAGCGATGCGTGGGTACAATCACTGGAGAAGCCAAGCCAGAAAAAAGCGATATTACAACCTATGTGTTGTGATAATTGCATTGTTTGCTCTATAACCTGTTAGTTCATATGCCACCGTGATGTATAGGCCTAAGGCTGAGACAATAAGAAGACACAGTGGTAGAATAAATTTAACCACACCTTTGTTTCATCACAAAACCGGAGAGCAACCTCTGTCCAGTGAAGTCCACAAAACATATTACATGTTACAAACTGTTACATGACCTACAGCATGGTCAAGCTAGTTAATGTTTTTGTCATTTTCGGACTACTAAACAACTATTGATTTAGAACTACCAAAAGTTACTGCAAGTTGCAAAGAAAACAGGAGCTGCCTCCTATTCCAGCACCATTTCAACTTCAACATCATCAAATCACCACTGCTTTGTCTAATACAGTAACAACTAAAAGATACCAAAAACGATTTAGTGTGTGTGTGTGTGTGTGTGTGTGTGTGTGTGTGTGTGTGTGTGTGTGTGTGTGTGTGTGTGTGTGTGTGCGTGCGTGCGTGCGTGCGTGCGTGCGTGCGTGCGTGCGTGCGTGCGTGCGTGCGTGCGTGCGTGCGAGTGTGTGTGTGTATCTGTGCAAATGGGAAAAAATACGTGTTGATCCCCCTACTTGTGTAGAAATGCCATCCTTCTCTATCATGTTTGAAGAAACAGCCTATGACTGTAATAATGTACATGCTTTTAGTTTTTGTTGTCCTGGCCTACCTGGCTAAAATGCTTTCTCCCTTGCCTAACTTCCTTTCATGGGCAACGATGAGCCAGCTAGTTAACATTAGCCTACTACATCTAGCTACATATTGAACTTCCATCCTCTCAAACCAGGGGCACAATGTAGGAATTTATGGTTGGATGAGAATCGCTGTTTTAATCATTGGTCAGTTCGGAGAATTAAGTAAAACCACAAGTCCAAATCCCATTCTCCATCCATGGCTAATTTAGGAAAGGACCAGTTTTAGCTAGCTAGCCACCTTACCACCGCTCACAGTTTCACGTCAGAATTAGATGTTCATCCATGTTTCTCAAACGTCAAATTTCGAAGTGTTTAAGGTTAAGTTTAGGCATTAACTCTAATTTTTAAGGTTAGGGTTAAGGTGCGTGAGTGAGTGTATGCGTGAGTGTTACTAAAGTTATCTGTCCCCATCTAAGAATCAAATCAAATCAAATGTTATTAGTCACATGTGCCGAATACAACAGGTGTAGACCTTACAGTGAAATGCTTACTTACGAACCCCTAACCGACAGTTAAAAAAAATATGGATAAGAATAAGAGATAAAAGTAACAAGTAATTAAAGAGGAGCAGTAAAAAATAACAATATATACAGGGGGTGCCGGTACAGAGTCAATGTGCGGGGGCACCAGTTAGTTGAGGTAGTATGTACATATAGGTTGAGTTAGCTAAAGTGACTATGCATAGATGACAACAGAGAGTGGCAGTGGTGTGGAGAGGGGAGGGGGGGGGGGCAATGTGAATAGTCTGGGTAGCCATTTGACTAGATGGTCAGGAGTCTTATGGCTTGAGGGTAGAAGCTGTTTAGAAGCCTCTTGGACCTAGACTTGGTGCTCCGGTACCGCTTGCCGTGTGGTAGCAGAGAGAACAGTCAATGACTATGGGGGCTGGTCTTTGACAATTTTCAGGGCCTTCCCCCGACAACGCCTGGTATAGAGGTCCTGGATGGCAGGAAGCTTTGCCCCAGTGATGTACTGGATCATTCGCACTACCCTCTGTGGTGACTTGCGGTTGGAGGCCGAGCAGTTGCCATGCCAGGCAGTGATGCAACCAATCAGGATGCCCTCAATGGTGCAGTTGTAGAACCTTTTGAGGATCTGAGGACCCATGACAAATCTTTTCAGTCTCCTGAGGGGGAATAGGTTTTGTCGTGCCCGCTTCACGACTGTCATGGTGTGCTTGGACCATGTTAGTTTGTTGGGGATGTGGACACCAAGGAACTTGAAGCTCTCAACCTGCTCCACTGCAGACCCGTTGATGAGAATGGGGGGCGTGCTCGGTCCTCTTTTTCCTGTAGTCCACAATCATCTCCTTTGTCTTGATCACGTTGAGGGAGAGGTTGTTGTCCTGGCACCACACGGCCAGGTCTCTGACCTCCTCCCTATAGGCTGTCTCGTTGTTTTCGGTGATCAGGCCTACCACTGTTGTGTTATCGGCAAAGTTAATGATGGTGTTGGAGTCGTGCCTGGCTGTGCAGTCATGAGTAAACAGGGAGTACAGGAGGGGACTGAGCACACACCCCTGAAGGGCCCCTGTCTTGAGAATCAGCGTGGCGGATGTGTTGTTATCTACCCTCACCACCTGGAGGCGGCCCGTCAGGAAGTCCAGGAACCAGTTGCAGAGGGAGGTGTTTAGTCGCAGGGTTCTTAGCTTAGTGATGAGCTTTGAGGGCACTATGGTGTTGAACGCTGAGCTGTAGTCAATGAACAGCATTCTCACATTGGTGTTCCTTCTGTCCAGGTGGGAAAGGGCAGTGTGGAGTGCAATAGAGACTGCATCATCTGTGGATCTGTTGGGGCGTTATGCAAATTGGAGTGGGTCTAGGGTTTCTGGGATGATGATATTGATGTGAGCCATTACCAGCCTTTCAAAGCACTTCATGGCTACAGATGTGAGTGCTACGGGTCGGTAGTCATTTAGGCAGGTTACCTTAGTGTTCTTGGGCACTATGGTGGTCTACTTAAAACATGTTGGTATTACAGACACAGAAAGGGTTGAAAATGTCAGTGAAGAGACTTGCTAGTTGGTCAGTGCATGCTCGCAGTACACGTTCTGGTAATCCGTCTGGCCCTGCAGCCTTTTTAATGTTGACCTGTCTAAAGGTCTTGCTCACATCGGCTACGGAGAGCGTGATCACACAGTCTTCCGGTACAGCTGGTGCTCTCATGCATGTTTCAGTGTTATTTGCCTTGAAACGAGCATAGAAGTAGTTTAGCTCGTCGGGGAGGCTCGTGTCACTGGGCAGCTCTCGGCTGTGCTTCCCTTTGTAGTCTGTAGTGGTTTGCAGGCCCTGCCACATCCGACGAGCGTCAGAGCCGGTGTAGTACAACTCGATCTTATTCCTGTATTGACGCTTTGGTTGTATGATGGTTCGTCGGAGGGCATAGCAGCATTTCTTATAAGCTTCCTCGGTTAGAGCCCCGCTCCTTGAAAGCGGCAGCTCTAGCCTTTAGCTCAGTGCGAATGTTGCCTGTAATCCATGGTTTCTGGTTTCGGTATGTACGTACAGTCAATGTGGGGACGACGTCATCGATGCACTTATTGATGAAGCCAATGACAGATGTGGTGTACTCCTCAATGCCATCGGAAGAATCCCGGAACATATTCCATTCTGTGCTAGCAAAACAGTCCTGTAGCTTAACATCTGCTTCATCTGACCACTTTTTTATTGATCTAGTCACTGGTGCTTCCTGGTGCAGATTTGCCAAATGGAGCTGTCACGGCCGTCGTCGGAAGGAGACCAAGGTGCAGCGTGGTGAGCGTACATTTTACTTTTATTTTAATGTCGCCAACAAAACAAGAAACAAAGAAATGACTGTGAAGCTTAACAGGCCTAAGTGCCACTAACAAAGATAACTACCCACACTGAAAGGAGGGAAAAAGGGCTACCTAAGTATGATTCCCAATCAGAGACAACGATAGATAGCTGTCCCTGATTGAGAACCATACCCGGCCAAAACATAGAAATAAAGAAACATAGAAAACAAAGCATAGAATGCCCACCCCAAATGACAACCTGACCAAACCAAATAGAGACATAAAAAGGCTCTCTAAGGTCAGGGCGTGACAGGAGCGTGAGGGAGAGTTTTGTCTGTGTGGGGTGTATAGGTGGTCCAGAGTTCTTTTCTCTCTGGTTGCACATTTAACATGCTGATAGAAATTTGGTAAAACGGATGTACGTTTCCCTGCATTAAAGTCCCCGGCTACTAGGAGCGCCGCCTCTGGGTGAGCGTTTTCTTGTTTGCTTATGGCAGAATACAGCTCATTCAATGCTATCTTGGTGCCAGCCTCTGATTGTGATGGTATGTAAACAGCTACAAAGAATATAGATGAAAACTCTCTCGGTATGTAATGCAGCTTATCATAAGAAACTCCTGCCTCTCTTTCTCCGCCTCCTCTTCACGCAGATCACTGGGGTCGGACATGTTCCAGAGGGAGCCATATATCCTCCGCCTCGGGTTCGTCAGAGTCGTGAAAGAAGAAAAAGGATTCTGCTAGTCCGTGGTGGGTAATCACAGTCCTGATGTCTAGAAGTTATTTTCGGTCATAAGAGACGGTAGTGGCAACGTTGTGTACAAAAATAGTAAAAAAATAAGTTACAAACAATGCAGATAAACAAACAAAAACGTTGGGGGCACGTAAAACGGTGCCATTTTTACATCACTGTCACCAATGCATTCTTGTTGGCCGAGCTCACATACAGGTTGTTGTGTTCACTACGTTGTATCTACATACAGGTTGTTGTGTTCACTACGTTGTATCTACATACAGGTTGTTGTGTTCACTACGTTGTATCTACATACAGGTTGTTGTGTTCACTACGTTGTATCTACATACAGGTTGTTGTGTTCACTACGTTGTATCTACATACAGGTTGTTGTGTTCACTACGTTGTATCTACATACAGGTTGTTGTGTTCACTACGTTGTATCTACATACTCAAGTGTTGTGTTCACTACGTTGTATCTACATACAGGTTGTTGTGTTCACTACGTTGTATCTACATACTCAAGTGTTGTGTTCACTACGTTGTATCGACATACAGGTTGTTGTGTTCACTACGTTGTATCTACATACTCAAGTGTTGTGTTCACTACGTTGTATCTACATACAGGTTGTTGTGTTCACTACGTTGTATCGACATACAGGTTGTTGTGTTCACTACGTTGTATCTACATACAGGTTGTTGTGTTCACTACGTTGTATCGACATACAGATTGTTGTGTTCACTACGTTGTATCTACATACAGGTTGTTGTGTTCACTACGTTGTATCTACATACAGATTGTTGTGTTCACTACGTTGTATCTACATACAGGTTGTTGTGTTCACTACGTTGTATCTACATACTCAAGTGTTGTGTTCACTACGTTGTATCTACATACAGGTTGTTGTGTTCACTACGTTGTATCTACATACAGGTTGTTGTGTTCACTACGTTGTATCTACATACAGGTTGTTGTGTTCACTACGTTGTATCTACATACAGGTTGTTGTGTTCACTACGTTGTATCTACATACAGGTTGTTGTGTTCACTACGTTGTATCTACATACAGGTTGTTGTGTTCACTACGTTGTATCTACATACAGGTTGTTGTGTTCACTACATTGTATCTACATACAGGTTGTTGTGTTCACTACGTTGTATCTACATACAGGTTGTTGTGTTCACTACGTTGTATCTACATACAGGTTGTTGTGTTCACTACGTTGTATCTACATACAGGTTGTTGTGTTCACTACGTTGTATCTACATACAGGTTGTTATGTTCACTACGTTGTATCTACATACAGGTTGTTGTGTTCACTACGTTGTATCTACATACAGGTTGTTGTGTTCACTACGTTGTATCTACATACAGGTTGTTGTGTTCACTACGTTGTATCTACATACAGGTTGTTGTGTTCACTACGTTGTATCGACATACAGGTTGTTGTGTTCACTACGTTGTATCTACATACAGGTTGTTGTGTTCACTACGTTGTATCTACATACAGGTTGTTGTGTTCACTACGTTGTATCGACATACAGGTTGTTGTGTTCACTACGTTGTATCTACATACAGGTTGTTATGTTCACTACGTTGTATCTACATACAGGTTGTTATGTTCACTACGTTGTATCTACATACAGGTTGTTGTGTTCACTACGTTGTATCTACATACAGGTTGTTGTGTTCACTACGTTGTATCTACATACAGGTTGTTGTGTTCACTACGTTGTATCTACATACAGGTTGTTGTGTTCACTACGTTGTATCTACATACAGATTGTTGTGTTCACTACGTTGTATCTACATACAGGTTGTTGTGTTCACTACGTTGTATCTACATACAGGTTGTTGTGTTCACTACGTTGTATCTACATACTCAAGTGTTGTGTTCACTACGTTGTATCTATATACAGGTTGTTGTGTTCACTACGTTGTATCTACATACAGGTTGTTGTGTTCACTACGTTGTATCTACATACAGGTTGTTGTGTTCACTACGTTGTATCTACTTACAGATTGTTGTGTTCACTACGTTGTATCTACATACAGGTTGTTGTGTTCACTACGTTGTATCTACATACAGGTTGTTGTGTTCACTACGTTGTATCTACATACAGGTTGTTGTGTTCACTACGTTGTATCTACATACAGGTTGTTGTGTTCACTACGTTGTATCTACATACAGGTTGTTGTGTTCACTACGTTGTATCTACATACAGGTTGTTGTGTTCACTACGTTGTATCTACATACAGGTTGTTGTGTTCACTACGTTGTATCTACATACAGGTTGTTGTGTTCACTACGTTGTATCGACATACAGGTTGTTGTGTTCACTACGTTGTATCTACATACAGGTTGTTGTGTTCACTACGTTGTATCTACATACAGGTTGTTGTGTTCACTACGTTGTATCTACATACAGGTTGTTGTGTTCACTACGTTGTATCTACATACTCAAGTGTTGTGTTCACTACGTTGTATCTACATACTCAAGTGTTGTGTTCACTACGTTGTATCGACATACAGGTTGTTGTGTTCACTACGTTGTATCTACATACAGGTTGTTGTGTTCACTACGTTGTATCTACATACAGGTTGTGTTCACTACGTTGTATCTACATACAGGTTGTTGTGTTCACTACGTTGTATCTACATACAGGTTGTTATGTTCACTACGTTGTATCTACATACAGGTTGTTGTGTTCACTACGTTGTATCTACATACAGGTTGTTGTGTTCACTACGTTGTATCTACATACAGGTTGTTGTGTTCACTACGTTGTATCTACATACAGGTTGTTGTGTTCACTACGTTGTATCTACATACAGGTTGTTGTGTTCACTACGTTGTATCTACATACAGATTGTTGTGTTCACTACGTTGTATCTACATACAGGTTGTTGTGTTCACTACGTTGTATCTACATACAGGTTGTTGTGTTCACTACGTTGTATCTACATACAGGTTGTGTTCACTACGTTGTATCTACATACAGGTTGTTATGTTCACTACGTTGTATCTACATACAGGTTGTTGTGTTCACTACGTTGTATCTACATACAGGTTGTTGTGTTCACTACGTTGTATCTACATACAGGTTGTTGTGTTCACTACGTTGTATCTACATACAGGTTGTTGTGTTCACTACGTTGTATCGACATACAGGTTGTTGTGTTCACTACGTTGTATCGACATACAGGTTGTTGTGTTCACTACGTTGTATCTACATACAGGTTGTTGTGTTCACTACGTTGTATCTACATACAGGTTGTTGTGTTCACTACGTTGTATCTACATACAGGTTGTTGTGTTCACTACGTTGTATCTACATACTCAAGTGTTGTGTTCACTACGTTGTATCTACATACAGGTTGTTGTGTTCACTACGTTGTATCTACATACAGGTTGTTGTGTTCACTACGTTGTATCTACATACAGGTTGTTGTGTTCACTACGTTGTATCTACATACAGGTTGTTGTGTTCACTACGTTGTATCTACATACAGGTTGTTGTGTTCACTACGTTGTATCTACATACAGGTTGTTGTGTTCACTACGTTGTATCTACATACAGGTTGTTGTGTTCACTACGTTGTATCTACATACAGGTTGTTGTGTTCACTACGTTGTATCTACATACAGGTTGTTGTGTTCACTACGTTGTATCTACATACAGGTTGTTGTGTTCACTACGTTGTATCTACATACAGGTTGTTGTGTTCACTACGTTGTATCAACATACAGGTTGTTGTGTTCACTACGTTGTATCTACATACAGGTTGTTGTGTTCACTACGTTGTATCTACATACAGGTTGTTGTGTTCACTACGTTGTATCGACATACAGGTTGTTGTGTTCACTACGTTGTATCTACATACAGGTTGTTGTGTTCACTACGTTGTATCTACATACAGGTTGTTGTGTTCACTACGTTGTATCGACATACAGGTTGTTGTGTTCACTACGTTGTATCTACATACAGGTTGTTATGTTCACTACGTTGTATCTACATACAGGTTGTTGTGTTCACTACGTTGTATCTACATACAGATTGTTGTGTTCACTACGTTGTATCTACATACAGGTTGTTGTGTTCACTACGTTGTATCGACATACAGGTTGTTATGTTCACTACGTTGTATCTACATACAGGTTGTTGTGTTCACTACGTTGTATCTACATACAGGTTGTTGTGTTCACTACGTTGTATCTACATACAGATTGTTGTGTTCACTACGTTGTATCTACATACAGGTTGTTGTGTTCACTACGTTGTATCTACATACAGGTTGTTGTGTTCACTACGTTGTATCTACATACTCAAGTGTTGTGTTCACTACGTTGTATCTACATACAGGTTGTTGTGTTCACTACGTTGTATCTACATACAGGTTGTTGTGTTCACTACGTTGTATCTACATACAGGTTGTTGTGTTCACTACGTTGTATCTACTTACAGATTGTTGTGTTCACTACGTTGTATCTACATACAGGTTGTTGTGTTCACTACGTTGTATCTACATACAGGTTGTTGTGTTCACTACGTTGTATCTACATACAGGTTGTTGTGTTCACTACGTTGTATCTACATACAGGTTGTTGTGTTCACTACGTTGTATCTACATACAGGTTGTTGTGTTCACTACGTTGTATCTACATACAGGTTGTTGTGTTCACTACGTTGTATCTACATACAGGTTGTTGTGTTCACTACGTTGTATCTACATACAGGTTGTTGTGTTCACTACGTTGTATCGACATACAGGTTGTTGTGTTCACTACGTTGTATCTACATACAGGTTGTTGTGTTCACTACGTTGTATCGACATACAGGTTGTTGTGTTCACTACGTTGTATCGACATACAGGTTGTTGTGTTCACTACGTTGTATCTACATACAGGTTGTTATGTTCACTACGTTGTATCTACATACAGGTTGTTGTGTTCACTACGTTGTATCTACATACAGGTTGTTGTGTTCACTACGTTGTATCTACATACAGGTTGTTATGTTCACTACGTTGTATCGACATACAGGTTGTTGTGTTCACTACGTTGTATCTACATACAGGTTGTTGTGTTCACTACGTTGTATCTACATACAGGTTGTTGTGTTCACTACGTTGTATCTACATACAGGTTGTTGTGTTCACTACGTTGTATCTACATACAGGTTGTTGTGTTCACTACGTTGTATCTACATACAGGTTGTTGTGTTCACTACGTTGTATCTACATACAGGTTGTTGTGTTCACTACGTTGTATCAACATACAGGTTGTTGTGTTCACTACGTTGTATCGACATACAGGTTGTTGTGTTCACTACGTTGTATCGACATACAGGTTGTTGTGTTCACTACGTTGTATCTACATACTCAAGTGTTGTGTTCACTACGTTGTATCTACATACAGGTTGTTGTGTTCACTATGTTGTATCTACATACAGGTTGTTGTGTTCACTACGTTGTATCTACATACAGGTTGTGTTCACTACGTTGTATCTACATACAGGTTGTTGTGTTCACTACGTTGTATCTACATACAGGTTGTTGTGTTCACTACGTTGTATCTACATACAGGTTGTGTTCACTACGTTGTATCTACATACAGGTTGTTGTGTTCACTACGTTGTATCTACATACAGGTTGTTGTGTTCACTACGTTGTATCTACATACAGATTGTTGTGTTCACTACGTTGTATCTACATACAGGTTGTTGTGTTCACTACGTTGTATCTACATACAGGTTGTTGTGTTCACTACGTTGTATCTACATACAGATTGTTGTGTTCACTACGTTGTATCTACATACAGGTTGTTGTGTTCACTACGTTGTATCTACATACAGGTTGTTGTGTTCACTACGTTGTATCTACATACAGGTTGTTGTGTTCACTACGTTGTATCTACATACAGGTTGTTATGTTCACTACGTTGTATCTACATACAGGTTGTTGTGTTCACTACGTTGTATCTACATACAGGTTGTTGTGTTCACTACGTTGTATCGACATACAGGTTGTTGTGTTCACTACGTTGTATCTACATACAGGTTGTTGTGTTCACTACGTTGTATCTACATACAGGTTGTTGTGTTCACTACGTTGTATCTACATACAGGTTGTTGTGTTCACTACGTTGTATCTACATACAGGTTGTTGTGTTCACTACGTTGTATCTACATACAGGTTGTTGTGTTCACTACGTTGTATCTACATACAGGTTGTTGTGTTCACTACGTTGTATCTACATACAGGTTGTTGTGTTCACTACGTTGTATCTACATACAGGTTGTTGTGTTCACTACGTTGTATCTACATACAGGTTGTTGTGTTCACTACGTTGTATCTACATACAGGTTGTTGTGTTCACTACGTTGTATCTACATACAGGTTGTGTTCACTACGTTGTATCTACATACAGGTTGTTGTGTTCACTACGTTGTATCTACATACAGGTTGTTATGTTCACTACGTTGTATCTACATACAGGTTGTTGTGTTCACTACGTTGTATCTACATACAGGTTGTTGTGTTCACTACGTTGTATCTACATACAGGTTGTTGTGTTCACTACGTTGTATCTACATACAGGTTGTTGTGTTCACTACGTTGTATCTACATACAGATTGTTGTGTTCACTACGTTGTATCTACATACAGGTTGTTGTGTTCACTACGTTGTATCTACATACAGGTTGTTGTGTTCACTACGTTGTATCTACATACAGGTTGTTGTGTTCACTACGTTGTATCTACATACAGGTTGTTGTGTTCACTACGTTGTATCTACATACAGGTTGTTGTGTTCACTACGTTGTATCTACATACAGGTTGTTGTGTTCACTACGTTGTATCTACATACAGGTTGTTGTGTTCACTACGTTGTATCTACATACAGGTTGTTGTGTTCACTACGTTGTATCTACATACAGGTTGTTGTGTTCACTACGTTGTATCTACATACAGGTTGTTATGTTCACTACGTTGTATCTACATACAGGTTGTTGTGTTCACTACGTTGTATCTACATACAGGTTGTTATGTTCACTACGTTGTATCTACATACAGGTTGTTGTGTTCACTACGTTGTATCTACATACAGGTTGTTGTGTTCACTACGTTGTATCTACATACAGGTTGTTGTGTTCACTACGTTGTATCTACATACAGGTTGTTGTGTTCACTACGTTGTATCGACATACTCAAGTGTTGTGTGGTGCTGCAACTGTTCAATGATATACTACTGTTCATTGAAACAGGATTGTACAGTGAAATAGGGTATGTAGATGATTGTTTGATTTGGGATCTGTGGAAAACCATTCCATAGATGCGGGGAATGGGAGGCACACTTTATCTTCCTTTGTTTATATTAAATAAGTCAGATTCCAGGCCCCACTGCGCATACCTACACTACTCCTGATTGGATGTGATATGAGTGCGTGTGTGTGTAGCTTTCCTTTCGACTCAGGCCAGGGAGTTTGAGTCCTTTTGAATAGACGATAATGTTTGAGTCCTTTTGAATAGACGATAATAGGCAATAAACTATGACAGCCAGGACGGCCCTTGATCATTGTGCATTACGGGAGGGGACGTAAGGCCCTGAAACTACCAGAGTATGGTAATGTGTGAGGAGGGGAGAGGGGAGAATGTGTGGGAGGGGGTGTGGGAGGGAAGAATGTGTAGGAGAGGGAAAGTGGGGGGGGTGTGGTAGGGGGGAATGTGTGGGAATGTGTGTACGTGCATTTTATTATTAGGCATCAACTCCAGATGGTTAAGATAAGGGTTAAGGTTTGGGATAGGCTTAAAAAAATATATAAAACAACTTTCTATTGCTGGATTCGAACAAGCAACATTGACAACGCCAGAGCAAAACTTCCCAAGCAACAGCGTTCACTGTTGCCCCTAGTGGCTGGTTTCCACTTCATCT
Source organism: Salvelinus fontinalis (assembly GCF_029448725.1). Lineage (NCBI taxonomy): Eukaryota > Metazoa > Chordata > Actinopteri > Salmoniformes > Salmonidae > Salvelinus > Salvelinus fontinalis. The sequence goes on from NC_074685.1 coordinate 40,614,602, forward strand.
CCCGACGACCAGGGACATGGATGGACATTGAATACTGACTTGTATCACGGGTGACCTGGCTGAGCCACCGGAGGGCAACACCGGAGGGCAACTGTATATAGACTTTATTTTTTTTCTATTGTGTTATTGACTGTACGCTTGTTTATTCCATGTGTAACACTGTATTGTTTTTTCTGTCGCACTGCTTTGGTTTATCTTGGCCAGTTCGCAGTTGTACATTTTTACATTTACATTTTAGTCATTTAGCAGACGCTCTTATCCAGAGCGACTTACAGTAGAGTGCATACATTTTATTACATTTACATACTGAGACAAGGATATCCCTACCGGCCAAACCCTCCCTAACCCGGACGACGCTATGCCAATTGTGCGTCGCCCCACGGACCTCCCGGTTGCGGCCGGCTGCGACAGAGCCTGCGCGCGAACCCAGAGACTCTGGTGGCGCAGCTAGCACTGCGATGCAGTGCCCTAGACCACTGCGCCACCCGGGAGGTTGTAAATGAGAACTTGTTTTAAACTAGCTTACCTGGTTAAATAAAGGTAAAAAACAACACAACGAGATGCAACAATTCAATTTTTTTCAGTCAATGACGTTTTGCTTTTGATGTGATGTGATTGGTGTGAAGCCAAATCCATACTGGCTTCCCTTGACACTTTTTTGGGGTGTGCCAGGACCATTCAGAGTTGAGCTCACTCAGTTTAGCTCAATGCTGATTGGCCATTATTTTATACATTTTTTTACTAAGGGAGATAGATCAGATAGATGGGGTACACATACAGAGAGAGAGCGGCGCTGTTTCGCTTGCTGGGATGTTTTCTCCGGTGAGATACATTCAGCCTCTTGCGAATTGAAAGACAGTTAGCGAACACAGAGACGAAAGATGAATTATTTTATATATTTTTTTCTTTGTAAATTGTTGGGGGAAGCCTGGCTTCCCTTGGCATCCATGAATACACGCCACTATAAAACTAAGCATCCAACTTTAAATTAATAAATAAATAAAACACTTTCTGCACACAAGTAAAAGGAAGGCTAACAAGGTCATAAGACAATTAACTTTGTTTGTTTTCCCATCCTATTCCCCCATTCCTAATGTACATTAGGCATTAATTCCACCCCCTCAACCCTAAGATTAGACTTCCCAACACGTCCCAGTAGGGGCGCCCACCCCCTTTCCCACTTCCCGCCTCGCACTGCATCACACCACAATAATCATTTAAAAAATCCACTGTCCTTCTCTCTCATTTCCCAGATGCCCCAGTGCAGTCCCCCATAGTGTCCGTGTGTACCGTCTCTCTCCTCTATTTGTATAATAGCGAAAACTGGCAGTGAGCCTAATAATATTATAAGGCAGTGAATAGACGGTTCCACTCAAACACAAAAGCCCTCATTAGTAATCTCACAGCACTAAGACAGCAGATAAAAAGCTCTGGTGTGCCTGTGTGTATTTAGTATTGTTTTATGATGAGCTTACGCTATGCATTACACCACTCATCATCTCATCACAGTTAGGAGGCGTTGTGTGTGTTGTTGAAGCGCTGTTCGTAGAGACAATGTGACGTGGAGCAGAGGGGAGGATGGGAGGGTGTGTGTGTGCATTAGTGATGGGGGAAAAAAATTGATACGGTAACATATAAAAATATAATTTTTGATGATATATCATAGTCTTATAGTTTTGGGAATACTGCAATATCATTGTTGTCTGTACCAAAACTCCAGTATTTTCCTTCATAGCTTGTTCTCCATCTTCTTTTTAAACAGGGAGCCAATGTAATAGCTGTCGCTTTCCTCATCCTCAGATGAGGTGAGGAGAGAAGGATCTTCGGACCAAAATGCGGAGTCAGGGAAATATGCCATCTTTATTTATTAATAACGAAAACTGATGGCAACACGAAACAAAACAAACACTTTCAAAATTTACAAAATAACAAAACGATGTTGACGCAACCTGAACATAAACTTACATAGACAAACGTAAACTCACGAACAGGAACGTACATCGAAACAGACGAACAGCCAAACAGCTCCGAAAGTGAATATATCGAACACAACGACGAAAGACATCACAGGAGACAATCACCCACAAACACACAGTGATAATGCCCTACCTAAATATGACTCTTGATTAGAGGAAAATGCAAACCACCTGCCTCTAATCAAGAGCCATACCAGGCAAACCGAAACCAACATAGAAACAGGTAACATAGACTGCCCACCCAAAACACATGCCCTGACCATAAACACATAAAAACTAACATAAATAGGTCAGGACTGTTACAGTACCCCCCCCCCCAAGGTGCGAACGCCGGGCGCACCAGCACAAAGTCCAGGGGGGGGTCCGGGTGGGCAGTTGACCACGGTGGTGGTTCCGGTTCAGGACGCTGTCCCCGTACCACCATAGTCACTCCCCTCTTCTTTCTACCCCTTCCACTGACCACCCAAACATTACCTTCCCCTAAATAAACAGCTAGCACCGGAACAAGGGGCAGCACCGGGACAAGGGGTAGCACCGGGACAAGGGGCAGCACAACAACAAGGGGCAGCACCAGGATAAGGACCATCACCGGAATAAGGGGCAGCACCGGGACAAGGGGCAGCACCGGAATAAGGGGCAGCACCGGGACAAGGGGCAGCACCGGGACAAGGGGCAGCACCGGGACAAGGGGCAGCACCGGGACAAGGGGCAGCACCGGGACAAGGGGCAGCACCGGGACAAGGGGCAGCACCGGGACAAGGGGCAGCACCGGGACAAGAGGCAGCACCGGGACAAGGGGCAACACCGGGACAAGGGGCAGATCCCGGCTGAAGGACTCTGGCAGGTCCTGTTTGGACGGCTCTGGCAGGTCCATGCAGGCTGACGGCTCTCGACGCTCATGGCAGGCTGACGGCTCTCGACGCTCATGGCAGGCTGACGGCTCTCGACGCTCATGGCAGGCTGACGGCTCTCGACGCTCATGGCAGGCTGACGGCTCTCGACGCTCATGGCGCTCTGACGGCTCTGGCTGCTCATGGCTCTCTGACGGCTCTGGCTGCTCATGGCTCACTGACGGCTCTGGCTGCTCATGGCTCTTTGACGGCTCTGGCTGCTCATGGCTCTCTGGCGGCTCTGGCAGATCCTGTCTGATTGGCGGCTCTGGCAGATCCTGTCTGATTGGCGGCTCTGGCAGATCCTGTCTGGTAGGCGGCTCTGGCAGATCCTGTCTGGTTGGCGGCTCTGGCAGATCCTGTCTGGTTGGCGGCTCTGGCAGATCCTGTCTGGCGGGCGGCTCTAGCGGCTCCTGTCTGGCGGGCGGCTCTAGCGGCTCCTGTCTGGCGGATGGCTCTGTAGGCTCATGGCAGACGGGCGGCTTTGCAGGCTCATGGCAGACGGGCGGCTTTGCAGGCTCCTGGCAGACGGATGGCTCAGATGGCGCTGGGGAGACGGATGGCTCAGATGGCGCTGGGGAGACGGATGGCTCAGATGGCGCTGGGGAGACGGATGGCTCAGATGGCGCTGGGGAGACGGATGGCTCAGATGGCGCTGGGGAGACGGATGGCTCTGGCCGGATACGGCGCACTGTAGACCTGGTGCGTGGTGCCGGAACTGGAGGCACCGGGCTAATGATAAGCACCCTCCTACTAGTGCGTGGAGCAGGGACAGGGCACACTGAACTCTCAAAGCGTACTCTATACCTGGTGCGTGGTACCGGCACTGGTGGCACCTGGCTGAGGGCACGCACCTCAGGACTAGTACGGGGAGAAGTGACAGTGTGTACAGGACTTAGGAGACGCACAGGTGGCTTAGTGCGTGGGGCCGGAACTGGAGGCACTGAACTGGATACACGCACTATAGGGAGAGTGCGTGGAGGAGGAACAGGGCTCTGGAAATGCACTGGTAGCCTAGTGCGTAATATAGGCACTGTAGGTACTAGGCTGGGGCGGGGAGGTGGCACCGGAAATACCGGACCGTGCAGGCGTACTGGCTCTCTTGAGCATTGAGCCTGCCCAACCTTACCTGGTTGAATGCTCCCGGTCGCCCTGCCAGTGCGGCAAGGTGGAATAGCCCGCACTGGGCTATGCAGGCGAACCGGGGAAACCATGCGTAAGGCAGGTGCCATGTATGCCGGCCCGAGGAGACGCACTGGAGACCAGACGCGTTGAGCCGGCCTCATGACACCTGGCTCAATGCCCAATCTAGCCCTACCAGTGCGGGGAGGTGGAATAACCCGCACTGGGCTATGCACACGTACAGGAGACACCGTGCGCTCTACTGCGTAACACGGTGTCTGCCCGTACTCCCGCTCTCCACGGTTAGCCTGGGAAGTGGGCGCAGGTCTCCTACCTGCCCTTGGCCCACTACCCTTTAGCCCCCCCCCAAGAAATTTTTGGGAGTTACTCACGGGCTTTTTCGGCTTCCGTGCCAGACGCGTTCCCTCATAATTCCGGTTCCTCTCTCCGGTAGCCTCCGCTCTCCTAAGTGCCTCCAGCTGTTCCCATGGAAGGCGATCTCTACCTGCTAGGATCTCCTCCCATGTGTAGACACCTTTTCTATTCAATACATCGTCCCATGTCCATTGCTCCTTCTTCTGTCCCTTACTCCGTTTAGCATTCCCATACCGCTTGGTCTCTGTATTTTGGTGGGTGATTCTGTAATAGCTGTCGCTTTCCTCATCCTCAGATGAGGTGAGGAGAGAAGGATCTTCGGACCAAAATGCGGAGTCAGGGAAATATGCCATCTTTATTTATTAATAACGAAAACTGATGGCAACACGAAACAAAACAAACACTTTCAAAATTTACAAAATAACAAAACGATGTTGACGCAACCTGAACATAAACTTACATAGACAAACGTAAACTCACGAACAGGAACGTACATCGAAACAGACGAACAGCCAAACAGCTCCGAAAGTGAATATATCGAACACAACGACGAAAGACATCACAGGAGACAATCACCCACAAACACACAGTGATAATGCCCTACCTAAATATGACTCTTGATTAGAGGAAAATGCAAACCACCTGCCTCTAATCAAGAGCCATACCAGGCAAACCGAAACCAACATAGAAACAGGTAACATAGACTGCCCACCCAAAACACATGCCCTGACCATAAACACATAAAAACTAACATAAATAGGTCAGGACTGTTACAGCCAATTTGTTTTCAGCACTTTTATGTCCATGACTGATCAAAACTTGTGTTCTCATGGTTCCCTCTTGTCACTGTGCAGCAGATATATGATGAGCAATATGTTTGGAACCTCGAATCGAAATAAAATCACAGAATCGAATTGCAATACAGTGATCCCTCGCCACTTCGCGGTTCACTTATCGCGGATTCGCTATTTCGCGGATTTTCATAATGCATTTTTTTTTTTTTTTTGGTGCATTGTGCTCTGCATTCTGATTCGCTAAAAACTCACTCCCGCTTCTTGTATCAAAACATGCTACGAATTGTGCTATCATTTTGTCGTCTCGTGCAGTTATGTGTACGTACATAAAACAGCTTGGCAAATTTACATTAAGTTGTCCAAATTATCTTGTAATTTCGAACATCTCCTAAACCCATAATGTCGACGAAACGGCCTGGACCGACAAAAGCACCTGCGGATGGGCCCAAACGGCGGAAGATGCTACCTATCTCAGATAAAGTTAAACTTCTGGACATGCTAAGGGAAGGTAAAAGCTATGCAGCCGTTGCTCGCCATTACGGAAGTTGCTAATTGTAAAAAAAAAAAAAGTTTTCTATTTCGCGGATTTCACTTATCGCGGATCATTTTCGGAACGTAACCCCCGCGATAAACGAGGGATTACTGTACATATTGTATCGACACCAGAGGAGGCTGGCTGGAGGAGCTTTAGGAGGACGGGCTCATTGTAATGACTGGAATGGAATGAATGGAACAGTATCAAACACATCAAACATATGGAAACCACATGTTTAACTCTGTTCCATTTATACTATTACAGACATTACACTGAGCCATCCTCCTATAGCTCCTCCCAACAGCCTCCTCTGATCGGCACCAAAGTATCGTGATAACATTGTATCGTGAGCGTGCTGGCAATTCCCAGCCCTAGCTTGTGTGTGTGTGCGTGTGTGCGTGCATGTGTGTGTGAGAGAGAGCACAGTGAGGATGGGAAGGCCCACTGAGAGGCTTTTGTCTCTGAAATGTATGTGACGAAGAGAATGTATGAATGAAAAGAGGGAAGAAAGGATAAATGAAGTAAAGAAATAAAGATTAATTTGCAGGTGTCTAGGGCTCAGTGAACATTCCAGAAGACAAAGTTTGTGTAGTTAGTGATTGACACTGTAACAGTCTATCTGCATCAGATCATAGTCCTACACCTGTATCCACAGAAACCTGAAAGTTAACAATCTGCAGTATGTCATTTTCATATTTTGTTAATTGGATTGCCACAATCTTCCAGAAACTGAGTACATCCTTTTTGATCTATCAGTAAGTAGATTCTTGTGGAAACCAACCCCAGAAATGTGAGTAAATGTTTTTCCTCATTTACTCTTTCTATCTGTCTGTTTGTGACTGTTTTACTCCCTTTCTCTCACTCACACACGTGCACGAACACACACACTCAGACAAACATGTACACACACCTCTTTAGAGGTGTTAAAAGCCATTGTGGTGATTGGGTGGCTGTTGATCAAGCGGCTGATCAGAAGACCATACGTTGTACCCTCGTACTGGGGTCTGGTCATACTGTATGGTTGTGGTAAAATAGATAGATAGATAGATAGATAGATAGATAGATAGATAGATAGATAGATAGATAGATAGATAGATAGATAGATAGATAGATAGATAGATAGATAGATAGATAGAGAGAGAGAGAGAGATACTAAAGTTATCTGTCCCCATCTAAGAATCACTAAACTAATCACTAAAGAATCACTAAACCCATCTAAACTGTTCAATGATATACTACTGTTCATTGAAACAGGATTGTACAGTGAAATAGGGATGTAGATGATTGTTTGATTTGGGATCTGTGGAAAACCATTCCATAGATGCGGGGAATGGGAGGCACACTTTATCTTCCTTTGTTTATATTAAATAAGTCAGATTCCAGGCCCCACTGCGCATACCTACACTACTCCTGATTGGATGTGATATGAGTGCGTGTGTGTGTAGCTTTCCTTTCGACTCAGGCCAGGGAGTTTGAGTCCTTTTGAATAGACGATAAGAGAGGTAACTATGACAGCAGGGACGGCCCTTGATCATTGTGCATTACGGGAGCGGACGTGAGGCCCCGAAACTACCAGAGTATGGTAATGTGTGATTGTGAGGAAGGGAGAGGGGGGAATGTGTGGGAGGGAAGAATGTGTGGGAGGGGGGAATGTGTGGGAGGGAAGAATGTGTGGTAGGGAAGAATGTGTGGGAGGGGGGAATGTGTGGGAGGGGGTGTGGTAGGGAAGAATGTGTGGGAGGGGGGAATGTGTGGGAGGGGGTGTGGTAGGGAAGAATGTGTGGGAGGGGGGAATGTGTGGGAGGGGGTGTGGTAGGGAAGAATGTGTGGGAGGGGGGAATGTGTGGGAGGGGGTGTGGTAGGGAAGAATGTGTGGGAGGGGGGAATGTGTGGGAGAGGGTGTACGTGCATTTGTGCATGTAATTATCAGCAAATAAACCAGGTTTTCCCATTCACCACTTCATACACACAGATTATACACACAAATGCAAACATACTCGTACAGCAACACACACATTTAAATAAGCACATAAGCTGTCACATACATGCAGTATGCTCACGCAAAAAACAACAGGGTTTTAACGATACAAAATATACTAGGTGAATAATGAAAGAGTTTAATATTCAAAGTACAACAGAGAATTACACTGAGATTTAAAGTGGTTGCATCATCTACAACAGGGATGTCAAACTCATTCCATGGAGGCCCTCGTGTCTGTGGGTTTTGGGTTTTTCTTTTCATTTAAGATCTAGACAACCAGGTGAGAGAAGTTCTTTACTGATTAGTGACCTTAATTCATCAATCAAGTATAAGGGAGGAGCAAAAAGCCACAGACACTTGGTCCTCTGTGGAATGAGTTTGACACGTGATCTACAAGGAGCTGAACAGTGTTTGGAATGAGAAACTGAAACTTTACTGAAACTGAAGAAGAGGAAGACTATCAACTAGACCATCAACTAGATTATCAAATATTGTGTTTGCCTTTCAAACTTTTTGTCAGCGTTTTGTCACCTGTCTTTGTTTCTCGTGAATCAATGGTACATTAGTATGCGTTCAAATAGTGTTCAGTGATAACAATCAAAGTAAACTATACACTCCAGGCCAAGGATCAGAACATGGATCAGTATGTCGATGGTCATTACATCGATGGGCTCAGGTGTCCTTGGGACTCGGACGTCGATGAACGTGACAGATTATTAATTTAAATCTATCTTAATTTTCAACACATGGGGAGAATGTAGCTGTGCACCTTCCTTCCTTCCTCCCTCCCTTACTTCCTTCCTTCCGTCTTTCCTTTCATACTTCATTTTGTACTTATTTTCTTACTTCTTTCTTATTCCTTCCTTCATTGATCTGGCATGACTGAATAGGTGAAAGCTATGTTGTGAAACCTTTCCATTCATCCAGTGTTGTATAAAATAATATTCAGGAAGAGGTTTCAACATCTGTAGCATAAGCTGGGGCAACTTAAATCTGTACTACGTAACTAAGTGTGTACAGGTGTTTTTTGGAGACCCGTCTGGCGAGAAGTTCTAGATTTGAACATGATATCCCAGAAACAAAAGAGCTGTAATTGAAAACTCATACCAACATACTGTACACCACTAGTATACTACATACTACAGTTGAAGTCGGAAGTTTACATAAACTTAGGTTGGAGTCATTAAAACTTGTTTGTCAACCACTCCAAAAAATGTCTTGTTAACAAATTATAGTTTTGGCAAGTCGGTTAGGACATCTACTTTGTGCATGACACAAGTCCTTTTTCCAACAATTGTTTACAAATAGATTATTTCACTTTCACTGTATCACAATTCCAGTGGGTCAGAAGTTTACATACACTAAGTTGACTGTGCCTTTAAACAGCTTGGAAAATTCCAGAAAATTATGTCATGGCTTTAGAAGCTTCTGATAGGCTAATTTACATAATTTGTGTCAATTGTAGGTGTACCTGTGGATGTATTTCAAGGACTTCCTTCAAACTCAGTGCCTCTTTGCTTGACATCATGTGGAAATCAAAAGTAATCAGCCAAGACCTCGGAAAATAAATTGTAGACCTCCACAAGTCTGGTTTATCCTTGGGAGCAATTTCCGAACACCTGAAGGTACCACGTTCCGCTTAGGAAGGAGATGCCTTCTGTCTCCTAGAGATGAACGTACTCTGGTGTGAAAAGTGTAAATCAATCCCAGAACAATAGCAAAGGACCTTGTGAAGATGCTGGAGGAAACAGGTACAAAAGTATCTATATCCACAGTAAAACGAGTTCTATATCGACATAACCTGAAAGGCCACTCAGCAAGGAAGAAGCCACTGCTCCAAAACCACCATAAAAAAGCCAGACTACGGTTTGCAACTGCACATGGGGACAAAGATCATACTTTTTGGAGAAATGTCCTCTGGTCTGATGAAACAAAAATAGAACTGTTTGGCCATAATGACCATCAATATGTTTGGAGGAAAAAGGGGAGGCTTGCAAGCCGAAGAACTCCATCCCAACCGTGAAGCACAGGGGTGGCAGCATTGTGTTGTGGGGGTGCTTTGCTGCAGGAGGGACTGGTGCACTTAACAAAATAGATGGCATCATGAGGGAGCAGAATTATGTGGATATATTGAAGCAACATCTCAAGACAGTCAGGAAGTTAAAGCTTGGTCGCAAATGGATCTTCCAAATGGACAATGACCCCAAGCATACTTCCAAAGTTGTGGCAACACTACTTAAGGACAACAAAGTCAAGGTATTGGAGTGGCCATCACAAAGCCCTGACCTCAATCCTATAGAAAATTTGTGGGCAGAACTGAAAAAGCATGTGCGAGCAAGGAGGCCTACAAACCTGACTCAGTTACACCAGCTCTGACAGGAGGAATGTGTCAAAATTCTCCCAACTTATTGTGGGAAGCTTGTGGAAGGCTACCTGAAACAATTTAAAGGCAATGCTACCAAATACTAATTAAGTGTATGTAAACTTCTGACCCACTGGGAATGTGATGAAAGAAAGCTGAAATAATTCTCTCTACTACTATTCTGACATTTCACATTCTTGAAATAAAGTGGTGATCCTAACTGACCTAAGACAGGGAATTTTTACTATGATGAAATATCAGGAATTGTGAAAAACTGAGTTTAAATGTGTATGTAAACTTCCGACTTCAACTGTATATACTATTAGTTCATTTTAGTATACTGTAAACGAATGGTATCCTTTCAGTTGAGTGTACTAGCACTACGCCTGTCCACCAGAAGTTGATGCTGTTGCTATGTAACATTTTACGACTTCATTAACAATGCCCACTGAGAACACACAAAGGGATGTGTGGGATGGAGAACACACAATGACTATACCCACTAAATGTTGGGTAGTTAGTTAGATAGCATATAGTCAATATACTGGCAAGGTTGATGTATTAGTAGCCAACTAACGTTAGGTAGCTAGCTGACATACCGGTACATACTTCTGTAATGATATGCTATGCGGTTCCTAAGGATTGCGTAGCTAACAAATTGTCAGCCAACATAACATGTAATGTAATTTAATTAAAAGTCATGACTTTACTACATTGTTCAACATTTTCTTAACATTTGTCTTAATTAGCTAAAGCAATTAATTTGTATCTGCTCTCCTTGTACTTTGGCTGCATATTTTCCTCCATTTTCTTCAAATTTGAAAAAGTTGTGAAGCCACGCCCATTTCCGGAAGAATTGCATTATGGGCCCTAAAAGCACAGAAATAGTGTCCACTGCTTGTACACTTTGTATTTCAGCGAATGTAGTATGACAAACGGGAACTTTTGGCATACTAACTATATCCATACTATGACCAATAAGCATACTATATGTCACAAATAGTATTGTTAGTGTGGTTAAAATGAGTATTCGAACACAGCTCACGGCTGCATTCCAAACACTTAAAAGACATTCTCCCTCCCCTCAGCCCTCAAATTAAGTGGATACTTCTGATGACATATCATGACGTCTGACGAGTTGACACTTGCAGGGCAAGGGGCGAGGGAAGAATGAATTCAATTGAAATGGATCGCTCTTGCCCAGAAATGTGTCACTCGTTCGTTCCGCGGTTGTGTTTTCAGTCATCATGCAACAACCGGTAACTGTTGTGTGTGCATTATATGCGCTACAGTCAATTATGATTGCATTTCATATCTTGGCTAGAAGACAATGCATCCGCAGTCATCAAATGTTAACCATCTGACTATATGTAAATTGAAAATCACAATGTATAAGTGTGATGTCAGGGAAAATTGTATGCCAAGCTAATGTTTCCAAAAGCTAACCAAACAAAAACACAATTACTTACTCTGTCACGTTCCTGACCTATTTCTGTTAGTTTGTTATATGTGTTAGTTGGTCAGGACGTGAGTTTGGGTGGGCATTCTATGTTTTCTGTTTCTATGTTGGTTTTTGGGTTGCCTGGTATGGCTCTTAATTAGAGGCAGGTGTTTGGCGTTCCTCTAATTAAGAGTCATATTTAGGTAGGCGTTGTCACAGTGTTCGTTGTGGGTGATTGTCTTCCGTGCCTGTGTCTGTACACCACGTGGGACTGTTTACGGTTTGTTCGGTTTGTGTAGTCTATGTTCTCCTATTCGTGCGTTCTTCTTGTTTTATGTAAGTTCGTCGTTTAGGTCTGTCTACACCGTTTGTTGTTTTTGTTAGTTTAGTCAAGTTCGTGTTTTCGTTAATAAAATATGTCATTTCACTACGCTGCGCCTTGGTTCCCTCAATACTCCTCCTCTTCAGATGAAGAGGAGGAGGACTGCCGTTACAGAATCACCCACCAAATCTCCAGAACCAAGCAGCGGAGTAAACGGAGTAAGGGACAGAAAGAGAAGGAGGAATGGACTTGGGACGATGTATTGGACGGGAAAGGTTGCTACACATGGGAGGAGATCCTGGCTGGTAGGGATCGCCTCCCATGGGAACAGCTGGAGGCACTGAGGAGAGCAGAGGCTACCGGAGAAGGGAACCGGAGTTATGAGGGGACGCGTCTTGCACAGAAGCCCAAAAAGCCCGTGAGTAGCACCCAAAAATTTCTTGGGGGGGGGCTAAGAGGTTGTGGGCCAAGGGCAGGTAGGAGACCTGCGCCCACTTCCCAGGCTTACCGTGGATAGCGGGAGTACGGGCAGGCGCTGTGTTACGCAGTAGAGCGCACGGTGTCTCCTGTACGAGTGCATAGCCCAGTGCGGGTTATTCCACCTCCCCGCACTGGTAGGGCTAGATTGGGCATTGAGCCAGGTGTCATGAGGCCGGCTCAACGCGTCTGGTCTCCAGTGCGTCTCCTCGGGCCGGCATACATGGCACCTGCCTTACGCATGGTTTCCCCGGTTCGCCTACATAGCCCGGTGCGGGTTATTCCACCTCCCCGCACTGGTCGGGCGACCGGGAGCATTCAACCAGGTAAGGTTGGGCAGGCTCAATGCTCAAGAGAGCCAGTACGCCTGCACGGTCCGGTATTTCAGGCGCCACCTCCCCGCCCCAGCCTAGTACCTACAGTGCCTACACTACGCACTAGGCTACCAGTGCGTCTCCTGAGCCCTGTTCCTCCTCCACGCACTCTCCCTGTAGTGTGTGTATCCAGTTCGGTGCCTCCAGTTCCGGCACCACGCACTAAGCCTCCTGTGCGTTTCCAGAGCCCTGTACACACTGTTTCTTCTCCCCCTACTAATCCTGATGTGCTTGCCCTCAGCCCGGTGCCACCAGTGCCGGTACCACGCACCAGGTATAGAGTAGGCTTTGAGAGTCCTGTGTGCCCTGTCCCTGCTCCCCGCACTAGCACGAAGGTGCGTGTCCTTAGCCCGGTGCCTCCAGTTCCGGCACCACGCACCAGGTCTACAGTGCGCCTTATCCGGCCAGAGCCATCCGTCTCCCCAGCGCCATCTGAGCCATCCGTCTCCCCAGCGCCATCTGAGCCATCCGTCTCCCCAGCGCCATCTGAGCCATCCGTCTCCCCAGCGCCGTCTGAGCCATCCGTCTGCAATGAGCCTGCAAAGCCGCCCGTCTGCCATGAGCCTGCAAAGCCGCCCGTCTGCCATGAGCCTACAGAGCCATCCGCCAGACAGGAGCCGCTAGAGCCGCCCGCCAGACAGGAGCCGCTAGAGCCGTCCGTCAGACAGGATCTGCCAGAGCCGTCCGTCAGACAGGATCTGCCAGAGCCGCCAACCAGACAGGATCTGCCAGAGCCGCCAACCAGACAGGATCTGCCAGAGCCGCCAACCAGACAGGATCTGCCAGAGCCGCCAGCCAGACAGGATCTGCCAGAGCCGCCAGCGAGCCATGAGCAGCCAGAGCCGTCAGAGAGCCATGAGCGTCCAGAGCCGTCAGCCTGCCATGAGCGTCGAGAGCCGTCAGCCTGCCATGAGCGTCGAGAGCCGTCAGCCTGCCATGAGCGTCGAGAGCCGTCAACCTGCCATGAGCGTCGAGAGCCGTCAGCCAGCCATGAGCGTCGAGAGCCGTCAGCCAGCCATGAGCGTCGAGAGCCGTCAGTCAGCCATGAGCGTCGAGAGCCGTCAGCCAGCCATGAGCGTCGAGAGCCGTCAGCCAGCCATGAGCGTCGAGAGCCGTCAGCCAGCCATGAGCGTCGAGAGCCGTCAGCCTGCCATGAGCGTCGAGAGCCGTCAGCCTGCTATGAGCGTCCAGATTCGTCAGTCAGCCATGAGCTGCCCTTCAGCCAGAAACGGCTATATACCCAGAACTGCCCCTCAGTCCAGAGCTGTCTCTCTGTCCGGAGCTGCCCTTCAGTCCGGAGTTGCCCCTCTATCCTGATCTCCCTCTCTATCTTGAGCTACCTCTATATTCTGATCTATCCCTCTGTCTGGTGCTATCCCTCTGTCTTGATTTATCTCTCTGTCCCGGTGCTGTCCCTGTCATTGATGTTACTAAGAGGATTTTGTGGGGGTAAATTGAGGGTGGACATTTTTAGGGGGAGAGGGAGGCTAGGATTGATTATGGTGGGGTGGGGACCTCGCCCGGAGCCTGAGCCACCACCGTGGTCAGATGCCCACCCAGACCCTCCCCTAGACTTTGTGCTGGTGCGCCCGGAGTTCGCACCTTATGGGGAGGGGTTATGTCACGTTCCTGACCTATTTCTGTTAGTTTGTTATATGTGTTAGTTGGTCAGGACGTGAGTTTGGGTGGGCATTCTATGTTTTCTGTTTCTATGTTGGTTTTTGGGTTGCCTGGTATGGCTCTTAATTAGAGGCAGGTGTTTGGCGTTCCTCTAATTAAGAGTCATATTTAGGTAGGCGTTGTCACAGTGTTCGTTGTGGGTGATTGTCTTCCGTGTCTGTGTCTGTACACCACGCGGGACTGTTTACGGTTTGTTCGGTTTGTGTAGTCTATGTTCTCCTATTCGTGCGTTCTTCTTGTGTTATGTAAGTTCGTCGTTTAGGTCTGTCTACACCGTTTGTTGTTTTTGTTAGTTTAGTCAAGTTCGTGTTTTCGTTAATAAAATATGTCATTTCACTACGCTGCGCCTTGGTTCCCTCAATACTCCTCCTCTTCAGATGAAGAGGAGGAGGACTGCCGTTACATACTCAAACATAATGATACGTGTTTGAGCCGTCATGTGCATTAGTAGCACAATTTCTAACTTATTTACATTTGTTTTTACTTACACTGAAATGTTGACTTCTGAATATTAATGTTGGTTTTAAGTTTTGGCTGACTTTTCTTAGCGGATGTACAATCATTGCGAATTGAAATACGAGGCGTTTCAGGCCCGAAGTGAACATAACTGTAGACTCGCAAACTCGATCGAAAACGAGGGCTTATGTTGTCAACTTCTCTTGCTTGGCTAATCATTTGGACTGATGACAAAGATGGCCACGGGAATTCCCCCAAGGGCATAAGGCGAGGGTAAGTGGAGGAGGGTATGTCTTTTATGTGTTTGAAATGCAGCCCAGGTCTCAAGTTCCAGGAAGATGACAATGAGTGCAGACAGGATTTTATCTTGCTCCCAGTAACCTTAACTTTTATACCTCTCAAACTCACTTAAATGTAACAAAACTCGATTTATAGTAAACACAACAGAAAATAACACTCAGCAGACTGCTAATTTGATCTAAAAAAAATGTGCGAAAGAGCAAAGGGAGGAGAAGGCAGTTGCTAGCTGACCACTCATACACCAGAGAGAAACCGCCACCTGACTCATCAGGAGAAGAAATGGAGGAATCTGGACATTCAGTTGATTCAGAAACTCCAGTCAATAGTACTGCACCCCAAAAGACACAGAAAGAATTGCCTCCAGGTCAATATAATCGATGATGTCACTGCAAAGATAAACGAAAGAGCCGATGGTCTGGAGAAAATGATATGCGAAAACATATAAAAATAATTGACCTAGAGACATCTCTGAATCATGCATACGAGAGTATCAAAGAGCTTAAACGTGCAAACATTGCAACCTCTGATAAATGCACTGCACAGGAGAAGACCATCGCTTGTCCGAAGCAGAGCGATACCAGAGAAGGTGGAGGCTGCGACTTTATGGTGTCCCCGAGGACCAGGGTGAGAATGTGAAGTGCATAGTAAGTGACATCTTTAACTGCCATCAGTTAAAGATCAGCAGGCGCTCAATCATCATCCAGTTCGCTTTCCCACAGCGAGAGATACAGTTTGGAAGAAAGCAAAGGAAAGCGCCTTTCTGAAAGAGAGAAAATGTTGATTCGTGGAGAACCTGACTGCAGCAGACAAGGAAGCAAATGCAAAGTTGTGGCCTCTCATCCAACAGACCCGAAATCAAGGAAAGGGTGGCTACTACAGGGGAATCAGAGCCTTTTTCACCGATGGAAAATACATTTGACCGGGGTGATATACTCTGCTGGTAGGCTTACAAGGTAGCCCCTTACACACAACAAACTGAGCATTCTAGTTTTGAATTGTGGTCTTATGGTTTACAAGATAAGACTTCTGTTAATACATATATGAAGCACCTTTTTATAATGAGGGTAGAGTTGAGATTGCATAGAATTTTTCTTTCTATTTTGTATATATGGACTTGAAGTGTATGTCAATCAATGCCAAATCAAATCAAATAAGTTTATTTGTCACGTGCGCTGAATACAACAGGTGTAGACCTTACAGTGAAATGCTTACTTACAGGCTCCAACCAACAGTGCAATTTTTAAAAAAGGTATTAGGTGAACAATAGGTAAGTAAAGAAATAAAAACAACAGTAAAAAGACAGTGAAAAATAACAGTAGCAAGGCTTTATACAGTAGTGAGGCTATATACAGGCACCAGTTAGTCGGGCTGATTGAGGTAGTATGTACATGTAGATATGGTTAAAGTGACTATGCATGTATGATAACCAGAGAGTAGTTGTAGCGTAAAAGAGGGGTTGGTGGGTGACGGGTGACGGGTGACGGGACACAATGCAGATAGCCTGGTTAGCCAATGTGCGGGGGACTGGTTGGTCGGGCTAATTGAGGTAGTATGTACATGAATGTATAATTAAAGTGACTATGGGGGGAGGGCGGGGGGGCACACAATGCAAATATTCCAGGTAGCCATTTGATTACCTGTTCAGGAATCTTATGACTTGGGGGTAAAAACTTTTGAGAAGCCTTTTTGCTCTAGACTTGGCACTCCGGTACCGTTTGCCATGTGGTAGTAGAGAGAACAGTCTATGACAGGGGTGGCTGGGGTCTTTGACAATTTTTAGGGCCTTCCTCTGACACTGCCTGGTGTAGAGGTCCTGGATGGCAGGATGCTTAGCCTGTACTGGGCCGTACGCACTACCCTCTGTAGTGACTTGCGGTCGGAGGCCGAGCAGTTGCCAAACCAGGCAGTGATGCAACCAGTCAGGATGCTTTCAATGTTGCAGCTGTAGAACCCAGAGGATCTGAGGACCCATGCCAAATCTTTTTAGTTTCCTGAGGGGGAATAGGCTTTGTCGTGCCCTCATCACGACTGTCTTGGTGTGCTTGGACCATTCTAGTTTGTTGGTGATGTGGACGCCAAGGAACTTGAAGCTCTCAACCTGCTCTACTACAACCCCGTTGATGAGAATGGGGGCATGCTCGCTCCTCCTTTTCCTCTAGTCCACAATCATCTCCTCTGTCCTGGTTACGTTGAGGGATAGGTTGTTGTTCTGGCACCACCCGGCCAGGTCTCTGACCTCCTCCCTATAGGCTGTCTCGTCGTTGTCGGTGATCAGGCGACACTGTTGTGTCGTCTGCAAACCTAATGATGTTGTTGGAGTCGTGACTGGCCATGCAGTCGTGGGTGAATAAGGAGTACATGAGGGGACTGAGCATGCACCCTTGAGGGGCTCCAGTGTTGAGGATCAGCTTGGCAGATATGTTGCGACCTACCCTCACCACTTGGGGGCGGCCAGTCAGGAAGTCCAGGATCCAATTGCAGAGGGATGTGTTTAGTCCCAGGATCCTTAGCTTAGTGATGAGCTTTGAGGGTACTATGGTGTTGAACACTGAGCTGTAGTCAATGAATAGCATTCTCACAGGTGTTCCTTTTGTCCAGGTGGGAAAGGGCAGTGTGGAGTGCAATAGTGACTGCGTCATCTGTGGATTTGTTTGGGCGGTATGCAAATTGTAGTGGGTCTAGGGTTTCTGGGATAATGGTGTTGATGTGAGCCATGACCAGCCTTTCAATGCACTTCATGGCTACGGACGTGAGTACTATGGGTCTGTAGTCATTTAGGCAGGTTGCTTTCATGTTCTTGCTACAGGGACTATGGTGGTCTGCTTGAAACATGTTGGTATTACAGACTAGGAAACCTGTTGAAGAGGAAAGCTTTTTTTGTTTGTTTTGTAAGGCCTGCAATGCAGATCTTGTATTTGTTCAAGAAACACATTAATGCAAAGGAGTATAGAAGAATCTGTGGGGCAGTGACATTTTCTTGGCCCGCGGGACAAATCATTCAGCTGGGGATGCAAATTTTAGCACACAATTTCAAAGGGGCATTTTTGTTTAATCAAATGGACACTAATGGACAATGGCTAGTAGCGGTCATCAACCACATTAATAGATTATTTGTGTTGTGTAATGTATATTGATACTGTTCTAGTCCTCCAAAATACTTTCTTCTGGAGGAAGTTGAGGAAAATCTTCTGAGAAAATATCCATCCAGTCAGAATATAGTTGGATGTGTCATGACTCTCCTGTGACGATCTGATGGATCAGGTTACAGCAGGTCCGCTCTACAGCGTGCTCTCTCTCGTAGAGGGGGAGAGCGGGAAGTCGGCTGTTTTATGGCGGTCGTAAAATACGCTGCCTGAATGCTTTGTAGTGTTTGAGATTGTAATGTCAACTGTGGAACAGAGAGAGACACTTGGACATCAAAAGTTTGAATAATTAAACTATATTTCTATTTTTGAGAATGTGGGAGTGGTCCGTGGACACTTAAGGGGCAGTCATTTCGAGTGTGTTTTATTTGGTGATCTCATGAAGGACAGAAAACACACATTACGGTACACATTACGGTGCACTTCTCAATTTGGGGGTTTGCATCTGAATGTGGTATAAAGTATATGATTACATATGAAACTATTTGTGAGAATATATAATGTGATGTTGGCCTGCTAAACGAGATACAGTACTTGTTTAGATATAAAGTTTTAACTAGTCAGTGGCCACACCCCGTGAGTACAGACATTTACATCGGCGTCATGGAACCGCCCCTTCTTCCACAGAGTATAAAACCACCCGTGACAAAATGTACATTAGACCAGAAAATAAGGAGCTGTCGCTACATGGTAAAATGTTTGGCATCTCTACAAAAGGACTAGACTAGAGAATGTGGAGATCATTCTACAAACTAAAGAACAATTATTCAGGCTGCAGCTATTAAACTTCTTTGGGGTAGGGGGCAGTATTTTCACGTCTGGATGAAAAGCGTGCCCAGAGTAAATGGCCTGCTACTCAGCCATAAAAGCTAGAATGTGCATACTACAAGTAGATTTGGATAGAAAACACTCTGACGTTTCTAAAACTGTTTGAATGATGTCTGTGTGTATAACAGAACTCATATGGCAGGCAAAAAAACGGAGAAAAAATCCAACCAGGAAG
Source organism: Salvelinus fontinalis (assembly GCF_029448725.1). NCBI lineage: Eukaryota > Metazoa > Chordata > Actinopteri > Salmoniformes > Salmonidae > Salvelinus > Salvelinus fontinalis. The sequence continues at coordinate 40,633,833 of NC_074685.1, forward strand.
TGGGAAATCTGAGGTTGGTCGATTTTCAACTCAGCTCCTATTGAAGATACAGTGGGATATTGGTAATGTTGCACTTCCTAAGACTTCCACTAGATGTCAACAGTCTTTAGAACCTTGTCTGATGCTTCTACTGTGTAGTGGGGCCGAATGAGAGGGGATTGAGTAGCTGAACCTGAACCATGACCTGAACATGCGCTGAACATGCACGTTCTTGTGAGAGCGAGCTCTGTTCCATCGCACTTCTGAAGACAAAGGAATTCTCCGGTTGGAACATTTTTCAAGAATTATGTTAAAAACATCCTAAAGATTGATTGAATACTTCGTTTGTCATGTTTTTACGGACTGTAATATAACTTTTTTAACTTTTCGTCTGTACTTTCCGCTGGACTTGCCCGCGCGTCGTGAGTTTGGAAAGTGTACTGAACGCTAGAACAACAAGGAGGAATTTGGACATAAATGATGGATATTATCGAACAAAACAAACATTTATTGTGGATCTGGGATTACTGGGAGTGCATTCTGATGAAGATCATCAAAGGTAAGTGAATGTTTATAATGTTATTTCTGACTTCTGTTGACTGCACAATATGGCGGATATATTTTTGTCTTGATTGGGCTCTGAGCGCCAACCTCAGATTATTGCATGGTTTGCTTTTTCTGTAAAGCTTTTTGAAATCTGACACTGCGGTTGCATTAAGGAGAAGTGCATCTACAATTCCATGCATAACACTTGTATTTTCATCAACATTTATAATGAGTATTTCTGTAAATTGATGTGGCTCTCCGCAAAATTACCGGATGTTTTGGAACTTCTGAACGTAACGCGCCAATGTAAACTCAGATTTTGGGATATAAATATGAACTTTACCGAACAAAACATACATGTATTGTGTAACATGAAGTCCTATGAGTGTCATCTGATGAAGATCATCAAAGGTTAGTGATTCATTTGATCTATATTTCTGCTTTTTGTGAATCCTCTCTTTGGCTGAAAAAATGGCTGTGTTACTCTGTGAATAGGCACTTACCTAACATAATCGTTTGGTTTGCTTTCATCGTAAAGCCTTTTAGAAATCGGACACTGTGGATGGATTTACAACAAGTGTATCTTTAAAATGCTGTAAATACATGTATGTTTGAGGAATTTTAATTATGGGATTTTTGTTGTTTTGAATTTGGCGCCCTGCAGTTTCACTGGCTGTTGAAGAAGTGGGATGCTACCGTCCCACGTACCCTAGAGAGGTTAAATGCTTTAGTCTGTTAAACGCATCTAATCTAAGAACATTTCCAAGTGGTACTCTGACGTATCCATTATAACAACCTACACCTCCGACAGACTTTGATCTCTGGTGGATAAACCAGACAACCTACACCTCCGACAGACTTTGATCTCTGGTGGATAAACCAGAGGCTTTCTGATGACTAACTATCCAGCAGAAGGACAGAAGGCCCACAGAGAGGGACAACAACGGCATACACTCGTAAAATATGTAAATTGCCATTTATTTTCGATTGAGCAGTTGTTCATGTTCAAGGTATAGGCATTTCCATGAGTGTAGTGTAGTCAACTGTATGTACTTAAATCCACTCTGAGTTCCCCACCCCCTTTCCTTTGTCTGCCAAGCCGTCATATCGGTTTAGTCCACCACTTTTTCTTTGTATAATGTAGTAACCAATGTATGACCTATTGTGTGTGTTTATGTAATTCTGTGATTGACAAAGTTAGTTAGTAAATAAATAATTAAGCCAATTTGTATATCGCTGATTCATGATTCTATGCTAGGGTTCGTGCAGATATCCAAGGGTTTGTGACGTTCAATAATGAGACTGATGAGGTCAAATTCATTAATAAGCGACTGTTTTGATAAGATTAAAATATCGGAAGAGTTCATTTGGGAAATAAAGAGTCTTTAAACATTTTTCCATGGTGCCCCGACTTCCTAGTTAATTAACGTTACATGATTAGTTTAATCGCATAATTAAATTACACATAGAGAATTGATTTGATAATAAATAGTCTTCACATTTAATGATAGTCAACGACAGTGGGAATTTTAATATGGTTTATTAAAATGAGACTGATACTTTAGATTGCCACATAGGCCTAACATTGGTGTGAACAAATTGGTGAATTTCTGCCAAAGCCTGGACTTAATTGACATATGGAGAGATAAAAATCCTGGAGAGAAACAGTACACATTCAGTAATAGAGATCATTCACTACAATCAAGAATTGACTTGTGGGTGATAACCTCTAGTCTTGAGCCCAACACTGTAGAGGTAAAAATACTGCCTGCAGTCCTTACAGATCATAAAGTCATATGGCTGACTGTAAGAATATGCAGTAATGATGATAAGACATATTCTGGTGCTTATTGGAAATTAAATAACTCATTGTTATTGCATGATTTAAAAAAAATGTGATTAAGAATATTTTTTCTGTTTACTGGAATTTAGCTACCTCTAATGCAGAATATGGGAAATATTGGGAACTGCTGACATTTAAAATCCACTCAACCTGCATTACTTATGGAAAACGGCTTGTTTTAAGAAGGAACGGGAGACAGCTAGTCAGTTGCACAACTGAATGCATTCAACTGAAATGTGTCTTCCACTTTTAACCCAACCCCTCTGAATCAGAGATGTGCGGGGGGCTGCCATAATCAACATCCGCGTTTTCGGCGCCTGGGGAACAGTGGCTTAACTGCCTTGCTCAGGGACAGAATGACAGATTTTTACCTTGTCAGCTCGGAGATTCAATCTAGAAACCTTTCGGTTACTGGCCCAACGCTCTAACCACTAGGCTACCTGCCACCGAGCTGTGAGGTAGCTGAAATCTCTAAGAACATTTCTGAAATCACAGAGATTTAGCATCTTGGTCTTATTGAGAAAGCTAAATTGAATGATTTACAGAATCAACTAGATACATTGTATGAGGAAGCGTCTAGAGGAGCTTTCATAAGATCCAGAAAACAATGGCTTGAAAAAGTCAAAAAGAACAGTAGATACTTTTTTAATTTGGAAAAGATGAGAGGGGAACTCAACACACTTCGGAAACTTAAGATTAATGAGTTAACCTCTGTGGATAGAGAGTTGTAATCAGACTTTACCAACAAGTTTTATGTGAATCTTCACTCCTTAGATAACAGTTTGAGTGACTCTAAGGATCTCCTTGATTCTATAGAGAATAACTGGCTTAGTGAAGAATTAAAATCGGTCTTGCTGTCAAGATTTATCCATTATGGACTTCCAATATGGGATTGCTAAATAAAAAAATAACAACAAATCTCCAGGTTGTGATGGATTAACTTCTGAATTTTACAAAACCTCTGAAGAAATAGCAACATTTTTACTTAAAACTTTAAGGAGGCTATAAAGAAGGGAGAACTACCTGCCTCTCTGAAGCAAGGGGTTATTACTCTTATACCTAAACCACACAAGGATCTCTTAATTATTGATAATTGCCATCCAATCACACTCCTAAATAACGACTAGAAAATTAAGCCTCAATCTTTGCAAAAAGGTTAAAGTCATGCTTGAAATGATCTAATTAATGAATGTCAATCAAGGTTTATGAAAGGGTGCCATATACTGTATATAAAAATCTGAGGCTGGTGTTAGATTTTGGTTGAGTATCTTGAATTTTCAGAAAGCATTTGATACCGTAAGTCACAATTTTATTTTTGATTGTTTAAAGCATTTGAAGTTTGCTAGTTTTTTTGTCGATGCTATTAGAACTCTGTATAATGGTGGCAATAGCTGTATCAAACTCTGTCCTGGAATATCCTCAAGGTTTAACGTTTACAAAGGAATACGGCAAGGTTATCCATTCTCACCTTCTTTATTTTTGTTAGTATCTCAAACCTTATGCTCATTAGTTTTTCAAAGTCAATTTGAAGGCACTACATGCCAGGCCAGAGAACAAGATATCCCAACTGGGGGATGACACCTCACTTTTTTTAAATAATGTGTCACAAACTAGATTAGCATTGGATATCGTGAAGCAGTTCTCCAAATGCTCAGGTCTGGTATTAAATCTTTCCAAATGTGAGATGTTTGTTCTGAAAGGAGCTGTCAATCCAGCAGATTGTAACATCTCTGAAAAAGATACTATATCCTACCTCGGTGTAAAGATCATCAAAAATCTTAAGGCTGTGAATGATCTTAATTTGAATCCTGTAACTGAATCTATGAATCTATCAAAAAATAAACGATCCTCGTGGTTAGGGAGGGATTTAAGTCTTCTAAGGAGGGCGCTTATATCCAAAAATGAGGGGCTATCTCGTGCATCCTATATTTTTTAATCTATTGATATTCCCAAATCCACTTGCTGTACCTTAGATATTGTAGAAAGCCACATAAGATAAAAATAGATGTTATCACCAACAGGGTTTGTGACAGCGGTCTAAATGTCTTAGTCTTCACTCTCTTTATTCAGACATCAAAGTCAACTGGGTTTAAAGGTACTTAAAAAATCCTCATAGTTTCTGGAATATTATACCTCATTTTATTTTTCAGAAGCTCGGAGGGCTTAATTATTTACTACAATGTCTCTATTTTGTGGGTAAACCTCCTGTGAAATTGGTGGCTTTTCACAAGCAGGCTTTAATGTGGTGTGCTTTGCTGTATAAACACAACTGTTCACCTCATAAATGTTTTATATGGAATAATGGGTCGATATTACAATATTACATATATGGTATTTTACCATAACTGGTCTCGAAAAACATTGTCCTTGTCAGCCAATTAGTTAGTATTAGTGGGAATCCATATACTTGGAGAGGATTTATAGAAGGAATATGACACTGTTATAAAAGCTATACCTAGTGGGTTACAATCTTTACTTCAGAATAATGCATATTTTGGAACATCTCCTATTGTAAGCGACATCCAGGTGAATGGCATAGGTTTACTAGATCAGAAATTCAACAATCGTTTATTAAGGGATATTTTCTACAGGAATTATATTCCTTCTGCTATATATTGTTGGTCTTCATCATTTAATGCAAACTGGCGCCATGCATGGCTCCCTCCACACACATATATGGTGACCAATAAAGTAAAGGAGATCTCCTTTAAGATTATCCATAGATTCTACTTGTGTAATAGCTTGATTTATACATATATACCCGATGTTAACATTGAATGCAGTTTTTGTGAACTAGAAACTGAATATATTGAACACTTATTTTGTAATTGTTTAAATAGTGAGGTTTTCTGGACTGATGTAAAACTATATCTTGGCATCAAAATGCATACAACCATTGAAATATCTAAGTTTGAAATATTATTTTACTACACCACAATTGAATGTCAGTATGTCATCAATCTCTTTATTTTATTGGGAACGTTTTTCATACACAAATCATCATTTATGAAGAAAAGCCAATTATTTAGTTTTTTTTATCTGATTTGGAAAACTATTTAGAATCATTAAAACGTATACAAAACAAAATATCATTGTTTTTTAATTCGCTACATGTTTGTATTTGATTTGATATAATGTGGATTTGTATTTTATTTTTAATTTTAGGATTTCTTTGTGTAATCTCTCTGGCTGTTCTGTTTTTTGTGTTTTGCATGTTACTGTTTAATATATAAAAAAAAAGTATCATAGTCGCCGCTGGGTTGACATTGCATCAACAGCCGCTCTGAGACTTTGTGGCTGACTTATCAAGTGGAAACCCAGTGTGTAGCCAATTTTGAATTTGTGGCTGTGGTAACTAGTGACAACCCAACAGAGTTGGGAAATTTGAGAATGTTGGATGCCAATGCAATAACAGTTACATGCTGACCAGACCGCACGCGTGCGTCTGCGTGCGCCATCACAAGCTTGCTGATTTTGTCCCCCTACACCAGATCAGCAATCAGGACACATAGGTTGAAATATCAAAACAAACTCAGAACCAATTATATTAATTTGGGGTCAGGTCGAAAAGCATTAAACATTTATGGCAATTTAGCTAGCTAGCTTGCTTTTGCTAGCTAATTTGTCCTGGGATATAAACATTGGGTCCACACAACCTAACGGAGGTCCACACAACCGACCGGAGTGTGGACCTCAGTTCATCTTTCAATCGCCCACATGGGTATGTGGTCCTAAAACCAATGAGGAGATGGGAGAGGTAGGACTTGCAGCGCATCGAGCGGCACAAATAGAACCAAGTTCTGTTTTAGCGCCTGGCCACACTGACGCGCGTGAGCAATTATTGAATAACATGTATGTGTACATTTTATTTTGCAATGCTCACAAACGCGACGTGTTCTGTCTGGTCAGCATGTTATGGACAAGATTTAAGATAACTTGATTCCATTTTGGCTGTAACAATGTGCGCTGAGAGTCGGGAAGCAAGTTCAGGGAGTGAGTGTTTGAAATAAATAAAAGGAAGATAATACAAAACAAGAAACAGAAACAGATTAGGTCTGCTAATTTGAAGTGTAAACCGTCAAGAGCAGAGATATCCAGGAAAAGAGAACAGTTTAGTAAATCCTTCTAAAAAATATTCTAAAAGTACAATAATGATAACTATATGCTAGATAAAAAATGCACAAATATTGTTTCTTACACAAGTTTATTGTTGCCCACAAAAACTTCCCTTATGTATATGATTCATATATTTGGTTGTAGGCCCACCTCATTCAACAACAGTATTCTGTAGGTTCTCACACTTCCCGAGAACCACCAAATCTGTCAACCGGAAAAGCTCTGGTCCTTCCTATTTCAAAGGTGTACTTACTGCACCCTGTGTTGCGTCTCTCCTGGAAGTTGTAGCATTACTATCAGTGCAGAACTGTAGTGTTGACATATAACAGCGATAACATGTATAATATTGTAATGAGTTCTAATAAACTTTTTTGTTTTACATTATTCAAATATTTTTCACAAACGAGAGGACAACTAACACTTACATCTTGTTGCCCTACGCATTCTCCAAGGCTGGACGATGGTTACAAAGGTTGTAGTCAAGTGCTACCAGGTCAACTCCAATCCTCGGGGGGGGGGGGGGGGGGGGGGGGGGGGCTTGATTGGTGGCATACCTTTGCCCCAGACCCAACTAACACATGACACCAATAATCAACTAATCATGGGCTTCAGTGTAGAATGCAATTAGTTTAATCAGGTGTGATAGTTATGGGTCTGGGGGAAAGTGTGACACCAGGTGTATGAGTACTTTCCGAATGCACTGTATATCTAGCAAGATATATTACCTAGATAACTATGTCTTACCTTTCCAGCAGAAAAAAAGCTAATTCTGGTTCGGTTTTGAATCCCTTCAATTGTCTTAGTTCTCTCCACTGTGTGAACACAAATCCGAGGTGTACTCTCTTCTTCACCCGGGCTCTATAGCTTTTCCCTTTTGCCTGTCTGCTTCCAAAAAATGTTTCAGTTTCTTTGGCTTAGATGGAAGAGTAACGCTAGTTGCTGCTAGGTCAGGTCATTTGCCCCTCGCGTCTGCCATGTCTGTAAGCTAGCTATCTCTGCTAGTCTTTAGCCAAGTGTTGGCCATGGACTGAAGGAAAACACATCACTCATTTTGCGCCCCATAAAATCTGGCGGGAAAATCCGACCTGACAGAGAAAATGAAAACCAATTAATAAAGTGGTTCTTAGGCAGACTAGAGGCGCAATATTGTTACTGTTGCATCACATTGGTTGACCACTAGCGAATTATTGGAGCTTTTGAACATAAAAAAATGCCAAAAGTTACATATTGTAACTTTAAATTAATAGTACTAATGGGTAGTGAGAATGATGTAATGGGCATTTCAATGTACAATACTCCAGAGAGACTTCTGCCCACTCCTCCCCATGCTACAGGCTGTGTTCAATGGATCATAATTCCCAGTTTCCCTGAGTATTCCCTGGTTCATCACTGTCAGTGGGTTTACTAATGCTGCGCTTGGAGGGCTGCTCCGGCACCCCACTATGTCCATATCCCTAGGGTCATATTTAGTACACTGATTAAAAAGCTAGTGTGTGTGAGTGTCTGTTCACATGACTACATGGGTGTGTGTTTGGAAACCTCGTTGTGTATGGAGAGAGGGAGCGAGGGAAAGAGAGAGGGAGATGGAGAGGGAGCAGAGAAAAGAGCGCTATCAAATGAGGACTTCAAAGACTATCAGCCGTGTCTCCAGGGTAATTTGAGATCCTGCATTCTTTCGAACTTCAAAGGGTCCACTGCGCGTTGGAATACTGCGAAGGGGGGGGGGGGGGGGGGGGGCGAGGGGGGGGGGGTGAGAGAATCTGATTTCTCTAATAAATGCTGACACCAGGCCTGTTTGATATTAGGTTCAGGGAACAGTTTGATTTGTTACAGCCTTTTGAAAGTGTTCGGATGTCCTTCAGAGAAACAATCTGACTAGTAGAGTACAACCGAGCTGCCGTGGAGGAAGGAAAGGCAGGTAGGGAGAGAGAGAGAGAGAGTGGATAAACTGATCCATTACGATACCCAGAACAAAAATGACTAGTAAATACATTTGATCAACCGATCAGTGTAACTCATTTATTGAATAATTAGCACAAAATCAATTGACCAAATTGACAGTAGTCTTGATAAATCTTTGTCTGGAGTCCTTGATGAGGAAAAAGCACAAGAAACACACATGCAAGCAAGCAAGCAAGCAAGCACCCACACACACACACACACACACACACACACACACACACACACACACACACACACACACACACACACACACACACACACACACACACACACACACACACACACACACACACACACACACACCTAATCTTGCAGTCTCATTAGTGTTACAATGTGAACACAGAGCCATATGGATGCTGCTACCTGCCAGCTCAGGTGGGTCTTTACAGGGGGGAAAGGCTGTGTTTTCCTCAACATCTGTTTCAACTGGATCAAAGAACCTTCTGTTTACTTCTCCGTCCCCCTCCCTCTGTCACCACTAAAACCTCCCTCATAGACACTTACAGACTAAACCTGTGTGTGTGTGTGTGTGTGTGTGTGTGTGTGTGTGTGTGTGTGTGTGTGTGTGTGTGTGTGTGTGTGTGTGTGTGTGTGTGTGTGTGTGTGTGAATGTCTGTCTCCTCCCCTCTGTCACTTTCTCGTTCCTTTCTTCCCTTCAGGATGTCACAAGCACTCTTCTACTCTAGTTTGTTTTGGTTCGTTTCTTTGTAGTGAATGTGTTTGACGTGATTTGGTAATTTATCTCCTTTTTCGTACCTCAGCTGTCATTTGAAGTCTAAATCTTCAAATGTTTGTCTTCTGTTTTGTGTTGGTGCAGATCTTCAAGTGGGAGAAAACCGATTTTTCTTCCAATTACAGTACATTTGCATTGTGTGTGTGTGTGTGTGTGTGTGTGTGTGTGTGTGTGTGTGTGTGTGTGTGTGTGTGTGTGTGTGTGTGTGTGTGCATGTGGGTATTTCTATGTCTCTGTAGGCACGTGTGTGTCTCATGATTGTCATATCAGTCTGTGAGCACATAGGTGTGTTTTCTCTGTCCAAACCACCCATGTCTACTTTGCGATTACTACACATGAAACCCTGAGCCTTACTGTCTACTTAGCGATTACTACCAGTGGAGGCTGCTGAGGGGAGAACGGCTCATAATAACGTCCGGAACTTAGCAAATGGAATGGCATCAAACACCTGGAAACCATGTGTTTGATGTGTTTGATACCATTCCACTGACTCCGCTCCAGTCATTACCACAATTAAGGTGCCACCAATCTCCTGTGATTACTACACATATGAAACCCTGAGCCTTACTGTCCAGCCAGCGCGGAATCATCCTCCAGATGTACAGCTTGTAATCAGATGCAAATGGCTCCCTTGCTGCTCTGCGAGACCCTAGTAAAACAGGACTATTGATATCAATCAATCAATCAATTTTATTTTATATAGCCCTTCGTACATCAAATAATATCTCGAAGTGCTGTACAGAAACCCAGCCTAAAACCCCAAACAGCTAGAATGCAGGTGTAGAAGCACGGTGGCTAGGAAAAACTCCCTAGAAAGGCCAAAACCTAGGAAGAAACCTAGAGAGGAACCAGGCTATGAGGGGTGGCCAGTCCTCTTCTGGCTGTGCCGGGTGGAGATTATAACAGAACTATGCCAAGATGTTCAAAAATGTTCATAAGTGACAAGCATGGTCAAATAATAATCATGAATAATTTTCAGTTGGCTTTTCATAGCTGATCATTAAGAGTTGAAAAACAACAGGTCTGGGACAGGTGGCGGTTCCATAACCGCAGGCAGAACAGCTGAAACTGGAATAGCAGCAAGGCCAGGCGGACTGGGGACAGCAAGGAGTCACCACGGGCGGCAGTCCCGACGCATGGTCCTAGGGCCCAGGTCCTCCGAGAGAAAGAAAGAGAGAAGGAGAAAATTAGAGAGAGCCAAGATTTTCAAAATGTTCATAAATGACAAGCATGGTCAAATAATAATCAGGAATAAATCTCAGTTGGCTTTTCATAGCCGATCATTAAGAGTTGAAAACAGCAGGTCTGGGACAGGTAGGGGTTCCATAACCGCAGGCAGAAGAGTTGAAACTGGAATAGCAGCAAGGCCAGGCGGACTGGGGGCAGCAAGGAGTCACCACGGCCGGTAGTCCCGACGTATGGTCCTAGGGCTCAGGTCCTCCGAGAGAAAGAGAGAAGGAGAAAATTAGAGAGAGCCAAGATTTTCAAAATGTTCATAAATGACAAGCATGGTCAAATAATAATCAGGAATAAATCTCAGTTGGCTTTTCATAGCCGATCATTAAGAGTTGAAAACAGCAGGTCTGGGACAGGTAGGGGTTTCGTAACCGCAGGCAGAAACAGTTGAAACTGGAATAGCAGCAAGGCCGGGCGGACTGGGGACAGCAAGGTGTCAGCATGCCCGGTAGTCCTGACGTATGGTCCTAGGGCTCAGGTTCTCAGAGAGAAAGAGAGAACGAGAGAATTAGAGAGAGCATACTTAAATTCACACAGGACACTGGATAAGACAGGAGAAGTACTCCAGGTATAACCAACTGACCCTAGCCCCCCGACACATAAACTACTGCAGCATAAATACTGGAGGCTGAGACAGGAGCGGTCAGGAGACACTGTGGCCCCATCCGAAGAAACCCCCGGACAGGGCCAAACAGGAAGGATATAACCCCACCCACTCTGCCAAAGCACAGCCCCCACACCACTAGAGGGATATCCTCAACCACCAACTTACAATCCTGAGACAAGGCCGAGTATAGCCCACAAAGGTCTCCACCACAGCACAACCAAGGGGGAGCGCCAACCCAGACAGGAAGTTCACGTCAGTAACTCAACCCACTCAAGTGACGCACCCCTCCTAGGGACGGCATGAAAGAGCACCAGCAAGCCAGTGACTCAGCCCCAGTAACAGGGTTAGAGGCAGAGAATCCCAGTGGAGAGAGGGGAACCGGCCCTGGAGAGACAGCAAGGGCGGTTCGTTGCTCCAGAGCCTTTCCGTTCACCTTCACACTCCTGGGCCAGACTACACTCAATCATATGACCTACTGAAGAGATAAGTCTTCAGTAAAGACTTAAAGGTTGAGACCGAGTCTGCGTCTCTCACATGGGTAGGCAGACTGTTCCATAAAAATGGAGATCTATAGGAGAAAGCCCTGCCTCCAGCTGTTTGCTTAGAAATTTTAGGGACAATTAGGAGGCCTGCGTCTTGTGACCGTAGCGTACGTGTAGGTATGTACGGCAGGACCAACTCGGAAAGATAGGTAGGAGCAAGCCCATGTAACGCTTTATAGGTTAACAGTAAAACCTTGAAATCAGCCCTTGCCTTAACGGGAAGCCAGTGTAGGGAAGCTAGCACTGGAGTAATATGATCAAATTTCTTGGTTCTAGTCAGGATTCTAGCAGCCGTATTTAGCACTAACTGAAGTTTATTTAGTGCTTTATCCGGGTAGCCGGAAAGTAGAGCATTGCAGTAGTCTAACCTAGAAGTAACAAATGCATGGATTAATTTTTCTGCATCATTTTTGGACAGAAAATTTCTGATTTTTGCAATGTTACGTAGATGGAAAAAAGCTGTCCTTGAAACAGTCTTGATATGTTCGTCAAAAGAGAGATCAGGGTCAAGAGTAACGCCGAGGTCCTTCACAGTTTTATTTGAGACGACTTTACAACCATCAAGATGAATTGTCAGATTTAACAGAAGATCTCTTTGTTTCTTGGGACCTAGAACAAGCATCTCTGTTTTGTCCGAGTTTAAAAGTAGAAAGTTTTCAGCCATCCACTTCCTTATGTCTGAAACACAGGCTTCTAGCGAGGGCAATTTTGGGCCTTCGCCATGTTTCATTGAAATGTACAGCTGTGTGTCATCCGCATAGCAGTGAAAGTTAACATTATGTTTTCGAATAACATCCCCAAGAGGTAAAATATATAGTGAAAACAATAGTGGTCCTAAAACGGAACCTTGAGGAACACCGAAATGTACAGTTGATTTGTCAGAGGACAGACCATTCACAGAGACAAACTGATATCTTTCCGACAGGTAAGATCTAAACCAGGCCAGAACTTGTCCGTGTAGACCAATTTGGGTTTCCAGTCTCTCCAAAAGAATGTGTTGATCGATAGTGTCAAAGGCAGCACTAAGGTCTAGTAGCACGAGGACAGATGCAGAGCCTCGGTCTGACGCCATTAAAAGGTCATTTACCACCTTCACAAGTGCAGTCTCAGTGCTATGATGGGGTCTAAAACCAGACTGAAGCATTTCGTATACATTGTTTGTCTTCAGGAAGGCAGTGAGTTGCTGCGCAACAGCTTTTTCAAAAATTTTTGAGAGGAATGGAAGATTCGATATAGGCCGATAGTTTGTTATATTTTCCGGGTCAAGGTTTGGCTTTTTCAAGAGAGGCTTTATTACTGCCACTTTTAGTGAGTTTGGTACACATCCGGTGGATAGAGAGCCGTTTATTATGTTCAACATAGGAGGGCCAAGCACACGAAGCAGCTCTTTCAGGAGTTTAGTAGGAATAGGATCCAGTATGCAGCTTGAAGGTTTAGAGGCCATGATTATTTTCATCATTGTGTCAAGAGATATAGTACTAAAACACTTAAGTGTCTCTCCCGATCCCAGGCCCTCGCAGAGCTGTGCAGATCCAGGACAGCTAAGCCCTGGAGGAATACGCAGATTCAAAGAGGAGTCCGTAATTTGCTTTCTAATGGTCATGATCTTTTCCTCAAAGAAGTTCATGAATTTATTACTGCTGAAGTGAAAGCCATCCTCTCTTGGGGAATGCTGCTTTTTAGTTAGCTTTGCAACAGTATCAAAAAGAAATTTTGGATTGTTCTTATTTTCCTCGATTAAGTTGGAAAAGTAGGATGATCGAGCAGCAGTGAGGGCTCTTCGGTACTGCACGGTACTGTCTTTCCAAGCTAGTCGGAAGACTTCCAGTTTTGTGTGGCGCCATTTCCGTTCCAATTTCCTGGAAGCTTGCTTCAAAGCTCGGGTATTTTCTGTATACCAGGGAGCTAGTTTCTTATGACAAATGTTTTTCGTTTTTAGGGGTGCAACTGCATCTAGGGTATTGCGCAAGGTTAAATTGAGTTCCTCAGTTAAGTGGTTAACTGATTTTTGTCCTCTGACGTCCTTGGGTAGGCAGAAGGAGTCTGGAAGGGCATCAAGGAATTTTTGTGTTGTCTGAGAATTTATAGCACGACTTTTGATGCTCCTTGGTTGGGGTCTGAGCAGATTATTTGTTGCGATTGCAAACGTAATAAAATGGTGGTCCGATAGTCCAGGATTATGTGGAAAAACATTAAGATCTACAACATTTATTCCATGGGACAAAACTAGGTCCAGAGTATGACTGTGGCAGTGAGTAGGTCCAGAGACATGTTGGACAAAACCCACTGAGTCGATGATGGCTCCGAAAGACTTTTGGAGTGGGTCTGTGGACTTCTCCATGTGAATATTAAAATCACTAAAAATTAGAATATGATCTGCTATGACTACAAGGTCTGATAGGAATTCAGGAAACTCAGAGAGGAACGCTGTATATGGCCCAGGAGGCCTGTAAACAGTAGCTATAAAAAGTGATTGAGTAGGCTGCATAGATTTCATGACTAGAAGCTCAAAAGACGAAAACGCCATTTATTTTTTTTGTAAATTTAAATTTGCTATCGTAGATGTTAGCAACACCTCCGCCTTTGCGGGATGCACGGGGGATATGGTCACTAGTGTAACCAGGAGGTGAGGCCTCATTTAACACAGTAAATTCATCAGGCTTAAGCCATGTTTCAGTCAGGCCAATCACATCAAGATTATGATCAGTGATTAGTTCATTGACTATGACTGCCTTTGAAGTGAGGGATCTAACATTAAGTAACCCTATTTTGAGATGTGAGGTATCACGATCTCTTTCAATAATGGCAGGAATGGAGGAGGTCTTTATCCTAATAAGATTGCTAAGGCGAACACCGCCATGTTTAGTTTTGCCCAACCTAGGTCGAGGCACAGACACAGTCTCAATGGGTATGGCTGAGCTGACTACACTGACTGTGCTATTGGCAGACTCCACTAAGCTGGCAGGTTGGCTAACAGCCTGCTGCCTGGCCTGCACCCTATTTCATTGTGGGGCTAAAGGAGTTAGAGCCCTATCTATGTTGGTAGATAAGATGAGAGCACCCCTCCAGGTAGGATGGAGTCCGTCACTCCTTAGCAGGTCAGGCTTGGTCCTGTTTGTGGGTGAGTCCCAGAAAGAGGGCCAATTATCTACAAATTCTATCTTTTGGGAGGGGCAGAAAACAGTTTTCAACCAGCGATTGAGTGCTGAGACTCTGCTGTAGAGCTCGTCACTCCCCCTAACTGGGAGGGGGCCAGAGACAATTACTCGATGCCGACACATCTTTCTAGCTGATTTACACGCTGAAGCTATGTTGCACTTGGTGACCTCTGACTGTTTCATCCTAACATCATTGGTGCCGACGTGGATAACAATATCTCTATACTCTCTACACTCGCCAGATTTAGCTTTAGCCAGCACCATCTTAAGATTAGCCTTAACGTCGGTAGCCCTGCCCCCTGGTAAACAGTGTATGATCGCTGGGTGATTCGTTTTAAGTCTAATACTGCGGGTAATGGAGTCGCCAATGACTAGGGTTTTCAATTTGTCAGAGCTAACGGTGGGAGCCTTCGGCGTCTCAGACCCCGTAACGGGAGGAGTAGAGACAAGAGAAGACTCAGACTCAGACTCCGACTCGCTACATAATGGGGAAAACCGGTTGAAAGTTTCTGTCGGCTGAATGAGCGACACCGGTTGAGCATTCCAACAGCATTTCCCTCCAGAAGCCATGAGAAAGTTGTCCGGCTGCGGGGACTGTGCGGGGGGATTTATACTAACGTTACTATCTGTACTTACTGGTGGCACAGACGCTGTTTCTTCCTTTCCTACACTGAAAATACCCTTGCCTAACGATTGCGTCTGAAGCTGGGCTTGCAGCACAGCTATTTTCGCCGTAAGGCGATCGTTCTGTATATTATGAGTACAGCGACTGCAATTAGAAGACATCATGTTAATGTTACTACTTAGCTTCGGCTGTTGAAGGTGTTGACGAACCATGTCCAGATAAAGCGTCCGGAGTGAAAAAGTTGAATGAGGGAAAAAGTTGCGATGGAAAAACTAAAAATATAAACGGTAATTAAAAACAGAAACAAAACAAAAAACGTAAAGTTGTCAGCTAGCAAAGTAAAGTAAAGTTGGCAGCAAAACGCACAGCAACAAAACGCACAGCAACACGTCTCATAATCCTTGTAATCCTTGTTATCTCAGGCTCTATCATCCACTTTTAGAAAATGGTCACGTTTGCTTTCGACTCGGTAACATAGCTGTTACCACATAGTGGTATTCAGCTCCTGTAATCTCTCCCTGGAGCCCAGTAGCATAACCTTTAAGCCAGGTGCTGTTGTTCAACAAGCTCTGATCCCGCTGACGGAAGGTTTTCCTTGCATGAAAACTCTGTTTACACAGTACACTGTTAGCACATGTATCCGACTTGGTAGAGGAGCTAAAGACTGTAGATAAAGCTTTAAATAAAGCTTTAGTGACATAGTAATCTCCTGGAGTGATAAATATACTTTTTGTCTTAATCTGTTGTTGTCTAGTACTGTCTTTTTGCTAGCTAAGACCATCTACTTTAAGTGATGCCTGTCGTCCCTGCTGTCTACTCATAACTTGCAGATGATTGATGACGCATCAACCAGGATTAAGGAGTGGGGCAATTTGGGATTGTTGTGGTTTTGGTAATCAGTGTCAGCCTTTCCCAGTTCACATTCAAGAACTGCTCTTCAGACCCTAGATGTTTTGGCCCTGACGGAGACATGAATCACCCCAGAGATCACTGCTACTCCAGCTGCTCTCTCTTCATCTGACAACGTTTTCTGAGAGCATCTGGTCGTCGCGGTGGTGGCACAGGGCTGCTCATTTCTCATAAATGGAGATTTTCTCTTTTGTCTCTCACTCACCTGTTCATCTCCTCATTTGAATTCCATGCTGTCACTGTCACTGTCACTTGTCCACTCAAGCTTAACATTGTTGTCATTTATCGCCCGCCAGTTGCCCTTAGAGAGTTCCTCAAGGAGCTTGACACCTTGATAAGATCATTTCCTGACGATGGTTAACGACTCTTTGTACTGCGCGACTTCAACCTCCTGACGTCTGCCTTCGATTAATTTCTTTCCAACTCTTTCTTTCCCCTCCTTTCCTATTTTGACCTCACCCTTTCCCAGTCCCCTCCCATGCACAAGGCAGGTAATACGCTTGACCTCATCTTTACTAGAGGCTGGATGAAATGCATGCTTCTCGGGCGCAGAAGATATGATATGCATATAACTGGTAGATTGGATAGAAAACACTCTAAAGTTTCCAAAACTGTTCAAATAGTGTCTGTGAGTATAACAGAACTGATTTGGCAGGCGAAAACCTGAGAAAAATCCATTCAGGAAGTATTTTTCTTTTGGTTTTGTAGTTTTCTATTCAATGCCATTACAGTATCCATTGACTTAGGACTCAAATTGCAGTTTCTATGCCTTCCACGAGATGTCAACAGTCTTTAGAAATTGTTTCAAGCTTGTATCCTAAAAATGAGGAAGTAAGAGCAGTCTGAATGAGTGGACCCTAAAGTGTCACAGAGCTTTTTCATGCACGAGATGGAGAGAGTGCGTTTCTTGTTTACCTTTTAAATTGACGACGTTATTGTCCGGTTGAAATATTATCGATTATTTAGGCTAAAAAGGATTGAATATAAACATTGTTTGACATGTTTCTATGAACTTTACGGATACAATTTGCTTTTTTTTGTCTTCCTGTTTTGACTGCGTTTGAGCCTGTGGATTACTGAAGAAAACGGGCAAACAAAACTGAGGTTTTTGGATATAAAGAGACTTTATCGAACAAAAGGAACATTTATTGAGTAAATGAATGTCTGCTGAGTGCAACCATATGAAGATCATCAAAGGTACGGGATTAAATGTATCTCTATTTCTGACTTGTGTAACTCTTCTACTTGGCTGGTTACTGTTTGTAATGATTTGTCTAGTGGGCTATGTTCTCAAATAATCGTAAGGTATGCTTTCGCCGTAAAGCATTTTTAAAATCTGACCTATGTAAAATATGTTTTGTTTTCTGAATTTTTATAATGAGTATTTCTGTATTTGAATTTGGCGCCCAGCAGTTTCACTGGCTGTTGAAGAGGTGGGACGCTAACGTCTCACGTACCCAAGACAGGTTAATCTTCCACCCCCTCCATCTCCGCCAACGATTTTGACAACCACTTGAAAAGAAGGTTGATGACATCCGCTCCTCATTCACTCAGCCTATTGAGTCCACTGGTCCCACTCACACAGAACTACCCTACGCCTTGACCTCTTTCTCCCCTCTCTCTACAGATGACATCCTGTGACTAATGAGGTCTGGCTGCCTGACAACCTGCCCATCTCAACCCCATTCCCTTCTCCAGACAATCTCTGGAGATCTTCTCCCACTCCTCACTTCCCTCATCAACTCATCCCTGACCACTGACTACGTCCCCTCTGACTTCAAAATGGCCAGAGTTGCTCCCTTCCTTGGGAAACCAACACTCCACACCCCTGATGTAAAACACTATAGACCGGTAACCCTTCTTTCTTTTCTTTCCAAAACACTTGATCATGGTGTCTCTGATCAACTCTATCTTTTTCTCTCACAGAACGATCTTTTTGACCCTAAGCAGTCAGGCTTCAAAACGGGTCACTCAACTGAGACTGCTCTTCTCTGTGTCATGGAGGCTCTCCACACTGTCAAAGCTGACCCTCTCTGTTCTCATCCTCCTAGATCTATCCGCTGCCTTCAACAATGTGAACCATCAGATCCTCTGCACACTCTTGGATTGCATCCTACCTGGCAGGCCGCTCCTACCAGGTGACGTGGAGAGGATCTGTGTCTGCGTCACGTACTCACACTACTGGTGTCCCCCAGGGCTAGGTTCTATGCCCTCTTCTCTCTATACACCAAGTCACTTGGCTCTGTCATATAATCACCTGGTCGCTCCTATAATTGCTATGCAGATGACATTCAACTACTTTTCTTCTTCCACCCTTCTCAAACCCAGCTCTGCGTGACTGGCAGATATCTCAGCTTGGATGTCAGCCCACCACCTCAAGCTCAACCTCGACAAGGTGGAGCTGCTCTTCATCCCGGTCAAGGCCTGCCTGCTCCAAGACCTCTCCATCACGGTTGGCCACCTCTGGCCTCTTGGGATCTCACAGCCCTAAATAAAAAAAGCCTTTCGTGAACTACCACTCGCACTTGACTCTTTTCCCCCTTACTAGCTGACTTTATTGAGGAAAAATGTACTTACTATGACTATGATTTGTGGTTGTCCCACCTACCTATCTTAAGATGAATGAACTAACTGTAAGTCGCTCTGGATAAGATTGTCTCCTAAATGACGAAAATGTAAATGATCCACTACAAGGGTTTATACATCTGTGTCTTCCTGTCTCTCTGTCTCTCCGTCTCTCTCTCTCTCTCTCTCTCTCTCTCTCTCTCTCTCTCTCTCTTTCTCTCTCGCTCTCTCTCGCTGTGTCTCTGTCTGTCTGTCTCTCTCTCTCTCTCAATTCACTTTCAATTTAAGGGGCTTTATTGACATGGGAAACATACAGTTGAAGTTGGAAGTTTACATACACTTAGGTTGGAGTCATTAAAACTCGTTTTTCAACCACTCCACAAATTTCTTGTTAACAAACTATAGTTTTGGCAAGTCGGTTAGGACATCTACTGTGTGCATGACACAAGTAATTTTTCCAACAATTGTTTACATACATATTATTTCACTTATAATTCACTGTATCACAATTCCAGTGGGTCAGAAGTTTACATACACTAAATTGGCTGTGCCTTTAAACAGCTTAGAAAATTCCAGAAAATTATTTCATGGCATTATAAGCTTCTGATAAGCTAATTGACATAATTTGAGTAAATTGGGGGTGTACCTGTGGATGTATTTCAAGGCCTACCTTCAAACTCTGTGCCTCTTTGCTTGACATCATGGGAAAATCCAAAGAAATCAGCCAAGACCAAAAAATTGTAGACCTCCACAAGTCTGGTTCATCCTTGGGAGCAATTTCTAAATGCCTGAAGGTACCACGTTCATCAGTACAAACAATCGTACGCAAGTATAAACACAATGGGACCACGCAACCGTCATACCGCTAAGGAAAGAGACGCATTCTGTCTCCTAGAGATGAGCGTACTTTGGTGCGAAAAGTGCAAATCAATCCCAGAACAACAGCAAAGGACCTTGTGAACATGCTGGAGGAAACAGGTACAAAAGTATCTATATCCACAGTAAAACAAGTCCTATATCGACATAACAAGTCCTATATCGACCGCTCAGTAAGGAAGAAGCCACTACTCCTAAACCGCCCTAAAAAAAGCCAGACTATGGTTTGCAACTGCACATGGGGACAAAGATCATACTTTTTGGAGAAATGTCCTCTGGTCTGATGAAACAAAAATAGAACTGTTTGGCTATAATGACCATCGTTATTTTTGGAGGAAAAAGGGGGAGGCTTGCAAGCCGAAGAACACCATCCCAACCGTGAAGCACAGGGGTGGCAGCATCATGTTGTGGGAGTGCTTTGCTGCAGGAGGGACTGGTGCACTTCACAAAATAGATGGCATCATGAGGAGGCAAAATTATGTGGATATATTGAAGCAACATCTCAAGACATCAGTGAGGAAGTTAAAGATTGGTCGCAAATGGGTCTTCCAAATGGACAATGACCCCAAGCATACTTCCAAAGTTGTGACAAAATAGCTTAAGGACAACAAAGTCAAGGTATTGGAGTGGCCATCACAAAGCCCTGACCTCAATCCTGTAGAAAATTTGTGGGCAGAACTGAAAAAGCGTGCGCGAGCAAGGTGGCCTACAAACCTGACTCAGTTACACCAGCACTGTCAGGAGGAATCGGTCAAAATTCACCCAACTTATTGTGGGAAGCTTGTGGAAGGCTACCTGAAATGTTTGAAGGCAATGCTACCAAATACTAATTGAGTGTATGTAAACTTCTGACCCACTGGGAATGTGATGAAAGAAATAAAAGCTGAAATAAATAATTCTCTCTCCTACTCTTCCGACATTTCACATTCTTTAAATTAAGTGGTGATCCTAACTGACCTAAGACACAGAATTTTTATTATGATTAAATGTCAGAAATTGTGAAACCCTGAGTTTAACCTGTCTAGGATGAGGGTGCCACTAGCGGCACACCCCCCCCACCCCCACTGAAAAACCAGTGCCGCGAAATTCAAAAAAAATATTTTTTAAAAATATTTAACTTTCACACATTAAAGTCCAATACAGCTAATGAAAGACACAGATCTTGTGAATCTAGCCAACATGTCCGATTTTTAAAATGTTTTACAGGGAAGACACAATATGTAAAGATGTACATCTATTACCTAAAAACACATTAGCATAATCCACCATCTTTTATTTGTCCACCAACACCAGTAGCTATCACCAATTCGGCTAAACTAAGATATTTATAGCCCCTAACCAAGAAAAAAACTCATCAGATGACAGTCTGATAACATATTTATGGTATGGGATAGGTTTTGTTAGAAAAAAGTGCATATTTCAGGTAGATGGCATAGGTTACAATTGCACCCACCGTCACAAATGGACTAGAAAAACTACATAGAGCAACGTGTTTACCTACTTACTAATCATCAAACATTTCGTAAAAATACACAGCATACACTAATCGAAAGACACAGATCCTGTGAATACAGACAATATTTCAGATTTTCTAAGTGTCTTACAGCGAAAACACAATAAATCGTTATATTAGCATAGCACATAGCACATAGCAGCCCAGCATTGATTCTAGCCAAAGTGGGCGATAACGTCAACATCGCCAAAATGTATTAATTTTTTCACTAACCTTCTCAGAATTCTTCAGATGACACTCCTGTAACATCATATTACACAATCCATATAGAGTTTGATCGAAAATGTTTATATTTAGCCACCAAAATCATGGTTAGACAATGTGAAATGTAGCCCAGCTGGTGAGAAAATGTCCGTGCGCCATATTAGACAGTGATCTACTCTTATACATAAATACTCATAAACGTGACTAAAAAATATAGGGTGAACAGGGATTGATAGACAATTTAATTCTTAATACAATCGCGGAATTACATTTTTTAAATTATCCTTACTTTTCAATACAGTTTGCGCCAAGCGAAGCTACGTCAAAAAACATGGCGTCCTAAGCCACTAACATTTTTCGACAGAAACACGATTTATCATAATAAAAATGTCCTACTTTGAGCTGTTCTTCCATCAGTATCTTGGGCAAAGGATCCTTTCTTGGGTCTAATCGTCTTTTGGTGGAAAGCTGTCCTCTTGCCATGTGGAAATGCCAACTGCGTTCGGGATGAACTGGAAGCGTGCCCAGCAATTCACAGCGTTTCAGAAATAAATGTCCCAAAATTGCACTAAACGGATATAAATTGCTATAAAACGCTTTAAATTAACTACCTTATGATGTTTTTAACTCCCATAACGAGTAGAAACATGACCAGAGTAATATTACTGCCTCCACTAATGCTTGGAACAAGTGCGGGTCGATGTCCTCCAGGCGCATTACGCAGCAAGAAAAGACTTGCTAGCTACAGGGTTTTTTAATTTATAGTGCCTGTGAACGCGCAATCGACCCCATTCAAATCGTCATCACGTAAAGGCATCCAGGGGAAGACGTAAGCAGTGTCCGTATACTCATAGCAATAACAGTGCCCTTTTAACTGACTCCAGATCAGGGGCCAAAATTTCTGAAATCTGACTCCATGTCAGGGAAATTGCTGTAGAATGACTTCTGTTCCACTTAGAGACAAAATTTCAACTCCTATAGAAACTATAGACTGTTTTCTATCCAATAATAATAATAATATGCATATTGTACGATCAAGAATTTTGTGGGAAGCCGTTTCAAAAATTACACGATTAGCATAAATAGTGACAACAGCGCCCCCATCCTCAACAGGTTAAATGTATTTGGCTATGGTGTATGTAAACTTCCGACTTCAACTGTATATATATACAGAGATAGATTGAAAATGTCAGTGAAGACACTTGCCAGTTAGTCCTAGTATGTATGTGTGATTGTATGCATGTTTATATTGCAAATTATTTTGGAAAGATGGCGCCGAAAGAGGATCACTGATGTTTTTTATACTCCTAACTAACTGTGCTATTTTGTTTGTTTTTTTTACGTTGTTTTTAACTTATTTTGGACATAATGTTGCTGCTACTGTCTCTTATGATCAAAAATAACTTCTGGACATCAGAACAGAGATTACTCACCACGAACTAGAAGAAGATTTTTCCTTTAACGAGTCCGACGAGACGAATATACTGCTTTCCTGGGAACAGGCCCAAATCCCCGTCATTTGTGTGAAGAAAAGACAGAGGAAAAGGGAGCGCCGGTCGGGCTGCCTTCTGAGAATCCGTAGGCGAGCCAGTAAACTCCCACTACCATCGCCTGAGGAAGAGTACCTTATGATAAGCTGTAGACCACACTATCTACCAAGAGAGTTCTCAAATATATTATTTGTAGCCGTCTATTTACTTCCACAGACCGATGCTGGCACTAAGACCGCACTCAACCAACTCTGCATTGCTTGCTGTTTGGGGTTTTAGGCTGGGTTTCTGTACATCACTTTGTGACATCAGCTGATGTAAGAGGGCTTTATAAATACATTTGATTGATATAAGGCCATAAGCAAACAAGAAAATGCTCATTCAGAAGTGGCGCTTCTAGTGGCCGGGGACTTTAATGCAGGCAAACAAATCAGTTTTATCACATTTTTACCATAATTTCACATGTGCAACCAGAGGAAAAATAACTCTAGACCACCTTTACTCCACGCACAGAGATGCAGACAAAGCTCTCCCCCACCCTCCATTTGGCAACTCTGACCATAATTCTATCCTCCTGATTCTTGCTTACAAGCTAAAACTAAAGCTGGAAGTACCAGTGACTCGCTCAATACGGAAGTGGTTTGATGACGCTACAGGACTGTTTTGCTAGCACAGACTGGAATGTGTACTGGGATTCATCCAATGGCATTGAGGAGTATACCACCTCAGTCATCGGTTTCATCAATAAGTGCATCGACAACGTCGTCCCCACAGTGACTGTACGTACATATCCCAACCTTCTCGTTTCTCCTCGTCAGATGAGGAGGACGAAGACAGTCGTTACAGAATTACCCACCAACCAAGGACCAAGCAGCGTGGTATCGGGCAGCAGCGATCGCAGGACTCCTGGACCTGGGAGGAGATTCTGGATGGGAAAGGACCCTGGGTACAGGCTGGGGAATATCGCCGCCCCAAAGCAGAGCTGGAGGCAGCGAAAGCTGAGCGGCGGCGATATGAGGAGGCAGCAAGGCAGCACGACAGGTACGAGAGGCAGGATTTTTGGGGGGGGCACACGGGGGGTGCGGCTAAGCCAGGTAGCGGACCTGAGCTCACTCCTCGTGCTTATTATAAGCAGCGCGTTACTGGTCAGGCACCGTGTTATGCGGTTAAGCGCACGGTGTCGCCAGTACGTGCCCATAGCCCGGTGCGCTATAGGGCAGCCCCCCGAAAGTGTCATGTGAGTGTGGGCATCCAGCCAGGGCGTATTGTGCCTGTTCAGCGTGTCTGGTCTCCGGTACACCGTTTCGGTCCAGAGTATCCTGCGCCGGCTCTGCGTGCTGTGTCTCGGGGGCGCTGGGAGGGTGCAGTGCGTCCTATGCCTGCGCTCCGCTCGTGTCGGGCAAATGTGGGAGTGGAGCCTAAGGGAGAGGTGCGTGTAGTAGGAACTCGATCTCCAGTGCTCACCCACAGCCCGGTTCAACCTGTGCCTGCACTCTGGAGGGTCCGGGCTAGAGTAGTATTCCAGCCTGGGGGAGTGGTGCCAAGGCTGCGCACAAGAGCGCCAGTGCTCCCCCAAAGCCCGTCCTTCAGGTGCCTCCTCCTAACACCAAGCCTCCTGTAGGTCTCCCCAGCCTGGTGGGTCCTGTGGCAGCCCCACGCACCAGGCTGTCTCTCTGTCTCCTCCCTACAGGTGTGCCCGTCTGTCCAGCGCCGTCTGAGCTGCCCGTCTGCTCAGCGCCGTCTGAGCTGCCCGTCTGCCCAGCGCCGTCTGAGCTGCCCGTCTGCCCAGCGCCGTCTGAGCTGCCCGTCTGCCCAGCGCCATCTGAGCTGCCCGTCTGCCCAGCGCCATCCTCCCGTCTGTCCTGAGCCGTCCGTTCTGTCACGTTCTGACCATAGTTCTTTTGGTTTTTCTTTGTTTTAGTATGGTCAGGGCGTGAGTTGGGGTGGGCAATCTATGTTTTCTGTTTCTACGTGGGGTTTCCTGTTTGGCCTGATATAGTTCTCAATCAGAGGCAGGTGTTAGTCTTTGTCTCTGATTGGGAACCATATTTAGGTAGCCTGTTTTGTAGTGTGTTTTGTGGGTGATTGTTCCTGTTCGTGTGTTCCTGGTTTTTTCTGTGTTCACTAGTTCGGGACTGTAGCGTCTTCGTTGGTTTTCATCAGTTTATTGTTTTTGTTCATTCCTGAAAAGTATTCTAATAAACATGGAGACGTACCACGCTGCGCATTGGTCCTCCGATCCTTCTCGTTTCTCCTCGTCAGATGAGGAGGACGAAGACAGTCGTTACAGAAATGCTCGTGCTTCTACAGTGCCTTGCAAAAGTATTCATCCCCCTTGGTGTTTTTCCTAATTTGTTGCATTACAACCTGTAATTTAAATGGATTTTATTTGGATTTCATGTAATGGACATACACAAAATAGTCAAAATTGGTGAAGTGAAATAAAAAAAAATACTTGTTTCCAAAAATTATAAAAAATAAAAAACTGAAAAGTGGTGCGTTCATATGTATTCACCCCCTTTGCTATGAAGCCCCTAAATAAGATCTTGTGCAACCAATTACCTTCAGAAGTCACATTATTAGTAAAATAAAATCCACCTGGGTTCAATCTAAGTGTCACATGATCTCAGTATATATACACATGTTCTGAAAGGCCCCAGAGTCTGCAACACCACTAAGCAAGCGTCACCACCAAGCAAGCGGCACCATGAAGACCAAGGAGCTTTCAAACAGGTCAGGGACAAAGTTGTGAAGAAGTACAGATCAGGGTTGGGTTATAAAAAAATATCTGAAACTTTGAACATCCCACGGAGCACCATTAAATCCATTATTAAAAAATGGAAAGAATATGGCACCACAACAAACCTGCCAATAGAGGGCCGTCCACCAAAACCCACAGACCAGGCAAGGAGGGCATTAATCAGAGAGGCAACAAAGAGACCATAGTTAACCCTGAAGGAGCTGCAAAGCTCCACAGCGGAGATTGGAGTATCTGACCATAGGACCACTTTAAGCCATACACTCCACAGAGCTGGGATTTACGGAAGAGTGGCCAGAAGAAAGCCATTGCTTAAAGAAAAAAATAAGCAAGCACATTTGGTGTTTGACAAAAGGCATGTGGGAGACTCCCCAAGAATATGGAAGAAGGTACTCGGGTCAGATGAGACTAAAATTTAGCTTTTTGGCCACAAAGGAAAACGCTATGTCTGGCGCAAACCCAACACCTCTCATCACCCAGAGAACACCATCCCCATAGTGAAGCATGGTGGCAGCAGCATCATGCTGTGGGGATGTTTTTCATTGGCAGGGACTGGGAAACTGGTCAGAATTGAAGGAATGATGGATGGCGCTAAATACAGGGATATTTTTGCAGGAAACCTGTTTCAGTCTGCCAGAGATTTGAGATTGGGACGGAGGTTCACCTTCCAGCAGGACAATGACCCCAAGCATACTGCTAAAGCAACACTTGAGCAACACCTAAGCATACTGCTAAAGCAACACTTGATTTAAGGGGAAACATTTAAATGTCTTGGAATGGCCTAGTCAAAGCCCAGAACTCAATCCAATTGAGAATCTGTGGTATGACTTAAAGATTGTTGTACATCAGTGGAACCCATCCAACTTGAAGGAGCTGGAGCAGTTTTGCCTTGAAGAATGGCCAAAAATCCCAGTGGCTAGATGTGCCAAGCTTACAGAGACATACCCTAAGAAACTGGCAGCTGTAATTGCTGTAATTGTTGTGTCTCTACAAAGTATTGACTTTGGGGGGGTGAATAGTTATGCACGCTCAAGTTTTCAGTTTTTTTGTCTTACTTCTTGTTAATTCCAGGTTGGGGCCACAGTGTCTCCTGACCCCTCCTGTCTCAGCCTCCAGTATTTATGCTGCAGTAGTTTATGTGTCGGGGGGCTAGGGTCAGTCTTTTATATTTGGAGTACTTCTCCTGTCTTATCCGGTGTCCTGTGTGAATTTATGTATGCTCTCTCCAATTCTCTCTTTCTCTCTTTCATTCTCTCACTCGGAGGACCTGAGCCCTAGGACCATGCCTCAGGACTACATGGCATGATGACTCCTTGCTGTCCCCAGTCCACCTGGCCGTGCTGCTGCTCCAGTTTCAACTGTTCTGCCTGCGGCTATGGAACCCTGACCTGTTCACCGGATGTGCTACCTGTCCCAGACCTGCTGTTTTCAACTCTCTAGAGGCAGCAGGAGCGATAGAGATACTCTTAATGATCGGCTATGAAAAGCCAACTGACATTTACTCCTGAGGTGCTGGATTGCTGCACCCTCGACAACTACTGTGATTATTATTATTTGACCATGCTGGTCATTTATAAACATTTGAACATCTTGGCCATGTTCTGTTATAATCTCCACCCGGCACAGCCAGAAGAGGACTGGCAACCCCTCATAGCCTGGTTCCTCTCTAGGTTTCTTCCTAATTTTTGGCCTTTCTAGGGAGTTTTTCCTAGCCACCGTGTTTCTTCACCTGCATTGCTTGCTGTTTGGAATTTTAGGCTGGGTTTCTGTACAGCACTTTTTCAAGCAGAAATTTGCATCCTGTATCTCTAACTCCAAAAAGTTCTGGGATACTGTAAAGTCCATGGAAAACAAGAGCACCTCCTCCCAGCTGCCCACTGCACTGAGGCTAGGTAACACGGTCACCACTGATAAGTCCGTGATAATCGAAAACTTCAACAAACATTTCTCAATGGCTGGCCATGCCTTCCTCCTGGCGACTCCAACCTTGGCCAACAGCCCCGCCCCCCCCGCTGCTACTCGCCCAAGCCTCCCCAGCTTCTCCTTTACCCATATCCAGATAGCAGATGTTCTGAAAGAGCTGGAAAACCTGGACCCATACAAATCAGCTGGGCTTGACAATCTGGATCCCCTATTTCTGAAACTGTCCGCCGCCATTGTCGCACCCCCTATTACCAGCCTGTTCAACCTCTCCTTCGTATCATCTGAGATCCCCAAGGATTGGAAAGCTGCCGCGGTCATCCCCCTCTTCAAAGTGGGAGACACCCTGGACCCAAACTGTTACAGACCTATATCCATCCTGCCCTGCCTATCTAAGGTCTTCGAAAGCCAAGTCAACAAACAGATCACTGACCATCTCGAATCCCACCGTACCTTCTCCGCTGTGCAATCCGGTTTCCGAGCCGGTCACGGGTGCACCTCAGCCACGCTCAAGGTACTAAACGATGTCATAACCGCCATCGATAAAAGACATTACTGTGCAGCCGTCTTCATCGACCTGGCCAAGGCTTTCGACTCTGTCAATCACCATATTCTTATCGGCAGACTCAGTAGCCTCGGTTTTTCTAATGACTGCCTTGCCTGGTTCACCAACTACTTTGCAGACAGAGTTCAGTGTGTCAAATCGGAGGGCATGTTGTCCGGTCCTCTGGCAGTCTCTCTGGGGGTACCACAGGGTTCAATTCTCGGGCCGACTCTTTTCTCTGTATACATCAATGATGTTGCTCTTGCTGCGGGCGATTCCCTGATCCACCTCTACGCAGACGACACCATTCTGTATACTTCCGGCCCTTCCTTGGACACTGTGCTATCTAACCTCCAAACGAGCTTCAATGCCATACAACACTCCTTCCGTGGCCTCCAACTGCTCTTAAACGCTAGTAAATCCAAATGCATGCTTTTCAACCGTTCGCTGCCTGCACCCGCACGCCCGACTAGCATCACCACCCTGGACGGTTCCGACCTAGAATATGTGGACATCTATAAGTACCTAGGTGTCTGGCTAGACTGCAAACTCTCCTTCCAGACTCATATCAAACATCTCCAATCCAAAATCAAATCTAGAGTCGGCTTTCTATTCCGCAACAAAGCCTCCTTCACTCACGCCGCCAAACTTACCCTAGTAAAACTGACTATCCTACCGATCCTCGACTTCGGCGATGTCATCTACAAAATAGCTTCCAATACTCTACTCAGCAAACTGGATGCAGTTTATCACAGTGCCATCCGTTTTGTTACTAAAGCACCTTATACGACCCACCACTGCGACCTGTATGCCCTAGTCGGCTGGCCCTCGCTACATGTTCGTCGTCAGACCCACTGGCTCCAGGTCATCTACAAGGCTATGCTAGGTAAAGTGCCGCCTTATCTCAGTTCACTGGTCACGATGGCTACACCCACCCGTAGCACGCGCTCCAGCAGGTGTATCTCACTGATCATCCCTAAAGCCAAAACCTCATTTGGACGCCTTTCCTTCCAGTTCTCTGCTGCCTGCGACTGGAACGAATTGCAAAAATCTCTGAAGTTGGAGACTTTTATCTCCCTCAACAACTTTAAAAATCTGCTATCCGAGCAGCTAACCGATCGCTGCAGCTGTACATAGTCCATCTTTAAACTACCCACCCAATTTACCTATCTCACCCCCCATACTGCTTTTATTTATTTACTTTTCTGCTCTTTTGCACACCAGTATCTCTTCTTGCACATGATCATCTGATGATTTATCACTCCAGTGTTAATCTGCTAAATTGTAATTATTCGATTTATTGCCTACCTCATGCCTTTTGCACACATTGTATATAGATTCTCTTTTTTTTCTACCATGTTATTGACTTGTTTATTGTTTACTCCATGTGTAACTCTGTGTTGTTGTCTGTTCACACTGCTATGATTTATCTTGGCCAGGTCGCAGTTGCAAATGAGAACTTGTTCTCAACTAGCCTACCTGGTTAAATAAAGGTGAAAAAAAAGAAGAAAAAAAAAGAAATATCAGCTGATGTAAGAAGGGCTATATAAATACATTTGATTTGATTTGTAAGACAACAAAATAGGAAAAATACCAAGGGGGTGAATACTTTCACAAGCCACTGTAGTTCCGACAGTGCAGTAATATCTAACAAGTAATCTAACATCCACAACAACTACCTAATACACACAAATCTAAAGGATGGAATACGAATATTAAGCTAACAAGGTGTAGGCCTGTGCAATTTTCTTTAATTAAAGGTAGGCCTATGGCATACCTTCTCATAACCCCCTCAATTCGAGTCTTGGTTTTAACTTAACAGCCCTTCACTGACACAGAGGTAGGCTATATAAAGAGTGCATTGTGTGTGGAGGAATTGGCTGACAAATCTATGGATATAGCAGCCTAAAGTCTAATTTATTTGGTCAAACATGTAGGCCTACTTCTTATTTCTTAAATGGAAGAAATAGGCTCCAATACAAAGCCCTCTTGTTGTTAGTAAAGTTAAATTAAAATGAAGATGGTTTAAATGAATTATGCCCACTCGAATTTGCCTACTTTCAGCATTTTTTAGCTCTCCTTCTCAAACTGAACAGAACATAGGTTATCTTCTTGAGAATACAGGGGGTGCTGTTTCGCATTAGCATAATTGCCTCTACAGATTAAACTGCCTCTTATTCAATTATTGCTGTTACTATATGCATATAACCATATGCCATTGGATAGAAAACAAGCTATGGTTTCTAAAACCGTTCCAATTTTGTCTCTGAGTCAAACACAGGTCATTTCACAGCACTTTCCCTGAGCCAGAAGAAGATTGCAAGATGTGTATGCTCGCTTCAAAGCTCTGCCTATATATGGTCACGCGACCTATGACCCGAAACACACTTCCTTCTTCTTCCTCTGGGTGTCTGGAAGACGTCAGAGGAGAAATTTTTTGTTTATCTTGTACTGACGTGAAATAAGACCTATTTCTTTAGCGTGACCGACAACTTCCGGTTTCTGAGATGCGCGTTTTCAGAGGTGCCATTGTCTTTTGTTATGCTGACGTTACGGATGAAAACTATCTCCGTGTCGAAGTTTGTTTGATACATGTGACCATATCACCGTAATGTATGTTTTTTCAATATAGTTTAATCAGATTATTAGAATTTTTTCGGGAGTTTTGCCGTGTTCCGTTCTTTGAGTTTTTTAACTTTGGACATGGACCGTGCCAGTCGACCAGTACCCAGGCTAAATGAAGAGGGGAGGTTGCCATTGTGAATGGATTGAACGACTCATCAGGACTAAGGACACCTTGATCAACATTCTGATGAAAGACCAGCAATAGTAAGACCCAATTTACGATGTTATTTCATGTATCTGTCGTGCATGTGAACTGGTCGGGCGCGTCCAGCCGGTTCTGGCTGGCCTGGTTATGCTAATTTAGCGATACATTTTGTTTTCGCTATAAAACATTTAAAAAATCTGAAATATTGTTTGGATTCACCAGATGTTGGGCTTTCAATGTCTGTACGCTGTGTATTTTTTCTGAAATGTTTTAAGACAAGTAATTAGTTATATAACGTTGGTCTCTGTAATTGTTCTAGCTGCATCAGCACTATATCAGATTGCAGCTGCAATGTAGAACTGTGATTTATACCTGAAAAATGCACATTTAAAAAAAACAAACTATGCTATACCATAAATATGTTATCAGACTGTCATCTTATAAATTTGTTTGTTAGTTAGTGCCTATCAATATCTTAGTTTAGCCGAATTGGTGATAGCACCTGATGGAGTAAGAAACTGTTGGAGTAAGAAAATGGTGTCATTTTGCTAACGTGTTTAGCTAATAGATTTACATATTGTGTCTTCCCTGTAAAACATTTAAAAAATCTGAAATGGTGGTTTTATTCACAAGATCTGTGTCTTTCATTGGGTGTCTTGGACTTGTGATTTAATGATATTTAGATGCTACTATTTAATTGTGACGCTATGCTAGCGATGCTAATCAGTGTGGGGGGTGTGGGGGGTGCTCCCGGATCCGGGTTAGGTACTCTGTAGAGGTTATAGGCTAGTCCGCACGCAAGATAGTGCATTTTTTGGAACAGGCCTGATCCTAAAAATAATCGGAAGAAGCTTTTGACTCTCCCCCTGAACTACCACTGTAGGCCTTACACAGCACAGTCATTGGTTAGGCAGCACACCAAAACGTTTTTGATTAGCAAGAGCAGAGCAGTCCGGGGCTCAGGGTTGGAATATTCATTGCAGTATGTAATGCAGACTAGTTTTATTTAAACCCTCCCAGCAGCTATCTTAGAAATATAATTTTGCTATGTGCTTCTCTTCATAGTTTATAGCCTATAGATCATGTGATTGAGACCATGCTAAATAGCCTATAGGCACACTTGATATTGCACACCTAGCAGAGAATCAGAGATGAGGGGCAGCATCGGGCACACATCGATATATAGCCTAATAAGCAACTAATTCTATAACTCTGAGAAATATAGAAATTTAATCTATTACAAATTATAATACCCTTCCCTCGACTAGATTTTAAAAATGCTAGCCCCTCCCTGTGACTGAAATTGAAAAAGCATGACACTCGCCCATTTTCCTCCAGGTACCCATTATGTCAATTTCCATGTTAATTTCGATCCATCCCTTAATCTCTGGGCCCAACCACACCCTAGCCGCCTTGCCCCCTGGAGCCCACCCAGGCTCTAGCCTCTTTAAGCCCTGGGGTCCACCCATACCTTACCCTCTTTAGCCCTGACAGCCCACCCTACTTTCTTTAGCTCTCAGGGACAACCCCTCTTTAACCTCCGGTGACCACGCACAACCTAGCCTCCTTAACCCGCCCCCTAGCCTTCTTAACCTGCCCCCTAGCCTTCTTAACCTGCCCCCTAGGCTCTTTAACCCACACCCTAGCCTCTTTAACCCGCCCCTTAGACTTCTTAATCCACACACTCCTTAACCCGCCCCCAAACTCCTTAATCCACACCCTCCTTAATAACCCGCCCCCTAGCCTCCTTAATCCACCCCCTAGCCTCCCTAACCTACACCATAGTCTTTTTACTACACTAGTGGACCCATCCGCTCATTGTTCAGTTGCCTCAGCATCATGCAGGAGACAGACAGCTGAAGTATAAAACTAGGCTGTGGTGTCCAGTCTGCAGTCTGGAGCTGCTACCCACCACCTCCGTCTGAGCTCACCTGCCAGTAAATTCACTGTGACAGGTGCGATCACAGCATCTCGGCAGGTGGCTGTAGGCTGTATTCTCCCGACAGGGAGGGAAAAGGAAGGTTGGAGTCATAGCTATGAGAGAGGAGCTCCCACAGCTGTAACTTGGAGGTATATTCTACCCAGCCAATGGAATAGGACAGTGAACATTGACTTTTGCCTGCTGTTGAATGTCTTTAGTCAGGTCTGTCTGGCTTGGGCTGCTATCTTAGGAGTTGGGATAACGCTCCCTTGGAAAGGGATTATTATAAATATGCTTATTTTTTCTTTTTTGGGGGGGGTAGATCAGCTTTAATTTGCAGATGAATTGTAGTTTCCATCAATGTAATTATCTGCGTCATTTCCAATCCCCCATATATTTCTTTGTAATATAGAGATATATATACTGTAGATGTGTCACGCCCTGACCATAGAGAGCCTTTTTATTCTCGATTTCGATTAGGTCGGGGTGTGACTATGTTGGGTGATCTAGTGTGTTTATTTCTATATTGGCCTGGTATGGTTCCCAATCAGAGGCAACTGTTTATTGTTGTCTCTGATTGGGGATCATATTTAGGCAGCCATTTCCCTACTGTGTTTTGTGGGATCTTGTTTTGAGTTAGTGCATGTAGCACCTCTTATGTTACGGTTTGTTGTTTGTTTCCTTTTGTTTTTGTAAGTTTCACAAAAATAAAGATGTGGAACTCAGACCACGCTGCGCCTTGGTCCGTCTCTACACACAACCGTGACAAGATGTCTCCTTTAAACATATTTTCCTTTATTATTTTCCCCAAACACTACCACCCCTCCCCTAATTGGAGTAAACTAATAGACAACAACACTTAGGCGTCTACTTCCAGCTTATACATGCTATATACATTTTATGACACAATGTATTTTACAATAGTTATCTTGTCACACTCGTCGTAACGTTGAAGAGAGGAGGACCAAGGCGCAGCGTGAAATGAATACATTCTTGATTTATTTAACGAAGACGAAAATTGAGAACACTTGACAAACTAATACAAAACAATAAACGACGAACATGAAGCTAATGAAAACTAGTGCTGACACAAACACTACACATAGACATAGACAATAACCCACAACCCACAATACAAAATAGGCTACCTAAATATGGTTCCCAATCAGAGACAACGCAAAACACCTGTCTCTGATTGAGAACCATATCAGGCCAAACACAGAAATAGACAAACCAGACAAACAACATAGAATGCCCACACAGATCACACCCTGACCAACCAAAACATAAAACATACAAAGCAAACTCTGGTCAGGGCGTGACATATCTTTTGTTTGTTTTTAATCCCATCCTCAACCCCTGCCATACATCTCTGAAGACCATCCAGTTTGAGTTTATTTTCCATATATTTTTTAATGTGCTGTTTCACAAAAGTTCTGGACCTATATACATTTTACAGACATAGCATATTTTACATTAGTAATCTTGTTGTTTTTAGTCCCATCCTTCAGCTCCACTCAACCCCTCCCATCTATCTCTTAACACCATGCATTTGTTTTATTTCTATTTGTCATATGTTTTTCAACTGTGCTGTGATGTTTCACAAAAGTTCTCAACCTTTCTATTCTCATAGTTTCTACAGATTGTAAATTAAAGATAAACCTTTTTAGTAAAAGTATTATTAAGCTATGGATCAATTGACTATGACTTTTTAAATCACCCAGCAGTGCTATTTGTAGAGTTAACTCCAGGTAAATGTTGCAATTCTTCAGCCATTCCTGGACCTGCGACCAAAAACAAGCTACATATGGACAGTACCAAAACAAATTATCTAATGATTCTGTCTCTTCGCAGCAAAATCTGCAGAGCTGGGATGGTTGTATCCCCCATACTCCGTAAATAACATTCTATTGGTTGCAATCATTTTGTATAATAATTTCAAGTCAAAGTCTCAGTCTTAGCCTCAGTCTCACTTGTATGGATAAAGGACAAAAAAAGAACAGTCAAAACCTAATTACCTACAATAAGGTAACCTGATGAGAAGTGGGGTCAAGGGGTCATATTGAATGTTGTCCCACTGCCATTTCATGACTATAGATCTCAAGCGTCGACTATCAGTAAAAACTCACTGAGGGGATTATCAGAATAGATTGTTTTGGTCAATCTCCCTTTCCTCTCTAGAATTTTAAACAATGCCACTTAATATAATGTTTACATACCCTACATTACTCATCTCATATGTATATGTATATACTGTACTCTATATCATCTACTGCATCTTGCCATCTTTATGTAATACATGTATCACTCGCCACTTTAAACTATGCCACTTTATGTTTACATACCCTACATTACTCATCTCATATGTATATACTGTACTCTATGCCATCTACTGCATCTTGCCTATGCCGTTCTGTACCATCACTCATTCATATATCTTTATGCACATATTCTTTATCCCTTTACACTTGTGTGTTTAAGGTAGTAGTTGTGGAATTGTTAGGTTAGATTACTTGTTGGTTATTACTGCATTGTCGGAACTAGAAGCACAAGCATTTCGCTACACTCGCATTAACATCTGCTAACCATGTGTATGTGACAAATAAAATTTGATTTGATTTGAGAATTACAAATGCAACTCTGAATGAGAGACTGAAGAGGACTTCAATCTGTGATGTTACTGCTGAGTGAACAGTTGCATTGGACAGTTTGTTCTTATTAAAATACACTTTGTGGTTGAATCAAACTGGTGCTTCGTTGCTACAACCATATACAGGTCTCAAATGGGATATAAGTCTCATGTGAAATACTGTTGAAGTAATATGCTACAGGTTCATCTGCCTCACCTAAAGCCCATTCTGGTGGGAAGCTGCTATAGACCACCAAGTGCTAACAGTCAGTATCTGGATAATATGTGTGAAATGCTTGATAATGTATGTGATATTAACAGAGAGGTATATTTTCTGGGTGATTTAAATATTGACTGGCTTTCATCAAGCTGCCCACTCAAGAAAAAGCTTCAAACTGTAACCAGTGCCTGCAACCTGGTTCAGGTTATCAGTCAACCTACTACGGTAGTTACAAACAGCACAGGAATGAAATCATCAACATGTATTGATCACATGTTTACTAATGCTGCAGAAATTTGCTTGAAAGCAGTATCCAGATGCATCAGATGTAGTGATCAAAATATAGTAGCCATGTCTAGGAAAACAAAAGTTCCAAATGCTGGGCTTCTACTTCCATACAATAAGTTTTGTAGTGATTCCTATGTTGTTCATGTAAAGAATATTTGTTGGTCCGTGGTTGTAATGAGGAGGCTGCACTTGACACATTTATGAAATTGCTTATTCCAGTCACTAATAAGCATAAACCAATTAAGACAAAGACTGTAAAAACTGTTAAATCCCTGTGGATTGATGAGGAATTTAAAAATTGTATGGTTGAGAGGGATGAGGCTAAAGGAATGGCAAAGAAGTCTGGCTGCACAACCGATTGGCAAACATATTGCAAATTGAGAAATTATGTCACTATACTGAATAATAATAATAAGAAACTACACTATGAAACACATATAAATGACATAAAGTAAAAAGCTTTGGAGCACCTTAAATGACATTTTGGGAAAAAAGGCAAACTCAGCTCAGCTCATTCATCACAAAACTACGTTCATCATTTTTTCATTGGCAAGGTTAGCAAATTAGGCATGACATGCCAGCAACAAACGCTGACACTACACATCCAAGTATATCTGACCAAATTATGAAAGACAAGAATTGTCATTTTGAATTCAGTAAAGTGAGTGTGGAAGAGATAAACATTTTTTTTGTTGTCTATCAGGATAATAGCGGACGATATTGCCACTCTAGTAGGCTTCAATTTAAGCCTACTAGAAACTGTGTGCCCTCAGGCCTGGAGCGATGCAAAAGTCATTCCGCCAAAAGCCCCCTTTACTGGCTCAAATTTCCAACCAATCAGCCTGTTACCAACCCTTAGTGAGCGTTTGATACAATGCTATTTTACAGTAAACAAATTGACAACAGACTTTTAGCATGCTTATGGGGAAGGTCATTCAACAAGAACTTACACAAATGACTGATGATTGGCTGAGAGAAATTTTAGGATAAAAATATTGTGGGGGCTGTTTTGTTAGACTTTTTACATGTCTAACAAACATATTTAGCAGGTGTGGCTTTTTACATGATCTATTTTAATCTGCTGCTGCTGTGTTATGGCTTTACACCCCCTGCTATATTGGGGATAAAGAAATACCTGATCACGGCCGGTTGTGATACAGCGCGGGATCGAACCCAGGTCTGTAGTGACACCTCTAGCACTGCGATGTAGTGGCTTAGACCACTGCGCCACTCGGGAGGCCCGCAGAGGGTGTTCTTTAATGGAAGCCTCACCAACATAATCCAGGTAGAATCAGGAATTCCCCAGGGCAGCTGTCTAGGCACCGTACTTTTTTCAATCTTTACTAACGACATGCCACTAGCTTTGAATAAAGCCAGTGTGTCTATGTATGCGGATGACTCGACACTATACACGTCAGCTACTACAGCGACTGAAATGACTGCAACACTTAACAAAGAGCTGCAGTTAGTTTCAGAGTGGGTAGCAAGGAATAAGTTAGTCCTAAATATTTCTAAAACTAAAAGCATTGTATTTGGGACAAATCATTCACTAAACCGTGAACCTCAACTAAATCTTGTAATAAATAATGTGGAAATTGAGCAAGTAAACTGCTTGGAGTAACACTGGATTATAAACTGTCATGGTCAAAACATGTTGATAGTAGCTAAGATAGGGAGAGGTCGGTCCATAATAAAGCGCTGGTCTACCTTTTTAACAGCACTATCAACAAGGCAGGTCCTACAGGCCCTTGTTTTGTTGCACCTGGATAACTGTTCAGTCGTGTGGTCAGGCGCCAAAAAGAGGAACTTTGGAAAATTGCAATTGGCTCAGAGCAAGGCAGCACGGCTGGCCCTTGGATGTACAGAGAGAGCTAACATTAATAATATGCATGTCAAAGTGAAGGAGAGATTGACTTCATCACTACTTCTATTTGGACATACCACTGTTGGCTTGCTTCTGAAGCTAAGCAGGGTTGGTCCTGGTCAGTCCCTGGATGGGAGACCAGATGCTGCTGGAAGTGGTGTTGGAGGGCCAGTAGGAGGCACTCTTTCCTCTGGTCTAAAAAATATCCCAATGCCCCAGGGCAGTGATTGGGGACACTGCCCTGTGTAGGGTGCCGTCTTTCGGATGGGACGTTAAACGGGTGTCCTGACTCTCTGAGGTCATTAAAGATCCCATGTCACTTATCGTAAGAGTAGGGGTGTTAACCCCGGTGTCCTGGCTAAATTCCCAATCTGGCCCTCAAACCATCATGGTCACCTAATAATCCCCAGTTTACAATTGGCTCATTCATCCCCCTCCTCTCCCCTGTAACTATTCCCCAGGTCGTTGCTGCAAATGAGAACGTGTTCTCAGTCAACTTACCTGGTAAAATAATGGTAAAATAAAATAAAATAAATAAATATTTGTGAGAGGTATTGACATGTTGAATGCACCGAGCTGTCTGTTTGAACTACTGGCTCAGACACCCATGCATACCCCACAGGACATGCCACAAGAGGTCTCTTCACAGTCCCCAAGTTCAGAACAGACTATGGGAGGCGCACAGTAGTACATAGAGCAATGACTACATGGAACTCTATTCCACATCAAGTAACTGATGCAAGCAGTAAAATGTGATTTAAGAAATAGATAAAAATACACCTTATGGAACTGCGAAGACGGTGATGCAACACCGTGGAATAGAGCATGTCCTGTGGGGTATAGACACAGACACATGCATACACACACACGATAACATACGCACTATACACACACATACACATGGATTTAGTACTGTAGATATGTGGTAGTGGTGTAGTAGGGGCCTGAGGGCACACAGTGTGTTTATGAAATCTGTGAATGTATTGTAATGTTTTTAAAATTGTATAACTGCCTTAATTTTGCTGGACCCCAGGAAAAGTAGCTCCTGCCTTGGCAGCCGCTAATGGGGATCCATAATCAATACAAATACAAACATTCTGACCTCAATAATGGCACTTCCTAGTTAAATAAAGGTTCATTTTAAAAAAAAGTTAATATTTAGCAGGTTTGTTGGAGTGTAAACATGTATTTTGATGCTTTATTTCATACAGGAGTGGTTCTTAAATATGTCATGACCCAGTGGGATGGAGGGGAGGAGTTCTGGTCTTTGCAGGGAGGGAATTAAGAGTAGGTTTCTAAAAATAGAGCCTGGAGCTCGGGGTCAGTCCAAATGTTTGGACGCTGGTGGTGGGGGAGGGGGGGGGGGGACGTGTGTGTGTGTGTTTGTGTGGAGGGGACATAACTAGGCTTATGGCTGGGGTTTATATCTCATCAACCGGGTACCAAAGTCAGTGGCCCAAAAACGACAAAACCCATTGCTCCCACTGCTTAGTGTTATACTCTTTCCCCAAATGAAAAAGTAAAGGAATAATCCCTTTGTTTATAATTATTCCCTTTTTTTCTGCCTCTGGCCTGCTTTTCCAGATCGAAATGAGGATGATGATGATGATGATGACGAAGAGAGACTGAAATGAAACAAGAGGAAAGTTGAGCATTGCATTCCATTACACCATTGTGTTCCTCTGTTAAACTTTGTTGTGCAGAGTTACTTCTCTCAGCTTTCCTTCCCGTTGCCAATGGAAGTGTTTTTTACTTCACTCAGGTACAAACACACTGGGGAGGGAAACCGCTTATCCCCTCCCACTCCACCCTCCCCACTTCCCCACCCCATCTCAGCTCCACCACCATTGCAACTCAGCAAATGTAGCAGAGATTGGTTTCATTTTCTGGCCCCGGCCTCAGCTCACAGACTCATGCATGTTTCATCACATCACCCAAGCCCCACCCCACCTCCTCACCCCTCCCACTCCCCACCCCCCATACCCTAAAGCCGCTGCTGCACAATGCTATTGAATGGTGTGATTAAGCTATCAAACTGTTATAGAGTTTAATATTTTAAAGGTGTTACCACTTTTTCCTCATTTACGGTAGGGTAACCTGCTAGAAGGGTTTGTTAGTTTCCACTTCGACTTCCAGTCCCATAGGAACATGATGCAGACTGACATCTTCTTATGCAATCATATGCCTATTGCAAGAGCTGTACTTAGTTTGATCAGCCAATCAGCTGACTTTGCCAAAGGTTCAAACTCATTAGCAAGAACGAGAGGTTCATATAGGTAACCACCTAAAACTGGGATGTCTGGGATGTCTGATTAGTTGACCTATTTGTTGACGGTAATTTTCATAGATCTCTGGAGACCGGCAGTATTGATAGTTCAGCTGTAATTGTAAGGAGTGCAGCTTGGAATCTGGAGTTTCCATTTGTAATGGATTTACTTTTTAGAAGTTAACCCCTGAGATGGATTCCTCTCTTCTCTTATCCTCCCCAGTGTGATACGTCTTCAGTTAATGGAATGGTATTCACAATAAATTACATTTTCCATAATTTTTTAATATTTATTTTTAAGTATTTTCTGACTTAGAGGATGACTGTGGAGAAAGATAGAGATAAATTGGGTCAAAGCGCAGTAGAGCAGATTCGAACTGTTTCTCTATTCAACTTCAAGTGTGTGTGTGTGTGTGTGCATGCATGTGTTACACATTAGTAAAGGCTATAAAGGAATACAGGACATACAGAATTATTTCAGGTCACATACATTGTAATAATAGTAAGGAAATGCCCATCCACCAGCTGAATGGCTTAGGATAGTACAGAGAGGTGATGCATATAATAAGACTGTTCTACGTTAGTACCAGACCATTGGCCTTGATTCAGTTATTCTGGTGTTCTACTTCAGGGCAGAAACACACACACACACCTGGTTAACACGCTTGAGCAGTGCCCCGATCACTGTGATCACATGTGACAAACCGCAGCGGCACCCAATCACTATACTACTGTTCTGGGGTAGAGGGATTAATGCTCTACCGGAGTGTGTGTGTGTGTGTGTGTGTGTGTGTGTGTGTGTGTGTGTGTGTGTGTGTGTGTGTGTGTGTGTGTGTGTGTGTGTGTGTGTGTGTGTGTGTGTGTGTGTGTGTGTGTGTGTGTGTGTGTGTGTGTGTGTGTGTGTGTGCATGCGCGTGCGTGCGTCCCTCTGGACCCGTTTATACCTTGCACTGTATCCTGATTTGGTCCACATTAGGATTGTGTCTATATTTTATGTACACAATAAAACGATTCTGATACATTGTATCTGGATAGATAAAGACAGGCTCTGGAGGTTCCACTCCCAGTTGCCATGGGGTACTGTGTGTTCCAGAGGCTCAACCCCCCGTTGCTATGGGGTACTGTGTGGTCCGGAGGCTCAACCCCCCGTTGCTATGGGGTACTGTGTGGTCCGGAGGCTCAACCCCCCGTTGCCATGGGGTACTGTGTGGTCCGGAAGCTCAACCCCTTGTTGCTATGGGGTAATGTGTGGTCTGGAGTCAAAAGCATTACCACTGCACCAGACTTCTTCAAATGGTTCCTGTCCACATCTGTCCTCCATAGTTCCTGTCCCCATCTATCCTCAAAAACAAATCCAAGATGTGGTAGCAGTCAGGCGTCTTTTGTCTTCGTCTTGTCGTGTCCCGTGTATACAGTTGAAGTCGGAAGTTTACATACACTTAGGTTGGAGTCATTAAAACTCACATTTTTCAACCACTCCACAAATTTCTTGCCAACAAACTATGGTTTTGGTAGGTCAGGTTAGGACATCTACTTTGTGCATGACACAAGTCATTTTTCCAACAATTGTTTACAGACAGATTATTTCACTTATAATTCACTGTATCACAATTCCAATGGATCAGAAGTTCACATACACTAAGTCGACTGTGCTTTTAAACAGCTTGGAAAATTCCAGAAAATCATGTCATGGATTTAGAAGCTTCTGATAGGCAAATTGACATAATTTGAGTCAGTTGGAGGTGTACCTGTGGATGTATTTCAAGGCCTACCTTCAAACTCAGTGCCTCTTTGCTTGACATCATGGGAAAATCAAAAGAAATAAGCCAAGACCTCAGAAAACAGAATTGTAGACCTCCATAAGTCTGGTTCATCCTTGGGAGCAATTTCCAAACACCTGAAGGTACCATGTTCATCTGTACAAACAATAGTATGCAAGTATAAACACCATGGGACCATGCAGCCGTCATACCGCTCAGGAAGGAGACACGTTCTGTCTCCTAGAGATGAACATACTTTGGTTCGAAAAGTGCAAATCAATCGCAGAACAACAGCAAAGGACCTTGTGAAGATGCTGGAGGAAACAGGTACAAAAGTATCTATAGCCCTGTCCGGGGGTTTCTTCGGATGGGGCCACAGTGTCTCCTGACCGCTCCTGACCGCTCCTGTCTCAGCCTCCAGTATTTATGCTGCAGTAGTTTATGTGTCGGGGGGCTAGGGTCAGTTGGTTATACCTGGAATACTTCTCCTGTCTTATCCAGTGTCCTGTGTGAATTTAAGTATGCTCTCTCTAATTCTCTCGTTCTCTCTTTCTCTCTGAGAACCTGAGCCCTAGGACCATACGTCAGGACTACCGGGCATGCTGACACCTTGCTGTCCCCAGTCCGCCCGGCATTGCTGCTATTCCAGTTTCAACTGTTTCTGCCTGCGGTTACGAAACCCCTACCTGTCCCAGACCTGCTGTTTTTCAACTCTTAATGATCGGCTATGAAAAGCCAACTGAGATTTATTCCTGATTATTATTTGACCATGCTTGTCATTTATGAACATTTTGAAAATCTTGGCTCTCTCTAATTTTCTCCTTCTCTCTTTCTCTCGGAGGACCTGAGCCCTAGGGGACCATACGTCGGGACTACCGGCCGTGGTGACTCCTTGCTGCCCCCAGTCCGCCTGGCCTTGCTGCTATTCCAGTTTCAACTCTTCTGCCTGTGGTTATGGAACCCAGACCTGCTGTTTTCAACTCTTAATGATCGGCTATGAAAAGCCAACTGAGATTTATTCCTGATTATTATTTGACCATGCTTGTCATTTATGAACATTTTGAAAATCTTGGCTCTCTCTAATTTTCTCCTTCTCTCTTTCTTTCTCTCGGAGGACCTGGGCCCTAGGACCATGCGTCGGGACTGCCGCCCGTGGTGACTCCTTGCTGTCCCCAGTCCGCCTGGCCTTGCTGCTATTCCAGTTTCAGCTGTTCTGCCTGCGGTTATGGAACCGCCACCTGTCCCAGACCTGTTGTTTTTCAACTCTTAATGATCAGCTATGAAAAGCCAACTGAAAATTATTCATGATTATTATTTGACCATGCTTGTCACTTATGAACATTTTTGAACATCTTGGCATAGTTCTGTTATAATCTCCACCCGGCACAGCCAGAAGAGGACTGGCCACCCCTCATAGCCTGGTTCCTCTCTAGGTTTCTTCCTAGGTTTTGGCCTTTCTAGGGAGTTTTTCCTAGCCACCGTGCTTCTACACCTGCATTCTAGCTGTTTGGGGTTTTAGGCTGGGTTTCTGTACAGCACTTCGAGATATTATCTGATGTACGAAGGGCTATATAAAATAAAATTGATTGAAAAAATTGATCCATAGTAAAACGAGTCCTATATCGACATAACCTGAAAGGCCTCTCAGCAAGGAAGAAGCCACTGCTCCAAAACTGCCATAAAAAAGCCAGACTACGGTTTGTAACTGCACATGGGGACAAAGATCATACTTTTTGGAGAAATGTCCTCTGGTCTGATGAAACAAAAATAGAACTGTTTGGCCATAATGACCATCGTTATTTTTGGAGGAAAAAGGGGGAGGCTTGCAAGCCGAAGAACACCATCCCAACCATGAAGCACGGGGATGCAGCATCATGTTGTGGGAGTGCTTTGCTGCAGGAGGGACTGGTGAAGGAAAATCATTTGGATATATTGAAGCAACATCAAGACATCAGTCAGGAAGTTAAAGCTTGGTCGCAAATGAGTCTTCCAAATGGACAATGACCCCAAGCATACTTCC
This sequence comes from Salvelinus fontinalis, assembly GCF_029448725.1. NCBI lineage: Eukaryota > Metazoa > Chordata > Actinopteri > Salmoniformes > Salmonidae > Salvelinus > Salvelinus fontinalis. Next base: position 40,677,697 of record NC_074685.1, read on the forward strand.
AAAGTTTTCACAAAATGGCTTAAGGACAACAAAGTCAAGGTATTGGAGTGGCCATCACAAAGCCCTGATCTCAATGTTAGAGAACATTTGTGGGCAGAACTGAAAAAGCATGTGCAAGCAAGGAAACCTACTACCCTGACTCAGTTATTCCAGCTCTGTCAGCAGGAATGGGCCAAAATTCCCCCAACTTATTGTGGGAAGTTTGTGGAAGGCTACTTGTAACGTTTGACCAAAGTTAAACAATTTAAAGGCAATGTTATCAAATACTAATTGAGTGTATGTAAACTTTTGACCCACTGGGAATGTGATGAAAGAAATAAAAGCTGAAATAAATCATTCTCTCCACAATTATTTTGACATTTCACATTCTTAAAATAAAGTGGTGATCCCAACTGACGTTAAACAGGGAATTTTTACTATGATTAAATGTCAGGAATTGTGAAAACCTGAGTTTAAATGTATTTGGCTAAGATGTATGTAATCTTACGACTTCAACAGTATATCTTTATATATATATTTTTATATATGTTTTCTTTGCATATCTTTTTTATACTTTTCTTAATCCCAACTTCAACATACTCTCCTGCAATCCGCCTCACCCAATGTGGTATGGATCTTCTATTTTCTTTACTTTAGAACTGGAACCCCCAACAGCAGCTAGCCAGCTAACTAGCTACTAGTAGTCAGCTAGTCACTGCTAGTGGTCAGCTAGCCACTGCTAGTGGTCATCAGCTAACCTTTAGCCCGGACTACTCCTGCCAGTCTGCACAGTGCGATTCAGCCCAGAGCTTATCGGACTTCTTTTTTCCATATCTCCGTATTCCTACCGCAAGCTCTGAACCTCTTCATCTGGATAATCGCAGCTAGCTAGCTGCTATCCGATTGGCTTCTCCTGGCTAACGTCTCTGTCCAGAAGCAAGTACCAATTAGCCTGGAGCTAGCCTATGCTAGGCCCATCTCCCAGCTAGCTGAAGAGGTCCATCAGCCACTCCTTGGGCTACAATACCTATTTTGCCAATTGGCCTGGACCCCTTTTATTGCCGATACGGAGCCCTGCCGATCATCACGACTGGACTACCAACGTAATCCGCCCGAGGGGATTTTTCAACAGACTCCTCCGTCCCCTGAATGCCCATCTGTTAGCCTGCAAGACGCGGCCCGCTTGTTGTAAAAAGCATACCGGACTGTTAGCTGAAGAGGTCCATCAGCCAATTTCTTGAGCTACTATACCTATTTTGCCAATTGGCCTGGACCCTTTTACTACACGACCCCTGCTGACCAATAACAGCTGGTTTTCCGACATAACCGCGCGAGGGGGCAACAACAGACTTCTTCCATCGCGACGTCCCTCTAAGGCCCTTCTGCTAGCCTGCTAGCCCCGGCCTGCTGGCAGTCTGAATTGTAGTGTCTCCAGCCCGCCCAGCTACTCACTGTACCCTGTGATCACTCGGCTACGCATGTCTCTCCCTAATATCAATATACCTTGTCCATTGCTGTTTTGGTTAGTGATTATTGTCTTATTTCACTGTAGAGCCTCCAGCTCTGCTCAGTATGCCTCAGCTAACCCTCTTGTCCCACCTCCCACACATGCATTGACCTCACCTGGTTTAATTGATGTCTCTAGAGACAATACCTCTCTCATCGTCACTCTATGCCTAGGTTTACCTCCACTGTAATCACATACTACCATACCTTTGTCTGTACATTATGCATTGAATCTATTCTACCACGCCCAGAAACCTGCTCCTTTTATTCTCTGTTCAGAACGTACTGGCAACCAGTTCTTATAGCCTTTAGCCGTACCCTTATCCTACTCCTCCTCTGCTCCTCTGGTGATGTACAGGTTAATCCAGGCCCTGCAGTGCCTAGCTCAACTCCCATTTTCCAGGCGCTCTCATTTGTTGACCTCTGTAACCGTAAAAGCCTTGGTGTCATGCATGTTAACATTAGAAGCCTCCTCCCTAAGTTTGTTTTATTCACTGCTTTAGAATACCTTGCCAACCCGGATGTCCTAGCCGTGTCTGAATCCTGGCTTAGGATTGCAAACAAAAACCCTGAAATGTCCATCCCTAACTATAACATTTTACGACAAGATAGAACTGCCAAAGGGGGCGGTATTGCAATCTACTGCAGAGAGCAATCACTGCCCCATTGCTTGCGTCCGTAATGGGTCTGCGGTCAAGCGACCACCCCTCATCACTGTCAAACGCTCCCTAAAACACTTCTGCGAGCAGGCCTTTCTAATCGACCTGGCCCGGGTATCCTGGAAGGATATTGACCTCATTCCGTCAGTAGAAGATGCCTGGTTATTCTTTAAAAGTGCCTTCCTCACAATCTTAAATAAGCATGCCCCATTCAATAAAAAAAAACAGGAACAGATATAGCCCGTGGTTCACTACAGACCTGACTGCCCTTGACCAGCACAAAAACATCCTGTGGCCCACTGCATTAGCATCGAATAGCCCCCGCGACATGCAACTTTTCAGGGATGTTAGGAACCAAAATACAGTACCCAGGCAGTTAGGAAAGCAAAGGCTAGCTTTATCAAACAGAAATTTGCATCCTGCAGCACAAACTCCCAAAATTCTGTGACACCGTAAAGTCCATGGAGAATAAGAGCACCTCCTTCCAGCTGCCCACTGCACTGAGGCTAGGAAACACTGTCACCACCAATAAATCCACGATAATTGAGAATTTCAATAAGCATTTTTCTACGGCTAACCATGCTTTCCACCTGGCCACCCCTACCCTGGTCAACAGCCCTGCACCCCCAACAGCAACTTGCCCAAGCCTCCCCCATTTCTCCTTCACCCAAATCCAGATAGCTGATGTTCTGAAAGAGCTGCAACAGGTGCTGGGTCCCGGTGGAGGACGTGTTGAACCCTTCAATGCTGCGGGAGTTCCACCGTCTCCGGCCGGATCGCTCTGCGCCTCGCCCTCTGGGTCGTCCCCGAGGCCGGTGCCGGCGCGCTGCTGGAGCCGCGCGTCACGAGGGGGGTACTGTTACGACTTCCGCCAAGGTCGGTCCCTCTTCTTGTTCGGGCGGCGTTCGGCGGTCGACGTCACCGGTCTTCTAGCCATTGCCGATCCACCTTTAATTTTCCATTTGTTTTGTCTTGTTTTCCCGCACAACTGGTTTGCATTCCCTCATTACTCGTCTTGCATATAACCCTCTGTTTTCCCCCATATCTGTGTGTGGAATTGTTATATGTAAATGTATGTGTACTCCAGGCTGGTTTGCACCGGGTTATTGTAACCCGTGTGTGTTTAGTTTTCTGAGTGCCGTGTTTTGTTCGCCACAATAAAGGGCTCCGTTTGCTACCCATTACTGCTCTCCTGCGCCTGACTTCCTTGCAGCCAGTTACGCACTCCATTACAAAAGCATCCTTCACTCATGCTGCCAAACATACCCTCGTAAAACTGACTATCCTACCGATCCTTGACTTCGGTGATGTCATTTACAAAATAGCCTCCAACACTCTACTCAGCAAATTGGATGCAGTCTATCACAGTGCCATCTGTTTTGTCACCAAAGCCCCATATACTACCCACCACTGCGACATGTATGTCCTCGTTGGCTGGCCCTCGCTTCATATTCGTCGCCAAACCCACTGGCTCCAGTCATCTATAAGTCTGCTCGGTAAAGCCCCACCTTATCTCAGCTCACTGGTCACCATAGCAGCACCCACCCGTAGCACGTGCTCCAGCAGGTATATTTCACTGGTCATCCCCAAAGCCAATTCCTCCTTTGGCCACCTTTCCTTCCAGTTCTCTGCTGCCAATGACTGGAATGAATTGCAACATCACTGAAGCTGGAGACTCATATCTCCCGCACTAACTTTAAGCACCAGCTGTCAGAGCAGCTCACAGATCACTGCACCTGTACATAGCCCATCTGTAAATGGCCCATCCAACTACCTCATCCCCGTACTGTTATTTTTTTGCTCCTTTGCATCCCAGTATCTCTACTTGCACATTCATCTTCTGCACATCTATCACTCCAGTGTTTAATTGCTACATTTTAATTATTTCGCCACTGTGGCATATTTATTGCCTTACCTCCCTTATCTTACCTCATTTGCACAAACTGTATATAGACTTTTTTCTATTGTGTTATTGTTATGTTTGTTTATTCCATGTGTAACTCTGTGTTGTTGTTTGTGTGCACTGCTTTGCTTATCTTGGCCAGGTCGCAGTTGTAAATGAGAACTTGTTCTCAACTAGCCTACCTGGTTAAATAGAGGTGAAACAAAAAATAGAAAATTGGCACAGGGTGATCCTGTGCCAATAAACAACTCAGACTGCCTTTGACAGTTTTCCTTAAAGCATCATTTCAAGGAAGGTGTCAGAAGGGAAATACATTCCAATCAACCTGTCAACCTGCTTTATATCTTACAGATGAATCAGTTTCCTTTTACACAAAAAAACACAACTATGGCTTCTGATTACAGTATTGTCCTAATCAGTGAAATCCTCCTGGAAGGTTAGATTGGGAGATTTAGGCCTACAGTAGAAAGAAAAAAAGAAAAGAAAAAAAACATGGAAACTAAGACCAAAAGAATGAAGAAAATAAAAAAAGAAAGAAATAGGAGAGAAGGTAGGAGAGGTGGGTAGTCTTGGTAGAGAAAGTTAGAGATCTTAAGTGAGAGAGTGTGTGGGAGACATACTGTATACCGCTTGGTTCGGGCAGGGGGGAGTTGCAGAACTCAGCCGGTTTCTCCTGAGGGAGAATGTTCACAGCTATATTCACACAACTCAGAGGGAAGATTTAGTTAGAGATGGCTTTGTTTGTCTTGGGCTAACTCCCCCTCGCCACGATAATAGTTTTGTCAATATGGGAGAAGAAGAAGCTTGGAGAGGTTTTATTTCATGAGTTTTAATGAGAGTGTATCTACCAGATATTCTGTACAGTTGTGTTGTGATTGGGGTAGTATATTTGGATCATGTTGTTTTTGTTTATGACTTTCATTTTTCATTTTTATTTTATTAATGAGGGTTTTATTCAATGTAACCATCAGATATTATATTTTAAAGTAATAATAAAAACTAATTCTAGTGTATTCAGTCTAGTACAAACTGTCTAGTACAGTCAGTCTAGTACAGTCAGTCTAGTACAGTCAGTCTAGTACAATCAGTCTAGTACAGTCAGTCTAGTACAGTCAGTCTAGTACAATCAGTCTAGTACAATCAGTCTAGTACAGTCAGTCTAGTACAATCAGTCTAGTACAGTCAGTCTAGTAAAATCAGTCTGGTACAGTCAGTCTAGTACAAACTGTCTAGTAAAATCAGTCTAGTACAATCAGTCTAGTACAATCAGTCTAGTACAGTCAGTCTAGTACAGTCAGTCTAGTACAGTCAGTCTAGTACAATCAGTCTAGTACAGTCAGTCTAGTAAAATCAGTCTAGTACAGTCAGTCTAGTACAAACTATCTAGTAAAATCAGTCTAGTACAGTCAGTCTAGTGCAAACTGTCTAGTACAGTCAGTCTAGTAAAATCAGTCTAGTACAGTCAGTACAGTCAACAGCACAAAGGGCAAGAAGGTAGAGACAACAATATATCACGTAAAGCAGCCACAACTGTCAGTAAGAGTCCATGACTGAGTCTTTGAATGGAGAGATGGAGATTTCCTTCTGCGTAGATTTGACTCTTCCTCTGTTTCTTCTTCTTCCTCCTCACTGCTCTTTCAATAATCTGCTCTTTGCTGTTTAATCTTTCTCTCTCTTTCTCTATCTCTCTTCTCCCTCCATCTCTTTACCATTCTGTTTAAGCCATCCCGATGCAGTCGCCTCGACCCTCCCCTCCCACTCCTCTACCCCTTCCAAGAGTTTGTCCCTCATTATAAGATGATCCAATCCCTTATACGCTCCCTACTACCCCCCCTGCCAGCATGGTGTCATCACTACCGTACTGTAAAGTCTCAGTAGAATCATTCATGGACACCACTGCTGCGAGCTAGATAGACACAGTAGATGCAGTGCCTTGCAAAAGTATTCACCCCTTTGGCGTTTTTCCTATTTTGTTGCATTACAACCTGTAATTTAAATGGATTTGTATTTGTATTTCATGTAATGGACATACACAAAATAGTCCAAATTGGTGAAGTGAAAATAAAAATGATAAAAAATAAAAACAGAAAAGTGGTGCGTGCATATGTATTCACATCCTTTGCTATGACGCCCCTAAATAAGATCTGGTGCAACCAATTACCTTTAGAAGTCCCATAATTAGTTAAATAAAATCCACCTGTGTTCAATCTAAGTTTCACATGAGCTGTCACATGATCTCAGTATATATACACCTGTTTTGAAAGGCCCCAGAGTCTGCAACACCACTAAGCAAGGGGCACCACCAAGCAAGCGACACTATGAAGACCAAGGAGCTCTCCAAACAGGTCAGGGACAAAGTTGTGGAGAAGTACAGATCAGGGTAGGGTTATACAAATATCTGAAACTTTGAACATCCACGGAGCACCATTAAATCCATTATTAAAAAATTTTAAGAATATGACACCACAACAAACCTGCCAAGAGAGGGCCTCCCACCAAAACTCACGGACCAGGCAAAGAGGGCATTAATCAGAGAGGCAACAAAGAGACCAAAGATAACGCCACAGCGGAGATTGGAGTATCTGTCCATAGGACCACTTTAAGGCTGTTTTACGGAAGAGTGGCCAGAGAAAAATAAGCAAACATGTTTGGTATTCGCCAAAAGGCATGTGGGAGACTCCCAAAACATATGGAAGAAGGTACTCTGGTCAGATGAGACTAAAATTGAGCTTTTTGGCAGGAAAACACTATGTCTGGCGTAAACTCAACACCTCTCATCACCCTGAGAACACCATCCCCACAGTGAAGCATGGTGGCGGCAGCATCATGCTGTGTGGATGTTTTTCATTGGCAGGGACTGGGAAACTGGTCAGAATTGAAGGAATGATGGATGGTGCTAAATACAGGGATATTCTTGAGGGAAACCTGTTTGTCTTCCAGAGATTTGACACTGGGACAGAGGTTCACCTTCCAGCAGGACAATGACCATAAGCATACTGCTAAAGCAACACTCGAGTGATTTAAGGGGTAACATTTAAATGTCTTGGAATGGCCTAGTCAAAGTCCAGACCGCAATCCAATTGAGAATCTGTGGTATGACTTAAAGATTGCTGTACACCAGCGGAACCCATCCAACTTGAATGACATGGAGCAGTTTTGCCTTGAAGAATGGGAAACAATCCCAGTGTCTAGATGTGCCAAGCTTATAGAGACATACCCCAAGAGACTTGCAGATGTAATTGCTGCAAAAGGTGGTTCTACAAAGTATTGACTTTGGGAGGGTGAATAGTTATGCACGCTCAAGTTACCCGTTTTTTTGTCTTATTTCTTGTTTGTTTCACAATAAAAAATATTTTGCATGTTCAAAGTGGTAGGCATGTTGTGTAAATCAAATGATACAAACCCCCCAAAATCTATTTTAATTGATTGTAATTAAGTTGTAAGGCAACAAAATTGGAAAAATGCCAAGGGGCGTGAACACTTTCACTAGCCACTGTATAATGGGATGTGAGACACTCCCTCTTTGTGACAGAGATGCAGGACAGAGCCAACAGGTGATCAAATCAAATCAAATCTTATCACATACACATAGCAGATGTTAATGTGAGTGTAGCGAAATGCTTGTGCTTCTAGTTCCGACCATGCAGTAATATCTAACAAGTAATCTAACAATTTCACAACTACCGTTTACACACAAGTGTAAAGGAATGAATAAGAATATGTACATATAAATATATGGATGAGCGATGGCCGAACGGTATAGGCAAGATGCAGTAGATGGTATAGAGTACAGTATATACATATGAGATGAGTAATGTAGGGTCTGTAAACATTCTATAAAGTGGCAATGTTTAAAGTGACTAGTGATACATTTATTACATCCAATTTTTAATTGTTAAGTGGCTAGAGATTTGAGTCAGTATGTTGGCAGCAGCCACTCAATGTTAGTGGTGGCTGTTTAACAGTCTGATGGCCTTAAGATAGAAGCTGTTTTTCATTCTCTCGGTCCCTGCTTTGATGCACCTGTACTGACCTCGCCTTCTGGATGATTGCGGGGTGAACAGGCAGTGGCTCGGGTGGTTGTTGTCCTTGATGATCTTTTTGGCCTTCCTGTGACATCGGGTGGTGTAGGTGTCCTGGAGGGCAGGTAGTTTGCCCCCGGTGATGCGTTGTGCATACCTCACTACCCGATTAGTACAGGTCACGGGTCAGATGCCCATTGTCTTCAGACATGTGATGACGTTCCTATTTCTTAGTAGAATGTATTAACACGGATGTGATTCCACCACGAAACTAGTTAATTATTGCCAGAGTTGGATATATCTGGAGTAAATCAATGGGGTAGGTGTATGGTTTTTATCAAGTTCGTGAAGTTTTCTCTCTAATCATGAGGCTCAAGGGTATTGGGTTGAGCCCTATGTTTTTCCTGGCCCCACCATCTGACCAGGGGGAAATTCTGAACCCAGATGATTTTCTGGGTTCAGGGCCGTAGTAACGGGGGCCGTAGTAACGATGGCATTATGTGCCTGTGTTTAGTGTGGGAAGCTACAGTAGTGTGACACTGCCATTGGCTTACGCCTCATTATAACAGGAAGCTATTGACTCTGCTTAACAGACAATAAATTAGTCAAGTCCATGTGTTGTGAGGATTTAGGAACTAATCAGTGACTGACTGGAGCATAAACTGGTGTCATTGGTGTCAGTGACATACGATCTGTTGGACTGAGAAAGAGGTGAGAGATTAGGAGGTTGGATACAGTCAGAGATACACCATTTGTGAGTCAGATCTTGACATTGACATCACTGAGCCACCTGTTGCATGGGAAGGAGTTTACAGGGACAGGAGAAGTTCATGTCCTGGGAAGTTCATGTCAGCAGGAAAAACTCAGGGCACTAACTATAATAGTATTGAATCAAAGTAACAGTAACAAGTCAAATTAGAGAAAGTATCTTTATGTCTACGAGATAATATCCGTCTCCTCACTGAGTCATAGTCATCACTCTACTCCAACATGATCCTGAGTCCCCTCTGTTCACCAAACTAACACGCACCATCACATAACTGTTGCTCTGCTCCGTGCGTCTTCGCTCCTCACCATGGAAGGAGGCGGGCGGCGGGCGGCAGGGGAGAGGGTTGGTGGAAGGGGGGGTTGGAGTCTGTCCCTGGGAGACAGATGGCATAGGGCTCCTATCTGTGCCAGGCTGTGGAAGGTTCTGGAAGCGCTCCACGTGCTGGAAAGCGGGTAACTGGTGCCCGGGGCGGCCGTGGGCGTCACTCTGCTCCGCAGCTCCACAGTACAGCTCCTCAGGCGCAGGAGCCCTGCCTCCCCCGCCCCATCTGTTCCCCAAGTGTGTCCACACACACACACACACACACACACACACACACACACACACACACACACACACACACACACACACACACACACACACACACACACACACACACACACACACACACACACACACACACACACACACACACATGAACATACCCATGCACACACACGCATGCACACACACACACACACGTCAAAGACCGCTCCCTACTAATAAACAAGACAGTGCTGAGTTCAGTCACAGTGCAGCCGGAATCCCCCCTCCACCACATCCCTTCTGATGGCATCATATCCCCCACTTGTTTTGTAGCCTTAAACTTCAGTCTAGAAAGCTATCCTCACAGAATAATTTACCCACGAAATGATCATCAAAGAATCCCACTACGACCAGAGCAGCCTAATCCAAATGTCAGGACCTTAATTGGATTGTTTGCATCTGGGTAGTGTTCAGTAGAAATGTAACATTTTGAAATCGAGTGAAACGGAAAGGTTCTACCTGAATTTGTCTAATCCATGGTAACAGTCTAGTAAAATGTGTACCCTACTGAACACGACCCTGGACCCAGATTTCAGATGAGCTACTTCTCCCTCTGTGGAAGTGATGGATGATATGTAGCATAGGGACTTCCAGTAAATAGGGTGGGGGGAGGGGGAGAAACTGGAGGCTCCAGGGCCCTGATGGAGTCAGAGGAGAAACAGGAAGTCTCCATGTGTTTGGATCTGAACAGCAGACCAGAATGGCCGCCATAAGGCAGACACGTCTGAGGATGACAAGGCTCTATCTGTCACAGTCACAGTGACGATCATCTCAAGATCATGGGCCAACAAAAGTTTATCAAAATGACATTTTTAGACTGACTCATATTTATGATTATACATATACAAAACAGGATTGTTACATTAAAGACGATGAGACGATGGACGCAACTCATGTTCTAAAATCGGGTCATTGTAATGATTTCTAGTCAGAGATTTCATGACACTTCACTAGAACAATCAAACTGGATAGTGGCATTGAGTTGTACAAATTGTATTTAAAATGTTGCACCCCTTTTGCCCTCAGATCAGCCTCAATTCATCGGGGCATGAACTCTACAAGGTGTCAAAAGCGTACCACAGGGATGGGGGCCCATGTTGACTCCAATGCTTTCCACAGTTGTGTCAAATGGGCTGGATGTCCTTTGGGTGCTGGACCATTCTTGATACCCACAGGAAACTGTTGAGCGTGAAAATCCCAGCAGCATTGCAGTTCTTGGCACACTCAAACTGGTGCACCTGACACCTACAACCATACCCCATTCAAAGGCACTTAAATATTTTGTCTTGCCCATTCACCCTCTGAATGGCATATATACACAATCCATGTCTCAATTGTCTCAAGGCTTAAAAATCCTTCATTAACATGTCTCCTCCCCCTCATCTACACCGATTGAAGTGGATTTAACAAGTGACATCGATAAGGGATCATAGCTTTCACATGGTCAGTCTATGTCATGAAAAAAGCAGGTGTTCCTAATGTTTTGTACACTCAGTGTATGCACTGTATGTACATATCTACTTCAATGACCTCGTACCCCTGCACATCGACTCAGTACTTGTACCCCGTGTGTATAGCCAAGTTACTATTACTCATTGTGTATTCATTCATTGTGTTATTATTTTTCTCTCTGCAATGTTATGGAACGTCGTAAGTCAGCTTTCACTGTTAGTCTACACCTGTAGTTTACGAAGCATGTGACAAATATGGTTCTGAGCGAGCACTGCTGGTCTGTGTCCTAAAGTTGCTGGTCCGGGTCCTAACGTTGCTGGTCCAGGTCCTAACGTTGCTGGTCCGGGTCCTAACATTGCTGGTCCAGGTCCTAACGTTGCTGGTCCAGGTCCTAATGTTGCTGGTCCAGGTCCTAATGTTGCTGGTCCAGGTCCTAACGTTGCTGGTCCGGGTCCTAATGTTGCTGGTCCAGGTCCTAATGTTGCTGCTCCAGGTCCTAATGTTGCTGGTCCAGGTCCTAACGTTGCTGGTCCGGGTCCTAACGTTGCTGGTCCGGGTCCTAACGTTTCTGGTCCAGGTCCTAATGTTGCTGGTCCAGGTCCTAACGTTGCTGGTCCAGGTCCTAACGTTGCTAGTCCGGGTCCTAACGTTGCTGGTCCAGGTCCTAATGTTGCTGGTCCGGGTCCTAACGTTGCTGGTCCAGATCCTAACGTTGCTGGTCCGGGTACTAACGTTGCTGGTCCGGGTCCTAACGTTGCTGGTCCAGATCCTAACGTTGCTGGTCCAGGTCCTAACATTGCTGGTCCGAGTCATAATGTTGCTGGTCCGGGTCCTAACGTTGCTGGTCCAGATCCTAACGTTGCTGGTCCAGGTCATAACATTGCTGGTCCGAGTCATAATGTTGCTGGTCCGAGTCCTAACGTTGCTGGTCCGAGTCCTAACGTTGCTGGTCCGGGTCCTAACGTTGCTGGTCCGGGTCCTAACGTTGCTGGTCCGAGTCCTAACGTTGCTGGTCCAGGTCCTAATGTTGCTGGTCCGAGTCATAACGTTGCTGGTCCGAGTCATAATGTTGCTGGTCCGAGTCCTAACGTTGCTGGTCCGAGTCCTAACGTTGCTGGTCCAGGTCCTAACATTGCTGGTCCGAGTCATAATGTTGCTGGTCCGAGTCCTAACGTTGCTGGTCCGGGTCATACGTTGCTGGTCCGAGTCCTAACGTTGCTGGTCCGGGTCCTAACGTTGCTGGTCCGGCTCCTAACGTTGCTGGTCCAGATCCTAACGTTGCTGGTCCAGGTCCTAACATTGCTGGTCCGAGTCATAATGTTGCTGGTCCGAGTCCTAACGTTGCTGGTCCGGGTCATACGTTGCTGGTCCAGGTCCTAACGTTACTGGTTCGAGTCCTAACGTTGCTGGTCCGGGTCCTAACGTTGCTGGTCCGAGTCCTAACGTTGCTGGTCCGAGTCCTAACGTTGCTGGTCCAGGTCCTAATGTTGCTGGTTCGAGTCATAACGTTGCTGGTCCGAGTCATAATGTTGCTGGTCCGAGTCCTAACGTTGCTGGTCCAAGTCCTAACGTTGCTGGTCCAGGTCCTAACATTGCTGGTCCGAGTCATAATGTTGCTGGTCCGAGTCCTAACGTTGCTGATCCGGGTCATACGTTGCTGGTCCGAGTCCTAACGTTGCTGGTCCGGGTCCTAACGTTGCTGGTCCGGGTCCTAACGCTGCTAGTCCAGGTCCTAATGTTGCTGGTCCAGGTCCTAACGTTGCTAGTCCAGGTCCTAAGGTTGCTGGTCCGGGTCCTAACGTTGCTGGTTCGGGTCCTAACATTGTTTTTGCGCTGTCTGTCTGAACGGCAGTTAGAAAAACATCAGACCTGAAATATGAACGTTGCAACATGACATTGGACTGCAGCCTAAGCTGTGGTCTCCAGGCCTACTGGCAACGTGACATTGGACTTCTCACTGAGCTGTGGTCTCCAGGCCTACTGGCAACGTCACATTGAACTGCTCACTGAGCTGTGGTCTCCAGGCCTACTGGCAACGTGACATTGGACTGCTCACTGAGCTGTGGTCTCCAGGCCTACTGGCAACGTGACATTGGACTTCTCACTGAGCTGTGGTCTCCAGGCCTACTGGCAACGTCACATTGGACTGCTCACTGAGCTGTGGTCTCCAGGCCTACTGGCAACGTGACATTGGACTGCACCCTGAGCTGTGGTCTCCAGGCCTACTGGTAACATGACATTGGACTGCTCACTGAGCTGTGGTCTCCAGGCCTACTGGTAACGTGACATTGGACTGCTCACTGAGCTGTGGTCTCCAGGCCTACTGGCAACGTGACATTGGACTGCTCACTGAGCTGTGGTCTCCAGGCCTACTGGTAACGTGACATTGGACTGCTCACTGAGCTGTGGTCTCCAGGCCTACTGGCAACGTGACATTGGACTGCTCACTGAGCTGTGGTCTCCAGGCCTACTGGCAACGTGACATTGGACTGCACCCTGAGCTGTGGTCTCCAGGCCTACTGGTAACGTGACATTGGACTGCAGCCTGAGCTGTGGTCTCCAGGCCTACTGGCAACGTGACATTGGACTGCTCACTGAGCTGTGGTCTCCAGGCCTACTGGCAACGTGACATTGGACTGCACCCTGAGCTGTGGTCTCCAGGCCTACTGGCAACGTGACATTGGACTGCACCCTGAGCTGTGGTCTCCAGGCCTACTGGCAACGTGACATTGGACTGCTCACTGAGCTGTGGTCTCCAGGCCTACTGGTAACATGACATTGGACTGCACCCTGAGCTGTGGTCTCCAGGTCTCGTTTATTAGAGAGGTCTCAGCTATTAGAGAGGTCACGGCCATTAGAGAGGTCTCGTCCATTAGAGAGGTCTCGTCCATTAGAGAGGACACGGCCATTAGAGAGGTCTCGTCCATTAGAGAGGTCTCATCCATTAGAGAGGTCACGGCCATTAGAGAGGTCACGGCTATTAGAGAGGTCTCGGCCATTAGAGAGGTCTCGGCTATTAGAGAGGTCTCAGCTATTAGAGAGGTCACGGCCATTAGAGAGGTCTCGGCCATAAGAGAGGTCTCGGCTATTAGAGAGGTCACGGCCATTAGAGAGGTCACGGTCATTAGAGAGGTCACAGCCATTAGAGAGGTCTCGTCCATTAGAGAAGTCACGGCTATTAGAGAGGTCACGTCCATTAGAGAGGTCACGGCTATTAGAGAGGTCACGGCCATTAGAGAGGTCTCGTCCATTAGAGAGGTCTCGTCTATTAGAGAGGTCACGGCCATTAGAGAGGTCTCGGCTATTAGAGAGGTCTCGCTATTAGAGAGGTCTCATCCATTAGAGAGGTCACGGCCATTAGAGAGGTCTCGTCCATTAGAGAGCTCACGGCCATTAGAGAGCTCACGGCCATTAGAGAGGTCTCGTCCACTAGAGAGGTCTCGTCCATTTGAGAGGTCTCGTCCATTTGAGAGGTCTCGTCCATTTGAGAGGTCACGGCCATTAGAGAGGTCTCAGCTATTAGAGAGGTCTCGCTATTAGAGAGATCACGGCCATTAGAGAGGTCACGGCCATTAGAGAGGTCACGGCCATTAGAGAGGTCTCAGCCATTATAGAGGTCACGGCCATTAGAGAGGTCTCGGCCATAAGAGAGGTCTCGGCTATTAGAGAGGTCACGGCCATTAGAGAGGTCTCGTCCATTAGAGAGGTCTCGTCCATTAGAGAGGTCTCGGCTATTAAAGAGGACACGGCCATTAGAGAGGTCTCGGCAATTCCAAGATGGCGTAGCAGTGTAGACGTCTTTGTCCTGTCGTGTCCCGTGTCCCTTGTATATATCTTTTTACATATTTTTCTTCGCATATCTTTTAAAAATACTTTCTTAAACCTCAACTTCTAAATACTCTCCTGCAACCCGCCTCACCCAATGTGGCGTGGATCTGCTTTTTTCTAAAGTATTTCTATTTACTTCTGATCTGGAATCCATCTACTGAAGATAGCCAGCTAACTGCCTACCAGCTATCAGTTAGCAAACCATTGCTAGCGGTCATCAGCTAACCTTTAGCTCGGAAAGCTCTCGCTAGTTCGAACAACGTGACTAAAACCAGAGCATAACTGACCTATTTCTCTCCATATCCCCGGATTCCTACCGCAAACTCTGAACATTTTCATCTGGATCTTCGCAACTAGCTAACCACAATCCCGGGTGACCACTCCTGGCTAGCGTTTCCATCCCGGAGCAAGCACCAATTAGCCTGAAGCTAGCCCGGCTAGGGCTCCTGTGCTACCACTGAAGCCCACTCCTGGGCTACAATATCCGGACCCCTTTACTGCCGGTACGGAGCATGGAACCCCGCCGATCCTCTACGACTGGAATACCGACATAATCTGCCCGAGGACTTCAACAGGCCCCTCAGGCGTGACGCCCGCTGAAGGCCCATTCTGCTAACCTACTAGGCCTGTTAGCTACCTAGAGCTACCTGGAACCCTACTAATTCCACGACTGGTCTATCGACATCACCGCACGAAGAGGCAAAAACAGACTTCCCCCCCCATCGCGACGTTCCCCAAAGGCTAACTTGCCTGCCCCGGTCTGCTAACTGCTAGCTTATCTTGCAGCTAGCGCAGCCAGGAAGCTAGCACCAGTTAGCAAACACAATTCACAACCTCTCTTTCGCCATCGCTATCCGGCTTGGATTCTCTGTCGACACGACCACGTCTGGTCTGCAGACGTGCCCTCAACCCCCCGGGCTACTAACTTTAAACGCGTGCTAGCTTAGTGGAGGCCTCACTGCTCCATCTACGGCTGCCCCCTGGACACTATGATCACTTGGCTACATAGCTGATGCCTGCTTGATTGTCCATTAATTCATGGTACTCCATTCTGTTTATTTGTGTTTTATCTGTCGGCTCTGTGCCTTAACTCAGGATCTGTGTGTAGTTAATCCGACCCTCTCTGCCCAGTCGTCGCCATTTTTACCTTCTGTTGCTGTGTTAGCTGACTAGCTGCTGTTATCTCACCTTTGTTTTAGCTAGCTCTCCCAATCATGACCTGCAATCACTTTATGCCTTATTGTATGTCTCTCTCAAATATCAATATGCCTTGCATACTGTTGTTCAGGCTAGTTATCATTGTTTTGGTTTGCAATGGACCCCGTAGTTCCACTCTCCGTACCTCTGATACCTCCTTTGTCCCACCACCCACACATGCGGTGACCTCACCCATTGAGACCAGCATGTCCAGAGATACAACCTCTCTTATCATCACCCAGTGCCTGGGCTTGCCTCCGCTGTACCCGTGCCCCACCATACCCTGGTCTGCACATTATGCCCAGAATCTATTCTACCACGCCCATAAATCTGCTCCTTTTATTCCTTGTCCCCAACGCTCTAGGCGACCAGTTTTGATAGCCTTTAGCCGCACCCTCATCCTACTACTCCTCTGTTCCTCGGGTGATGTGGAGGTAAACCCAGGCCCTGCATGTCCCCAGTCACCCTCATTTGTTGACTTCTGTGATCGAAAAAGCCTTGGCCTCATGCATGTCAACATCAGAAGCCTCCTCCCTAAGTTTGCCTTACTCACCGCTTTAGCACACTCTGCCAACCCTGATGTCCTTGCCGTGTCTGAATCCTGACTTAGGAAGGCCACCAAAAACTCTGAGATTTCCATACCCAACTATAACACTTTCCGTCAAGATAGAACTGCCAAAGGGGGAGGAGTTGCAATCTACTGCAGAGATAGCCTGCAAAGTTCTGTCATACTTTCCAAGTCTATGCCCAAACAGTTCGACCTTCTAATTTTAAAAATTAATCTCTCCAGAAACAAGTCTCTCACTGTTGCCGCCTGCTACCGACCCCCCTCAGCTCCCAGCTGTGCCCTGGACACCATCTGTGAATTGATCGCTCCCCATCTAGCTTCAGAGTTTGTTCTGTTAGGTGACCTAAACTGGGATATGCTTAACACCCCGGCAGTCCTACAATCTTAGCTTGATGCCCTCAATCTCACACAAATCATCAAGGAACCCACCAGGTACAACCCTAAATCCGTAAACATGGGCACCCTAATAGACATTATCCTGACCAACTTGCCCTCCAAATACACCTCTGCTGTCTTCAATCAAGATCTCAGCGATCACTGCCTCATTGCCTGTATCCGCCACGGGTCCACGGTCAAACGACCACCCCTCATCACTGTCAAACGCTCCCTAAAACACTTCTGCGAGCAGGCCTTTCTAATCGACCTGGCCCGGGTACCCTGGAAGGATATTGACCTCATCCCGTCAGTTGAGGATGCCTGGTCATTCTTTAAAAGTTACTTCCTCACCATATTAGACAAGCATGCTCCGTTCAAAAAATGCAGAACCAAGAACAGATATAGCCCTTGGTTCACTCCAGACCTGACTGCCCTCGACCAGCACAAAAACATCCTGTGGCGAACTGCAATAGCATCGAAGAGCCCCCGCGATATGCAACTGTTCAGGGAAGTCAGGAACCAATACACGCAGTCAGTCAGGAAAGCAAAGGCCAGCTTTTTCAAGCAGAAATTTGCATCCTGTAGCTCTAACTCCAAAAAGTTCTGGGATACTGTAAAGTCCATGGAAAACAAGAGCACCTCCTCCCAGCTGCCCACTGCACTGAGGCTAGATAACACGGTCACCACTGATAAGTCCGTGATAATCGAAAACTTCAACAAACATTTCTCAATGGCTGGCCATGCCTTCCACCTGGCGACTCCAACCTTGGCCAACAGCCCCGCCCCCCCCCGCTGCTACTCGCCCAAGCCTCCCCAGCTTCTCCTTTACCCATATCCAGATAGCAGATGTTCTGAAAGAGCTGGAAAACCTGGACCCATACAAATCAGCTGGGCTTGACAATCTGGATCCCCTATTTCTGAAACTGTCCGCCGCCATTGTCGCACCCCCTATTACCAGCCTGTTCAACCTCTCCTTCGTATCATCTGAGATCCCCAAGGATTGGAAAGCTGCCGATGTCATCCCCCTCTTCAAAGGGGGAGACACCCTGGACCCAAACTGTTACAGACCTATATCCATCCTGCCCTGCCTAGCTAAGGTCTTCGAAAGCCAAGTCAACAAACAGATCACTGACCATCTCGAATCCCACCGTACCCTCTCCGCTGTGCAATCCGGTTTCCGAGCCGGTCACGGGTGCACCTCAGCCACGCTCAAGGTACTAAACGATATCATAACCGCCATCGATAAAAGACATTACTGTGCAGCCGTCTTCATCGACCTGGCCAAGGCTTTCGACTCTGTCAATCACCATATTCTTATTGGCAGACTCAATAGCCTCGGTTTTTCTAATGACTGCCTTGCCTGGTTCACCAACTACTTTGCAGACAGAGTTCAGTGTGTCAAATCGGAGGGCATGTTGTCCGGTCCTCTGGCAGTCTCTATGGGGGTACCACAGGGTTCAATTCTCGGGCCGACTCTTTTCTCTCACGCTCTTGCTGCGGGCGATTCCCTGATCCACCTCTACGCAGACGACACCATTCTGTATACTTCCGGCCCTTCCCTGGACACTGTGCTATCTAACCTCCAAATGAGCTTCAATGCCATACAACACTCCTTCCGTGGCCTCCAACTGCTCTTAAACGCTAGTAAAACCAAATGCATGCTTTTCAACCGTTCGCTGCCTGCACCCGCACGCCCGACTAGCATCACCATGATGATGATGGCTACACCCACCCGTAGCACGCGCTCCAGCAGGTGTATCTCACTGATCATCCCTAAAGCCAAAACCTCATTTGGACTCCTTTCCTTCCAGTTCTCTGCTGCCTGCGACTGGAACGAATTGCAAAAATCTCTGAAGTTGGAGACTTTTATCTCCCTCAACAACTTTAAAAATCTGCTATCCGAGCAGCTAACCGATCGCTGCAGCTGTACATAGTCCATCTGTAAACTACCCACCCAATTCACCTACCTCACCCCCATACTGCTTTTATTCATTTACTTTTCTGCTCTTTTGCACACCAGTATCTCTTCTTGCACATGATCATCTGATGATTTATCACTCCAGTGTTAATCTGCTAAATTGTAATTATTCGATTTATTGCCTACCTCATGCCTTTTGCACACATTGTATATAGATTCTCTTTTTCCTACCATGTTATTGACTTGTTTATTGTTTACTCCCTGTGTAACTCTGTGTTGTTGTCTGTTCACACTGCTATGCTTTATCTTGGCCAGGTCGCAGTTGCAAATGAGAACTTGTTCTCAACTAGCCTACCTGGTTAAATAAAGGTGAAATAAAAAAATAAATAAAAATTTCTTCAAGTGCAGTCGTAAAAACCATCAAGGGCTATGATGAAACTGGCTCTCATGAGGACCGCCACAGGAAAGGAAGACCCAGAGTTATATCTGCTGCAGAGGATAACTTCATTAGAGTTACATTAGAGAGGTCTCGTCCATTAGAGAAGTTTCGGCTATTAGAGAGGTCTCGTCCATTAGAGAGGTCTCGTTCATTAGAGAGGTCACGGCCATTAGAGAGGTCTAGTCCATTAGAGAGATCTCAGCCATTAGAGAGGTCTCGGCTATTAGAGAGGTCACGGCCATTAGAGAGATCTCGGCTATTAGAGAGGTCTCGGCTATTAGAGAGGTCTCGTCTATTAGAGAGGTCTCGTTTATTAGAGAGGTCTCGGCTATTATAGAGGTCACGGCCATTAGAGAGGTCACGGCTATTAGAGAGGTCTCGGCTATTAGAGAGGTCGTGTTACACTAGTGATGTAAACTCTCTCCTTCCTTCCTCTATCATTTCTTTCTGTTTCTTTCTCCTCCTTTCCTCCTCCATCCTCTGTCCTCATTGTGTGTTGTGTTTGTTGTCTTTTAAAGGTACGTATAGCCTTTATCTAGTTAAATAAAAAATAGAAACATTAAAATGATATAGGCCTGGGTTTCATACTGTACATTAGTGCACACCGTAGCAAAACATTTCAAAACTTTGTGCAACGGAAAACAAGCGTTTCTTATCAGAAAAGTTCAGATTTATTCGCATTTTCCTTGAAATGCCTTAAATGCTGATGTAAAATAACCAAAGGCTTGTTTTAACAGTAATTGTAGATAGAACAACGAGTTAGATGAATGAGACACGTTGTACCATTTGGCTCTGTGAATAACTCAGCAACAGATGGCCGAGGGAGAGAGAGAGCAGCAACACCTTTATTTTCTCTGTCCTTGATATCCACACTAATTCTGCCTAATTGGATCCCCATCATAACCCACATATTCCGGTTGCATTTTGATGTCTGTCCAACAGAAGATATTTTCATCTCTTTGACATCTCCATGACCAGATATCTGAAGGAAGATCCTTAATTGGCATTTGGAATCTTAGTTGTTTCTTGACATTTTTCTACTGAAATATAGAGAATATGCAAGACAAGGTCATTAGGGACATCATCATCATCAACATCATCAACGTTGTCAACATCCTTTCCATCATTGTTAACCACAATGGTTACTTCATGTTCAGTCTCCTCTTCATCATAAGCCCCGGCATTGTTCTCATGATCATGGTTCCTCAACTCCATCTTCCTCAGCCGTACACAGGAGGTTGCTGGGTAAGGTACGAATTCTTCATCCCCCCTCCTTCAGTCCCCCATACCAACTTTCTCAGTAAAAGAAAAGTGCTCACTTTTTTATTGAACGAACACACACACACACACACACACACACACACACACACACACACACACACACACACACACACACACACACACACACACACACACACACACACACACACACACACACACACACACACAGTGCTGTACTGTATATTAATTTGATCACGTCTCTGTCTCTGCATTCTCTCTCTTTATTGTCTCTGCTCTCTATCTCTCTCTCTCTCTACTGTCTCTGCTCTCTCTCTACTGTCTCTGCTCTCTCTATACTGTCTCTGCTCTCTCTCTCTCTCTACTGTCTCTGCTCTCTCTCTCTCTCTCTCTACTGTCTCTGCTCTCTCTCTCTCTCTACTGTCTCTGCTCTCTCTCTCTCTACTGTCTCTGCTCTCTCTCTCTCTCTCTCTACTGTCTCTGCTCTCTATCTCTCTCTCTCTCTACTGTCTCTGCTCTCTATCTCTCTCTCTCTCTCTACAGTCTCTGCACTCAATTCAATTCAATTCAATTCAAGGGGCTTTATTGGCATGGGAAACATGTGTTAACATTGCCAAAGCAAGTGAGGTAGATAATATACAAAAGTCAAATAAACAATAAAAATGAACAGTAAACATTACACATACAGAAGTTTCAAAACAATAAAGACATTACAAATGTCATATTATATATATGCAGTGTTGTAACAATGTACAAATGGTTAAAGCACACAAGTTAAAATAAATAAACATAAATATGGGTTGTATTTACAATGGTGTTTGTTCTTCACTGGTTGCCCTCTTCTGGTGGCAACAGGTCACAAATCTTGCTGCTGTGATGGCACACTGTGGAATTTCACCCAGTAGATATGGGAGTTTATCAAAATTGGATTTGTTTTCGAATTCTTTGTGGATCTGTGTAATCTGAGGGAAATATGTCTCTCTAATATGGTCATACATTGGGCAGGAGGTTAGGAAGTGCAGCTCGGTTTCCACCTCATTTTGTGGGCAGTGAGCACATAGCCTGTCTTCTCTTGAGAGCCATGTCTGCCTACGGCGGCCTTTCTCAATAGCAAGGCTATGCTCACTGAGTCTGTACATAGTCAAAGCTTTCCTTAAGTTTGGGTCAGTCACAGTGGTCAGGTATTCTGCCACTGTATACTCTCTGTTTAGGACCAAATAGCATTCTAGTTTGCTCTGTTTTTTTGTTAATTCTTTCCAATGTGTCAAGTAATTATCTTTTTGTTTTCTCATGATTTGGTTGGGTCTAATTGTGCTGTTGTCCTGGGGCTCTGTGGGGTGTGTTTGTGTTTGTGATCAGAGCCCTAGGACCAGCTTGCTTAGGGGACTCTTCTCCAGGTTCATCTCTCTGTAGGTGATGGCTTTGTTATGGAAGGTTTGGGAATCGCTTCCTTTTAGGTGGTTGTAGAATTTAACAGCTCTTTTCTGGATTTTGATAATTAGTGGGTATCGGCCTAATTCTGCCCTGCATGCATTATTTGGTGTTCTACGTTGTACACGGAGGATATTTTTGCAGAATTCTGCATGCAGAGTCTCAATTTGGTGTTTGTCCCATTTTGTGAAATCTTGGTTGGTGAGCGGACCCCAGACCTCACAACCATAAAGGGCAATGGGCTCTATGACTGATTCAAGTATTTTTAGCCAGATCCTAATTGGTATGTTGAAATTTATGTTCCTTTTGATGGCATAGAATGCCCTTCTTGCCTTGTCTCTCAGATCGTTCACAGCTTTGTGGAAGTTACCTGTGGCGCTGATGTTTAGGCCGAGGTATGTATAGTTTTTTGTGTGCTCTAGGGCAACAGTGTCTAGATGGAATTTGTGGTCCTGGCGACTGGACCTTTTTTGGAACACCATTATTTTGGTCTTACTGAGATTTACTGTCAGGGCCCAGGTCTGACAGAATCTGTGTAGAAGATCTAGGTGCTGCTGTAGGCCCTCCTTGGTTGGTGACAGAAGCACCAGATCATCAGCAAACAGTAGACATTTGACTTCAGAGTCTAGTAGGGTGAGGCCGGGTGCTGCAGACTGTTCTAGTGCCCGCGCCAATTCGTTGATATATATGTTGAAGAGGGTGGGGCTTAAGCTGCATCCCTGTCTCACCCCACGACCCTGTGTGAAGAAATGTGTGTGTTTTTTGCCAATTTTAACCGCACACTTGTTGTTTGTGTACATGGATTTTATAATGTCGTATGTTTTACCCCCAACACCACTTTCCATCAATTTGTATAGCAGACCCTCGTGCCAAATTGAGTCGAAGGCTTTTTTGAAGTCAACAAAGCATGAGAAGACTTTGCCTTTGTTTTGGTTTGTTTGGTTGTCAATTAGGGTGTGTAGGGTGAATACATGGTCTGTTGTACGGTAATTTGGTAAAAAGCCAATTTGACATTTGCTCAGTTTATTGTTTTCATTGAGGAAATGTACGAGTCTGCTGTTAATGATAATGCAGAGTATTTTCCCAAGGTTACTGTTGACGCATATTCCACGGTAGTTATTGGGGTCAAATTTGTCTCCACTTTTGTGGATTGGGGTGATCAGTCCTTGGTTCCAAATATTGGGGAAGATGCCAGAGCTAAGGACGATGTTAAAGAGTTTTAGTATAGCCAATTGGAATTTGTTGTCTGTATATTTGATCATTTCATTAAGGATACCATCAACACCACAGGCCTTTTTGGGTTGGAGGGTTTTTATTTTGTCCTGTAACTCGTTCAAGGTAATTGGAGAATCCAGTGGGTTCTGGTAGTCTTTAATAGTTGATTCTAGGATTTGTATTTGATCATGTATATGTTTTTGCTCTTTATTCTTTGTTATAGAGCCAAAAAGATTGGAGAAGTGGTTTACCCATACATCTCCATTTTGGATAGATAATTCTTCGTGTTGTTGTTTGTTTAGTGTTTTTCAATTTTCCCAGAAGTGGTTAGAGTCTATGGATTCTTCAATTACATTGAGCTGATTTCTGACGTGCTGTTCCTTCTTTTTCCGTAGTGTATTTCTGTATTGTTTTAGTGATTCGCCATAGTGAAGGCGTAGACTCAGGTTTTCCGGGTCTCTATGTTTTTGGTTGGACAGGTTTCTCAATTTATTTCTTAGATTTTTGCATTCTTCATCAAACCATTTGTCATTGTTGTTCATTTTCTTTGGTTTTCTATTTGAGATTTTTAGATTTGACTCTCTATCTCTCTCTCTCTACTGTCTTTGCTCTCTCTCTCTCTCTACAGTCTCTGCACTCTCTCTCTCTACTGTCTTTGCTCTCTCTCTCTCTCTCTCTCTACTGTCTCTGCACTCTCTCTCTACTATCTCTGCACTCTCTCTCTACTGTCTCTGCTCTCTCTCTACTCTCTCTACTGTCTCTGCTCTCTCTCTCTCTCTACTGTCTCTGCTCTCTCTCTTTCTACTGTCTCTGCACTCTCTTTCTCGACTCTCTGCTCTCTCTCTACTCTCTCTCTCTCTCTCTTTCTCTCTACTGTCTCTGCTCTCTCTCTCTCTACTGTCTCTGCACTCTCTTTCTCGACTGTCTCTGCTCTCTCTCTACTCTCTCTCTCTCTCTCTTTCTCTCTACTGTCTATGCCCTCTCTCTCCCTCTACTGTCTGCTCTCTCTCTCTACTGTCTCTGCTCTCTCTCTCTCTCTCTACTGTCTCTGCTCTCTATCTTTATTGTCTCTTCACTCTGTCTCTACTGTCTCTGCTCTCTCTCGCTCTCTCTCTTTAGTGTCTCTGCTCTCTCCCTCTACTGTCTCTGCTCTCTCTCTCTGTCTACTGTCTCTGCTCTCCATCTTTATTGTCTCTTCACTCTGTCTCTACTGTCTCTCCTCTCTCTCTCACTCTTTACTGTCTCTGCTCTCTCTCTCGCTCAACTCTCTCTCTCTCTCTCCACTGTTGCTGCTATCTCTCTACTGTCTCTGCTCTCTCTCTCGCTCAACTCTCTCTCTCTCTCTCCACTGTTGCTGCTATCTCGCTCTCTCTCTCTGTTTACTGTCTCTGCTCTCTCTCTCTCTCTCTGCATGCTGGGAGTGTTTGGTGCATGCTGGGAATTGTATGAGTGAGTGCGAGTGTTGTGTAGAGTTATATATCCTAGTTTTTATTTCACGTTTCCTTTTCTTGGTGGTATTTTTTTCCCTCTGCATGATTAAGGTTATCATAATTGTTATTTAGTTGTTGTGGTAGAATTAAGTATATTGTTTTCCGTGTCGAAATTACCCTGGCTTTGGCGGGGATGGCGACCCACATGGGGATGCCGTCCCTGTCACTGCGGCACGGCTTTAGGTGTGTTACTGAAGCTACTGTCACTGTGGAGGAGTTTCTGGTCGCCGTAGGAGAGAAGGTAGGATATGAGAATGTTGCTTATGCGTCACAGATGAATAAAGTGGTGGTGGTTTTTCTTAAAGAAGAGCGTCTTGTTGATCGTATGGTTGAGCATGGTGTACTTCTTAAAGAAGAGAGTCT
This sequence comes from Salvelinus fontinalis, assembly GCF_029448725.1. Taxonomy (NCBI): domain Eukaryota; kingdom Metazoa; phylum Chordata; class Actinopteri; order Salmoniformes; family Salmonidae; genus Salvelinus; species Salvelinus fontinalis. The sequence goes on from NC_074685.1 coordinate 40,702,635, forward strand.
TGTTGATCGTATGGTTGAGCATGGCGTACTTCTTAAAGGAATGTTTATTCAAGTTACACCGCTTTTTTCTCCATCAAAAAGGGTAACGATTTCAAATGTACCACCGTTTATTCCCAATGAGCTATTGGAGCGCGAGTTATTGCGCTTTGGGAAGTTTGCAAGTTCAATTAAGATTGTTCCGTTGGGTTGCAAACACCCGGCGTTGAAACAGGTTATGTCGTTTCGGCGACAGGTGTTTATGTTTTTGGACTCACTGGAACAGACTTTAGAGTTATCGTTTAAAGTCAAGTATGACAATAGACTGTATATGGCTTATGCTAGTACGGGTAGTCAACGGTGTTTTGAGTGTGGTGATGTTGGCCATAAGCGACATGCTTGCCCGAAAAGGGAGAAGGCAGAGGGAGGGGCGCAGGTGGTCATCGTAACGCCTGGGCCCACTGATGTAGGGAGAGGTGGGCCGACAGTGGTTGAGCAGCCACAAGCACCTGTTGCTGAGGAACAAGTTGTCCGTGTTGAGGGCACGGAGTTGCAACTTGTACCAGAGGGAAATGTTATGCAGCAGAAAAATATTGTTGCAGAAGGTAAGGATGGATCTGAAGAGCCAGTTCCTCAGACTGGTGAGGAGTTGCCCAGTACGAGTGCTGTGGTACAGGAGGGGGTTCATCTGGAGCTAATCTCCCAGGTAGTGGAGGAGATGCCCACTATGAGTAATGGAGTACAGGATGGGGTTCATATGGAGCTAATCTCCCAGGTAGTGGAGGAGATGCCCACTGTGAGTAATGGAGTAGGGGAGGGGGTTCATGTGGGGCTAATCTCCCAGGTAGTGGAGGAGATGCCCACTATGAGTAATGGAGTAGGTGAGGGGGTTCAGGTGGGGCTAGTCTCCCAGGTAGTGGAGGAGATGCCCACTATGAGTAATGGAGTAGGTGAGGGGGTTCATGTGGAGCTAATCTCCCAGGTAGTGGAGGAGATGCCCACTATGAGTAATGGAGTAGGGGAGGGGGTTCAGGTGGGGCTAGTCTCCCCACCTAGAGGAGATGCCCACTATGAGTAATGGAGTAGGTGAGGGGGTTCAGGTGGAGCTAATCTCCCAGGTAGTGGAGGAGATGCCCACTATGAGTAATGGAGTACAGGAGGGGATTCATGTGGAGCTAATCTCCCAGGTAGTGGAGGAGATGCCCACTATGAGTAATGGAGTACAGGAGGGGGTTCAGGGGGGGCTAATCTCCCAGGTAGTGGAGGAGATGCCCACTATGAGTAATGGAGTAGGTGAGGGGGTTCATGTGGGGCTAATCTCCCAGGTAGTGGAGGAGATGCCCACTATGAGTAATGGAGTAGGTGAGGGGGTTCAGGTGGGGCTAATCTCCCAGGTAGTGGAGGAGATGCCCACTATGAGTAATGGAGTAGGTGAGGGGGTTCAGGTGGGGCTAATCTCCCAGGTAGAGGAGGAGATGCCCACTATGAGTAATGGAGTACAGGAGGGGGTTCATGTGGAGCTAATCTCCCAGGTAGTGGAGGAGATGCCCACTATGAGTAATGGAGTACAGGAGGGGGTTCAGGTGGGGCTACTCTCCCAGGTAGTGGAGGAGATGCCCACTATGAGTAATGGAGTACAGGAGGGGGTTCAGGTGGGGCTAATCTCCCAGGTAGTGGAGGAGATGCCCACTATGAGTAATGGAGTAGGTGAGGGGGTTCATGTGGAGCGAATCTCCCAGGTAGTGGAGGAGATGCCCACTATGAGTAATGGAGTACAGGAGGGGGTTCAGGTGGGGCTAGTCTCCCAGGTAGTGGAGGAGATGCCCACTATGAGTAATGGAGTACAGGGGGGGGGTGCAGGTGGGGCTAGTCTCTCAGGTAGTGGAGGAGATGCCTGGTACGAGTGATGGGGCGCAAGTGGGGAGTGTTGAGAGGGATGTGGTAGAGGGGAGTCAGTGGTCTGTGGCCTCAGCTGAGGAGGATCAGGAGAAGGATATGGATATCTCTCCTGATATGATAGAAGCTGATGAAGACTCAATTTACAGAGGAGGTAAATGGGTTCCTGGATCAGACTTTTGGGAAATCTGTGAAATTGGCAAAATTATGTTGATAAGTTTGTGAGGTCAGCTGTGATGTTACAGAAGATGGTGGGGTTAGACCAGCTGAGTGAGAAGAAGCATTTTCACTTGAAATTTGCTACTGCAGTCACAGCAGCAAAGGGTAGTGGGAAACGTGGTCCGGTTAAGAGAAAATTAAAACAATGATGATTATGCCTCATAGGGTGTTTTTTTTTCCTGGTCTGGTTTCTCTTTGGTTTCTTCTGCTTCTCCTTTCTCTTTTCTATATGGAGGTACTAAGGGGAGGTTCTCTCAATATTAATGAGGGAAGGGACAGGAATAAGAGTGTTAGAAGTGTTAGAAGTAATAAAACAGAAAAGGCTTAATGTAGTTTTCCTACAGGAGACACATATTGATGGGGAAAATGAGGTTGACTGGGGTATGTGGTGGGATATACTCAGTCATGGTACTAATTTCAGTGCAGTTTTTTAAAAGTGTTTATGCTCCTAATGAGGGTACAGAGTGTATTGCTGTATTTGATAAAATAAAGGAAACCTTAAGACAGTGTGACCAAGAGGGGTGTATGGTTTTAGGTGGGGACTGGAACTGTACAGTGGATCACACTGCTGAAGAACCTCACCTGCGGTCAGCAACTTGTCTGTCTGGTTTATTAACTGAGTTTGAGCTTTCTGATGTGTGGAGAGTAAGGAATGTAAAAGTTAGGCAGTACACATGGCTAAAAGTTAATGAAGGTTGTGTCAGTGCAGCAAGGTTAGACAGGTTGTCTGTATCTGAGCACTACTGTAGTATGGTAGGAAGGTGTGGCATCACTCCTGTGGGTTTCTCTGATCACCATATTGTTACTGTTGATATTCACTTGTCCTGTCCACGAAGGTCATCACCTTACTGGTATTTTAATGTTAAATTGTTACACGATGTCATGTTTTGTGAAAGGTTTTTGTTGTTTTGGGAAAAATGGAGGGTTATCAAAGGGAATTTTGAGTCCTTGAGACAATGGTGGGAATCCCCAAGCTGACAAGGTACAAATCTGTCGTTCTGCCCCTGAACAAGGCAGTAGTAGTTCTAACTAGTAGCCTAGTTAAATAAAGGTAAAAAATAAATAAATACATTTAAAGGTTGGGAAGGTTGGGAAGGCTCAAATACGATTGTTTTGTCAACAGTATACTGCTCTGTCTCGAAACGAAATTAAAGAGACTATCAGGGCCCTTGAACAGGACATCAAATCTATTGAATTGAAGTTGCTCACTTAGAATGACCCCGGACTAGTCATGAACTTACAGGACAAGACTCTGACATTACTCTGCGCGAGCTGTCCACAGCAGTTATGCAGCTCTCATCAGGCCGAGCCCCTGGCTTCGATGGTTTACCATCTGAGTTCTATAAGCACTTTTGGGGGTCTATTGGGGAGGATTTTTATGAAGTAGTGTGTGAATCTTTTCACAAGGGTTCTCTTCCTGTATCCTGTCAACGTGCAGTGCTTTCATTGTTGCTAAAAAAGGTGGATTTGGCTCTTATAAAAAATTGGCGACCTGTTGCATTGCTGTGCGCAGAATATAAAATTGTATCTAAATGTCTCTCAAATAGGTTGAAAGAGTATCTGGGGCTGTTAGTCCACAAGGACCAGTCTTACTGTGTACCTGACCGTTCTGTTGTTGATAACTTCTTTCTAATAAGACATTTACATTTACATTTAAGTCATTTAGCAGACGCTCTTATCCAGAGCGACTTACAAGTACATACATTCATACTCTTTTTGTACTGGCTGAGATGTTTTAGACATTTGTAAACTGTCTGATGTGAATGTGGGTTTACTTTCTTTGGATCAGGAGAAGCTTTTGACAGTGTGGACCACCAGTACTTGTTCAAAACAGTGAAAGCCTTTGGGTTTGGGGATGTTTTTTTGTCTTGGATGAGTTTACTGTATGCTGGGGCCTCATGTATGGTGAAGGTGGGGGGTGGTTTGAGCTGCCCCATCCCCGTCCAAAGGGGTATCAGGCAGGGATGCCCAATTTCAGGACAGTTATATTGTCTGGCAATTGAACCAATGCTTTGTTTTTTAAGAGCGAGGCTTACTGGTTTCTCTGTCCTAGGAGTAATGAAGGGTCCCACGATAGCACTGTCTGCGTATGCAGATGATGTGACAGTTTTTATTACAGGGGGTGAAGATGTTAAGGTTCTCGCAAACGCTTTAAAGGTGTATGAGGGGGCCTCCTCAGCTAGAGTCAATTGGGAAAAGAGTGAATCGCTGTGGGCAGGTCAGCTTCAGATAGGGTCCACTCTACGGTTACCAGGGGGGCTTCAGATAGGGTCCGCTCCACAGTTACCAGGGGGGCTTCAGATGGGGTCCGCTCCACAGTTACCAGGGGGGCTTCAGATAGGGTCCGCTCCACAGTTACCAGGGGGGCTTCAGATGGGGTCCACTCTACGGTTACCAGGGGGGCTTCAGACGGGGTCCACTCTACGGTTACCAGGGGGGCTTCAGATGGGGTCCACTCTACGGTTACCAGGGGGGCTTCAGATGGGGTCCGCTCCACAGTTACCAGGGGGGCTTCAGATAGGGTCCGCTCCACAGTTACCAGGGGGGCTTTAGATGGGGTCCACTCTACGGTTACCAGGGGGGCTTCAGATGGGGTCCACTCTACGGTTACCAGGGGGGCTTCAGATGGGGTCCACTCTACGGTTACCAGGGGGGCTTCAGATAGGGTCCGCTCCACAGTTACCAGGGGGGCTTCAGATAGGGTCCGCTCCACAGTTACCAGGGGGGCTTCAGATGGGGTCCGCTCCACAGTTACCAGGGGGGCTTCAGATGGGGTCCACTCTACGGTTACCAGGGGGGCTTCAGATGGGGTCCACTCTACGGTTACCAGGGGGGCTTCAGATGGGGTCCACTCTACGGTTACCAGGGGGGCTTCAGATGGGGTCCACTCTACGGTTACCAGGGGGGCTTCAGATGGGGTCCACTCTACGGTTACCAGGGGGGCTTCAGTGGGGAAGAGATGGGATGAAGACTTTGGTTTTTTTTATAGGCTCCGATGTATTTCAGAAAAGTAACTGGGAGTTTGTAGTGGAGAAATTGTGTGCCAGACTGTCAAGGTGGAAATGGGTGCTACCCCAGCTGTCTTATAGGGGAAGGGTACTGGTAGATAATAATCTTGCTGCCTCTACCCTGTGGCACAGACTAATGATTTTACAGCCACTGGGGGGTCTGATAAAAGAGCTTCAGAGGACCCTTGTCATTTTCTTTTGGTCTGGACAACATTGGATTAAAGCTGCAAGCCTGTACCTGCCACTGCACGAGGGGGGGCAAGGTCTGGTGGACATTTCTTCCAGGATCATGGCTTTCCGGCTTCAAGCAGCCCAGAGACGGTTGTACAGTGACGGTTCTAGCTGGGTCGAAACAGCCTACACATTGACGAGGAGAGCGGGCTGTTTGGGCTTAGACAAGCATATTTTTCTCTTAAAGCTGGAGGGGGGTGATTTGTCTGGCCTGACTCCATCTTATGAGTCTGTTATGCAGGCTTGGAGAGTTTTTGTCAAGTCCTGTAAGGCCGGCACGCCACCAGGGATGTGGCTTTTTGAAGAGCCTCTTTTTTACAACACTGCCATCCAGTCCCGTACTCTGGGTTCAGCCAACCTACGTTCATGCTTGTTAGGCGTGGGGTTTACCAAGCTGGGTCATCTGATGCGGAGCAGGAGCAGATCGTTGGAGGAGCTGGGAGAAAGAGCAGGGATCTGATCATCTTGCCTACTGAGGAAGGTCGTAGATGAAGTCTGTAATTCCTTGCCAGTTCTTCATCTGCATTATGCGACTGACACTTCCAATTCTGATCGGTGGAAGGAGGGTCTGGATTATGTGTTCCCTGCACTGATTGTTAGTGCTGCGGCGGGTTCATTCGAGGAGGACGTGGGGATGCTGCTTTCCTTCGATACCCCGGACCTGGGGGAGTTCAAGGCGGTGGGAAAGAAGGCCATGTATAAAATCTGTGTAAAAGTGTCTTTTGCCTCTTCCCTGGAAGGGGTAAAATCGACGAGGTGGGCGGGTGTGTTTGGTCCAGGTGCCCCCCCAAAAGGCTGTTGGAGTTCTTTATACAAACTGCCTATTGAAAAGAGGACAGCTGACCTACAATGGAGGATAATACATGGAGTCATAGCCACAAATATGCATCTGGTACACCTGGATCCTACTGTTGAGGAAGGGTGTCCTTTTTGTGCCAGAGTCTGAAACTCTGGCACATCTGTTTTTAGTCCCAGGTTGGTCGGGATAATTGATCTGATCACTAATTGATTCTCAGTGTTGGGAGAGGTTTTCTCTCCCCAACTGTTTATATTTGGGCTATAGTACAGGTTTAGTCGAAAGGGTGTAGTTACTTTTCTTAATTTTGTGTCAGGGGCAGCCAAATTAGCGATATGGAAGACCCAAAAGAACAGTATTCGGGGACAGGGGTCTGTGGATGTGGTGGGAATGCTGGAGGGAATGCTGGAGGGAATGCTGGAGGGAATGCTGGAGGGAATGCTGGAGGGAATGGTGGAGGGAATGGTGGCAGCGAGACTGAGGGTTGAGTTTGCCTATTACAAACTGGTTAACAATATTGATCTGTTTATGAGTATATGGGGTATTCAGAGGCTGTTGTGTTTAGTTACTGTGGAGGAGGATTTGGGGTTGTGTTTTTAATTGATGTGTAACTATGGTTTTGTATGAGTGTTTATAGTGTTGTGGGCTCCCAGACCCAATAAAGATTACTTAAAACTCAAAACTCTCTCTCTCCCTTTACTGTCTCTTCTCTCTTTACTCTCTCTCTCTCTCTCTCTCTCTCTCTCTCTCTCTCTCTCTACTGTCTCTGCTCTCTCTCTATCTCTGCTCTCTCTCTCTCTCTCTCTCTCTTCTCTCTCTCTCTCTCTCTCTCTCTCTCTCTCTCTCTCCTGTCTCTGCTCTCTGTCTGTTTACTGTCTCTGCTCTCTCTCTACTGTCTGCTCTCTCTCTTTACTGTCTCTGCTCTCTCTCTCTATATATATACTGTCTCTCTCTCCCTCTCTCTCTCTCTCTCTCTCTCTCTCTCTTTACTGTCTCTGCTCTCTCTCTATATATATATACTGTCTCTCTCTCCCTCTCTCTCTCTCTCTCTCTCTCTCTCTCTCTCTCTCTCTCTCTACTGTCTCTGCTCTCTGTCTGTTTACTGTCTCTGCTCTCTCTCTACTGTCTGCTCTCTCTCTCTTTACTGTCTCTGCTCTCTCTCTCTCTCTCTCTCTCTCTCTCTCTCTCTCTCTCTCTCTCTCTCTCTCTCTCTCTCTCTCTCTCTCTCTCTCTCTCTCTCTCTCTCTCTCTCTCTCTCTCTCTCTCTCTCTCTCTCTCTCTCTCTCTCTCTCTCTCTCTCTCTCTCTCTCTCTCTCTCTCTCTCGCAGTGCATGCTGGGTGTTTTTGGAGTTTGAGTGTTTGGTGTGAAAAGCTCTATCCTAACTAACTTTCTTGATTCTTTTCTTTACATGTTATTTTCTATGGTGGAGGGTTAATGCAATATTTGTTTTAGCGGTATCCAAAGTTTTTTTTCAAAGTTAGGGTGGAAGAGGACAGAGTAACTTTCCTGGGGTTTGGAAGTTGTGGTGTGCGCGATGGCTTCTCAGCCTAGCGCGGAGGAGACGCTGTCTATACAGCATGGATTCAGGTGTGTTCCTGAGAACGGAGTTAAGGTGGAGGAGGTTCTGCTCGCGGTCGGTGAACAGGTAGGAGCTGAGTTTATACATTCTGCTTCTAGAATGAACAAAGCTGTGGTTGTGTTCATGAAAAGGGCTAATTTGGTTGGTAGGCTAATTGCTAGCGGAATATTTGTAAGGGATGTGTTGGTGTCAATTTCACCTCTCTCTACCCCTTCAACAAGAGTTGTAGTGGCAAATTTGCCTCCGTTTATTACGGATGATCAAATTAGGAAAGAGCTGAGTGGTTTTGGTAAGTTGGCTAGCGGTTTCCGTGTACTGTCAGCAGGATTTCAGGCAGATGCCGTTAAACATGTTGTTTCGTTCCGGAGGCAAGTGTTTATGTTTCTGAACAACAATGAGCAACAGCTAAATGTGCACTTTAAAGTGAGGCATGGGGAGGGGCTCTATGCAGGTTTTGCCAGCACAGATAGTCTACGGTGTTTTGAATGTGGGGATTTGGGGCACAAGAGTTTTGCGTGCCCACACAAAGGCCATAGAAAAGGTGAGGGTACAAGCGCCAGTGGGGGAAATCGAGGTCAAAGTGCAGGGGGTAAGGAGATGTAGACAGCAGAGGCTGGACCTAGTCAGGTTAGAGATGGTGGGGTAGCTGTAGCTGAGTTTAGTCAGGCTAGAGATGGTGGGATAGTGGAGGATGGGTCTAGTCAGGCTAGAGATGGTGGGGAAGCAGAGGCCGGGTCTAGTCAGGCTAGAGATGGTGGGGTAGCTGAGGCTGGGCCTAGTTATGCTATGGAGGGTGGTGTAAAGGGTGCTGGGTCTAGGCAGGATATGGATGGTGGTATAGCAGAGGCTGAGTCTAGTCAGGCTATGGATGGTGGGGTAGCTGAGCCTGGCCCCAGTCATGCTATGGAGGGTGGGGTAGCTGAGGCTGGGCCTAGTAATGCTATGGAGGGTGGTGTAAAGGGTGCTGGGTCTAGGCAGGATATGGATGGTGGTATAGCAGAGGCTGAGTCTAGTCAGGCTATGGAGGGTGGGGTAGCTGAGGCTGGCCCTAGTCATGCTATGGAGGGTGGGGTAGCTGAGGCTGGCCCTAGTCATGCTATGGAGGGTGGTGTAGATGATACTGGGTCTAATCAGGTTATTCTAGTGGATGAGGAGAGTATAGTGGGGAAGTGTAAGAGATTAGGGGGGGAGGAGGAGGGTGTCAAGCGGAAAAGGAAAAAGGGTGTGGACAAAGGCACCATGGAAATGTTGCCTGTTGCTGTGGGTGAGGCCCTAACCAGAGAGAAAGAGCAGGTGGTCAGGGTGGGAGATAGAGAAGAGGAGGAAAGTGAGTCTGAGGAAGAGGATGAGGAGTTATTTTTTTCAGACTCCTCTTCAATTGGCCCGGAGCTGACAGCCAGTCAACCAGAGGGGTCTAAGTACACGTTGAGAGAACTGACAAGGTTCCTGAATGAGACTAAGGGGAAAAAAGTTAATCTTGAGGCTTTTTTTCCTGATCCTAGAAAGTTTGTAAGATCAGTACAACATGCTATGAGAAATGAGGGGCATGGTGTCCTCTCACCCAAGAAACGGTTTAGGTTGAGGAAGTGGGTCACAACAGTGCGTAAAGGTTTACCTTCAGACACTGTTTAAATGTTTAATTTCTTTCTGACACTGGGGCTTTTTGAGCTTTGCTATTGGTCTATTTCTCTGCTGGCTTTTCTCCCACTTCTTATGGAGACTCTTCGGGTAGGCTCGCTTAATATAAATGGCGCCAGAGATGCGGGAAAGAGGAGTGTGTTGGGTGAATATGTAAAACAAAAGAAAGTACATGTGTTATTTCTGCAGGAGACGCATAGTGATGTGGTGAATGAAGTTGATTGGGGGCTCTGGTGGAAAGGGGCAAGTGTGTTGAGCCATGGGACAAATCTTAGTGCAGGGGTGGCAGTCCTTTTTGCACCGGGTCTGTCTGTAAAAATTTGCTCCTCAAAGGAAGTGTAAGGGTAGGTTGCTTGTTGTTAAAGCAGAAATTAACAGCATGGGTTTTGTTTTTATAAATGTGTATGCGCCTAACACAGGGAGAGAAAGAGGGGTTCTATTTGGGAGTCTTAGACAGGAACTCTCACAAGTAGCGCCTGAGGAGACGCTGGTGATCGGAGGTGACTGGAACTGTACAATGGATTTTACAAAAGGCAGAAATGGGGAAGAGCCTCATTCAGTGTCAGTGGGAGTGTTAGGGGACATCATTAATCAGTTTGACCTAGTGGATGTTTGGAGAACTAAACATCCAAACACAAGACAGTATACATGGGTGAAGGTTTTTGGGGCTAGGGTGAGTGCAGCCCGACTTGATCGTTTTTACATATCTAGGAATCAGAGCAATAGGCTGTTGGGTGCTACCATTCTCCCCGTGGGGTTTTCAGATCACCACATAACCATGGCTCGGCTGTCTATTTCACCAGGGCCCCGGCAGGCATCTTATTGGAAGTTCAATGTAAAGCTCTTACAAGATGCCACTTTTTGCTCAGTTTTCCAGACTTTTTGGGAAAGGTGGGGGCAGCGAAGAGAGGAGTATGAGTCTCTGAGTCTATGGTGGGATGTGGGGAAAGTGCAAATCCGGCTTTTCTGTCAACAGTACACAGCTCTCTCATCATCAGAGGCTAGGAGAGTATTGGGGGAACTAGAGCGGTGTATTAGTGATATGGAGGTAGAGATGGTGGGGCAAGGCAATGTAGGCCTCCAGGCTAATTTAGCCGAATTACGTAGGGACCTGGGCAGTTTTTTCCAGGTTAAAGCAAAGGGAGCACTTGTAAGAGCTAGGTTCTCCATGCTCAAGGAGATGGATGCTCCCAGCTCCTTCTTCTTTGGTTTGGAAAGACAGAGCAGTGAAGCCAAGGGTATGCATTGTCTACGGCTGTCTGATGGGCGGGTGACCTCTGTGGTGGGGGAGATGCGGGAGCGGACTGTGGAGTTTTATACTGAATTGTATAGGGCAGAAATGTGTGATCCTATGTATGCTCAGGTCTTGTTCGCAGGACTCCCTAAGCTCTCTCGGGCACAGAGGGATGAAATGGACATTCCTCTGTTGTCACATGAACTGGCAGAGGCCGTAACCCAGATGTCCCCCGGTCGTGCACCGGGGGTCGATGGACTCCCAGTGGAGTTTTACAAAAAATTCTGGGGAATAATTGGACAGGATTTCTTTTGCGTCTTGCGTGAATGCATCGGGGTAGGAGAGTTGCCGATGAGCTGCCGTCGGGCGGCTCTGACTCTCCTGCCCAAAAAAGGGGACCTGTGTGAACTTAAGAACTGGAGGCCTGGGGCATTACTCTGTGCGGACTACAAGATTTTTGCCAAGGTCCTCTCTAACAGACTGAAGTCCCATCTGGACTCTATAATACACAAGGACCAGACATATTGTGTACCGGGACGCTCAATCACGGACAACTTGTTCTTGATTAGGGACATGTTGGACTTGTCGAGAGGTTCTAATGTGAACTTTGGACTGGTCTCTTTAGATCAAGAGAAGGCCTTTGATAGAGTGGATCATGAGTATCTGTTTAATGTGATGTCTGTGTTTGGGTTTGGGAAGAGTTTTGTGACCTGTGTGAAGTTGTTGTATGCTGGGGCGTCATGTATGGTTAAGGTGGGAGGGGGGCTCAGTAGGCCAGTCTGGGTGAGACGGGGCATTAGACAAGGATGCCCTCTATCTGGGCAGCTATACACACTAGCCATTGAGCCTTTTTTAGGACTGCTACGCAGGAGACTGCAGGGAGTGTGCTGGACAGGCATGGGTGTGGTGACAGGAATAGCAGTCTCAGCATATGCAGATGATGTTTCTGTGATGGTCAGGGATGGGCAAGATATGCAGGAACTAGAGACCAGTCTGAAGGTGTACGAGGGAGCTTCATCAGCTAAGGTAAACTGGGGAAAGAGCAAAGCTCTGTTATGTGGGGCATGGGGGGATAGGGCTCCTCCTCTGCTTCCAGGGGGTTTGCAGTGGGGTTGTGAAGGGCTTAAAGTGTTGGGGGTGTACTTGGGCTCGGAGAGGTGGGTCAGGAAGAACTGGGAGGGGCTGTCACAGACAGTGGTGTCAAGACTGGCCAGGTGGAGGTGGCTCCTATCCCAAGTGTCATATAGAGGGAGGGTGCTGATAATTAACAACCTGGTGGCATCTTCCTTGTGGCATAAACTGGCTGTCCTCAACCCCCCCGCCGGTCTGCTTGCAGACCTGCAACGCAAGCTGGTGGACCTCTTTTGGTCGGGCCATCACTGGCTGAAGGCAGCAGTGTTGTACATGACCGTCCACGAAGGAGGACAGGGCCTGGTGGAACTGGAGAGCAGGATGGCTGCTTTCCGGCTAAAGGCGGCACAGAGACTGCTGTACCATACTGATGTTGGCTGGAGGGAACCAGAATGCACACTGCTGAGGAGAGCTGGCGGATTAGGGTTGGACCGGCAGCTGTTCCTCATGAAGCTGGAGAGGCTGAGTACAGCAGGTCTCTCAGAGTTTTACTCTGCGGTGCTGAGGACCTGGCAGCTATTAAGGCCCACACGAGAAGGGGGTGTGGAGCCTGGGCAGTGGGTGTGGGAGGAGCCTATTTTCCACAACCCAGCCATCCCTTTGAGATCGGTTCAGTCTGCCACCCTGCAGAGGCAACTGATGGCAGGGGGTGTACAAAGGCTAGGTGACCTGAGAATGCTGGGAGAGGAGGGGTGGAAAACCCCGGGGGTCTTGGCTCAACAAACAGGAATAACGTCTCTTAGGCTGCTGGAGGTCCAGGAGACACTGTCTGAACAGGTAAGGGGGGTGTTTGAGAGGCCAAAGGGAGAGGGGCCACCAACGTTTCCGCCACTGCAGGTGACGGCAGAGACTGGGGACTGGCAAGGGGGTCTGGAGGACTTGTTAGATTTTAACACTCCGAGCCTGGGGGAGTTTGAGGGGGTGGGAGGTAAAGCCCTCTACAACCTCTGTGTTAAGGTGAGGAACATTAGGAGCCTAACAGGAGTGAAGGCACATCAGTGGCAGGGGGTATGTGGGGTGGAGAGTATGGTGGGTTTTAGATGGAGGGCGCTCTACAAACCCCCAGTACCAAAGAGGTCAGGGGACCTCCAATGGAGGGTTCTTCATGGAGCCCTGGCCACTAACAGCTGGTTGGCACGGGTTGATCCGGGAATTGGGCAGGGGTGTCCTTTCTGTCAAATGAAAGAAACTGTGATTCATGTGTTTTCTGTGTGCACCAGGTTAATGCCATTAATGTCTCAGTTGGAATGTCTGTGTGAGAGATTGGGGTGGTTTTTGCTGTTGGGATGTTTATAATGGGATACAGGTATTCGAGTAAGGAGAAAGCAAAATGTGTGTTGTTGAATTTTCTGTTTGCTCAGGCAAAGTTAGCTATTTGGCTAACAAGGAGAAACAGGGTCAAAGGTGGGGGGATAACAGACTCTTTACTACTGTTTAATGGGATGGTCTCTGCGCGCCTTAGGGTTGAGTTTGAGTTCTATAAAATGATAAAATGTGTGGAGATGTTTGAGGAGATATGGTGTGTTGGGGGGGCTGTCTGTACAGCTGGGGAAGATGTTTTGGATATACAGTTGTAGGAGAGGGTATTGTTTTTGTGTATGGTGATTTGTATCATGTGGTAGATAGAAAGGTGAGTATGGTACATGTATGCAGTACAGGCTATATTTAGTTTTTTTATTTTAGGGGGGTTGGCGAGTTTGAAATGAAATGAGAATGTTTCAATAAAGAAAAACAAAAAGTCAAAAGTCTTTCTCTCTCTCTCTCTCTCTCTCTCTCTCTCTCTCTACTGTCTCTGCTCTCTGTCTGTTTACTGTCTCTGCTCTCTCTTTACTGACTCTGCACTCTCTCTCTCTACTTTCTCTGCACTCTCTCTCTCTACTTTCTATGCACTCTCTCTTTACTGACTCTGTTCTCTTTCTCTTTACTGTCTCTGTTCTCTCTCTCTCGCTCTTTAAAGTCTCTGCTCTATCAATTCAATTCAATTCAATTGACTTTATTGACATGGTAGGTTCGTTATTACTTACATTGTCAAAGTATACATATCGAAAAATAAAAATCAAATATATATGTATATATATACAAAATATATATATATTTATATATAAATAAATGGTGGGACCAACAGCAATAATAACAGTAGTAGTGGACATGGGATTACCATTAACAACAACTACAACAACAATATTAATCAGAACAACAATAAATTAAAGCAACAGTAGTATCTATCTCTATCTCTCTCTTTAAAGTCTCTGCTCTGTCTCTTTCTCTTTCTGTCTTTACAGTCTCGGCTCTCTCTCTACAGTCTCTGATCTCTCTCTCTCTCTCTTCAGTCTCTGATCTTTCTCTCTCTCTTTTCTGTCTCTGCTCTCTCTCTCTCTTTACTGTCTCTGCTCGCTCTCTCACTGTCTCTGCTCTCTCTCTCTCTCTGCTATCTCACTCTCTTCACTGTCTATGCTCTCTCTCTCTCTCTCTCAATTAAATTCAATTCAATTTGCTTTATTGGCATGACGTAACAATGTACATATTGCCAAAGCTTACTTTGGATATTTACAATATGAAAATAATAAGAATCAAAATTGTCAACGGGACAATAGTAACAACAATAACCAAGTGTCAAAATAACCATACATTGAACAATAACAATAAGCATACAGTAGAGGACATGTGATGACTGGAGTGTATTCACCTGCTGTTCCAGCTCCACCTGCCTTACCTCCAGCTGGGTAAATGTATCCTTCATTTCAACGAGGGAGTAGTACTCTGAGCTGGGATGTTGACTTTTCGCTTGGGGTTGCTCGTCTGTGGGTTTATATAATGAAGAGGGCTGTTCTGATCTGCTCGGGGTGGGAATATCTTTCTCAAGGGAGAGGTTCTCCTGCTGAGCTAATTCTTTGATTAGGTGAAAGTCCAGCTGAAACTGTTTGGGGTTGCCCTGTACCGATACTGTTCCAGACTTATAGAGATTTATATTAGCTGACTCAGAGTCCTCGTTGTCTAGTATCCTGAGTTTCCACCCCTCATTAACACCCCTCTCTTAACAGAGGGGTAGTGTGCTAATATAGCACTGTGCCATGCCAGGGGATGGTCTGGTTAATATAGCACTGTGCCATGCCAGGGGATGGTCTGGTTAATATAGCACTGTGCCATGCCAGGGGATGGTCTGGTTAATATAGCACTGTAGCATGCCAGGGGATGGTCTGGTTAATATAGCACTGTGCCATGCCAGGAGATGGTCTGGTTAATATAGCACTGTGCCCTGCCAGGGGATGGTCTTGTTAATATAGCACTGTGCCATGCCAGGAGATGGTCAGGTTAAAATAGCACTGTGCCCTGCCAGGGGATGGTCTGGTTAATATAGCACTGTACCATGCCAGGGGATGGTCTGGTTAATATAGCACTGTACCATGCCAGGGGATGGTCTGGTTAATATAGCACTGTGCCATGCCAGGGGATGGTCTGGTTAATATAGCACTGTGTCATGCCAGGGGATGGTCTGGTTAATATAGCACTGTGCCCTGCCAGGTGATGGTCTGTGTGGAAGATGAGGTTGCTGATGTTCCCATTTTTATAATAGTCAGCAAAAAGTGTTTCTTGATTTTCCATAAGGAGCTTAATTTTGTGCTCTTTTCGTGTCTTATCATTCTTTACATACACAGGGTACTGTATTTTAATTACCGCTGAACAGCGGGAGGCAGCTTCTAAGGCCTCTCCATTTGGTTGGAGTAGACAGAGTGACTCTCCTGCCATTGTTGGGCTAAAGGGCTTTGACACCTCTCACTTGACACGTCAGTGCTAATTGAAGTTATATCAAGCTTGGCAGCCTTCATTTAGCATTCAGTCCTTATAAAGTAATGTCATTTATTTTTCTTCTTGGCTTTTGGAAATAAAATATAGCTTCAGACTTAACATTACTCACTCAGTTCCAGGTTGGATGGTGTTTTCAGGTTTCTGTTGTTTTCCAGAGCGTTTGCTGTATAGCTTTGGAATAATCCTTCCAGGTGATTCCGTAATTCCGTCCAAAATCAGGTTGTAGGTTCTTTGATTTGGAGTGAAGGTTATGTTGTAGAGGGTAGCATCCGGTATATGTCCCTGACAAAAAATCCAAGTTTATCTAACTCTAAATCTATATTTCTTCAAGAACATGCTGAAAAATGCAGGAGCTCACCTGCTAATGACCTCTCTCTCTCTCTCTCTCTCGTTGACTTCTCTTTACTGTCTCTGCTCTCTCTCTCTCTTTACTGTCTCTGCTCTCTCTCTCTCTCTTTACTGTCTCTGCTCTCTATCTCTCTCTCTCTCTCTTTACTGTCTCTGCTCGCTCTCTCTCTCTCTCTCTTTAATGTCTCTGCTCTCTCTCTCTCTCTCTTTACTGTCTCTGCTCTCTCTCTCTCTTTACTGTCTCTGCTCTCTCTCTCTCTCTTTACTGTCTCTGCTCTCTATCTCTCTCTCTCTCTCTCTCTTTACTGTCTCTGCTCTCTCTCTCCCTCTCTCTTTACTGTCTCTGCTCTCTATCTCTCTCTCTCTCTCTCTTTACTGTCTCTGCTCTCTATCTCTCTCTCTCTCTCTCTCTCTCTTTACTGTCTCTGCTCTCTCTCTCTCTCTCTTTACTGTCTCTGCTCTCTCAATTCAATTCAATTCAATTCAAGGGGCTTTATTGGCATGGGAAACATGTGTTAACATTGCCAAAGCAAGTGAGGTAGATAACATACAAAAGTGAAATAAACAATAAAAATTAACAGTAAACATTACACATACAGAAGTTTCAAAACAATAAAGACATTACAAATGTCATATTATATATATACAGTGTTATACAGTCTCTCTCTCTCTCTCTTTACTGTCTATGCTCTCGCTCTCTCTTCACTGTCTCTGCTCACTCTCTCTCTTTACTGTCTCTGCTCTCTCTCTCTCTTTACTGTCTCTGCTCTCTCTCTCTCTTTACTGTCTCTGCTCTCTCTCTCTTTACTGTCTCTGCTCTGCTCTCTCTCTCTCTTCACTGTCTCTGCTCTCACTCTCTCTTTACTGTCTCTGCTCTCTCTCTCTTTAGTGTCTCTGCTCTCTCTCTCTCTCTCTCTCTCTCCCTCTCTCTCTCTCTCTCTCTTTCTCTACTGTCTCTGCTCTCTCTCTCTCTCTCTCTCTCTCTCTTTCTCTACTGTCTCTGCTCTCTCTCTCTCTCTCTTTACTGTCTGTGCTCTCTCTCTCTCTTTACTGTCTCTGCTCTCTCTCTCTCTCTACTGTCTCTGCTCTCTCTTTCTTTACTGTCTCTGCTCTCTCTCTCTTTACTGTCTCTGCTCTCTCTTTAGTCTCTCTGCTCTCTCTCTCTCTCTCTCTCTCTCTCTCTCTCTACTGTCTATGCTCTCTCTCTCTCGCTCTCTCTTTACTGTCTCTGCTTTCTATCTCTTTACTGTCTCTGCTCTTTCTCTCTCTCTGTACTGTCTCAGTCTCTGCTCTCTCTTTCTCTGTCTCTGCTCTTTCTCTGTAGTGTCTCTCTCTCTGCTCTCTCTGTCTCTGCTCTCTCTTGCTCTCTGTCCCTCTCTCGCTGCTCTCTTTATATCTCTCTGTCTCTCTCTGTCTCTATCTATCTCTGACTGTAATGTAATGAAGTCAACCTTGGAGACGCCCTGTGGTGCTCCAGGTTTGGAGAGCAACGCTGGCATTGATGTGTGCTGTGCATCCTCCTCTGACTCTGTTCTGCAGGGTATTAGAAGAGAGAGAGAGAAGAAACCAGGCAGACGCCGATACTCTAACTGGAAGTTCCACCCAAGAAAGAGATTGGGGGTTAGGAGAAGTCTGTGGGCCCATAATGGAGACAATATTGAGTGTGTGTGAAGGGTGGGAGGCGGTGTGTGTGTAGGTGTGCATGTGCATGTGTGTGCACCCCCCTGCCTGTCTGCGTGTGTGTGTGTGTGTGTGTGTGTGTGTGTGTGTGTGTGTGTGTGTGTGTGTGTGTGTGTGTGTGTGTGTGTGTGTGTGTGTAGGTGTGCATGCGCATGTGTGTGCACCCCCCTGCGCGTGTGTGTGTGTGTGTGTGTGTAGGTGTGCATGCGCATGTGTGTGCACCCCCCTGCCTGTGTGTGTGTGTGTGTGTGTGTGTGTGTGTGTGTGTGTGCGCGCGCATCACATTACGTTGTTACACTACATCATAGCCAGATAGCCAGCCGATCAGGCAGTTATGTAAAGAAATGCAAATATGAGAGGTGGGTTGAGACAGGGGGCCACCCAGAGTGACTGTAGAAAGTGCTGTGGTGTGTCCCGTGGAGAGGTCGGGGGGACGTGTGGGGGGTCAATGATGTGATTCCCATCGATCCCGGGCCCCCTGACAAGTGTTCAGTGATTTCCTGTCCCTGGCAGAAATATTGTGCTTGTTAATCCATTTGAGTCGGAGCACCATGGGGTCTCGGGAGGAGGGGTGAGGAGAGAGGGGTAAGGGGGGTGTAAAAGGCTACAGCGGGTGGGTGGAGAGGGGGGTGAGGGGCGAAGCGCAGGTCAACGCTAACAAGATGCTAATGAGCCTGCGCTAATCAATGTGTGCTTAATCAGCCATTCAGCACGGGAGCGAGGGGAGAGAGGGAGGGATGGAGTGAGGAGGAGGAGTTCATGAGGAAGTGTAGGCCCAGAACCCTTCACTCTGATTCATTCTCTCTTCTTTTTTGAGGATGTTCATCCTCCACTTCTTTCCCCTTTCCATCGCCGCCCGTGAAGGCAGGTTTCTAAATACACTCTGTTTCCTATGGACTTGATAATAGGTTGATTTATGAGTCATCCCATTAGTGATCCTCTAGTTTAACTATTGCAATCGGACCGAATATACTGCAGCATGATGATGTCATTATTGTTCATTCATTGGTCAATAGACAGGTCAATCAATAGTCATTAGCCAATAGATTGCCGAGGTCAGGAAAACCAGCATAAATTAAGTTGATTGATCACATTGGCAATGTAACTCCTCTTTTCCACTCGCTCTTATATTCCAGGATTCTATCTCCTTAACGTCCCATTTAGGCTGATCGAGCTAAGCCAGTTGATGAATGGAGGGTTCCAGGGATAATCTTATCTTAGTCATGTGCCAACCAGTATCTGTCTCTAGTGACTTACGAGGGGGGGGGGGGGATTGGGCTGAGTGAGTGTGAGTTTAGTCCTGCTAGACAAAGCATCAGTTAAACGTGGGACGGAGCGATGCGTAGAATGCTGCATTGACCTTGTGGCTCTTTATCCTTCAGGTGCATTAAGGCAATTTCGGTTACCAAGTTATATAGTCATAATTTACCTACAAGTATTCACCTGTACAGAGGAATCGCAGGTCAGTCATTCAACATACCTTTTGTAAAGTTATTTTAGACATGGAAGAAACATGTCTTTATCACCTCTCATATGATTTTTGGTTAATCCATGACACACACACACCTACCCCCCACACACTGGCGAGTAAGGGGGTAGGTGTACTTACATTACATCAGACTCCTGACTTAATCTAAGGTCATTTGCTTTTGTTGATCAACTACTATTATTTGACAATTCTTTTGCCTGTACGGCCTGCTTTACCCAGCTGTGTTTTCCAGGGAGATGGTTCTAGTGGTTGCACATTAATCCTGTTCTTTACCCACTCAGAAAAAGCCCACAACTCAATCAGTCTCCGTCCTCGGCAACGGCGGCCTGTAAAAAATGACTCAAAACCTGAAGTTGACAGCCAAGAGATGGGAAGAGAGAAATTAACCTGCTAAAAGATCCAGAATAAAAAAAGGGAAAATAACCTTAAAAAACTGCAGCGGGACAGCAGAGCTGCCACGTGTTTCAAGTGCACACCCGCATGTGTGCACACACACCAATGGACAGTGACAGACACAGTCTTGCACATCTAGCCACACACAAACACACACACACCAGCACCCCTGTGTGTGGAGATGAGTGCACTGCAGTGAGCTGTAGGGTTCTGTCAGGGCCGGGCCTGTCCACAATATGCTCTAATCTTTTATCACCCTGGGAACCAGGGAACACGGGGGCAGGGCAGTTTATGAAGTGGTGTAAACATGGTCTGATCCCAGAACAGCCGTAAAAATACTCCTGGTATGTTCAGGTGTTAGTTTTTTTTCAATTGTTTAAGCACAATTTTGAAAACAGGGCCCGGTTTGTCAAAACACTACACACAATTAGCACAACCCTTCACCAAAGTAGCACAACACTTCAGATCATTTGCAAAATGGAACACTTTTGTCAAAACTATACACGACTTCATAAAAATAATATTTTGTTACCATACGAAACATACACATTTAATTTCAGACTTCAATCTTTTTGAACAAGTTACACACTGCTGTTGCTAACCTAAAACACTTTTAGCAAGTCTAATTGTCAGTGATTAGAGTAGTGTAAATTAAGTACACAGAGAAAGTGCAACTATACAAACACTACACAAGACCAATGCTGCAGACTGAGGAAAATATCATTTATTTCTCTCCATATACTCAAATCAGTCAACATGTCAACATGGAGAATCACAACAAAACATGTCCCAGTTTTCATGCTACTACAGTAGTGTGCATAACACTGTTAGCTCAGCAAACGTAAAATACTGTATCCAGTACAGGTTACAATTATAGTAAATAACAACAAACATAAAATATTACCTGAAAAAAACGGACAATATTGTACAGAAAATACTACAGTAAACATACTATACATTATCTCTTCGCCTAGCTGGATCTGGCCAGAGAATTTCATCAACATCACAAGCAATATCGTCATTAGCAAGACAACGCGGGAAGAACCGTCTGGAATGTCGAATCCATCCTTGCACAGCTGCGGCGTCGACTTGGTCACAGGCGTCCTCCATGGCCTGATTGAGGGGTACCTGAGCCTGGGGCTGGAGATCGTAAACCTTCCACCGCCATGCAGAGAAAAACTCTTCGATAGGGTTTAGAAACAGAGTATGGTGGAAGGTATAGTACGGTCAACTGTGGATGGTGTTGAAACCAGTTCTGGACCAAAGCAGAGCAGTGTATACAATGTATTGCATCTGGTGCATTTCATTACCTGCTGTGACGATGTGGTGTAATCGGTCCAAAAATGCGAGGTGTGTTGTAAGGGCCCATTTTGGCATGACGGAGGACAACCCCATGCTGTGAAATGGCAGCGCAAAGGGTGATGTTACCCCCACGTTGCCCTGGGACATTGATTATAGCCCTGTGGCCAATGATATTTCTGCCTCTCCTTGCTTTTGTGAGGTTGAACACTGCCTCATCAATATATATGAATTCATGCAGGATTTCCTCAGCATCCATCTGCAAAACTCCCTGAAATACAGTGAAAGACAAGATTGTGTAGTTCAGGATAGGGCTAGTAAAGAAGTCATTTGTGCAGTATGCAACATCACAGTGCTAAAGTGAACAATACAATCCTCCACATACTCATGCCGCTTGACCCTCTGAAATCCGCTCAAAAGGCACTCGATAAAGTTGGTTCATCTGAACCTGATGTCTTTTCAGGATGCGTGCCAGTGTTGACAGAGACCTGATGGACATTATTGAAAATGGCCTGGTCACCGATAATGTTGGCTTGTAGTTTTCTGAGCCTGATAGCATTATTGGCCAAAACCATGTTTATTATCTCTCTCTCTTGTTCTTGCGTGAATATGGGCCCCCTTCCTCCTTGTCGTTCCCGACCTTCAATCCTATGTAGAGAATAATACATGTAACGTACTGTACAATGTCACAGGAAGGGGTATCACAAGTGCTGATATGGTGCATACAATAAGCGGCTGATTACTGTAACTGTAGACAGATCTTCTTTTACCTGTTTTCCTGTCGAAAAGTCCTTATGACAGATGCCACTGTATATCTGCTAAGATTTGGCTGAACTCTCAGTCCAGCCTCCCTCAGCGTCAAACCGTGATTCACAACATGGTCCACTAGTGTTGCACGAATGTCATTTGATAAGTTTGGTCCTCTTCTTCTTTGTGCACGTTCTCCTCCTGCTTCAGGTCTTCCTCGACCTCTGGCTCGGCCTCTGCCTCTCCCTCCTTCTCCTCCTCTGTGTACTCCTCCTCTCACCCTCACTCTTCTTCTGACTCCTTCCATTTTGGTTGAAGGCAGGTGAACCTACCTCCTGCATTTTTATAGTGCTTAAACCTGATTGGTGTGTCTACAATTTAGCAATCATGTGTTTGTGCACTTGATGGCTGTGTTTAACAGATTGGCTCATAGGTGTGGGAATTTGACAGTCAGTGCTTTTGAATTGCAAGGAAGTGACATCATGATATACTTCTGTGTCTGATGTATACAAGTGTGTTTAGTGTTTTGCAAATCACTGTGTGTAATGTTTTGCAAATGGTGTGAAGCTGACAATGTGCTTACAGTTGTGCAAATCTAGCCTTGTGTTTTGCTCCTTGAGTGTAAGGTTTTGCTAATTGTGGGAAAAGTTACATTTTAGTGTGTAAGCAATCGTAAAAAACTGTAATATTCTAGAGCAGATCTACATAGACATCCCAGTGAAGATGAGTGGTTCAACTCACACTGGTACAGTACCAATGGAATACCATAATTTGGTTTCTTTCCTCTGCTAAATGGGATATGAACTGGAGTGATGGTGGAGGGCAACAACTGTGGTCAGGTTTGGATGTGGGGGAATGGGAGGGTGGGTGGGGGTATGTGTGTGCGTGCGTGCGTGCATGTGTACCTGCGTGCGCATGTGTGTGTGTTTGTGCACCTCCATGTGTGTGTGTGTGTATATGTATGTGTGGCTGTGTGTATCCCATTCAAGCATTGTGCCAGCTCAAGTTCAGTGCTTGCACCTAAAGTGAGTGTGTGGGGTCTGTATTAGAATCTGGAAAGAGAAGAAAGAAAGAGATGGAGAGGCCGATTGGGGGAGAGATACGCTATATGACAAAAAATGTGTGACACCTGCTCGTCTTACATCTCATTCCAAAATCGTGGGCATTAATATGGAGTTGGTCCCCCTTTGCTGCTAGAACAGCCTCCACTATTCTGGGAAGGCTTTACACTAGATGTTGGAACATTGCTGTGGGGACTTGCTTCCATTCAGCCACAAGAGCATTGGTGAGGTCGGGAACTGATGATGGGCGATTAGGCCTGGCTCGCAGTCGGCGTTCCAATTCATTCCAAAGGTGTTTGATGGGGTTGAGGTTAGGGCTATGTGCAGGCCAGTCAAGTTCTTCCACACGATCTCGACAAACCATTTCTGTATGGACCTTGCTTTGTGCACAGGGGCATTGTCATGCTGAAACAGGTAAGGGCCCTCCCCAAACTGTTGCCACAAAGTCGCAAGCACAGAATCATCTAGAATGTCATTGTATGCTCTAGCGTTAAGATTTCCCTTCACTGGGCCTAGCCCAAACCATGCCCCAGGCCATTATTCCTCCTCCACCAAAATGTACAGTTGGTACTATGCGTTGGGGCAGGTAGCGTTCTCCTGGCATCTTCCAAACTCAGATTCGTCTGTCGGACTGCCAAATGGTTAAGCGTGATTCATCACTCCAGAGAATGCGTTTCCAATGCTCCAGATTCCAATGGCGTCGAGCTTTACACCACTCCAGCCGACGCTTGGCATTGCGCATGGTGATCTTAGGCTTGTATGTAGTTGCTCGGCCATGGAAACCCATTTCATGAAGCTCCAGACGAACAGTTCTTGTGCTGACTTTTCTTCCAGAGGCAGTTTGGATACTCAGTAGTCACTGTTGCAACCGAGGACAGATGATTTTTACACGCTACAGCACTCAGAGGTTTTGTTCTGTGAGCTTGTGTAGCCTCCGACTAAGCTGCTGAGCCGTTGTTGCTCTTAGACGTTTCCACTTCACAATAACATCACTTCCAGTTGACCGGGGCAGCTCTAGCAGGGCAGCTCTAGCAGGGCAGAAATTTGACGAACTGACTTGTTGGAAAGGTGGCATCCTATGACGGTGCCACGTTGAAAGTCACTGAGCTCTTCAGTAAGGCCATTCTAATGCCAATGTTTGTCTATGGAGATTGCATGGCTGTGTGCTGGATTTTATACACTTGTCAGGGTGTGGCTGAAATAGAGGAATCCACTCATTTGAAGGGGTGTCCACATACTTTTGTATATACACAGTGTAGATTCCTAAGATCCAAGCCAAAAGCTCAGGTCTTTGTAGAGGCAGCTGGGTGGGAGAACCCCCCCCCCCCCCCACAAACACACTCACCCTCACACACCTTTACGCACACACACCCTCACACAAACACTTTCACAAACAGAGGCAGTTTATCAATTGTGAATCATAACCTTCAATGCTCCAATGTCAATTTGTCACTCATTAAACATATATTACACACACACACACACACACACACACACACACACACACACACACACACACACACACACACACACACACACACACACACACACACCAGTCTATCATCCTTTCATAACAGTATGCATCTTCAGTCATTTCCTCACAACCACATAACGTTGTGAAATTTGTCAAGTCATTTGTCTCTTACTAAGCCGAGCCTGATTATAATACCAAACACTCTGTGTTGAGAACATCTGATGAGAGAACATCGTTACTGAGGGACTGACGGCTTTGTGAAGAAACAAATGAGCCAAGCTCTGGGATGTGTTTGAGAGAGAGAGCTTAGCCATCATTAGCGAGTGTCCACAAACACACACACGTGCACACACACACGCACACACACATGTGCACGCACACACACCTCTAATGATGCTTAAGCAGGCCCTGGCTACACACACACACAGAACACATACACACAAATGCAACCACCCACCCACCCACACACTTACACACACTGCCGGAGTCGTTTGATGACCGTGAAAAATATATATCTGAAGGAGTGTATGAAAAGGTGCATGTCCTAAGGTCTCCCATCCAGTACATCTAGTGAGGCTGATGACATTTTGTTGATGAAGCATGAGGGCTTTTTTAATTCATTCACTTACAAAGAAGAGAGGGTTTAACATGCCACACCGGGGCTGATTGCCTGTCAAGATGTTCTTTGATGTCTTGCTGCTTCTGCATCTTTTGAGAGGGTTTGAGTTAGAGTATCATCATTAAGGACTTTCAATGAGTCACGGGGTAAGAAGACCGATCCTTCCGCTAACGGTTTCATAATTTTTTACATTTTAGTCATTTAGTAGACATGCTTATCCAGAACGACTTACAGGAGCAATTAGGGCTAAGTGCCTTGCTCAAGGGCACATCAACAGATTTTTCAACTAGTCGGCTCAGGGATTCAAACCAGCGACCTTTCAGTTACAGGACCAATGCTCTTAACAACTAGTCTACCTGCCGTCTCATCCTCAGTATAAGACTTGGCTGTCCGCTCTTTTAAAGAGAAGTTGAGTTCTATGGGTTTTGTCCATTAGTGACCTAACATTTGCCAAATGTTACTTTTCTTTGATTGGTCCACAACACCATTGTTGGTCCCCTTTAGTTTTAGATGTCGTGTCATTGTTCATGCCTGTGACTTGATGTACTGTACAGGCATCCATTTTCTAGGTATCTTAGTATTGAACACTACAGTAGTATTTGCCTGTCACCTGATAAATTTGAGAACACACACACGCACACACACACACACACACACACACACACACACACACACACACACACACACACACACACACACACACACACACACAAACACACACACACACTAGCATTCCGTACTTGGAATCCGAACGAGGGGGAACACATTAAATATTCCTTTTGACTGGATCTCCAGCAGCATATTTTTACACAGAGGGATTTTGCTTTGCTGCTTTAACTCAATGTGCTGTACACAAGCACTTTGGTTAGCTGAACAAACTCTGTTCCCCCGGGCAATGTCTCAGCCCACCGGTGGTTTAGCACTTAATCCAACCCCTACAAATCCAGCCGACACATTTACAGCGAGGTGGGCGTGGGGTGGCGTTTTGCTACAAAGAGAATTATTGACATTATTAAGTTGTGTTTACAGTATACAACAAGCCTTTTTACTTCTTACACAAGCATGTGTGTGTGTGTGTGTGTGTGTGTGTGTGTGTGTGTGTGTGTGTGTGTGTGTGTGTGTGTGTGTATATGTATAATTTTCATTTCATAATTATAAAAATGACCTGAAATTCAGTGGATTGGATAGATAGGCCAGTTTTTGAGAATACTAATGTTTGTAGTAGAGGCATCGTCTTGCAATGTGGTTATCTTATACCCCAGGTCTTCCCCCAGAACCAAGGGTCCGTTTGAAAAGCATTGGTCTTCTCATCTCTGGCTCCGTTTTGAACACTCATTAGGAGCAGAGATCAAAGACTGGGGCAGAGGGGCCTGTGAATTGGGAAACTGTGGGGCCATTATCTATTTATCACTCATGGCTGCCATTTTGGCTCTGAAATGGCAGGCAATCTGCATCCAGATTTCATTCCCTCTGCTCTCCCTGTGAGGCTGCCATTTTGGGGAAGGCCTGCAGTAGTGGCACTCTACGGTTGCAGTGAGTTAGTTCATTGATTAAATGCCCATTTTAATGGGATGCTGGACTGAACATGAAGAGTTGACCCGCCGTTTGGAGCCACAAAAAAAACTCTGTTCCTGGCAGTCTCAACATCCTAACTGGTCGAGACTTGTGAGGCCGTGGTGGGTATTACTTTTTGTTATCTTGCTGTACAGTCGAAAAGTGTGAAAAGTGATAAGAAGTGATGTAATGATGATATGCATAGAGTATCAGTATAAACAACACTGGTCCTGTAGTGCAGGGTTTAGTTCCAACCAGGCACCACTTGACTCTATAATAATAATAATAATAATAATACATTTTACCAAATGAGTTAATTGATCAATATCAGTGACTAGCCAAGGGTGCCTGTGGTCCCCCGAAACCAGGGGTGGAAGCAAAGTGCAAATTATAGGGAAGTTTTTTGTGCAAGCATGAGACTCTCCCGAATGTCACGGAATAATTCGCACTCTGGGTGGAAGATCTTTACACCACTAAATGAGTGGTGATGTTCCACGGGGATGCGTCTTGAGGCCATTGCCATTCTGAGATCACTGAGGTGGCCTATTCTCCGCTGTCACTTTGTCTGGGTCCTACACCTGATATACAGTATCTCCTATGTATGTATAACTGTCACTCATATGGGGTCTGGTACCTGTCGTCCCCTGCTCCTGTGTTATTTGTGGATTTACTGAAACAACTCAAAACAACCGCCTTGAGGATTACTCCTCTGCATCTGAAATCACTGCACATCTATGTTCCAGCTATTGATCCTTCTCTAATCCCCTTTTCTACCACTCCTGATGATAATCTGCCTTTGTTCCAGTGGATGGATGGAGTGTTCAGATTAACGCTGGATCTAGGTGACTTTTAAGCCCTACTACTCTCTAGAACCATTTGCCCCTCTAATACCCCTTTCACAGTATCGTGCTGACCGGAAACGTAATGTGCTGGCTGGCTCTGATATTTTCTTTTAACAGAAAGAACCAGGCCAGCGCAGTACAGCTAGGCTCAGCTCAGTAGTGAGAAACGGGTCTACCGGAATGTAGGAATGAAGCAGCGGGTAATGGTTTTTATATGGGTCACACACACACACACACACACACACACACACACACACACACACACACACACACACACACACACACACACACACACACACACACACACACACACACACACACACACACACACACACACACACACACACACACACACACACACACACACACACACACACACACACACACACATACACACATACACACACATACACACACATACACACACATACACACACATACACACACATACACACACATACACACACACACACACACACACACACAGTCCCAGGGCAGTGACCTCAACCCGAGTAAAGAGCAAACACGTAGACAAGCCAGCAGACATCCTTCTTCGGCCATGGAATTTGGGCTTTGTAGATAGAGGGCAATTCCACTGTAATAGAATGACGCTGAGACTTCGATTTTCCACTTTAAAAGTATGCCAAACAAAAAAAACATTTTATTGCTAAGTTAAACAAACCACGGACTTGCACATGGACAACTTTTACAGTTTTTCTTGATTGCTTGAACACAAAAATTGGTTCCTGTAATAGAACAAAAACCCATACCCTTACGTCATTCCCAAAAACACACATATTTCCCATAACCGTCAACACTATTATCCTGTTTCCACATGTTTCAATATTCAAAACTCTTTCTGCAAAACCTTACAAAAAAGTGTCCAAATAAATCATTCATTGCACTATATATTCATTCAGCAAACACATGCTCTAAATATAATTAACTGAAGTCATCACAACCTAAACTCAAAGAGCACCCCTGTCACACCCTGACAATAGTTTGCTTTGTATGTTTTATGTTTTGGTTGGTCAGGGTGTGATGTGTGTGAGCATTCTATGTTGTATGTCTGGTTTGTCTATTTCTGTGTTTGGCCTGATATGGTTCTCAATCAGAGGCAGGTGTTTTGCGTTGTCTCTGATTGGGAACCATATTTAGGTAGCCTGTTTTGTATTGTGGGTTGTGGGTTATTGTCTATGTCAGGTGCCTGTATTGTTTATTTATAGCTTCATGTTCGTTTGTTGTTTTTGTATAGTTTGTCTAGTGGTCTTCGTTCATTAAATTAAGTATGTATTCAAACCACGCTGCGTTTTGGTCCGATCCTTACTCCTCCTCAGACGAGGAGGATTACGACGAACGTGACAACACCTTTCTCCAGGTGTACACACTAAGCCTCAATTGTTAACACACCAATCAGAATTGCATGATCAATAAATAGGGCCTAGAGGCATGTCCATGCGCTTTGGAACAATGGATCCTAACAATGCCGAAGTTGCAAAACAACAGAGAGGAAGAGGAAGAGGACGACAACAACAACAACAACAACAACAGATGAAATCCGTGCCACCCTAGTTCATCATGTGCTCATACATGGGAGGACTATGAGAGAAGCTGGACAGCTAGTGGAACCCAACCTAAGTCGCTACACGGTTGCACCCATTGTCCGTACTTTCAGAAAGGAAAACAGGTAATTTGCCTTGTTGTTACTGTGATACATGTAATGTTGTAGTGCATATAGACTGAATCTCCACTTTGTTCTCAGGGTAGTTTTTACCACAGTAATGGATGACCAGTAATGGTAAATTCAAACCCCAAAATAGCTGAAGACAGGGTAGTCTTCCAAGGAATTGACAGCATCAGCATTTCCATCATTGACCGGATCGTTCAGAAGAACCACAAGGACAAAGCAGCTGTACCGTGTATCTTTTGAAAGGAATTCAAACAGAGTTAAGGAGCAACGATTCCAATATGTGCAGGTAATTGCTATACTGTACAGAATTTTTACAATTTGTAGAGTATGGCCTATCTCTCCAGCATATCAATACAGTACTGTATAGTGATGTGATACAGTAACTGCAGTACACAATCTTTAATTTCAGTACAGTAGTACAATACTGTACTATATATATATATTTTTACTTCTGTAGAGTATCTTTGAGCTGGATGCCATGGCTGACCTACAGGAGTACATCTTCATCGACGAGGCAGGGTTCAACCTGACAAAAAGGCGCAAAAGAGGGTGCAACATCATTGGTCACCGTGTCATCATACAAGCTCCTGGCCAGAGAGGAGTCACCCTATGTGCAGCCATCAGCAATCGTGGCGTCCTCCACCGCCATGTCAAAGTGGGTCCATACAACACGGCACAACTCCTTCAATTTCTAGATCAGCTGCACAATAACATTCTTCAACAGGAAGGCGAGCCAGGGCAACCAGAGCAAGCCCAAGATGTTGTCATTTGGGATAACGTGAGTTCGCATCGGGTTGCTCTGGTTCGCGCCTGGTTCAATGACCATCCCAGGTTCACCGTTATTTTTTTGCCAGCATTTTCCCCATTTCTGAATCCGATTGAAGAAGTTTTCTCAGCATGGCAGTGGAGAGTGTATGACTGAAACCCCTACACACAGCAAAACCTCCTGGAGGCAATGGTGGATGCCTGTGGTAATGTGTCTGTGGAGTCTATCCAGGGTTTTCTAAGGCACACAAGGGCATTTTTCCCACGCTGCCTGGCAAGAGCAAACATAATGTGTGACGTTGATGAGATATTGTGGCCTGACCCAGACCTGAGACGAGATGATGAGAAAGCTGAACCTGAGTAACCTGTACATTTGCTGCATTCGGAAATAAAGCTTTTGGAAATTGGGTATTTTACTGTGCATGGACATTTCAAAGGTCAGGTTTTTGACCAAAACAGCATATACAGTAGTATTTCCTTATCCACTAATGTAAGAGGTATTTATTACAGTACTGTTTAAGTTCTCTCGCCAGGGGGATCCTGAAAGGGTTATCTGGATAGTCAGTGCTGTGATTTTACAGTTTCAAATTATTTTATCTGAAACCTATTCTAAACATTTTGGTAGCAGTGTTTTGAATGAATCCATCCAGTATGTAACAAACAGTCATGTAGTCTGTGATTTTTGACAGCTTGTGTGTGTTGTCTGAGTGCAAAGTTTGAATTGGGACCCAGAAGTTAACTGTTTGTACCGTTGGGTGTGAGTTTTTTAAATTGTGTGTGAAGATTTGAGAAAATGGTGAATTGTTCCAGGAATTGTGTCGAAGCAATTGAGAAAAACTAATAATTTCAACTGAACGTTTTGCAAAAACACATTTACTCAAGGAACAGTGCAGATGTAAATTTAGGTAACAGAATGAATGACAGTAAAATATACAGTACCAGTCAAAAGTTTGGATACACCTACTCATTCAAGGGTTTTTCTTAGTTGTACTATTTTCTACATTGTAGAATAATAGTGAAGACATCAAAACTATTAAATAACACATATGGAATCATGTAGTAACAAAAAAAGTATTAACCTCTAACGCCTACCAAACCCGAATCCGGGAGCACCCCCATCACAAAAGCTGACTAGCATAGCCTAGCCTAAAGCCACAGGGATATCATATAATAAAATGTTCATGAAATCACAAGTCCAAGACACCAAATGAAAGATACAC
The DNA here is from genome assembly GCF_029448725.1 of Salvelinus fontinalis. Classification (NCBI taxonomy): domain Eukaryota; kingdom Metazoa; phylum Chordata; class Actinopteri; order Salmoniformes; family Salmonidae; genus Salvelinus; species Salvelinus fontinalis. The sequence goes on from NC_074685.1 coordinate 40,733,332, forward strand.
ATCTTGTGAATAAAGCCATCATTTCTGATTTTTAAAATGTTTTACAGGGAAGACAAAATATGTACATCTATTAGCTAACCACGTTAGCAAAAGACACCACTTCCATACTCCACCATTTTTTTACTCCATCAGCAGCTATCACAAATTCGACCAAATAAAGATATAAATAGCCACTAACCAAGAAACAACCTCATCAGATGACAGTCTGATAACATATTTATTGTATAGCATAGGTTTTGTTAGAAAAATGTGCATATTTCACGTATAAATCAGAGTTTACTATTGCAGCCCCCATCACAACTCTCACTAAAACGACTAGAATAACTACAGAGACCATCGTGTATTAGCTAATTACTCATCATAAAACATTTCTTAAAAATACACAACGTGCAGCAGATGAAAGACACAGATCTTGTGAATCAAGACAATATTTCAGATTTTCTAAGTGTTTTACAGCGAAAACACAATATAGCGTTATATTAGCTTACCACAATAGCAAACATTACAACAGCATTGATTCAAGCCAAACATAGCAATAACGTATAAACCACCAAAATATATTAATTTTTTCACTAACCTTCTCAGAATTCTTCAGATGACAGTCCTGTAACATCATATTACACAATTCATATAGAGTTTGTTCGAAAATGTGCCTATTTAGCGGCACAAATCGTGCTTATACATTGAGAATAGTGTCCAAATTCTCAAGCAATCTGTCCGGCGCCATCTTGGAACGGCACCTATTCTTATCGAAAACTATTCATAAACTTGACTAAAAAAATACAGGTTGGACAGCAATTGAAAGACAAATTAGTTCTTAATGCAATCGCTGAATTACATTTTTAAAATTAACTTTACTGCGCAATACAGGCTGCGATAACGCAAGGCTACACTGCAAGAAATGGCGTCTCATGAATTTTACTTTTTTCAACAGAACAAGGAATTAACAGCATAAAGACTGCTTACTATTAGCTGAGCTTCCATCAGAATCTTGGGCAAGGTGTCCTTTCTTCAAAACAATCGTCTTTTGGCTGAAAGATGTCCTCTTGTCCTGTCGAATTAGCCGCTAACGTTAGCCACCCACTGGAGAGGAGTCCAACTCGTGAACGTGCGTCACATTGAAATCCAGGAAAATCGCAATAAACTGCTATAAGTCGGTTTAAATTAACTACCTTATGATGTCTTTAACACCTATAACGAATAAAAACATGACCGGAGATATAGAACTACTAAAACGAAAGCGTTTGCAGGACGTCATTGTGATGTCTTCTTGCGCCAGGCGCACCGTTGAAAAGGACGGTACATCCGTTCCACGGTCTTATATAAGGCCCCAGATTGCGCAATCGACTCCATTCAAATTCTCACCGCTTACTGACATCTAGAGGAAGGCGTATGCAGTGCATGTAGCCCGATGGCTTACATGGGGACTTATAAACTGACCTTAGAACAGGGACCTCGATTTCTGAAATCTCACTCCCTGCCAGGAAATGTGCTGCAGAGAGTTCTGTTTCACTCAGAGAAATAATTAAAACGGTTTTAGAAACTAGAGAGTGTTTTCTATCCAATAGTAATAATAATATGCATATTGTACGAGCAAGAATTGAGTACGAGGCAGTTTAATTTGGGCACTATTTTTTCCAATGGTGAAACAGCGCCCCCATATTGACAAGACGTTTTAAACAAAACAAAATATATTTTTGATTCTTCTAAGTAGCCACCCATTGCCTTGACAGCTTTGCACACTCTTGGCATTCTCTCAACCAGCTTCACCTGGAATGCTTTTCCAACAGTCTTGAAGGAGTTCCCACATATGCTGATCACTTGTTGGCTGCTTTTCCTTCACTCTGCAGTTCACTACGTCATCATGTGCAGTTCAGGACTAGAGATTTGGTTTGTTTTACCAAGCTAGGCAACCTGGTCTACTACTGCTGGATACCAAGCCCGCTAAGCAGTTAGAAGTGCAGCCCTAGCCACAAGGGCTATTTGTCTGGGGCTTAGATCTACCGATTACTAGGGTTTTCTCCTGCCGGCGTCTCTCATTTTACGGAGTGAATAGTGGGCTCTCCCTACTATTAGTACTACCATGCCTCCAAAAAAAGATGAGGATCACATCTCTGCTGGGCAGGTACTTGAACTCTTGGAGAAACAGAAAGTATTCCATAAGGAAATAGGAAAATAGCAGTAAAATAACTTTATAAGCTTCATACAAATGATCATGGAGTCTACCAACAAATGGCTGGATGACCTGACTAAAGATGTACAAGACATTAAAACAAGCCTTCAGTTCACACAGAAGGATGTGGATGTATTGAAGACCACACAGGATACACTTCCCAGAAACTGTTCCTCGATGTGGAATGAAATCACCACAGTCAGGGAGAGCCTCCAGAACATGTCTGGAAATGGACAATCGAGGAGAAATAATATTGTAATAGATGGTATCCAGGAGAGCCAAAGTGAGACATGGGCTGAATCAGAGGACAAAGTTCGAAAGCTGTTTTCTGAGGAGCTACAATTGGATCAACAGGTTGAGCTGGAACGTGCTCACCGGTCTGGGAAACCAGGGGAAAGTGGTGGTGCCAATGGAACCAGGCCCAGGCCAATTGTAGTGAAATTCCTCAGGTTCAAGGATAAGCATGCAGTCCTTGAAAAAGCCAAATGCCTTAAAGGATCCTACATCTTCATCAATGAGGATTTCTTTGATGCAGTCCGCCAAAGAAGAAAGAAACTAATACCAGCTATGAAGGTATGACAAGCTGATTGTGTTCACCCTCCCTCCCAAGGAGTCAGGAGTAGCAACAAGTAATCCCCCCCCCCCCCCCCCCCCCCAAAAAAAACTGAATATCTCTCTCAGATTCCAACTGCTGATTCATGTTTGGACATATAAATACTGTAAATCTACCAAATAAAGGTATGTTAATAATTGCTCACTTGAATATATGCAGTTTAAGGAACAAGATTCATGAAATATAATGTCTAGTGTAGTAAAACAATATTAATGTATTGGCAATATAGTTAGATGGACACAATTTGTTCAGGAGGGACAGAAATAGATATCAGGGTGGAGTTGCAGTTTACATCCAGAGTCCAATATTCCAGCAACACAACGTAAGGACTTAACGTTGAATGGATTAGAGGCGCAATGGGTACAGGTGGATTTACCACATTTGAAACCTAGACTAGCTGGTTGCTGCTACAGGCCACCTAGTGCTGATGTGAAATATCTTGATGTCATTTGCGAAATGTTGGAAAAGGTATCTGATGAAAATATGGAAATATATTTTGGGGGAGATATGAATATAGATTTTTTTTTAACACCAACTGTCTAATGAGAAAGAAACATATTTATGTTGCCAATGTAAAGTTGAAATCGGCAGTTTACATTTACCTGAGCCAAATACATTTAAACTCAGTTTTTCACAATTCCTGACATTTAATCCTAGTAAAACTCCCTGTCTTAGGCCAGTTAGGATCACCACTTTATTTTAAGAAAGTGAAATGTCAGAATAATAGTAGAGAGAATGACTTATTTCAGCTTTTATTTCTTTCATCACATTCCCAGTGGGTCAGAAGTTTACATACACTCAATTAGTATTTGGTAGCATTGCCTTTAAATTGTTTAACTGGGTCAAACATTTTGGGTAGCCTTCCACAAGCTTCCCACAATAAGTTGGGTGAATTTTGGCCAATTCCTGCTGACAGAGCTGGTGTAACTGAGTCAGGTTTGTAGGCCTCCTTGCTCGCACACACTTTTTCAGTTCTGCCCACAAATTTTCTATGGGATTGAGGTCAGGGCTTCGTGATGCCCACTCCAATACCTTGACTTTGTTGTCCTTAAGCCATTTTGCTACAACTTTGGAAGTATGCTTGGGGTCATTGTCCATTTGGAAGACCCATTTGTGACCAAGCTTTAACTTCCTGACTGATGTCTTGAGATGTTGCTTCAATATATCCACATACTTTTCCTCCCTCATGATGCCATCTATTTGGTGAAGTGCACCAGTCCCTCCTGCAGCAAAGCACCCCCACAACATGATGCTGCCACCCCTGTGCTTCACGGTTGGGATGGTGTTCTTCGGCTTGCAATCTTCCCCCTTTTTCCTCCAAACATAACAATGGTCATTATGGCCAAACAGTTATATTTTTGTGTCTTTAAACCAGAAGACATTTCTCCAAAAAGTATGATCTTTGTCCCCATGTGCAGTTGCAAACCGTAGTCTGGCTTTTTTATGGTGGTTTTAGAGCAGTGGCTTCTTCCTTGTTGAACGACCTTTCAAGTTATGTTGAAATAGGACTCATTTTACTGTGGATATAGATACTTTTGTGCCTGTTTCCTCCAGCATCTTCACAAGATCCTTTGCTGTTGTTTTGGGATTGATTTGCACTTTTCGCACCAAAGTACGTTCATCTCTAGGAAACAGAAAGCGTCTCCTTCCTGAGCGGTATGATGGCTGCATGGTCCCATGGTGTTTATACTTGCGTACTATTGTTTGTACAGATGAACGTGGTACCTTCAGGTGTTTGGAAATTGTTCCCAAGGATGAACCAGACTTGTGGAGGTCTACAATTTTTTTTCTGATGTCTTGGCTGATTTCTTTTGATTTTCCCATGATGAGGCACTGAGCTTGAAGGTAGGCCTTGAAATATATCATCAGGTACACCTCCAATTGACTCAAGTGGTGTCAATTAGCCTAACAGAAGCTTCTAAAGCCATGACATAATTTTCTGGAATTTTCCAAGCTGATTAAAGGCACAGTCAACTTAGTGTATGTAAACTTCTGACCCACTGGAATTGTGATACAGTGAATTATAAGTGAAATAATCTGTCTGTAAACAATTGTTGGAAAAATTACTTGTGTCATGCACAAAGTAGATGTCCTAACCGACTTGCCAAAACTATAGTTTATTAACAAGAAATTTGTGGAGTGGTTGAAAAACAAGTTTTAGTGACTCCAACCTAAGTGTATGTAAACTTCCGACTTCAACTGTATGTAAGTCAGGTTGACATTACCAACCAGAATGTTCACTAATATGTTCGGTATCACATCAACTTGTATCGATCACAGTTTTACTGACATGGCTGAAAAATTTTCTAAAGCTGTATCAGTGGCACGAGGTTGCAGTGATCATAACTTGGTTGTGCTCACTAGGACAACTAAACTGGTTGAGGGTTCAATCAGGACTCATTTGTGGATGAGATTAAGAATGTGCAAAGTGTGTAGTAAGGGTGATCCTAAAATGTCACTAAGTTTGTTTATGAAATTATTTATGAGTATAGCTGAAAAGCATGTCCCTTTAATAAGAAAATGCACTATGAGGTCAAACAGTGCCCCATGGATTGATGATGAGCTGAGAAATGTAATGATTTAACGTTATGATGCCAATAAAGCAGCAGATAAACTGGCACTCTGTTTGATAAGCAAAGTTATTGTAAATTAAGAAATCTTATGACCAAACTAAACAAAGGACAGAAGAAGGGATTCTATCAGGACAAAATTTATGAAGTACAGAGTGATGGGGAAAGAACAGTGGAAAAAGTTGAACACTATTATGGGGAGGAATTCGAACACGTCCGCCTCTTTTGTTGAATCAGGGGGTATATTTAATACAAAACCACACGACATCGCAAACCACTTTAATTAATATTTTACAGGCAAAGTGGACAAGTTGAGGAATGCTATGATTCCAACTGATGGCTCCATGTCAAATACCCTTATAACAGATTGTATCATGAAGGAGAGGCAACGCATGTTTAAATTTCACCAAGTAGAAAGGGAAGAGTTAGAAAGGATGCTGTTGTCTCTTTCAGATGACAAATCATCTGGTACAAATCATCTGGTACAAATCATCTGGTACAAATCAAGGATTATTTCTCATGTATTTATTTATTATTTCGCACGAGGGGGCCACAACAGACTTTCTTCCGTCGCGACGCCCCTCAAAGGTCCTTCTGCTAGCTTGCTATCCCCGGCCCGCAAGCTGCCTGAAGCCACTCACTGGACTCCTATGATCACTCGGCTACACATGCCTCTCCCTAACGTCAATATGCCTTGTCCAATCGCTGTTTTGGTTAGTAATTATTGCCTTATTTCACTGTAGAGCCTCTAGCCCTGCTCAATACGCCTTAGTTAACACTTTAGTTCCACCTCCCACACATGAGGTGACTTCACCTGGTTTAAAGGATATTTCTAGAGACAATATCTATTTCATCGTCACTCTATGCACAGGTTTACCCCCATTGTGTTCACATCCTACCATTTCTTTGTCTGTACATTATGCCTTGAATCTATTCTACCGTGCCCAGAAACCTGCTCCTTTTACTCTCTGTTCTGAACGTACTAGACGACCAGTTCTTTTAGCCTTTAGCCGTACCCTTTTCCTACTCCTCCTCTGTTCCTCTGGTGATGTGGAGGTTAATCCAGGCCCTGCAGTGCCTAGCTCCACTCCCATTCCCCAGGCGCTCTCATTTGTTGACTTCTGTAACCGTAAAAGCCTTGGTTTCATGCATGTTAACTTTAGAAGCCTCCTCCCTAAGTTTGTTTTATTCACTGCCCTAGCACACTCTGCCTGCACGGATGTCCTAGCCGTGTCTGAATCCTGGTCTAGGAAGACCACCAAAAACCCTGAAATTTCCATCCCTAACTATAACATTTTCCGACAAGATAGAACTACCAAAGGGGGCGGAGTTGCAATCTACTGCAGGGATAGCCTGCAGAGTTCTGTCTTACTGTCCAGGTCTGTGCCCAAACAATTTGAGCTTCCACTTTTAAAAATCCACCTCTCCAGAAACAAGTCTCTTACCGTTGCCACTTGCTATAAACCACCTAACACCACGAGCTCTGAAGATAGATGGGGGGCAATCAATTCACATTGCCCCCCATCTATCTTCAGAGCTCGTGTTGTTAGGTGACCTATACTGGGACATGCTTAACACCCCGGCCGTCCTACAATCTAAGTTTGATGCTCTCAATCTCACACAAATTATCAATGAACCCACCAGGTACAACCCCAAATCCGTAAACATGTGCACCCTCATAGATATCATCATAACCAACCTGCCCTCCAAATACACCTCTGCATCTTGCCTATGCCTTTCTGTACCATCACTCATTCATATATCTTTATGTACATATTCTTTATCCCTTTACACTTGTGTGTATAACCTGTTTGGGCTGCAAGCCCGACGTCGGAACGAAAATGACAACAGCTGCAGGGCGCGAAATTCAAAATCTATTTTTTAAAAATATTTAACTTTCACACATTAACAAGTCCAATACAGCATTTGAAAGATAAACATCTTGTCAATCCAGCCAACATGTCCGATTTTTTAAATGTTTTACAGAGAAAACACCACATATATTTATGTTAGCTCACCACCAAATACAAAAGTGGACAGACACGTATGATTATGATTATGATGTATGAATTATGATTCAAGTAGCATGCACAAGCCAACCGAAATAACCTAAAACCAACCTAAAGAACCCAGAAAAAACTACCTCAGATGACAGTCATATAACATGTTACACAATAAATCTATGTTTTGTTCATAAAATGTGCATATTTTAGCTATAAATCAGTTTTACATTGATGCTACCATAAATGCTACCACATAGCTACAGTCTGAAATCAGACGGGAGTAGCCAGAGAAAATACAGACACCAACGTCAACTACTAATTACACCTCATAAAACATTTCAGAAAAACATATGGTGGATAGCTAATGAAAGACAGATATCGTGTGAATAGAGTCAATATTTCCGATTTTTGAAGTGTTTTACAGCGAAAACACAATAAATCGTTATATTAGCTAACAACATAAGCTAGCATAAGGCAGCATTGATTCTAGTCAAGCGCTAGCCTAGCACAGTTAGCACAGTTAGCATTGAACAGTTCGACAGATATATGAAAAAGCATCCCAAATTGGGTCCTTATCTTTGTTGATATTCCATCAGAATGTTGTAACGGGGTCCAATGTCCAGTACAGTCTTTAGTTGGGTTCCAGAACGAAATATTTCCCTCTTTGGTTAGCAAGCACCACGGCTGTGCGGCGCTAATCTTTCTGTCTTCAAAAAATTCTTCCAAAACATCACGTCTAAAGTCCAGAATAAATTGCAATAATATAATTAAAGTATATTGAAAAAACATACTTTAGGATGATTTTGTGACATGTATCAAATAATATCGAAGTCAGAGATCATATTCACCTTTATCGACCTTCTTCCAGTAGCCGAGTCCAAATTCTGCTTCGCGCCCGGATTTTTTTTTTAACTGCGCAGGTCTCACAAGAAGGTGTGGTATTCAGTCCATGGACAAGATATTCGACTCCTTTCAATTCTCACTTCCGCATTACACCCTGATGAAGGCGTATGACGTGTTTCTACGGTCCTAAGTGTAATGACCTTTTATAGACAAGGTCTTAAAGAGACACATTGCATTTTGGAAATCTCAATTCGGCTGGGAAAAGGGCTGTAAAAATAGTTCTGTTCGACTTAGAGAAATAATTCAAACCTTTTTAGAAACTATAGACTGTTATCTATCCAACAGTAGTAAATATATGCATATTGTAAAATCAAAAATTTCTTAAGAGGCCGTTTGAAAATGTGCACATATTTTCCAGTTTTTTCAATATTCACCCTGCAGCCTGAAGAAGATAAGGTAGTAGTTGTGGAATTGTTAGGTTAGATTACTTGTTGGTTATTACTGCATTGTCGGAACTAGAAGCACAAGCATTTCGCTACTGTTGATGTCACAAGTTTACTGGAGAACTGAGACGAAGTAGAGACTCTGGACAGGGTGGATATTCGTATAATAAAAAGCAGTTTTATTCAGAGGTAAAGATATCTGATACAAGCGTGCATGGACTCGTTCATTCAGCTCGTAAGGAACCTGCAGACAGAGCCCAGATAACAGAAATACATAGACATTTTATACAGCACAGAAAGTAGGTTGAGTCTGGTAGATCTGGTTTTCTGGTTGGTCCTGATCAGGTTGTTGTCTTCTCAGATTGGTCCTGATGAGCTGGGCGTCATCCTTCTTGAGTCTTGCAGCAAAAGTTCTTTGTTACCAAATGTTCAGCTAAAACAGGAGATTAGGTGTGTGCGTAGATGTTCCTATTTAATCAGTGTTTATGAAAGGTTTATGTCAGCCCTCTGTCCTTGGGTATGTGTGTGTCTCATTATCTCGTGAAATGCAGACCCAAGCACCCTTTTCTTATCAGTGTTTATGAAATGTCTGTGCCAGCCCTCTGTCCTTGGGTATGTGTGGGTCTCAGTTTCTGCTCATGAGTTTGTGAGAAACCCTGTTTAGAAAGAAGTTAGTTATAACAACGTAATAGCAATATGCTTGTGTTATTTTAAATGGTATTTATTACACTACACTCGCATTAACATCTGCTAACCATGTGTATGTGACAAATAAAATTTGATTGATTTGATTTGATTTGCTGTCTACAACCAGGATCTCAGCGATCACTGCCTCATTGCTTGCGTCCGTAATGGGTCTGCGGTCAAGCGACCACCCGTCAGTAGAGGAGGCCTGGTTATTCTTTAAAAGTGCTTTGCTCGCAATCTTAAATAAGCATCCCCCATTCAAAAAATGTACAACCAGGAACAGATACACTTGGTACACTCCAGACCTGACTGCCCTTGACCAGCACAAAAACATCCTGTGGCGTACTGCATTTGCATCAAATAGCCCCCGCGATATGCAACTTTTCAGGGAAGTTAGGAACCAATATACACATGTAACAGTTGTAACTTTACGTCGTCCCCTCGCCCCGACACGGGCGCGAACCAGGGACCTTCTGCACACATCAACAACGGTCGCCCACGAAGCACGGTTGTTACCCATCGCTCCACAAAGGCCGCGGCCCTTGCAGAGCAAGGGGCAACACTACTTAAGTCTCAGAGCAAGTGACGTAACTGATTAAAATGCTACTAGCGCGTACCCGCTAACTAGCTAGCCATTTCACATCCGTTACACACAGTCAGTTAGGAAAGCTAAGGCTAGCTTTTTCAAACAGAAATTTGCATCCTGTAGCACTAACTCCAAAAGCTTCTGGGACACTGTAAAGCCCATGTAGAATAAGAGCATCTCCTCCCAGCTGCCCATTGCACTGAGGCTAGGACACACTGTCACCACTGATAAATCCACAATAATTGAGAATTTCAAGCATTTTTCTACGGCTGGCCATGCTTTCCACCTGGTCACCCCTAACCTGGTCAACAGCCCTGCACCCCCCACAGCAACTTGCACAAGCCTCTCCCATTTCTCCTTCACCCAAATCCAGATAGCTGATGTTCTGAGAGAGCTGCAAAATCTGGACCCCTACAAATCAGCAGGGCTAGACAATCTGGACCCTCTCTTCCTAAAATTATCCGCCGAAATTGTTGCAACCCCTATTACTAGCTTGTTCAACCTCTCTTTCGTATCATCTGAGATCCCCAAAGATTGGAAAGCTGCCACAATAATCCCGTTTTCAAAGAGGGAGAAACTCTAGACTCAAAGTGCTACAGACCTACGATATATCTATCCTACCCTGCCTTTCTAAGCTCTTCGAAAGCCAAGTTAACAAACAGATCACCAACCGTTTCGAATCTCACCGTACCTTCTCCGCTATGCAATCTGGTTTCCGAGCTGGTCATGGGTGCAGCTCAGCCACGCTCAAGGTCCTAAACGATATCATAACCGCCATCAATAAGAAACAATACTGTGCAGCTGTATTCATCGACCTGGCCAAGGCTTTCGACTCTGTTAATCACCACATTCTTATCGGCAGACTCAACAGCCTTGGTTTCTCAAATGACTGCCTCGCCTGGTTCACCAACTACTTCTCAGACAGAGTTCAGTGTGCCTGTCGTTCCGACCTCTGGTAGTCTCTATGGGGGTGCCACAGGGTTCAATTCTTGGGCCGACTCTTCTCTGTATACATCAATGATGTCGCTCTTGCTGCTGGTGATTCTCTGATCTACCTCTACGCAGACGACACCATTCTGTATACTTCTGGCCCTTATTTGGACACTGTGTTAACTATCCTCCAGACGAACTTCAATGCCCGACAACTCTCCTTCCGTGGCCTCCAACTGCTCTTAAATGCAAGCAAAACTAAATTCATGCTTTTCAACCGATCGCTGCCCACACCTACCCACCCGTCCAGCATCACTACTCTGGACGGTTCTGACTTAGAATATGTGGACATCTACAAATACCTAGGTGTCTGGTTAGACTGTAAACTCTCCTTCCAGACTCACATTAAGCATCTTCAATGCAAAATGAAATCTAGAATCAGCATCCTATTTCGCAACAAAGCTTCCTTCACTCATGCTGCCAAACATACCCTAGTAAAACTGACTATCCTACCGATCCTTGACTTCTGCGATGTCATTTACAAAATAGCCATCCGTTTTGTCACCAAAGTCCCATATAGTACCCACCACTGCGACCTGTATGCTTTCGTTGCCTGGCTCTCGCTACATATCTGTCGCCAAACCCACCGGCTCCGGTCGTCTATAAGTCGTTGCTAGGTAAAGCCCTGCTTATCTCAGCTCACTGGTCACCATAGCAGCACCCACCCGCAGCACCCGCTCCAATAGGTATATTTCACTGGTCACCCCCAAAGCCAATTCATCATTCGGCCGCCTTTCCTTCCAGTTCTCTGCTGCCCAAAAAAATCACTGAAGCTGGAGACTCCCATCTCCCTCACTAGCTTAAAGCACCAGCTGTCAGAGCAGCTCACAGATCACTGCACCTGTACATTGCCAATCTGTAAATAGCCCATCCAACTACCTCATCACGATATTGTTATTTATTTGATTTATTTTGCTCCTTTGCACCCCAGTACCGCTACTTGCACATTCAACTTCTGCACATCTATCACCCCAGTGTTTAATTTGCCATACTGTAATTATTTCGCCACCATGGCCTATTTATTGCCCTACCCCCCTTATCCTACCTCATTTGCACACACTGTATATAGACTTTTTCTATTGTATTATTGAATGTATGTTTGTTTGTTCCATGTGTAACTCTGTGTTGTTGTTTGTGTCGCACTGCTTTGCTTTATCTTGGCCAGATCGAAGTTGTAAATGAAAACTTGTTCTCAAATAGCCTACCTGGTTAAATAAAGGTTAAATAAAAAAATTCAATGTAATGGTCTGATAACGGGTTTTCAATATGCATACAAAGAAGGGCATTCTACGAGTACGGCCTTAGCACAAAGACAGATGAATGGTTAAAGAGTATGGATGACAGGAAGTTAGTTGGTGCAGTGCTGCTAGATTTCAGTGCTGCTTTTGATGTAATTGATCATGAACTGTTACTAGGTAAACTCAAATGTTATGTTTTTAAGTCTGCAGCTCTATCCTGGATGGAAAGCTATCTATTAGGAAGATTGCAAAAAGTGTTATTTAATGGTACCTTTTCAAACAGTAAAGATATACTTCCTCAAGGAAGCTGCCTAGGCCCACTTGTATATCTTTACTAATGATTTACCTTCGGTTATGAACAAAGCAAGAGTGATCATGTATGCTGATGACTCTACAATATTGCACAGCATCAGAATGTAATGAGCTAACAGATGTACTGAGTAGTGAACTAAGAATGGTGTTTGAGTGGGTTGATATGAATAAATTGGTGTTGACCATGTACAGCAAGTGAAAAAAACAAAACTACTAGGCGTCATGGTCAGAACACATAGATAATATTGTTGTTAAGATGGGTAAGGGAGTTGGTGTTACAAGAAAATGTTCAGAGTATGTAACATATAGCACTGAATCAGGTGATTCAATCCTTGGTCCTATCACACTTAGAGTACTGTCCAGTTATATGGTCAATCCTTGGTCCTATCACACTTAGAGTACTGTCCAGTTATATGGTCAATCACTGGTCCTATCACACTTAGAGTACTGTCCGGTTATATGGTCAATCACTGGTCCTATCACACTTAGCGTACTGTCCAGTTATATGGTCAATCCCTGGTCCTATCACACTTAGAGTACTGTCCGGTTATATGGTCAATCCCTGGTCCTATCACACTTAGAGTACTGTCCAGTTATATGGTCAATCCCTGGTCCTATCACACTTAGAGTACTGTCCGGTTATATGGCCAATCCCTGGTCCTATCACACTTAGAGTACTGTCCAGTTATATGGTCAATCCCTGGTCCTATCACACTTAGAGTACTGTCCGGTTATATGGTCAATCCCTGGTCCTATCACACTTAGAGTACTGTCCAGTTATATGGTCAATCCCTGGTCCTATCACACTTAGAGTACTGTCCAGTTATATGGTCAATCCCTGGTCCTATCACACTTAGAGTACTGTCCAGTTATATGGTCATCTGCAGCAAAGAAAGATATAAAAAAGCTCCAAATGGCTCAGAACAGGGCTGGCAGATTAGCTCATCATTGCTCTATTTGTACGAATATTATCCAAATGCATCAGATTCTCTCATGGCTTCACGTCTAAAACAAATTACTATCCAGTCTTCTGATTTTCTTTAGGAATGTAATATTAAAAACAACTTTTTCAGTCCAGTTAAGCAACACGCATAACCACCAAAGCAAACACGTAAATGAACGGCATCCAAGACAACCCAAGCCAAGGACAAATCGCCTTGAAACTACAGTTTATACAGAGCCATAGCTGAATTGAACTCTTCACCAATCCATGTTTCTCAGGAAAAAAGTAAACCTACATTCAAGAAGAAAAAAAAAATCTAAATGCCATAGACCAAATGACTGGACAGGAAATAGAAAGCATCAACTGAATGTTAAATGTGTTTCCTGTCAGGTATTTTAAATTGTCTGTATTGTCTACTTGCTAAATGTTTGAAAAGTCTTAATTTGTAATTGTTTATAATGTCTTATTAATTGATGTTGGACCCCAGGAAGATTAGCTAACGTTACGGCGTCAGCTAATGAGGATCCTAATAAAAATTCACAAATTCTTCGGTCCAACTCATCCCAAACCATCTCAATTGGGTTGAGGTCAGGTAATTGTGGAGGCCAGGTCATGTGATGCAGCACTCAATCACTCTCCTTCTTGGTCAAATAGCCTTTACACAGCCTGGAGGTGTGTTGTGTCATTGTCCTGTTGAGAAAAGCAAATGGCCTTCTAGGCAGAGCAACAAAGAAAAAGCCATATCTCAGACTGGCCAATAAAAAAAAAAGATTAAGATGGGAAAAATAACACAGACACTGGACAGAGGAATTCTTCCTAGAAGGCCAGCATTCCGGAGCCGCCTCTTCACTGTTGACGTTGAGACTGGTGTTTTGTGGGTACTATTTAATGAAGCTGCCAGTTGAAGACTTGTGAGGCGTCTGTTTCTCAAACTACACACTCTAATGTACTTGTTCTCTTGCTCACTTGGGCACTGGGGCCTCCCACTCTCTTTCTATTCTGGTTAGAGCCAGTTTGCACTGTTCTGTGAAGGGAGTAGTACGAGATCTTCAGTTTCTTGGCAATTTCTCGCATGGAATAGCCTTAATTTCTCAGAACAAGAATAGACTGACGACCGTTCCACAGGTGCATGTTCATTAATTGTTTATGGTTCATTGAACAAGCATGGGAAACAGTGTTTAAACCCTTTACAATGAAAAACTGTGAAGTGATTTCGATTTTTACAAATTATTTTTGAAAGACAGGGTCCTGAAAAAGGGACGTTTCTTTTTTTGCTGAGTTTATTTGCCTTAATTTCTCAAAAGTAGACTCTTAGCTTTGACACCAAATCTGATGTGCTCATATGAACTTTGTTAGTGCTCATGTTTTTTTTTTTACATGAAAATTCCCCAGACAGTCTGAATTCTATAACACTGTAGAGATGGAGACAGAAAGAGACAGAGCCTCTGATGTCTGTGAGTCTACCGGTGTGTGTGTGTTTTGTTTGTGTGTATAGCTTTGGGAGGATCCCCTGTTTCATGTTTCTTATAGCAGGATTTGTTTTTGACAATTAAACAAACAGTATCCAGTGCAATACCATGGCTGTTCTATGAGGCTTCGGGGTTCCACTCCTACAAAGTGTAAACTGGGTTACTCAGTGTGCATAGAAGGAACCTGGAGTTCACCACACTACATCACAGTGAAAAGAGGCCTGAACAACCCAGTGTCTGTCACAGTCTGTCACGGCTCAACAGATGTACCTTCCTTCGCAAAATGAGCTCCTGGAAAGTTGTCAGCACAGCATAACAGTGCTGCCTGCCAGACTGACTGCTGCTGTTCGCTGGAGTTTGGCATCTGTGGTTCTCAGGGGGACATACAGTGCATTCGGAAAGTATTCAGACCCATTTACTTTTTCCATATTTTATTACGTTGCAGCCTTATTCTAAAATGGATTAAATAAAAATCCTCATCAATCTACACACAATAACCCATAAAGATAAAGCGAAAAACAGATTCACATTTATTTAAAATAAGGAACAGAAATACCTTATTTACATAACGATATTCAGACCCTTTGATATGAGACTCGAAATTGAGCTCAGGTGGATCCTGTTTTCATTGATCATCCTTGAGATGTTTCTACAACTTGATTGGAGTCCACCTGTGGTAAATTCAATTGATTGGACATGATTTGGAAAGGCACACACCTATCTATAAGGTCCCACAGTTGACAGTGCATAACAGAGCAAAAACCAAGCCATGCAGTCGAAGGAATTGTCCGTAGAGCTTAGAGACAGGATTGTTTCGAGGCAAAGATCTGGGGAAGGGTATCAAAACATTTCTGCAGCATTGAAGGCCCCCAAGAACACAGTGGCTTCCATCATTCTTAAATGGAAGAAGTTTGGAACCTCCAAGACTCTTCCTAGAGCTGGCCACCCAGCCAAACTGAGCAATCGGGCCTTGGTGAGGGAGGTAACCAAGAACCCGATGGTCACTCTGACAAAGCTCTAGACTTCCTCTGTGGAGATGGGAGAACCTTCCAGAAGGACAACAATCTCTGCAGCACTCCACCAATCAGGCCTTTATGGTAGAGTGGCCAGATGGAAGCCACTCCTCAGTAAAAGGCACATGACAGCCCGCTTGGAGTCTCAGATCATGGGAAACAACATTCTCTGGTCTGATGAAACCAAGATTGAACTATTTGGCCTGAATGCCAAGCGTCACGTCTGGAGGAAACCTGGCATCATCCCTACGGTGAAGCATGGTGGTGGCAGCATCATGCTGTGGAGATGTTTCTCGGCAGCAGGCACTGGGAGACTTGCCAGGATCAAGGGAAAGATGAACGGAGCAAAGTACAGAGAGATCCTTGATGAAAACCTGCTCCAGAGCGCTCAGGACCTCAGACTGGGGAGAATGTTCACCTTCCAACAGGACAATGACCCTAAGCACACAGCCAAGACAACACAGAAGTGGATTTGGGACAAGTCTCTGAATGTCCTTGAGTGGCCCAGCCAGATTCCGGTCTTGAACCCGATCAAACAGCTCTGGAGAGACCTGAAAATAGCTGTGCAGCAACGCTCCCCATCCAACCTGACAGAGCTTGAGAGGATCTGCAGAGAAGAATGGGAGAAACTCCCCAATACAGGTGTGCCAAACTTGTAGCATCATACCCAAGAAGACTCAAGGCTGTAATTTCTGCCAAAGATGCTTCAACAAAGTACTGAGTAAAGTGTCTGAATACGATATAAAAAAAGTGGAAACATTTCTAAAGATCTGTTTTTGTTTTGTCATTATGGGGTGTTGTGTGTAGATTGAGGGGGGGAAATGATTTAATCAATTTTAAAATAAGTCTGTAACGTAACAAAATGTGGAAAAAGTAAAGGGGTCTGAATACTTTCCGAATGCAGTGTATACTGAGAGGGAAGTTGAGGTGTGCTCTTGTTTAAAAATGTGTATCCGTTTCTAAACGGGTGCTGTGTGTATGCATTTATAAACGTGTGTGTTTGCGTGAGCAGGTAGGGCAGCTCTACATTAATAATGACCTGTCAGTGTGTGTTTTCGCCCGACAGTGGAAGCGATTAAGTCTGACTTGCTCTGCATGTGACAGTCTGAGCCACACATTAAATACGTCAAACAAAAAGCACCGCTTTCATTTTTCCACTGCAACACTTCATGAATTCATAAACCCCCTCACCTACCTCATCCCCCCCATCAAACACACTTTTCACACCCTTCCTCTCAACCAACTCTCACTCTTAAGAACAGTACATTTTGGTTGTCATTTACGATTATTTAATATATTATACAAGTAACAATGATTATACTAAGATTGATTGTTGACATCTGTGGCCTCTGCGCAGTGTGCAATTTTCTATTGGCAGAAAAACACCAAAATCTTATTCTACCCAAGGTTTGAATTGCGTGCAATACTATTCTTAATGGACCATTATAAACTGGGTGGTTTGAGCACTGAATGCTGATTGGCTGACAGCCGTAGTACATCAGACCGTATACCACGGGTATGACAAAACATGTATTTTTACTGCTCTGTTTACATTTGTAACAAGTTTACAATAGCAATAATGCACCTCTGAGGTTTGTGGTATATGGCCAATATACCACGGCTAAGGGTTGTATCCAGGCACTCCTCGTTGCGCCGTGTGTAAGAACAGCCCTTAGCTGTGGTATATTGGCCGTATACCACACCTCCTCGTGCTTTATTGCTTAACTAACTACATGATCCAATCCATTACTCACTTAATCAGTGGGCCTGGTACACTGATAGTCATTGAGAGAGTTGTCAGACCTACTAGGCAGTATAGCACCCCATGGGCAGACCACAGCAGGACCATAATAGATGAATAAACCACTACCTTCCACAGACTCCCTGCCTCTACAGACGCACAAACCACACTACTTCTACGGACCCACAGACCCCCCCACCTCAACAGACACCCATGCCTCTACAGATCCCCCTGTCTCTACAGACCACAGACCCCCTGCCTCTACAGATCCCCCTGTCTCTACAGACCACAGACCCCCTGACTCTAGAACCAGACCACCCTACCTCTACAAACCCACAGACTCCCCTTCCTCTAAAGACCCACAGACCACACTACCTCTACGGACCCACAGACCCCCATACCTTGACAGACACCCATGCCTCTACAGACTCCCCTGCCTCTACAGACCCAGAGACGCCCCTGCCCACAGAACCCCATCCTCTACAGACCCCCTGACTCTAGACCCAGACCACCCTACCTCTACAGACCCCCGTGCCTCTACAGACCCCATGCCTCCACAGACCCCCTTGCCTCCACAGACCCACAGACCCCCTTGCCTCTACAGACTCCCCTTGCCTCTACAGACCCCCTTGCCTTTATAGACCCACAGACTCCCTGCCTCTACAGACGCACAAACCACACTACTTCTACGGACCCACAGACCCCCC
This sequence comes from Salvelinus fontinalis, assembly GCF_029448725.1. NCBI lineage: Eukaryota > Metazoa > Chordata > Actinopteri > Salmoniformes > Salmonidae > Salvelinus > Salvelinus fontinalis. The sequence continues at coordinate 40,751,663 of NC_074685.1, forward strand.
CACCTCAACAGACACCCATGCCTCTACAGATCCCCCTGTCTCTACAGACCACAGACCCCCTGCCTCTACAGATCCCCTTGCCTCTACAGACTCCCTTATTCTAGACCCAGACCCCCCTGCTTCCACAGACCCACAGACCTCCCTCCCTCTACAGACTCCCTTGCCTCTACAGACCCACAGACCCCCCTCCCTCTACAGACCCCCTTGCCTCTACAGATCCACAGACCCCCTTGCCTCTACAGACCCACATACCCCCCCCCCCCTCTACAGACCCCATGCCTCCACAGACCCCCTTGCCTTTATAGACCCACAGACCCCCTTGCCTCTACAGACTCCCCTTGCCTCTACAGACTCCCTGCCTCTACAGACCCACAGACCCTCCTGCCTCTACAGACCCACAGCCTCTACAGGCCACCCTGCCCCTGTTAAAAAAAACATTTTGAGGCAGTGCTTGTTGTTTTTTGCCACCGGCACTCACCCAAAGTGTATAGTTTAATTGAATTCCAAACAAAAATGAAAGGGAAGATATAGAAAACCTTGCAGAGAGCATATCCAACTGACAATCTCTAGAATTATTTTTACTATTGGAACCAAGTCTTAAAAAGAACTGATGTTGGAAAAAGATGGAGGGAAAGTTGGAGCATAACTAAGGAAATTAAAGTGTAAGCTAATGTATTACACAAGAGACAAAATTCAGAAATTCTACAGCACGATGGCAGAGTCACGTCTTAAGTGTAAAACTAATAATGACTCAATAATCAATGTTTTCTGGGATTACTATAAAGTCTGGAAGTTGTGGGCGGAGCTAGAAAGTTGGCTGTCATGTAAACATACTTTTAATCCGTCTGTCTGCATATTTCAAGACATGGTATATGGGGGTGTAGTGAGATACCCAATAGTTTGGACGATTCTCTTTTCATCACACATCTTGAAAAAACATATACTAAAAACTTTGAAATCAATAAATCCGCCATCATTAACACAATGGAAAAATCTAATGATTTATTATTTAAATATTGAAAGTGCGTGGTCTACTGAGAGAAACAACATGATGCAGTTTCAGGCCATGTGGTGGAAAGTGATGCAGCGCTGGAGATGGGGGTGTGTGCTAGTGGGTCTGGGCAGGTGGAATACAGTTGATGTTTGTATGATGTTGTCGTTTGTATGTGTATGTGTATGTTTTGTATTGTTAATAAAATATATAATCGTACAAAAAAAATCTTGAATTCCAAACAAAATCTCTGTTGCCTAGGAGGGTGTCCTGTATGGCAGAGGTGGCCTTTAGGGGTGACTTCAAATGCTTCATTAATGCTTCCGTCCTGCATAGCTGAATAAAGGACAGGATGAATGGATGACATTTACTAAATGAGTGGAGAGAGTTAAGTGGGGGTGTACCACAGAGATGTGTCTTGGGGCCGTTGCCACTCTATGGCCTATAGACCTCGGTCTGTGTCCCACCCTGGTTTTCTTCCATTGACCTCTGAGACTGAGGGTTCCTATGGGGCCTAGAGCTTGGCCTGGTTGCAGGCCTCTTTCTGCTCTGCTCTCGGAGTGAAATGTCAGTCAGGGGGTCTGGTGACGAAGACCACAGAGAGGGGTCAATCCCACCATTTGAATGTTCCACAGAGAGAGAGAGACAGAGACCGAGAGAGAGAGAGAGAGAGAGAGAGAGAGAGAATCCCCACTGTCAGGGCGATAGGACAGAGAGATCCTGAAAAGCAGCTCTGCTCTCCAAAAGCCAGGCAGGGCCACCACCCTGTAGCGCTGCAAAGAGCAGCAACACAATGCCTGGCTCAGCACAGAAATAATTCCTGTGTTAGAGCCTGTGTGAGTGTGTGTGTGTGTGTGTATGTCAGAGAGGGTGTGAGAGATTCTTTTAACCTTTGTGTGTCTTTGTCTGTCTGTGAATAGGTGTGTAAAAATAGTATTTCATACAGTGCGTGTGACCTTGCACGTCTGTCTATGTGTGTGTAAGTGCCTTTCTATAGCTCTCCTCCTCGTCTCCTGACCTTGTATCTGTGTGTATGTAGGTATGTTTGTGTCAGTGACAGAGTACTCTACTCTCATGCAGTATTGAGTGGGTTCCAACCTAGACACCTCATCCTCTTTGCCCATTCGGCTCAACCCTCCAATCTCCTGGCTGTATCGGCTAGGGTTCAAACCTCCCCCCAACGCTATCCTGGGCCGTTTATCTTAATTCCACCATTGAACAAAATGCTTCTGAGAAATGCAGTCGATGGCGTGTCATTGCAGAAGGGCCAAAGACAGAGGACTCCATTTGTTGTTGAGTGTTTTTTTCTCCTTCTGAAAATGTATTCAGTCTTTCTAAGCCCCACTGATCCCTCCCTCTCTCTGCAGCTCTCTGATGTGTGAGGGAGGGAGAGTCCCAGGTGGCTAGTCCAAGGTTAACGGACACCTAGACTGGGTTTAAGCTCTCCATTCTATGCTCACCATCGTGGAGATCAAACTTAGGCTACGTCTCTCTGCTCCCTCTGTACTAACATCCTACTATTCTAAAAAAATGCTCACTATGCTCCTGAGATCCAGACTAAACCACTTGTTATCTACTGGTGGCCTTCTGCAAAACAGATCCAGAACAGGTCAGTCCCGCAGTCAGAACCAAAACCAGTCCATCTCTGGAACTTCCACATCACCCCTGAATAACCGATTATGTGATCCATAATGTCGAATTTAAACCTCAGACCACAAACCATACCCAAACTTCTCACAGTCTCGTTAAAGCAGCATAATAGTCTGATTTATCAAATTCTGTGAGAACAGGCACTTTGAATATGGTTAGTGCTATCCGGGATCCTTGGGACATCCTGACCCTAAACCCTAACCGTTGTAAACTTCAGCGGTATGATATCAGTTAGAACTTCCCAAGGATTCCATTTAGACTTTTCCATTTGAATAATCAGAAAGTTCTTACAATACTACTTCCTTTGGGGGGGTTAGAGGTTTAATTAGATGTTACTACCATAGTAACAGTATACAGTACTGTTATTATTCTGAAACCGTGTCATACGGAATCCAATCCAACATTTTGCACAATGTCCTCCTCAAATGGAGACGCAGTGCAGTCCTCCTCCAATGGAGACTCAGTGCAGTTCTCCTCCAATGGAGACGCAGTGCAGTTCTCCTCCAATGGAGACGCAGTGCAGTTCTCCTCCAATGGAGACTCAGTGCAGTCCTCCTCCAATGGAGACGCAGTGCAGTCCTCCTCCAATGGAGACTCAGTGCAGTTCTCCTCCAATGGAGACGCAGTGCAGTTCTCCTCCAATGGAGACGCAGTGCAGTTCTCCTCCAATGGAGACGCAGTGCAGTTCTCCTCCAATGGAGACTCAGTGCAGTCCTCCTCCAATGGAGACTCAGTGCAGTTCTCCTCCAATGGAGACGCAGTGCAGTTCTCCTCCAATGGAGACGCAGTGCAGTTCTCCTCCAATGGAGACGCAGTGCAGTTCTCCTCCAATGGAGACTCAGTGCAGTCCTCCTCCAATGGAGACTCAGTGCAGTTCTCCTCCAATGGAGACTCAGTGCAGTTTTCCTCCAATGGAGACTCAGTGCAGTCCTCCTCCAATGGAGACTCAGTGCAGTCCTCCTCCAATGGAGACTCAGTGCAGTCCTCCTCCAATGGAGACTCAGTGCAGTTCTCCTCCAATGGAGACTCAGTGCAGTTCTCCTCCAATGGAGACTCAGTGCAGTTCTCCTCCAATGGAGACTCAGTGCAGTTCTCCTCCAATGGAGACTCAGTGCAGTTCTCCTCCAATGGAGACTCAGTGCAGTTCTCCTCCAATGGAGACTCAGTGCAGTTCTCCTCCAATGGAGACTCAGTGCAGTTCTCCTCCAATGGAGACTCAGTGCAGTCCTCCTCCAATGGAGACGCAGTGCAGTCCCGTTCTAAACATAGATGGATGTAACGCAGAACTTGAGCACCGCTTGGTGGAAAAGAAAATAATGGCAGTGCTTTGCTTTTCATCTGTCTTTTTTTTCTCACTAAGAGTGTGTTGTCAAAGTGTGGCCCCTAGGTGTTAGCCAGTAGCTATTCTATTCTGGTTCTAGCAGACGGGTGAAAACTGGAAACCTGACTGTACAATCTTTGATTCTACCAAAAATGGCGACAAACCATCACACCACTAGAAGCGGAAAGGCCAAAGTATGTTACATTGTCACTGTTTGGATTAAATGTGGCTGTAGCATCATGTACCAGGACCAGGATTGCCTAACACTGGAATACAGTACCCGTAATGCTCTGTGGAAAATATCCTTATTAATACAGTGACCAACCCTTGAGTTGACTACCCTGATATATATAAATATCATCATCATCAATATTCTACTTCCTCTTTCCTCTCTTTCCTAATAAATTCCCTGGGCAAAGTTGGTCATATCTACTACACGCCACACCACTATACAAAGTACACTAACGTCTCTACATACAAAATCACATTGTGGGTGACACTATCAAACAAATCTTACCTGCAGCGAATGAACAACACTGTGGGTGACAATCAAAATAAATAATGTGAACAATATTGAATGGAATGACTAATCACTCAGTGATATGGAGTAAATAGCAGGAGCTTAGAGCTACGTAGAAGAAACTGGCAGAGGCATTGGCTGTGCTGTATGTTGAGGCACCCGTAGGGAAGCAGCTAACTAGCAGACAATCATTCTGTCAATGAGCAGAGCGCTATCCTGTCCTGACAGGATAGTCTCTGCTCAGGAACTCACTGTTCCGTTTTTCCTCTCTGGGATTTCACCATAGCCCCTGGAAATGCATTCCAAACACAGTTTACACACAGTTTACACACAGTTTACACACACACACACACACACACACACACACACAACCTAAAGTCAGAAGGCAGACCTGCTGCCTGTGACTTAGTACACTCTTCTCACATTGCAAATATATCTGCTGCAATTACGATTGGCACCACACATTGATAGGACAATGTACTATAACTCAACAGTGATATACCAGAAATGCCAAAGATTTGAGAAAAAAGCTTGAGTCATGTCCATGTCAACCTCTCAGCTTGAGGTCCAAGATTCCACTCCATTCTTCTTCCCTGGCCCATCAGATCAGGATGACCCAGATCACTCAACACTGACAGGATGGAACGCAGATCCACTCTGCCAGTCATATAAATTATTCAGAACAAGAAGATAAGGGCATCCTCACACTGACTACTTCATAATATATCAGACTGCTTTGTGGGTGCTTTAATTTATGCACTAAAACCAGGATTATGTCTTTTAAGTAGGCATATGATTGTGTATTAGGACCACCAGGGCTGACAGACACTGAGCAACCACATACAGTATATTTTATGATTTATAATATATAATACTTAAGACTTTACAAAATATCCAGTAGAGGGCACTCTGACAACAGTTATCTGTATAAAGTCAACCTTGGCTGTATATATTTCAAATAAACCTAAATACAAATGTATACGCCTATTGTATTTGGTCGGAGCATTGTTATAAACGGTTTTATTGTATTGGTCAGCTCTGACCAGCCCAAAATGCTTTACAGATTGTTGCCACAAGGGGCACTTTCCATTGAAATCCTTCTTGTTGAAAGAATGACGTAGCTAATTCCATGCGCGAGGAGGTGCAGTTGTGCATCATGCCGAGGACGCGCGGTGCCAAGGCAGCGCTCCTGTGTTGGACTCTCCGCTCAGTGAAAATAGCTTGGAGACCGACAGAAACAGTTTCACACATCGATGTGTGTGCCACAAATCTGGTCTCGTACCTCCAACGAATTCATCTTACAGACACATGTGAGCCAAGAATACAGGAATAATCGAGGGAGACGCGTTGGTTTCTGGCTAGTTAATTTTTTTAAACATTTTTTATAACGAGTGAAATCACTGCTGGTCACGAAATGTCTGGGAAAATAGAGAGTAAGCAAGGTAAGCAGCCCAGCCGACTGGCCTCTCATCATACCCCTGCATAAAGTCAGGTACTGTGATATCACACATTGGGGATGGGTAGGCCCAGTTTGAAAGTCTCGTTCAGGGGTCTTCAAATTTTGTCCGGCACACAGGACAAGCTTTTTTGCTAGCCGTGCTTGTGTGTAGGAGATTGGTCTTCTGTCTTATCCAGTCGAACAAACGGGTGCTCCATGCTAAAGATGTGTGAGTCGGGATAGCGGCGTAGAAAAGCTAGCTAGTTAGCCAACATTCCAGCTAGCCAGTGCGAGCTCTTTACCTTATCCTAAGCAGCAAGCTTATATTTGGCTAAGTAGTCGAAGTAATGACTGTAAACATTCGTTCTCAGCTTCATCGATTTACCATTTCTCATTTTCAGATGTTTCAAACCTAAGGTTAGCTTAGCCCGTTGAAGAAGTTATCCGATGCCTGGATGGATGATAAAAACAGTGGGACCACAGCTGGCAAGCGTGTCTCGTGTGGTAGCCAATTACCTTGCAAGCTGGCTCAGTAACTTTAGCGCACTCAATTTAACCCACCAGCTGTAACTGGGGTTTCAATCAAATCGGAGTAATATCACACACTCCCTGTGTTGTCAAATTGACTTTCCATTGTGAACGTGGCATATCTGTTTTTCGAGCACTGTCTGGCACGCTATTGACGGTATATCCACATTGGGATGAAAACTTTAACAGTATGCAATATAAAGCATACACACGGTGTTCAGTGCAATGGGATGTAAACAGAGGGGGGTCTGACGCCGCTTTTGAAACTATTTCCCTACTAGTATCACACCCCTCCAGCTGTCTCCCGGTTTCGCCTCAACCTTGGGCGGTGATGCCTGCAGCTCACTGGGCGGGGTGTGAGTGTTGTCCATGGAGAGAGTACTCCAAACAGACGTAAAGTTTCTGATTGTTGGTCAATTAGTTGTTATGGCAGTAGCCATGGATTGGCTGAGCTGCCGTGATGTGGGCACACAGAGAGAGTATGACTTTAAAGGTCGTGTTTTGCACACAAATAAACTATAGTAATTGTTTTCTGTCCTATGAGTGAATACCGTAAGTGGGGGGCTGTCTTGCTGGTCTCTTGGGCTTTTTCTACCTGCTCGTGTTTACCGGGTCACCTGTTTGAGCGTCACTTTCTGTTCCACGTGTGCCCATCGATCCCAGACACTGTATGTCCCCCCCAGGGAAGAGCAACAGACTATGCTGGAAACGGGGACTAGGCCTGGCCCGTGCACCATGGAAACAATGGAGGCAGATGCACACCAGTGGCATAAGGACTGGGTGTGTAGCAGAGCTGGTGAAAACTAAGCATATGTTTTGTTTGAGAGATAATTTAAAGGAAGTGTCATGGTTAAGAGGAGATCATTTAACCAATAACATGACAGCAGTACTTGAACTGAAGCAGATAGGAAGCGTGTGTGCTTACATATGACACTGGGGTATTTTGCACAGTGTCCTGCTGCTGCTGTCTCAGGCCCAGTGGGGAGAAACACCATCACCTGTTTGGAAATGTTCTGTGTTTTTGTCTGCTGAAGGCACTAGGGATGGCATCCAGAGGGTGGCTGTCCTGACTGCAACCCAATCTTACACACACACACCACCCGTTCACTAGGAGGGCTTCAACAGTAACAAATGCTGTGCCTCTGGTGTCGCCCAAAAGCTAACAACAGCCGGAAGCCAATCTCACATCCTAGTGTTTTCCTCCCACAGTGAGAAAATTAACTGGGTGGAGGAAGAATTAAGTGTGTGTGTGTTTGTTGTGTTCTACTTATTTCTATTTCTTGTGTGTTTTTGTTGTACTCAACTTTAAAAAAATGCAGTACTGCATTGTTGGCAAAGAGCGAGCAAGAAATGCATTGCACTGTACTGGTGCACGTGACAATAAAACTTGAAACTTGTCTTAGCACGCAGAAGAATGTAGGGTAAACTGATGAAGGAAAGGGGTCCTCAAGGCCGTTTTGAAGTGCTTTCGAATGAATGGGGATGCTGCGTGTGTGTGACGGCCTGTTGATTTGAACTTTTTGCAACGGTAAATGTTTGTTGCTGTGACCGTTGTTCTTAAGGATATATTTTTAGTTTGTAAAATTTAAACAACTTCTATCCCTGGGGTGGAGGGGAACAGTGAAATAGGCCAGCAAGGGATTTCAACATCTTTCACTATTTAAAGAGACTTGTAGTTTGGGTCCAGTTTGTCACAGACTAGGTGGGGGTGGTGAGCAGCATTGGGCTGGACCATTGGTTTGACTCTATCTAGGAGTGGGTTGTTTCAGGCTATTTCCCTCATAGAGACAGCTGATATGAGTGGGTAGTAGGACTGGGAATTGCCAGTGACTTCACCATACGATATTATCATGATACTTAGGTGCCGATATAATATGTACTGCGATTCTATATGTATTGCGATTCGATAATGTGAGTTTATTGCGATTTGATATTCCAAACATATTGCTCATATATCTGCTACATCCACCACTACCCCCCAGGCTTTATAATTAGCTCAGTGACTTGTCTCTGATTGGACATAGCCAATGGAGCAGCCGGCCTCAGCGGAACATCGGTTCCTTATTTTAGCCACTCTGCCTGCCTTACCCCCAGCTGTGTGTGTGTGTGTGTGTGTGTGTGTGTGTGTGAACGCGCACACGCCTTACAGACCAGGCCACAAGTCGTCTGGATGAGCAGGTAGCACAGCGACTGCTGACTGCATTAAAAAAAATCATTTACAGATCTTTTGCCTCTTTGCTGCACTATATAGACAGACACAGACAGTATTCTCCCATCTCTAGTGTTCTACAAACTAACAGGGTACAGAGTAGAGTATCTGTTATTGTTATGACCAGAGTCATGTATTTAGAAGCTCTGGTTATGACTATAAGGTGTCTCACAGGGTTCATCTACATTTTGCTGACTACCAGACTCCTTAGCTATAAGCCCTGGTGCTGCAATGTTGAGGTTTGGTGGAAATTAAGTATTTTTACTCACCCTTGGAATGAGACTTGCATTTACTCTATAGACCTACGTGGGCTGTAATTATGTGTTTAGGAGCGCACAAGTGTGTTGAGGGAGACAGAGAGGGCGGAGACTGGAAGCCTGGTGGGAATGGAGTTACAAACAAATGGATGGAGGAGAGCGATGCAGAGCTGAATACTACATTGGAGGAAAGCAGACTTTCTCCAACAGAACATTTTCATGGCCAAAATGTTTTCTAGTAGCTACTGAAGGATGCACTCACTGTTGCATTTCTGGCATCAGTTGTGGAGCCCTATAATAAATGTTTCCAGGAGTCACAACCATCTTCTCTTTATGGAACCACTCTTGTACAGAAACTATTTAGCACTGAAGTGACTTCTCACACGGTTGTGCAACATCCAGCATCCACCCTTGTACCTGTTTCAGTGACTTCCTGGTTCTCCGGGGTGTTCTGGCATCTGATGCAGCAGGGAAAGTAATTTGATCACTGTGTTTACATCATGGACCCGGTCCTTGCGACCCCTGTGGTCTAAATGTCAATCAATATTCAATCAAGCCTTCTCTGGACGTCACTGATACAGACGGTCATGGACTAGCTTACTTTAGTGATGATTGTTCTGACTTGTTTATTGAGAAACACTGCTGAAGGAGACGAGAGTACGTGACTGCAGACATATTTCTCAAGACTTTAACTAGATTATTCTTCAACCTCTTGTGATTGGAGGAAACTTTTGATCCAGCTCATCGTTAAGCCTGCTCTATTTTTGATATTTCCGCCCATGTTATGTGGTCTGAGTCAAGCAGAGTCATGGGACGCCAGTTCAGTGACTGATTAATATGACTGACAGTCATAGACAGAAGATTGGCCAATTCACATTCTAAAGGAACTGTGGAGTTCATCACACAGCGGCGGCTTGACTGTAAACAACAGTTGTGAAATAATTTCTACTCTGTAAATTGGTTGGTGATCATCATCTAGCCTAGGTTGCCTACATTCCATTGAGGTGGCTGCAAACAGTGGTTGGACAGAACAAGTTCACAGTTGAATCAAACTGGACGACCTGGACCAAGTGTCTGATCAGAGGACTTCAGGTCTCCTGGATGGGAAACTTAAGCTGGAAGAGCCAAGGCTCTTCTGAAGATACAGAGTCCTTTTCACAGGGAGAACTAGATGAGGAACAGCCAGGTAAACCAACACACATGGTCGCATCAACAGGTATGGCTGTCATTTGACGACTACAGTGACATGTATGGTTAAATTATGTTTCCGTTTCAAGAGTTTGGCGGTACTGAACACAAGACAAACTCACTGCACATTTATCTGGTACTGTATATAGCTTGATTCTTGTGTATTTTATTCCTTGTTTGACTATTTTTACATACTTTTTTTTAGAACTCTGCATTTTTGGGAAGGGCTCTTAAGCAAGTCTTTCATGGCAAATTCTACACCCGTTGTATTTGGCTCACGTGACAAATAAAACTAGATTTGATTTGAAACTCTGACTGACCGTGTTTCATATTGGAATGTTTTTGCTATCTATATTAAATGGTTGTTGAATGGTTTTATTTGACCTGACAAGTGAGGCAGGTAGCCTAGCGGTTAAGAGCGTTGGGCCAGTAATATAAATGTCACTGGTTCGAATCCCCGAGCCGACTATACAACAAAAAAAAAGTTACCTTGAGCAAGGCACTTAATCCTAATTGCTCCTGTAAATTGCTTTGGAAAAGTGTCTGCTAAATGACTTAAATATAAAGCCAAAATGAAAAATTCTTCACCATTTCACCTCAGCAGGCCTATTTGTTCTTGCGCTAAATGTATCCATGCTTGCATTTGTTTTCTTTTTTGGGGGATGGATGGACAAACCTGGCTCTTGTGTTCTTTTCTTCTCAAAGACCAGCCTGTCAAAGCCATCCTGTTTTAGAGCTTTTATGTAAAGAAAAATAGAAGTGCTGGCAGAAATGAAGCGCTGGGGACATTCCTCCCTAGGTTTTTTATGTAGTGTGGCTTTTGTGAAGGTGCTCATTTGCTGTGCTGAAGTCTAGGGTGGACCCAGCCAGCCAGAGGAGGCCACTAGCCACAGCTCTCTACAGCCTGCCCAGACTAGACTGCATGGGCCTAGGCTCTCACCCCTGAGTTGTCTCACTGTTTCATCTGTACATCCACCAACTTCAGAAACTGTTTTTTTGGGGGGTAAAATTTTGGTTAGGCTATTCCAAAAAATATAAACTGAAAACCATTGATTTCGCTTGTTCTTGGTCAATTTTGTTTGGGGAGTCTCAAACTACTAGCCGGTGGCCTTGTCGATCTGTGCCATGTGAAAAGTAGCAGGAACATTTACAATATTTAGCGTTAGCCACATTAGCCCTATTTATTTAGCTTTGTAATCACTGCCTATTCGGCTCAGCCAGTTAGCAGTGTGTGAACCGAGAGACCCAGGTGTGCTGCTAGGCTTGCACAGAGAGAAGAGAGGCTCCGTGATTGAGGTGGTTGAGTCCATCGTGTAATTACATAGCACAGAGTGGCGTAATGCCAGGTTTTGAAAACACGCCGTGCGCCATCGAGCCTAATGAAACTTTGCTGCTGCGTTTAACCTGGCAGGTGGAAAAGAGTGTCTGAGGACCCCAGTTTGTGTGTGTGTGTGCGTGCCCATCGTGGCCTGTGCAGTCACCTCAGCTGTGGTGATGAGGCTAATTGGGGCTCAGCAGTGTGTGAGTAATAGTCTGTGTCAGACAGACTGGTGGGAGATCTGAAAACCCGCTAGCTAGTACAGTAGTTAGACAGTCACTATAGGCCTCACTGCAACCAAAGTTGAGCCACGCAGCAGTACAGGTGGGTCCCTGCCTGCGAATATCTTGCATAACCACTAATTCACTTTGTGCTTTTTGCTCAGGAAATGTTACCATCTCTATCACTTTTGAACTTTGCCACTCTGTCTTTGGATAATCAGTCATTTACTTGGTTTGGGTGCACATTGAGTGCGCACATCCTCTGACTGTACAAAACATGAGTTGAGTTGCACCCCCCTTTGCCCTCAGAACAGCCTCAATTCGCCGGGGTCTTGGAATCTACAACGTAGGGCTGGGCGACATGGCAGATAAATTATTACGATATCTATATATTTTTTTTCATTCGATAACGATAATTATCACAATATTAATCAAATAATGTTTAAAAGGTGCATATCTGCTTCAAACTCAAGAATGCCTGAACAAACTGGTTAGAGCGTTGGGCCAGTAACCGAAAGGTTGCTAGATCAAATCTCCGAGCTGACAAGGTAAAAATGTGTCATTCTACCCCTGAACAAGGCAGTTAACCCACTGTTCCCCGATAGGCCGTCATTGTAAATAAGAAGTTGTTCTTAACTGACTTGACAAGTTAAATAAGGTTACATTTTTTTTAAATGATGTGAGCTACACATAAAATTATACTTGAATGAAAATTGTTCCATGTTTGCGGCCAGAGAGCAAGTGCTTCTACACCTGCATTGCTTCTACACCTGCATTGGGGTTTTAGGCTGGGTTTCTGTACAGCACTTTGATATATCAGCTGATGTAAGAAGGGCTATATAAATACATTTGATTTGATAAGCCTCTTGAAACCTTCCTTTTTGACTGTGCTAATTGGTAGCATGTCCTTTGCAATGCATATTAGCATTTGTGACGTATTTTTGATGTTTGCTTGTAGGGCATAAGCGCTGTCAGTGTTGACTGCTTTGGGCAAACATCCCTAGATTGGCTGGTGCTTGTGGGGCGTTTATCAATACCGTGGCGCAAACTCAAACTTCCTGCATGTTCCATGAGTGATTTTGCTTCAGATGTTGAAAAAGGTCTGTCGTATTATCAGACTTCGTAGACACCTGTCTACGGCACAATTTGCACCGAACATTGCTCTGCTCTTAGTCGGACTTCAAAAAGCCCAACCACTTACAAATGACTGAAACAGTTGAACCCTTTTTATCAATAATTTCTTTGTTGGAAGCTGCTCCTTCTCCATGGCTATCACTGCCACTGTTTTCGCCTACATCACTCATTTGTCGTGGTTATCAGTGGCTACTCCATCACTTGAGGTGCTAAGTGGTTTTTAGTGGGCGTATACCTCTCCACGTGCATATTGTCACTTCTCCGCACGTTCCTGCTGCGTCAGAGGTGAAATGGACTGCTGGACATAATTATTCTATGTCGACATTATCGAAAATGAATCTAATCGTTTTTATATCGTTATTGAGGGAAGTAATTACCTCTAATTATTGATTTATCGGCCAACCCTACTACAACGTGTCAAGCGTTCCACAGTGATGCTGGCCGATGTTGACTACAATGCTTCCCACAGTTGTGCGAGATGTCCTTTGGGTGGTGGACCACTCTTGATACACACGGGAAACTGTTGAGCAGGAAAACCCCCGCAGCGTTGCAGTTCTTGACACAAACCGGTGCGCCAGGCACCTACTACCACACCCCGTTTAGAGGCACTTCAATATTTTGTCTTGCCCATTCATCTTCCAAATGGCACACCTACACCCCATGTCTCACTCCATGTCTCAATGCTTTAAAATATTTATTTTAACCTGTCTCCTCCCCTTCATCTACCGTTTTGATTTGACATTTTAACAGATCCTGTTATCCAGAGCGAACAGATTTTTCACCTAGACGGCTCGGTGATTCGAACTAGCAACCTTTCGATTACTTGCCCAACGCTCTTAACCACTAGGCTACCTGCCGCCTTGTATTGATTTAACAAGTGACATCAATAAGGGTTCATAGCTTTCACCTGGATTCACCAGGTCTGTCTGTCATGGAAAGAGCAGGTGTTCTTAATGTTTTGTACACTCAGTGTACGCGCACATCCACACACCCACTTTGTTGTCCTGCAGCAGACCCAGCACCAGGATAAAGTGACTTAAAGCTCTGCATGCTTCCCATTCGGAACAGTTCATGCGTATATTATGATGACATTTTGTGACGTTTTTGTTCATTTTGGTCTTTGGCAAGAGTTTTTTCCCCCCCGCTGTTCATGAACACTGTTTTTTTTTCGAGGCAACGTGAGTTCGGTAGCCAAAGTCTACACCCCTATGTCAGTCATTGGTCAACAGTAGTGATTATTCAGTGAAGTGTTTGTTGACATTCAATGATGGACAACTCGTTTTATGCACATTTTTTCACTTGAGAAATACTGTACCAAATACTGTACCAAATACTATCTTAGTTAGATGTAAAATCTCCTTGGTAAAAATGAGTTGTCTTAGATTTATTCTGACTATTTTGAAGAAGTGTATACTGACTACGGCACCTCAAGATGGACAAAGTAATATTGCCGCCTTTTCTCATGTTTCAAGCTAATGTCTTTTAAGGGAGTATGTGAGCGCACTCGTTTGTCTAGACGCCAGCCGAACCGAAGCATGCGGAGGTAAGGGGGCAATTGAAATTAGGGAGGGAGTAAAACTATTGTTGAGGTTCTTGCATTGGAATGATTGAATTCTGATTAAATCACGCAATACCACAATAAACAAGGTTAAAATGTTGAGACTCCGGGGTCATTGGTTACTGAATAGCAGTTTGGCTTAGAATACCGACACAACTGTGAATGTGAACAAATTAATGTGAACAGAACAGAGCTACCAAATAGTAGGCCTAGTCAACAAAATATCAGCTCGATAAAGGCTTGACACAATCTATATTTAGGCTAGTTACATTAACAGTAAACAAACGCAGTAAACATAAGGTGAATGGAGATCCAAATAACCAAAACAGTCTACAGCCTTCTACAGTGAGATGCAGCCTACAAGATGCAGCCTACAGGCTACTGCAGTGAGATGCAGCCTACTACAGTGAGATGTAGCCTACAGCCTACTGCAGTGAGATGTAGCCTACAGCCTACTGCAGTGAGATGTAACCTACAGCCTACTGCAGTGAGATGTAGCCTACAGCCTACTGCAGTGAGATGTAGCCTATAGCCTATTGCAGTGAGATGCAGCCTACAGCCTATTGCAGTGAGATGCAGCCTACAGCCTATTGCAGTGAGATGCAGCCTACAGCCTATTGCAGTGAGATGCAGCCTACAGCCTATTGCAGTGAGATGCAGCCTACAGCCTATTGCAGTGAGATGCAGCCTACAGCCTATTGCAGTGAGATGCAGCCTATTGCAGTGAGATGCAGCCTATTGCAGTGAGATGCAGCCTACTGCAGTGAGATGTAGCCTACAGCCTACTGCAGTGAGATGTAGTCTACTGCGGTGAGATGTAGCCTACAGCCTATTGCAGTGAGATACAGCCTACTACAGTGAGATGCAGCCATGCACAGCTGTCTTGCCAAATAAATAGGCCCACTTCAGACATGGAAAATCATGCCGCTCATGAGTTCAGCAACACGTTGTGATATGGCACAATACACTTCTGTGAATCAAATTCGACCCACGTAAGCAATGCCAGCCTACCATAAACACGTTTCCAATAAGGATAGTTCCATTACCTACCACGAAAACCAATTGGCCTCCAAGAAAACCATAATAGAATAGATCTATTTCTATGATGAAACATACCGATAAGTAGCTATATCATCATTTGGGTTCTTGCATTGGAATTATTTGGAATTCTGCTTGTATCACGCTATACCACCAAAAGCTCATGCTTTTGACCAACAATTGACAGGTTGGCGTGAAATCTGCTTTTTTTCCACTCGATCTGTCCAACTTAACACCTTATCGCCTCTAAAATGTAAATACAACACTATAAAGAGTTTATATAATGTGTCATTGCATACCTATTTGAAGGTTTGTGTCGAATTTGAATCGGGTTTTTAGGGCGGTGCTAAAGTGACCTTCAGAAGTAAACATTGTCTTTTGAAGGTCATGATCGCTTGCAGTGACAACGCAAAAAATGACTAGGTATCCCCCTTACCCACGTCACTGTCCATTTCTTGTTTTTAAATGATGAGAGAAGTGCTACACCTGGTGGAGAGAGATTGTAAGACAGAAATAGTTGCTTTACGCGTGCTGTACGTTACGGCATGACACGTCACGATGTAATGGAGGGTCAGTTTTTTAACTCTTCTCCAATACTTTAGCGTCATTACCATGCCGATCAACGCTTGAATAGAAACGTAGTTCACACCGCAGATTTTGAAGTCAACACAGTCGCTACAGTCCCATTAGTTTTCTTTGTAGCCTCGTTTGAATGTCGCGGTTGCGCACATTTGTACGGAATGGGGTGAGTTTAGTTAACTGGTATAAGACTCCTTGCCATCCCTCAAGTTATAACGCGTTAGTTGCTTACTGGAACCTGGAAATCTGTGTGAAATGTTAACTAGCTAACGAACTAGCTAACAAACTAACTACTAACCCCGGCCAAATGGTTTCTCTACAATATGTGGTTAATTTTCAGAATGAGACAATTAGGTGAAAATGAGGCGTTGCTTGTTAAACAAGTGGATTCAGGGGTCAAGTGTAGCTGAAGCTGGGCCTGGCTTAAGCTGGCTGCCACTGTAGAGGTGAAAGGAACACCACACACTTCCCTCTTTCTCACTTGTTCAATACAGTGGATAAAAAAGGGTATGCCAGGTGTACTCTGCCTGAAAGAGATCAATTATGCCAACAAAGGGTATCATAATCTGCTGGCACATTGTAGAACAGATGTCCAAAGGCAAAAAGTGTACAATATAATAATGTGCAGTGTAACCTGAAGATATTGCTTTTGTTGTGTTGAAATTGACAGTAACACTTGTGAGTGAGGGGGGATTTTTATATTTTTTTTACTCAGTGAATGCTATTTTTGCACACATGTAGCCTTGTTCACTTGATCGATGTCTACTATAGTGGCCACTATAATAGAGCAAAAATAGAATGCCTGTTTGTTTCATTCTATTTCTACTTTAAGATGGGGTTTTTTCTTCTCCCAAGTGCAGTGTGTGGGTGGGTGGTCACAAGCGTTCTATTATAAAGGCTCTCATGGCTAACTGCAATATTAGTGTATTATCAAGACTTGTGTCATTTGCAGTAAAGTCTAGGCAACAAATAACATTGGATTGCTTTCTTTACATTTTATATTGATATTTATTTTACAACGGGCCTACTGATATCCATTTTACAACTGGCCTACTGATATCCATTTTACAACGGGCCTACTGATATCCATTTTACAACGGGCCTACTGATATCCATTTTACAACGGGCCTACTGATATCCATTTTACAACTGGCCTACTGATATCCATTTTACAACGGGCCTACTGATATCCATTTTACAACGGGCCTACTGATATCCATTTTACAACGGGCCTACTGATATCCATTTTACAACGGGCATACTTATAACCTATCTTAAACTAAATACGGAGCACACTATTAAAAAGACAGATCAAACTTAATTTAGCTAAGGAAAATGTCTCAAAAGAATTAAACAATGCACGTTTTGCATATTTAAAGAAATGGTTTGGATTAATAAATATGCCTACAATAATAATGATATACAATAATAATTATCATTTAAAAAAATTACTAAATACGAAAAAATAAATACGTTTAAATTCCAAAACTGCATCCTACCTGAATAGGGAGTTGGTCAATAGCCTGCTTTGGCTGAGTCATCTTAGTCCACTACAATATCACAACTTTTCCATACAGACATTCCCCTTGTAGCCCGGCTTCAGACTAACAGACTCCCCTGGTTGCACTGGGGCACCAGCCCATAATTTGTTTCCACCACTTATTTTTTTGGGCATTGCGCAATAGAAAAAATGATTAGTCCTATAAAGGAAGTCACAGTGCTTTATTAAAAAGCGTAGTAGACTACTGAGAGATGGTGTTGAGTAAATGTTATTTCATTTTTTTTTTTATTTAACCCTTATTTAACTAGGCAAGTCAGTTAAGAACAAATTCTTATTTACAGTGACGGCCTACCCCGGCCAAACCCTCGCATCATCTTGTGATGTGATTGAAAATATTTTAATGTGCCATCTAATCCAGTGATTGTCATGCATTTTATACTATCGTTATATTATACTGTTAAAATACTCTACATGACCAAAAGTATGTGGACACCTGTTTGTCGAACATCTCATTCCAAAATCACGGGCATTAACGTGGAGTTGGTCCCCCCTTTGCTGCTAGAACAGCCTATTAGTCTTGTGTGCAGCTGCTCAGCCATGGAAAACACATTTCATGAAGCTCCTGACGAACAGTTCTTGTGCTGACATTGCTTCCAACGTCAGTGCTACGCGCTTGCTTCATCACTCGGTGGTCCCGTTCTGTGAGCTTGTGTGGCCTACCACTTCACGGCTGAGCCGTTGTTGCTCCTAGATGTCTCCACTTCACAATAACAGCACTTACAGTTGACCGGGGCAGCTCTAGCAGGGCAGAAATTTGACGAGCTGACGGTGCCACGTTGAAAGTCACTGAGCTCTTCAGTAAGGCCATTGTACAACTACTCTAAAGATAGCTCACTAACTCTCAAGATAATACCCACTCATAGTAGCCGTGTATAAATCGAACAGTACATTTAATTTCCTTATTTTCTTTGCAGTTGTAGCCTACCGTCTAATGAGGCCTAAGCACCCGCAATGACCAATGCGCATTTCGCATGCTCCATATCTCCAAGCCATATTAAATATATTTGTGAAATAGTTGCTATTGAGCTCATAGTTGAAAAACAAAACATTTACCTACAGAAAGCTGAGAACATTCTCTCTCCATCTGTGACAACAGGATAGCTGTGTTTTTCCAGCAATTGGATAAAAAAAATTGTTTACAATCAGAGCACGTCTTTGTCCGGGAGCATTTGAAACGAGAGAGAAAGTGGCTCGCTCGACACAGCAGCAGGCCCCAGTGAAACAGGTACAGGGGCAGACAGGCAGACACTTTCATTACAGGAATCATGAGGATAATGTACTTTACTTTTTGACCAAATCATGGTTTTAGCCTCCTAAAAAAAAAATAGGACATTTTCAGTGAGGGGAATGAATGTGCAGCCCGCATCAATGCAACCAGTACATTTTTTTACTACCACAGCCAGGTGTCCTATAGGTTGCAAAATACGACTAAATGTAGGCTTTTCACTATAGGAGTACTCTAACTTTCATTTTACTTAAATGAAAAAGGCCTCAATCTTTGCGATCAACAGTAACCTAGGCCAAGGCTCCTCTCTCGCTATGCTCACCAGCATTGCAGGCCTGGACAATTTGGCCAGCTATAATTTTATTCATCAGCTTTTCATTATTGTTGTCGTCCAAAAGCTGTCAATTACCGGCTAACGGAAACCCTGCACCCCAGTGGTTTTCCATAGCCCCCCTGCACACACCGCGCTCTGTCCATTGTGCTGACTTAGCGGAGATACAGATTTAGCAGGAACCTGTCACTTTTTGGGAATCTAAAACGAAAACAGAGGGGGAGCAAGTTTCAAATGAGGGGGCTAAGCCCTCTTGTAGAGCCGGGTACATCCTGCAGGAGTCGATGTATGTAGTGTATGTGGTGTAGTGTAAAAGACCTCATATTATGTGTAATGTTTCTGTAGCCGGAGAGGAGGGGAGCAGACATAGCACTGGCTTAGGCTGACTAGGGGATGGGACAAGGCATGTGGGGACGAGGCGTGTGGGGAATGTGGAACTTCAGGGCTCCCTGTTTAGGCATGTTGGGGGGGGTGTGAAAAGGGGTATTCCTTCCTCCACTAATCCATTTCCGAACCCAGTTGAAGTAGGAAGCAGAGAAGGGTGTGTGAACTCTCTCCCTCCTCTCTTCCCTTCCCAACACCACGGCAGCCCTGTGCCTGCTCACCAATCCCTCAGACACCTGTGTCAAACACTATGACACACAACCACGCACACACACTAGGTCATCCCATCAGGAAGTGCGGCGGGTGGTTGCTTTTAGCCCCTCTAGGCAGTGTGTGGGCTTTCTGCTTGAGTACATCAGGCTTAGCCTGACCCACTTCCTCATGTCCTCTTCCTCTCCTGTTGCAACAGGCCGTCTGGAGGCTAGACCACGGCAGGGATCTCTCCTGGCCAGTCCTGCCCACTCAGAACATCTCATATGTGGAAGGATTCCCAGCTGATGTCCCTATCTCTCGATAGTCCTCATCTCTCTCAGCACTGACAGAGTGTGAGCTGAATGAACAGAGGAGGATTGTATAGGGAACGAGGGAAAGCGAGAGAGCGACGGAGAGGAAGAAATAGGCTAGTAGTACTCTCTTCTCTCTAATGTGCTAAAGGTCATTTACTCATATCCTCATCAGTGCTTGCTCACACTTAAGCAGCGCTGAAGTACTTGGCTGATCTGGGGCTGTATGTGCTTTGAGTGTCTCTGTCTGAAGAGCTTTAGAGGCTGCCTCTCTCGCTCTCGCTCTCAGAAAGCCTTTGTCTTTCTGTCTACCTCTATTCCTCTGCCTCCCCCACCTCTCTGTCTTTCTCGCTCTCCACCACCAAACAACAGTGGTTCACATCATACAGACCTGCTTTCGGGCCTAGTGTTTATCTCCCTGGATCAGATGGTATATGTATCTCTGCTCTCAGCTACTGTTAGATCTACTGACAGTATTTATATCAATACAGAAAGTCCATAAACGAGAGGAAAGATGGCTAAAAAAGTGTCACCATTTCAGAATAAGAGACAAGAAGGACAAAGGGTCATCTCATTTTCCACCTCTCATTCATTTTCCTGCCATGTAGCTGACGTATGGACATTTCTATCTGAAGCTGACGTACGGACATTTCTGTCAGTTTGTAGCTGACGTACGGTACGCATATTTCGGTTCGCTTGAATTCCATGTTCTGGTTCACTTTTGTAGGACAATGTAAACTCAAAGCTCTCCAGGTTCGATTGTCATTATTCCTGCACCACGCACTAGACTACCGCAACACCATTTCCCCTGCCATAAACCCTCACATTGGTGCCACAAAAGAGATACATTTTTTTGGGGTATTGATTAGCGAGGACGCACAGACATTTTTAGTTCAGATTATTTGTTTGCAATATATGTGATCTATATACAGTACCAGTCAAAAGTTTGGATACACCTACTCATTCAAGGGTTTTTCTTTATTTTGACTATTTTCTACATTGTAGAATAATAGTGAAGACATCACAACTATGAAATAACACAAACTAAATCATGTAGTAACCAAGAAGTGTTTAACAAGTCATTCGTTTCAATTAACAGGTGTGCTTTGTTAAAAGTTAATTTGTGGAATTTAATGTGTTTGAGCCAATCAGTTTTGTTGTGACAAGGTAGGGGTGGTATACAGAAGATAGCCCTATATGGTAAAAGACCAAGTCCATATTATGGCAAGAACAGCTCAAATAAGCAAAGACAAACGACAGTCCATCATTACTTTAAAACATGAAGGTCAGTCAACCCGGAAAATGTCAAGAACTTTGAACATTTGTCCATTAATTCACGGTACTCCATTCCGTTTATTTGTGTTTTATCTGTCGGCTCTGTGCTTTAACTCAGGATCTGTGTGTAGTTAATCCGACCCTCTCTGCCTAGTTGTTGCCATCTTTACCTGCTGTTGCTGTGTTAGCTGACTAGCTGCTGTTATCTCACCTGTTGTTTTAGCTAGCTCTCCCAATCAAGACCTGCAATCACTTTATGCCTTATTGTATGTCTCTCTCAAATATCAATATGCCTTGCATACTGTTGTTCAGGCTAGTTATCATTGTTTTGGTTTGCAATGGACCCCGTAGTTCCACTCTCCGTACCTCTGATACCTCCTTTGTCCCACCCCCCACACATGCGGTGACCTCACCCATTGAGACCAGCATGTCCAGAGATACAACCTCTCTTATCATCACCCAGTGCCTGGGCTTGCCTCCGCTGTACCCGTGCCCCACCATACCCTGGTCTGCACATTATGCCCAGAATCTATTCTACCACGCCCATAAATCTGCTCCTTTTATTCCTTGTCCCCAACGCTCTAGGCGACCAGTTTTGATAGCCTTTAGCCGCACCCTCATCCTACTACTCCTCTGTTCCTCGGGTGATGTGGAGGTAAACCCAGGCCCTGCATGTCCCCAGTCACCCTCATTTGTTGACTTCTGTGATCGAAAAAGCCTTGGCCTTATGCATGTCAACATCAGAAGCCTCCTCCCTAAGTTTGCCTTACTCACCGCTTTAGCACACTCTGCCAACCCTGATGTCCTTGACGTTTCCGAATCCTGGCTTAGGAAGGCCACCAAAAATTCTGAGATTTCCATACCCAACTATAACACTTTCCGTCAAGATAGAACTGCCAAAGGGGGAGGAGTTGCAATCTACTGCAGAGATAGCCTGCAAAGTTCTGTGATACTTTCCAGGTCTATGCCCAAACAGTTCGAACTTCTAATTTTAAAAATTAATCTCTCCAGAAATAAGTCTCTCACTGTTGCCGCCTGCTACCGACCCCCCTCAGCTCCCAGCTGTGCCCTGGACACCATCTGTGAATTGATCGCTCCCCATCTAGCTTCAGAGTTTGTTCTGTTAGGTGACCTAAACTGGGATATGCTTAACACCCCGGCAGTCCTACAATCTAAGCTTGATGCCCTCAATCTCACTCAAATCATCAAGGAACCCACCAGGTACAACCCTAAATCCGTAAACATGGGCACCCTAATAGACATTATCCTGACCAACTTGCCCTCCAAATACACCTCTGCTGTCTTCAATCAAAATCTCAGCGATCACTGCCTCATTGCCTGTATCCGCCACGGGTCCGCGGCCAAACGACCCCTCATCACTGTCAAACGCTCCCTAAAACACTTCTGCGAGCAGGCCTTTCTAATCGACCTGGCCCGGGTACCCTGGAAGGATATTGACCTCATCCCGTCAGTTGAGGATGCCTGGTCATTCTTTAAAAGTTACTTCCTCACCATATTAGACAAGCATGCTCCGTTCAAAAAATGCAGAACCAAGAACAGATATAGCCCTTGGTTCACTCCAGACCTGACTGCCCTCGACCAGCACAAAAACATCCTGTGGCGAACTGCAATAGCATCGAAGAGCCCCCGCGATATGCAACTGTTCAGGGAAGTCAGGAACCAATACACGCAGTCAGTCAGGAAAGCAAAGGCCAGCTTTTTCAAGCAAAAATTTGCATCCTGTAGCTCTAACTCCAAAAAGTTCTGGGATACTGTAAAGTCCATGGAAAACAAGAGCACCTCCTCCCAGCTGCCCACTTCACTGAGGCTAGGTAACACGGTCACCACTGATAAGTCCGTGATAATCGAAAACTTCAACAAACATTTCTCAATGGCTGGCCATGCCTTCCTCCTGGCGACTCCAACCTTGGCCAACAGCCCCGCCCCCCCCCCCCCCCCCCCCGCTGCTACTCGCCCAAGCCTCCCCAGCTTCTCCTTTACCCATATCCAGATAGCAGATGTTCTGAAAGAGCTGGAAAACCTGGACCCATACAAATCAGCTGGGCTTGACAATCTGGATCCCCTATTTCTGAAACTGTCCGCCGCCATTGTCGCACCCCCTATTACCAGCCTGTTCAACCTCTCCTTCGTATCATCTGAGATCCCCAAGGATTGGAAAGCTGCCGCGGTCATCCCCCTCTTCAAAGGGGGAGACACCCTGGACCCAAACTGTTACAGACCTATATCCATCCTGCCCTGCCTATCTAAGGTCTTCGAAAGCCAAGTCAACAAACAGATCACTGACCATCTCGAACCCACCGTACCTTCTCCGCTGTGCAATCCGGTTTCCGAGCCGGTCACGGGTGCACCTCAGCCACGCTCAAGGTACTAAACGATGTCATAACCGCCATCGATAAAAGACATTACTGTGCAGCCGTTTTCATCGACCTGGCCAAGGCTTTCGACTCTGTCAATCACCATATTCTTATCGGCAGACTCAGTAGCCTCGGTTTTTCTAATGACTGCCTTGCCTGGTTCACCAACTACTTTGCAGACAGAGTTCAGTGTGTCAAATCGGAGGGCATGTTGTCCGGTCCTCTGGCAGTCTCTATGGGGGTACCACAGGGTTCAATTCTCGGGCCGACTCTTTTCTCTGTATACATCAAGGATGTTGCTCTTGCTGCGGGCGATTCCCTGATCCACCTCTATGCAGACGACACCAATCTGTATACTTCCGGCCCTTCCTTGGACACTGTGCTATCTAACCTCCAAACGAGCTTCAATGCCATACAACACTCCTTCCATGGCCTCCAACTGCTCTTAAACGCTAGTAAAACCGAATGCATGCTTTTCAACCGTTCCCTGCCTGCACCCGCACGCCCGACTAGCATCACCACCCTGGACGGTTCCGACCTAGAATATGTGGACATCTATAAGTACCTAGGTGTCTGGCTAGACTGCAAACTCTCCTTCCAGACTCATATCAAACATCTCCAATCCAAAATCAAATCTAGAGTCGGCTTTCTATTCCGCAACAAAGCCTCCTTCACTCACGCCGCCAAACGTACCCTAGTAAAACTGACTATCCTACCGATCCTCGACTTCGGCGATGTCATCTACAAAATAGCTTCCAATACTCTACTCAGCAAACTGGATGCAGTTTATCACAGTGCCATCCGTTTTGTTACTAAAGCACCTTATACGACCCACCACTGCGACCTGTATGCCCTAGTCGGCTGGCCCTCGCTACATGTTCGTCGTCAGACCCACTGGCTCCAGGTCATCTACAAGGCTATGCTAGGTAAAGTGCCGCCTTATCTCAGTTCACTGGTCACGATGGCTACACCCACCCGTAGCACGCGCTCCAGCAGGTGTATCTCACTGATCATCCCTAAAGCCAAAACCTCATTTGGACGCCTTTCCTTCCAGTTCTCTGCTGCCTGCGACTGGAACGAATTGCAAAAATCTCTGAAGTTGGAGACTTTTATCTCCCTCAACAACTTTAAAAATCTGCTATCCGAGCAGCTAACCGATCGCTGCAGCTGTACATAGTCCATCTGTAAACTACCCACCCAATTTACCTACCTCACCCCCCATACTGCTTTTATTTATTTACTTTTCTGCTCTTTTGCACACCAGTATCTCTTCTTGCACATGATCATCTGATGATTTATCACTCCAGTGTTAATCTGCTAAATTGTAATTACTCGATTTATTGCCTACCTCATGCCTTTTGCACACATTGTATATAGATTCTCTTTTTTTTCTACCATGTTATTGACTTGTTTATTGTTTACTCCATGTGTAACTCTGTGTTGTTGTCTGTTCACACTGCTATGCTTTATCTTGGCCAGGTCGCAGTTGCAAATGAGAACTTGTTCTCAACTAGCCTACCTGGTTAAATAAAGGTGAAATAAAAAAATAAATAAAAATTTCTTCAAGTGCAGTCGTAAAAACCATCAAGGGCTATGATGAAACTGGCTCTCATGAGGACCGCCACAGGAAAGGAAGACCCAGAGTTATATCTGCTGCAGAGGATAACTTCATTAGAGTTACAGCCTCAGAAATTGCAGCCCAAATAAATGCTTCACAGCGTTCAAATAAGAGACACATCTCAACATCAACTGTTCAGAGGAGACTGTGTGAATCAGGCCTTCATGGTCGAATTGCTGCAAAGAAATCACTACTAAAGGACACCAATAAGAAGAGACTTGCTTGGGCCAAGAAACACGAGTAATGGACATTATACCGGAGGAAATCCGTCTTTTGGTCTGATGAGTCCAAATTTGAGATTTTTGGTTCTAACCACCGTGTCTTTGTGATACGCAGAGTAGGTGAACGGATGATCTCCGCATATGTGGTTCCCACCGTGAAGCATGGAGGAGGTAGTGTGATGGTGTGGGGGGGGCTTTGCTGGTGACATTGTGATTTATTTAGAATTCAAGGCACACTTAACCAGCATGGCTACCACCACAGCATTCTGCAGCGATACGCCATACCATCTGGTTTGCGCTTAGCCCCACTATCATTTGTTTTTCAACAGGACAATGACCCAAAACACACATCCAGGCTGTGTAAGGGCTATTTGACCAAGAAGGAGAGTGATGGAGTGCTGCATCAGATGACCTGGCCTCCACAATCACCCGACCTCAACCCAAATGAGATGGTTTGGGATGAGTTGGACCGCAGAGTGAAGGAAACGCAGCCAACAAGTGCTCGGCATATGTAGGAACTCCTTCAAGACTGTTGGAAAAGCATTCCAGATGAAGCTGGTTGAGAGAATGCCAAGAGTTTGTAAAGCTGTCATCAAGGCAAAGGGTGGCTACATGATTCCATATGTGTTATTTCATAGTTTTGATGTCTTCACTATTATTCTACAATGTAGAAAATAGTAAAAATAAAAAAAAACCCTTGAATGAGTAGGTGTGTCCAAACATTTTACTGGTACTGTATATGTGATCTATAGGCTAAGAGCTTCATAAACTGCTTATGATTGTGGGGTTTGAATAGTGTGAGAAGGCTATATTTGGTGAGAATCACAGCATAAGGTTGTATAAACAACCATAGGGTATAAACATCTATTCTAGCTCTTAAAGGGGCAGCAGCCTACCTTGGGTGTACAATTTTCATTTATTATGCAGTTATTCTATTGCTATTTATTCTGTTACCAAACAAATTACAATTATGTCTCATATTTTAACTGAATGCAATCTATTAGCTTCCAAAATGTAGGTAGGTATATCTAGCTGTCCGATAACACATTCTGATGTAATGGCTTGTCCTGCACTTTGTTAAAACTCAGCCTGCTTGAGTGAATGTTGGAAAAAGATCTTGGTTCCTTTATAAACATAGCAATGTGAATGCAAAGAGGACTCTGGAGGATTTCTGCATGGTGCAGCTTTAAAGACCTGCTGGATGTAAAATATTGCCTGCTGTAGCTGGGAAAATATATACATGTATCTCTGGATGACAATATAATGATGTTTGTTTCCAACATTAGGGCTGTTTTCCTAAAGAAGTTAAATCTTGCCTCGATACGAGTATCTGGCATTGTCCCAGCCCTAATTTCTATATGTTTGTGATGCTTTAGTTAGTCTGCTTGTCTCAGGTGACCTGCTGCAAGCCCAGCCTCTCTCTCTCTCCTCACAACATTCTGCTGAAACACAAAGCAGGGCCAGCGGCCAAAATGCAAGCAACAGTACACAGAAGGTCACTTGAAGTGTGTACGTGTCGTGCATCTAATTTCTGTGTATGTGTTCATTGTGAGCTTGGGGATCCTAGGTTAGTCAGCATGTTGTATACCCAGGCAGTTAATGGCTGTGAAGCCGTGTAGAGAGGATGGGAGGGAGCCGGCAGGGGGGAGGGGCAGGAAATAGTGGCAGTGACCTGGCTGGCGTCAGGGGGGAAGGAGCAGGAGGGGTACCCAGGCTGGAATGATACACAACCAGGCCACACACACACACACACACATGCACATCCAGCTAGAACAGTAGAAAACGTGACCACGTGACAGGGTTTAGGCCTACTGACTGGAGGTCCTGTGACAGAAATTCTATAATAACCATAATCCTATCCTTGCCTATGGCTCTGTGGACATCATGGCGTAAAGGAGTTTCGGCCTACATGTATGTAATGTATGGTCTGTCTGTCTGAGAGAGTGTGCTTGTTGTGTTTATGCTAGCATTTGGGTCACAGACTCAATAGTAAAAGCTCTCTGCAAAGGCTTGTGAGCCATTTGACTGCAGTCCAGTTGGTCCATTCTTTCTTGTATTTGAGTCTTTTTGTTGAGTCAGGATGAATAGCCTCATGAATAGCCTAGATAGGTGTGTGTGTACAGGACAATTGAAGGACCCAGCACCCAGGCACCGTGCTGTCCCCATGGACACCCATACTGCCTCACTGGTGGCGTGCCAAGTGTTCCCATAAACAAACCCCCCCCCCATCCCTACAGTACATGATAAGACCTCAACCCAGATCTGATCCATATCAATAGATGGATGAACATTCAAGAGAACACAAAGACCCTCAAAAGGATCTGTCTTCAAAAGTACATTTTACATGGATTCTATGTAGGAGTACACACACAATGCTTGGGAAGCCCACTGCGCTTGGGAGCATTCAATCCAATTCATTTCACTTTATTGGGAGCATGTCGAAAAGGGTAAAGTCCTTTAGAACTTTAGTTTCATCCCTGCTATGGAATATAAATAGTTGCCAGATAATCTGACCTAGTGTTTTTCCAGTCAGTTGCATATGGATTGGTTATAGGCCCAGGAGGCTTGATGTTAGTTGCTGGGCTGTTTGAAAATGCTGGATAGGCTATACAGGACACACACAGGTCTTTCGTTTGTAGCACCAGGCTATTCTCTTTGATTGTGTGTGTGGAGAGATGCATAGATTTCATGTGTTTTGTGTTTTTGTGTTTTTCCTCACCTCCGGGCCCTCGTGGTGTAGTAGTATGTTAATACAGCTTGTGCCTTGCACCATTCAACCATATAATCAACACGCCATTAGTGAGAAATGACGCTCCCCAAGGCAGAGAGAGAGAGAGAGATATTGCGACTTTTGTTGGCTCCGTACTTAGTTGAACAGAGGAGGCATTGAGGCATGTCTCGGTCAATGTTTATGTGTGCCCCACACAATGTACACACAAGCCCTTATCCCAGCCTTTTCCTTACTGTCAAAGTGCTGCTGTCCTACATTTGACACAGAATGGCTCCTCTAAGTCTGAATAGGTGTTGAAGCATGTTTCTTAAGACTGTCTTGATGATAATATAATAGGCCTGTATTACCCTCAAGCACACGTCTCATAGTTCCACTCTTCCAAGGAAGACTTATGATTAAATGGGATCATTGTAGTCCTAACACAGTGTATTGGAATGTAATTAGTGGGCTATGGCTCATTCAGTGTTATACAACATGTAGCTTTTAAGTTACTTATTTTATTAACCTTATAAAGTTCTGTGGCGGTGGTTTCTTGATGTAGATAATATATTATCCAAGAGCTTTTAATTACCTGTTTTAGAGTAGGGGTGTGAAAGTTTAGACATTCAAACTTTTTAAAGGAAGTTGGGATCCTTAACGTTAGGAAAAATCCTTAACCGGAAACAATGTTTTTTTACTGCCACAAAGTTTAATTCTCAGTGTGCTTATCACAAAACATTATTTTTCATGTTATATCCTAGCTAGACGATAGGCTATAAAGGCCTGGGGAAAGTTGTCTAATTTTAAATAAAACCAGAGGGGAAGAGGTGAACTTTAGGCTACTTTGGTGAATTTGTGAGGCATCACGACAAGATATTGCGAGATACAGAGTACCAAGATATTGTTTGTCTGCCCCCATTTTCTCTCCCTCGCGCTGACTCAGCTGCTCTTGCTCTTCGCTAATGATGCAAGTGTGTGTTCAGTATTCGGTCGGTTGCATGTTGAATATTCTAGCCTATTCATTGATGATAAGCTTTGTTTTACTGAAGTTGCAAGACATTGCAAGCCCAAAAATGTAAAGATACAGCATTCCATTGCAAGATACAGCTTTTAATAGGCCTAGTGCACGGTTTTGACTGTCTGTCTGGTGGCCTACCTGCATATACAGTTGAAGTCTGAAGTTTGCATACACCTTAGCCAAACACATTTAAACTCAGTTTTTCACAATTCCTGACATTTAATACTCATAAAAATTCCCTGTCTTAGGTCAGTTAGGATCACCACTTTATTTTAAGAAGGTGAAATGTCAGAATAATAGTAGAGAGAAGGATTTATTTCATCTTTTATTTCTTTCATTACATTCCCAGTGGGTCAGAAGTTTACATACATTCAATTAAATCAAATCAAATTTGATTGGTCACATACACATGGTTAGCAGATGTTAATGCGAGTGTAGCGAAATGCTTGTGCTTCTAGTTCCGACCATGCAGTAATATCTAACAAGTAATCTAACAATTTCACAACTACCGTTTACACACAAGTGTAAAGGAATTAATAAGAATATGTACATATAAATATGTGGATGAGCGATGGCCGAACGGCTTAGGCAAGATGCAGTAGATGCTATAAAGTAGAGGTCGACCGATGATGATTTTTCAACGCCGATACCGATTATTGGAGGGCCCAAAAAAGCCGATACCGATTAATCGGTATGTGTTTTTTTATTTGTAATAAATGTTAAATGTTTTTTATTTGTAATAAGGACAATAACAACAATACTGAATGAACACTTATTTTAACGTAATATAATACATCAATAAAAATCCATTTAGCCTCAAATCAATAATGAAACATGTTCAATTTTGTTTAAATAATGCAAAACAGTGTTGGAGAAGAAAGTAAAAGTGCAATATGTGCCATGTAATAAAGCTAACATTTAAGTTCCTTGCTCAGAACATGAGAACATATGAAGCTGGTGGTTCCTCTTAACATGAGTCTTCAATATTTGCACGTAAGAAGTTTTAGGTTGTAGTTATTATAGTATTTATAGGACTATTTCTCTCTATACCATTTGTATTCTGCATAACTTTTGACTATTGGATGTTCTTATAGGGACTTTAGTATTGCCAGTGTAACAGTATAGCTTCCGTCCCTCTCTTCGCTCCTACCTGGGCTCGAACGAGGAACACATCGACAACAGCCACCCTCGAAGCAGCGTTACACATGCAGAGCAAGGGGAACAACTACTCCAAGTCTCAGAGCGAGTGACGTTTTAAACGCTATTAGCGCACACCCCGCTAACTAGCTAGCCATTTCACATCGATTACACCAGCCTAATCTCGGGAGTTGATAGGCTTGAAGTCATAAACAGCGCAATGCTTGAAGCACAGTGAAGAACTGCTGGCAAAACGCACGAAAGTGCTGTTTGAATGAATGCTTACGAGCCTGCTGCTGCCTACCATCGGTCAGTCAGACTGCTCTATCAAATATCAAATCATAGACTTAATTATAACATAACACACAGAAATACGAACCTTTGGTCATTAATATGGTAGAATCCGGAAACTATAATTTCGAAAACAAAAAGTGTAGTTAACTAGTGATTATGATTGATTGATTGTTTTTTATAAGATAAGTTTAATGCTAGCTAGCAACTTACCTTGGCTTCTTACTGCATTCTCGTAACAGGCAGGCTCCTCGTGGAGTGCAGTGAGAGGCAGGTGGTTAGAGCGTTGCACTAGTTATTAACTGTAAGGTTGCAAGTTTGAATCCCTGAGCTGACAAGGTAAAAATATGTCGTTCTGCCCCTGAACAAGGCAGTTGAAAATAAGAACGTATTCTTAACTGACTTGCCTAGTTAAATAAAGGTGTAAAAAAAAAAAAAACGGCCAAATCAGTGTCCAAAAATACAGATTTCCGAATGTTATGAAAACTTGAAATCGGCCCTAATTAATCGGCCATTCCGATTAATCAGTCGACCTCTAGTATAGAGTACAGTATATACATATGAGATGAGTAATGTAGGGTATGTAAACATTATATAAAGTGGCATTGTTTAAAGTGACTAGTGATACATTTATTACATCCAATTTTTAATAAAGTGGCTAAAGATTTGAGTCAGTATGTTGGCAGCAGCCACTCAATGTTAGTGATGGCTGTTTAACAGTCTGATGGCCTTGAGATAGAAGCTGTTTTTCAGTCTCTCGGTCCCAGCTTTGATGCACCTGTACTGACCTCTCCTTCTGAATGATAGGGGGGTGAACAGGTAGTGGCTCGGGTGGTTGTTGTCCTTGATGATCTTTTTGGCCTTCCTGTGACATCGGGTGGTGTAGGTGTCCTGGAGGGCCGGTAGTTTGCCCCCGGTGATGCGTTGTGCAGACCTCACTACCCTCTGGAGAGCCTTACGGTTGTGGGCGGAGCAGTTGCCGTACCAGGCGGTGATACAGCCCGACAGGATGCTCTCGATTGTGCATCTGTAAAAGTTTGAGTGTTTTTGGTGACGAGCCGCATTTCTTCAGGCTCCTGAGGTTGAAGAGGCGCTGTTGCGCCTTCTTCACCACGCTGTCTGTGTGGGTGGACCATTTCAGTTTGTCCGTGATGTGCACGCCGAGGAACTTAAAACTTTCCACCTTCTCCACTACTGTCCCGTCGATGTAGGAGGGTGCTCCCTCTGCTGTTTCCTGAAGTCCACGATCATCTCCTTTGTTTTGTTGACGTTGAGTGTGAGGTTATTTTCCTGACACCACACTCCGAGGGCCCTCACCTCCTCCCTGTAGGCCGTCTTGTCGTTGTTGGTAATCAAGCCTACCACTGTAGTGGCGTCTGCAAACTTGATGATTGAGTTGGAGGCGTGCATGGCCACGCAGTCGTGGGTGAACAGGGAGTACAGTAGAGGGCTGAGAACGCACCCTTGTGGGGCCCCAGTGTTGAGGATCAGCGGGGTGGAGATGTTGTTTCCTACACACCACCTGGAGGCCTCCCATCAAAGTCCAGGACCCAGTTGCACAGGGTGGGGTCGAGACCCAGGGTCTCAAGCTTAATGATGAGTTTGGAGGGTACTATGGTGTTAAATGCTGAGCTGTAGTTGATGATCAGCATTCTTACATAGGTATTCCTCTTGTCCAGATCAGTTAGGGCAGTGTGATTGTGATTGCGTCGTCTGTGGACCTATTGGGGCGGTAAGCAAATTAGAGTGGGTCTAGGGTGTCAGGTAGGGTGGAGGTGATATGATCCTTGACTAGTCTCTCAAAGCACTTCATGATGAAGTGAGTGCTACGGGGCGATAGTCGTTTAGCTCAGTTACCTTAGCTTTCTTGGGAACAGGAACAATGGTGGCCCTCTTGAAGCATGTGGGAACAGCAGACTGGGATAGGGATTGATTGAATATGTCCATAACCACACCAGCCAGCTGGTCTGTGCATGCTCTGAGGATGTGGCTAGGGATGCCATTTTGGCCGGCAGCCTTGCGAGGGTTAATACGTTTAAATGTTTTACTCACGTTGGCTGCGGTGAAGGAGAGCCCGCAGGTTTTGTTAGTGGGCTATGTCAGTGGCACTGTATTGTCCTCAAAGTGAGCAAAGAAGTTGTTAATTTGTCTGGGAGCAAGACATCGGGGGCTGGTTTTATTTTTGTAGTCCGTGATTGACTGTAGACCCTGCCACATACCTCTCGTGTCTGAGCCGTTGAATTGCGACTCGACTTTGTCTCTATATTGACAATTAGCTTGTTTGATTGCCTTGCGGAGGGAATAGCTACACTGTTTGTATTTGTTCATGTTTCCGGTTGCCTTGCCCTGATTTAAAAGCAATGATTTGTGCTTTCAGTTTTTTTCAGAATGCTGCAATCAATCCACGGTTTCTGGTTGGGGAAGGTTTTAATAGGCGCCGTGGGTACAATTTCACCGATGCACTTGCTAATAATTTCGCTCACTGAATCAGCCTATACATCAATGTTGTTGTTCGACGCTGTCCGGAACATATCCCAGTCCACGTGATCGAAGCAATCTTGAAGCGTGGAATCAGATTGGTTCAACCAGCTTTGAACAGACCTGAGCACAGGCGTTTCCTGTTTTAGTTTATGTCTATAAACTGGGAGCAGCAAAATGGAGTCGTGGTCAGATTTGCCGAAAGGAGGGCTAGGGAAGGCTTTGTATGCTAAGCGGAAGGTAGATTAACAATGATCCAGAAATTTTCCAGCCTGGGTCGCGCATTCGATATGCTGATAAAATTTAGGGAGCCTTGTTTTCAGATTAGCCTTGTTAAAATCCCCAGCTACAATAAATGCAGCCTCAGGATATGCGGTTTTCAGTTTACATAGAGTCCAATGAAGTTCTTTCAGGGCCGTCGAGGTGTCTGCTTGGTGGGATATACACGACTGTGATTATAATCTAAGAGAGTTCTCTTGGTAGATAATGCGGTCTGCATTTGATTGAAAGGGATTCTAGGTCAGGTGAACAAAAGGACTTGAGTTCCTGTATGTTGTTATGATCACACCACGACTCGTTTATTATAAGGCATACACCCCCGCCCTTCTTCTTACCAGAGAGATGTTTGTTTCTGTCGGCGCAATGCGTGAAGAAACAGGTCGCTATACCGACTCTGATAACGTATCCCGAGTGAGTCATGTTTCCGTGAAACAGAGAATGTTACAATCTCTCATGTCTTTCTGGAAGGCAACTCTTGCTTGGATTCCGTCTACCTTATTGTCAAGAGACTGGACATTGGTGAGTAGTATACTCGGGAGGGGTGGGCGATGTGCCCGTCTTCGGAGCCTGACCAGACTAGTATTTGGTAGCATTGCCTTTAAATTGTTTAACTTGGGTCAAACGTTTTGGGTAGCCTTCTACAAGCTTCCCACAATAAGTTGGGTGAATTTTGGCCCATTCCTCCTGACAAAGCTGGTGTAGTCAGGTTTGTAGGCTCGAGGTCGTAGAATTGAGGTCAGGGCTTTGTGATGGCCACTCCAATACCTTGACTTTGTTGTCCTTAAGCCATTTTGCCACAACTTTGGAGGTATGCTTGGGGTCATTGTCCATTTGGAAGACCCATTTGCGACCAAGCTTTAACTTCCTGACTGATGTCTTGAGATGTTGCTTCAATATATCTACAAAATGTTCCTCCCTCATGATGCCATCTATTTTGTGAAGTCCACCAGTCCCTCCTGCAGCAAAGCACCCCCACAACATGATGCTGCCACCCCCGTGCTTCACTGTTGGGATGGTGTTCTTCGGCTTGCAAGCCTCCCCCTTTTTCCTCCAAACATAACGATGGTCGGTATTGCTAAATAGTTCTATTTCTGTTTCATCAGACCAGAGGACATTTCTTCAAAATGTACGATCTTTGTCCCCATGTGCAGTTGCAAACCGTAGTCTGGCTTTTTTATGGCGGTATTGGAGCAGTGGCTTCTTCCTTGCTGAGAGGCCTTTCAGGTTATGACGATATAGGACTCGTTTTACTGTGGATATAGATACTTTTGTACCTATTTCCTCCAGCATCTTCACAAGGTCCTTTGCTGTTGTTTTGGGATTGATTTGCACTTTTCACACCAATGTACGTTCATCTCCTGAGTGGTATGACGGCTGCGTGGTCCCATGGTGTTTATACTTGCGTAATATTGTTTGTACAGATGAACGTGGTACCTGCAGGCGTTTGGAAATTGCTCCCAAGGCTGAACCAGACTTGTGGAGGTCTACAAATTATTTTCTGAGGTCTTTTGATGTTCCCTTGTTGTCAAGTAAATAGGCACTGACTTTGAAGGTAGGCATTGAAATACATTCACAGGTACACCTCCAATTGACTCCGGCTAATTTACATTATTTATCAGACGCTTCTAAAGCCATTATGTCATTTTCTGGAATTTTCAAAGCTGTTTAAAGGCACAGTCACTTAGTGTATGTAAACTTCTGACCCACTGGAATTGTTATACAGTGAAATATAAGTGAAATATTCTGTCTGTAAACAATTGTTGGAAAATGACTTGTCATGCACAAAGTAGATGTCCTAACCAATTTTCCAAAACTATAGTTTGTTAACAAGAAGTATGGCAACTAATTGTTCCAAAAATACTTGGGTATCTTCGTACTTAGAAATGGGAGTCGACACCCGGAGATGACGGACAAGGAGTCAAATAATCAATTCTGTTGGAGTCGACTCTCCACCACTACGGCATCGTCGTTAACAGTTGGAAAAATGGCAGAGAAAGGCAAGTGACAGCAGCTAAGTCATGTATGGTAATACTTGAGAAGTTAAATGAAAACGAAATGCTAACTTTGTGAGGTGAAATTGAGTGACAGTAATGGTAGTACAGGTGCAATGCTTAACCATCTGAAAGGGACCCTCCATGAGAGCCAAACCGTTGCTGGCAACAGTGCAGCTGCATTGTGATTTCATGTGGAATTTTTAACATTTTTCATATTGCTTTAACGGACCCCTCCCCCCAAAAAAGTATGTTTAAATGTTAAGAAAAATTGTAAATATGCCACAGCCGTAGTTTACATTCTGTTTCTTTTTTATCCTGAAACACCCCCCTGTTCTTAATGATTACAAGCATACACATAACATGATGCAACCACCACTATGCTTGAAATTATAGAGAGTGGTACTCGGTAATGTGTTGTATTGGATTTGCCCCAAATATAACTTTGTATAACTTTACTTTGCCACACTTTTTGCAGTATTACCTTAGTGCCGTTTTATTCTCTGCATGCTTTCTTCTTCTCACTCTGTCAGTTAGGTTAGTATTGTGGAGTAACTACAATGTTGTTGATCTATCCTCAGTTTTCTCCTATCACAGCCATTAAACTCTAACGGTTTTAAAGTCACCATTGGCCTCATGATGACATACCGTATTTTGCTATTGGTATTCATGCAACTCCGTATAATGTCAGTTTTTATAGTTTACTCTGTTTCCTACTTGAGTCATCTCTCTCTTTCTTCTCTTACTGCTGCATGCCGCTAACCAATCCAAGCACTGCCCCCTGTCACTCAAAGGGATAGCAGTTGCTGGATCACAGAGTCACAAGCACTTTATTGCCGTTTGCTCTGCATGGTTAGATGGATACAACAATGTTGGTGACATGCTGATTTCCACAAGCGTTCAATACGCTTAGTTCGTATCTTACTGTCTGCAAACTACTCTCTGCTAGTTTGTCTTGGTGTTGCTAAAATAATTTGTGTTAGCAGCTAATGCTAATCACTAGTTAGCTTGGTAAATGTACTAAGAGTCAGAGCAAGCGTAGCTAGTTAGCTAATACTGACTGGTATCAGTGCTGGTGTAGCCCTAAATAAGCATGTTTGTGCAATGGTATCCCATCAGAGAGGAATATGTTGGCTGGCAATCTAGCTAGCTACATGAAGTAAGAAAACGGGATATAACATCTAATTGGGGTCACCTGGAAACACTGACCAACACTTTGGTTCCTACCCTGTCAATAATTCCTCCCTGGTTTATTAATTTGTTGTCATGTCAAACGGCAATGTATTCAAGGTGCTGCCCACTATATTCCAACTATTCGAATTCGATTAATCCTTATATTTCCATGATTCCAACACTTCACCAATTAACTAGGCTTATATTATTTTCCCTTATCATACTGCGTGGCACAGTGTGGAAATGGATCAATATCCTGAAAATTATGTTTGTTTGGAGTTGGATTGAACAGTATAAATGGAAAAGCCTAATTTGAAAATCAATTATTTGTGTTTCCATCCTTGGGTCATGAACTACTCATAAAGCGTATTTAGAACTTTTATTATTCAAGAACCGGTTTCCTTCATCTCCGGCAACTGAGTTAGGAAGGACAAATTTATCTTTGTAGTGACTGGGTGTATAGATACACCATCCAAAGTGTAATTAATAACTTCAATATCTGCTTTTTTTATTTGTACCCCGTCTACCAATAGTTGCCCTTCTTTGCAAGGCATTGGAATAACTCCCTGGTCTTTTGTGGTTGAGTCTGTGTTGGAAATTCACTGCTCGACTGAGGGACCTTACAATTATCTGTATGTGTGGAGTACAGAGATAATGTAGTTATTCAAAAATCTTGTTAAACACTATTATTGCACACAGAGTGAGTCCATGCAACTTATGTGACTTGTTAAGCACATGTTTACTCCTGAATTTATGCTTACCATAAGAAAGGGGTTGAATACTTATTGACTAAAGACATTTCAGCTTTTCATTTTTTATTTATTTGTACAAATTTCAACAACAAAATTATTCCACTTTGACATTATGGGGTATTGTGTGTAGGCCAGTGACAAAAAAATCTAATTGTAATCCACAACAAAATGTGGGAAAAGTCGGGGCCTCTCGAGTGGCGCAGTGGTCTAAGGCTCTGCATCGCAGTGCTAGAGGCATCACAACAGCCGCGACCGGGAGACACATGAGGCGGCGCACAATTGGCCCAGCGTTGTCCGGGTTAGGGCAGGGTTTGGCCGGCTGGGATGTCCTTGTCCCATCGCGCTCTAGCGACTCCTTGTTTGGCCGGGCGCATGCGCGCTGACTTCGGTCGCCAGCTGTACGGTGTTTCCTCCGACCCATTGGTGTGGCTGGCTTCCAGGCTAAGCAGGCAGTGTGTCAGGAAGCAGTGCGGTTTGGGGGGGTTGAGTTTCGGAGGACGCATGGCTCTTGACCTTCACCTCTCCTGAGTCCATATGAGAGTTGCAGTGATGGGACTAGACTGTAACTACCAATTGGATATCACGAAATCGTGGAGAAAAATAAAAAGGGGTAATAAAACAAAAGTGGAAAAAGTCAAGGGGTTTGAATACTTTCTGAAGGCACTGTAACTGACAGAGCTGGATTTCCCCCTGATAGTCACATGGTAGGCGTACTCCCCTATCAGACTTGGGCATCTCCTCTTGTAGACATCTAGTTGTCATCTTTGAAACTTGAGGTTAGAGCCGAAGCATTTCAGGTTTGTCAAAAATAGATTGTATGGGGACATCACAGCCATAGAGGGACATCAAAAGACCGTAACACACTTGTTCATTATAATATTATACAATGGGTAGGTCTAATCTTGGATGCTGATTGGTTAAATCCTCATTCCAGCCGGTGTCTATTCCACAAGTTACCCCTGACTGAAGCTATGACGTTGAAATGCCTATTTTCTCTGTTCCATCTCACCGCACAATCCACTGTCTCATCAGCCCAGCCAGACAATTTATAAACTTGATCTCCACTATAAAAAGCATCTTGACAATATCTCCCATTTCTTTTAGACTAACATTTAGTTTTCGACAGCGGAGATTTGTATAATCCAAACACCGGCTTCTCTGGCATTATCACTTAAGTACGATAGATCCACACAGTATTAGTAGATATATCTGTGGTTTACATTCTCACTATGCTCTGTTAGACATGGTTCACCAATACGTCAGCTCCCAGTGTATTTATTTACTCGCTGTCAAATGTTGAACTGCATTAAAACTCATTGACGAACGGAGACCGTGTGTGTGTGTGTGAGCGCGCGTCACGTAGCCTGCGAATAATGAGAGTGTGTGATGGATGGAGGACATAACAGAGATGGAAAAGGAGAGGTTGTCTTGGGTGTTGTAGTTTGGGTAAATAAATTAAAATGTAGTCCTGAGTTGTTATGGTGCGTAGTTGGTAATTCTGTAGGGGATTAGAGTGCACTTACACAGTCAGGGTGTTGTATTTTATTTATTTCAATATAACATTTATGTAACCAGGCAAGTCAGTTAAAAACATTAAAGGAGCACAGTCCATACTGAGGGGAGGGATTGAGGAATGGGTAGACACACTGGAGGAAGACTTCACATGCCTACAAGTCATTTAGTTGACATGTGGCATAGTCACACTAGTCTCCTTCTCTACTATATGGGAGTGGATGGAGAGTGGTTGGTCACTGGAGTCCCAAAGGGGTGTGTACTGACACCACACCCCTTAACACAATCTGACTTCCTGTCTGCCCCAGTGCTCCTTCCTGTGGCTCATTGTTCTGGAGCGTGGCTCGAAACGGAATCCCACCAGGAAAAACCCCACCAATCACCGGACAGGACCCAGTCCTCCATGATCCCTGCCAAGCCTACCCCAATATGAGGCAACACATGTATAGACATCAAAACAATGGCGACGCATAAATCATTCACTCAGCATTCAACTTTTTTGGGGGGTCTCACACGTGCCTTGGGAAGTCTTCCATTTCTCTGTAGGTCTCTTATTTTAGACTTCACATCTGTTACTTGGTGAGGTCTTCATCTGTGACTAGAACAGCTTGAGTCTGACTTCAAATAGCAGCCTCTGTTCCGCCAGGTCACACTGCACTATTTTAGTAATATACTTAATATATCCTGTAGGGTATCATGATACCCGTATCGCGATACTACGATACCTGATTTTCCTTGGAAAAAGGAAAACACAAAGCAGACTAAACTCTTCAGTCCTTTAAAAACCCACTGTATGGGACATATAGTGTGCTATAGCTTGGAAAAGAAACATGGGATTCTGGGTGACAACATCAGGCTGCTTGTTACTAGCTTTAGGACTGTTTTCCTCAGGAAATTCAGTACGAGCCATGTTTTGTTTCCTTGCCATGATACCTCGGAGTATCGCAATACTGTTATCGTGACAACCCTAATATCCTGTATTATAATTAATTTAGCCATGAATATGTATACTATATTACATTACATTTACATTTAAGTCATTTAGCATATATGTCAGGTCTATGAATTATGTGGTACACCCATGATGATAGCATTCCAGTTCTATCCATTTCTAAGAAGAGTAGCGTGTTTATGAAGTTCTGGTGATAGCAGATTCTGCTCTCGTAACCAAACTACATCGAGCAGTGGTTCATTTTGAGCTGACAAGCTTTCCCTCCCTCGGCCTGCAACAGGAGTACGACTGCAACAGCTGATTTATCATCTCAATATAGTCAGGAATAAGAGTGTGTTTGTGTGTGTAGTCTCGTTATGTCAGTCACTTAGTGAAGCTGTTTTTAATGCTACTTATCGTGGGCTTTTAATTATGCACGTTTCTAAATCACTTGCGTTTTTATACAGTGACACACACACACACACACACACACACACACACACACACACACACACACACACACACACACACACACACACACACACACACACACACACACAGAGAGAGTCTGTAGCTCCCCGAAGAAGAGAACACTCCCCGGGAAGTGATCAGTAACTCTCTTAGTCATTCACCATGCATAATTTCTGCTAATATGTGCTTTGAGGAAATGAAGGGAGTCCCACTTTAAGCGGATGATTCACTCTCATTTAATCATCACCCAATCCTCTCTACTGCTTTTAGCTGATGTTCTCTCTCCATGTCTCTTCTGTGTTGCTCTTTCTCTCTGTTTTTTCACTTGCTCTCCTTCCCTTCTCTCTGTATATTGCTTTCGCTCTCTCTCGCTCGTGTGTGTGTGTGTGTGTGTGTGTGTGTGTGGGGGCTGCTTTGTACTCTTCCCATTACTTAACAGCTGGCACTGAGACCTCTGTGACTTACTGCTGTCATTTAGCCTAGCAACCTCCAATTCCACACATATACTTCCATTGAACATTTGAGCCCAACTGATAAATCGGTTGACTGATATTATCGGCCGATGTTAGCCTTTCACAGACATATTTGTATCAGTCTTTATTTCACAGATAAAGGGCCAACTGAGCAAGAGGACAAGTACATTAGAGTGTCTAGTTTGAGAAACAGACGCCTCACAAGTCCTCAACTGGCAGCTTCATTAAATAGTACTCGCAAAACACCAGTCTCAACGTCAACAGTGAAGAGGTGACTCCGGAAATGTCCCTTTTTCAGAACCCTGTCAGGACCCTGTCTTTCAAAGATAATTCGTAAAAATCCAAGTAACTTCACAGGGTTTCAACACTGTTTCCCATTCTTGTTCAACGAACCATAACCAATTAATGAAAATGCACCTGTGGATTTGTCGTTAAGACTCTAACAGCTTACATCTGGTAGGCAATTAAGGTCACAGTTATGAAAACTTAGGACACTAAAGAGGCCTTTCTACTGACTCTGAAAAACACCAAAGAAAGATGCCCAGGGTCCCTGCTCATCTGTGTGAACGTGCCTTAGGCATGCTGCAAGGAGGCATGAGGACTGCAGATGTGGCCAGGGCAATAAATTGCAATGTCCGTACTGTGAGACGCCTAAGACAGCGATACAAGGAGACAGGACGGACAGCTGATCGTCTTCACAGTGGCAGACCACGTGTAACACCACCTGCACAGGATTGGTACATCTGAACATCACACCTGCGGGGCAGGTACAGGATGGCAACAACAACTGTCTGAGTTACACCAGGAACGCACAATCCCTCCATCAGTGCTCAGACTGTCCGCAATAGGCTGAGAGATGCTGGACTGAGGGCTTGTAGGCCTGTTGTAAGGCAGGTCCTCACCAGACATCACCAGCAACAACGTCGCCCATGGGCACAAACCCACCGTCGCTAGACCAGACAGGACTGGCAAAAAGTGCTCTTCACTGACGAGTCACAGTTTTGTCTCACCAGGGGTGATGGTCAGATTCGCGTTTATTGTCGAAGGAATGAGCGTTACACTGAGGCCTGTACTCTGGAGCGGTTCTACAAGTTCCCATGATGAGATGATAGGTCTACATACATTGTGAACTGTGCTCCATACTGAAATGGGCTGTCTGTCCCCAGCCTGAGCGTTGATGATTGATCATGTAGAGAGAAGGCCGTAGAGAAGCCACATTTAGACATCGCGTATAATTTAACAGTTCCATTTCACGTCATGCTGTTCATATAAATCATTTTTTATAATTTATCGGTTTCTTGCAGTTATTTGTCCCGGGAAAAGGGAGTGGTTTTGGGCGGTAAATCTCAATAACCGATTTCCTGCCATTCAACCCTGGAATGCATGTGTTTTTTGTTGTTGACTGGAGGAAAAAGAGACAACACACTGAATGGAGGCCTATGTTGTTGTTTGCCCTAGTGGTTCTGCAGTGATGATGGTCGACAGCCAGATGTCTGTCACTACCATAGAAGTCAAGTCTGGATCTATTAATATGGTCACTACATTGTACAGGGGATTACATCAGCTAGAAGAGCAGCTCTGTCTAGCCTCCATCTCTTCTCTTTCTCGCTCTCCTGTCTCTCTTTTCTCTCATTCATTCTCTTGTTCTTTCTTTTATAACAGGGCTATTTAGTATTTATCTCCTACCTCTGTCTGTCTGTGTGTGTGTGTGCAGCCCAGAGATGGAGTTAGAGGGAGGGGGGAGGTTCTCCAGGGAGGAGAGAAACGGGGAGCACTGTCTTCTCTTCCAAACATCTTCAACACTCCGGCAGCGGCTTGGGGAAACTCCGCTGAATGACTCTGATATTATGAAGCTGCTGGCAATTATGCAGCATAAAGCGATTTTCATCTCTCCATCTCTTCTCCCACTAACCAGCCTACTCTCAATGGACAGTGGAGATTGAAGTGTGTGTGCATGTTTTTGTGTCTGTCTATCTCTCAGCTCCTGTATGCGTGCGCGTGCGTGCGTGTGTACTCCCGATCTGCCTGGCCTCTCAGAGATAGAATCGACCAGACCAGCAGCAATGTTATCAGCCGAGGGAAGTCTGTGGACAGACAGTGGAAATGAGAATGTGATAAGACCTGATAGCATCTCTGTTGCACCCTCAGCTGAACACAGACAGATAGGCCTACACCAGCCTGCCTGCTGGGCCAATGCTAGTACAACCGCTAGGACCTTCTGCACTGACAGAAACACTGCTACTGCAATGCCATTTTGTCAGGGTTATGATCATTTGATTGGCACTGTCTCTTATTAAAATCCCTCAGACTCTTATGGTTTCTCTATTTTAGCCTGGGCTGTGTTCATTAGGGTAAAGCATTAGAAATTGAAATGTAGTGTTTTTCCCCATTTCCGTCTGTTTTAAAATGTTTCTTTC
Organism: Salvelinus fontinalis; assembly: GCF_029448725.1. Taxonomy (NCBI): domain Eukaryota; kingdom Metazoa; phylum Chordata; class Actinopteri; order Salmoniformes; family Salmonidae; genus Salvelinus; species Salvelinus fontinalis. Next base: position 40,794,739 of record NC_074685.1, read on the forward strand.
CATTTTGTGCTGGGTTTTTGCTTTAGCCTACTTCTCTGACATTTACTGTGGTGCCTAAGTCCTACATATATACCAGGCTACTTCTATTTCGCCTCTCTGCCATTCTTTCTCCTCTGACTGACGTCTCATCTCTCTCTTCCTCTCCTACTCAGACTCGCAGCGCTCCCACCTCTCCTCTTTCACCATGAAGCTGATGGACAAATTCCACTCGCCCAAGATCAAGAGGACGCCATCGAAGAAGGGAAAGCAGTTGCAGGTCGAACCAGTGGTCAAGAGCCAAGAAAAACCTGTCAACAAGGTGTGTGTGTGTGTAGAATCGTCTACGTGTGTGTGTGTGTGCTTGCTGTGGGAAACCCAGCTCTCCCACCTATCCCATGCGCTTGTTTACCTACGTGTGTGTGTGGTTTTCCATCCAGTACCTTGCTTTGTATTGTATTGCTCTGCCCTATTGTGTGTGTTTGTGTGAGAGTTTCCTGTGGTTTCTGAGTTGTTGTGAGTGCTGCCTTTGGCTGGGTAACAGGTGCTACCACCAATAGGTCCCCCCCAAATGGCACCCTATCCCCTATATAGTGCACTATTACCCATAAAGCCCTGGTCTAAAGTAGTGCACTACTTAGGGGATAGGGTGCCATTTGAGGGACACATCCATACACATATGAATGGAACTGAAGCTGGCCAGTTTCCTAAATAAACTCCTCTCACTCCCAAGGCTTTAGTGTAATGACTTCAATTCCCTGACAGTTTTGTACGTACACTGAATGTACAAAGCATTAGGAACACCTTACTAATATTTAGTTGCACCCTCTTTTGCCCTCAGAATAGCCTCAATTTGTTGCGGCATGGACTCTAACATTCCACAGGGATGCTGGCCCATGTTGACTCCAATGCTTCCCACAGTCGTGGGAAGTTGGCTGGATGTCCTTTGGGTGGTGGACCATTCTTGATACACACGGAAAACTGTTGAGCTTGAAAAGCACAGCAGCGTTGCAGTTCTTGACACACTCAAACCAGTGTGCCTGGCACCTTCTACACCTACTACCATTCAAAGGCACTTAAATATTTTGTCTTGTCTGTGCATCCTCTGAATGGCACACATACACAATCCATGTCTCAATTGTCTCAAGGCTTAAAAATACACAATCCATGTCTCCTCCCATTCATCTACACTGATTTGAAGTGGATTTAACAAGTGACATCATTAAGGGATAACAGCTTTCACCTGGATTTACCTAATGTTCCTAATGTTTTGTACACTCAGAGTATGTAGGATCTTAATTTGAGCCAGTTTGCCCCAACAGGAAAATAATCAAACAGCAACGTGAAATGTGAATTATTATGTGGATTATATTTAATAGAATTTTTTTTGGGACAATGATAAATTACAATGTTGTTTTCGTCAAAAGGTGTGCTTTAATTTTAATCCCTGGATGAAGCTCTTTTTGGAAATGGCATTTTCTCCATCTATTATTATGTCACGTAGACAGCGGATTTCCTCCGAGCTTACCATGTTTCATTGTGTTCATTAGGGCCATTTTGCAACAGAAAACGACTGCGTGTTTCTCATTGGACAAGTTTAAATAGTACCTCCCCGTTTCACTCTGTTTCCATCCTTTTGGTGCCTACTGAACACAACCCAAGCTGAATGTGTCATTCTATTTCTTTCTGTTCTGTAGAAGGTGAGTCGGCTGGAGGAGCAGGAGAAGGAGGTGGTGAGTGCGCTGCGCTACTTCAAAACCATCGTGGACAAGATGGTGGTGGAGAAGAAGGTGCTGGAGATGCTGCCTGGCTCGGCCAGCAAGGTGCTGGAGGCCATTCTACCTCTGGTGCAGGTGGAGGCCCGGATAACACACAGGTACGTGGGCTGAGACGGGACAGGAGAAAGGCTAGTGTTCAAGATGGTATGGGCAGTACCACTCAAAAAGTTTGGACACCTGCTCATTCAAGGGTTTTTCTTTATTTTTATTATTTTCTACATTGTAGAATAATAGTGAAGACATCAAAACTATGAAATAACACATGGAATCGTGTAGTAACAAAAAAAAGTGTTAAACAAATCAAAATATATTTTAGATTCTTCAAAGTAGCCACCCTTTGCCTTGATTGCCTTGATGCACACTCTTGGCATTCTCTCAACCAGCTTCATGAGGGAGTCACCTGGAATGCATTTCAATTAACAGGTGTGCCTTGTTAAAAGTTAATTTGAGTTTGAGCCAAACAGTTGTGTTGTGACAAGGTAGGGGTGGTATACAGAAGATAGCCCTATTTGGTAAAAGACCAAGAACAGCTCAAATAAGCAAAGCGAAACGAAGGTCAGTCAGTCCGGAAAATTTCAAGAACTTTGAACATTTCTTCAAGTGCAGTCGCAAAAACCATCAAGCACTATGATGAAACTTGCGCTCATGAGGACCGCCACTGGAAAGGAAGACCTAAAGTTACCTTTGCTGCAGAGGGTAAGTTCATTAGAGTTAACTGCATCTCAGATTGCAGCCCAAATAAATGCTTCACAGAGTTCAAGTAACAGACCCATCTCAACATCAACTGTTTAAAAAAATATAAAGATATTTCACCTTTATTTAACCAGGTAGGCTAGTTGAGAACAAGTTCCCATTTACAACTGCGACCTGGGCAAGATAAAGCAAAGCAGTGCGACAGAAACAACAACACAGAGTTACACATGGAATAAACAAGCGTACAGTCAATAACACAATAAAAAATAAAAAAAAGTCTATATAAAGTGTGTGCAAATGGCATGAGGTAAGGCAATAAATAGGCCATAGTAGCAAAGTAATTACAATTTAGCAGATTAACACTGGAGTGATAGATGAGCAGATGATGGTGTGTAAGTAGTGATGCTGGTGTGCAAAAGAGCAGCAAAGTAAATAAAAACAATATGGGGATGAGGTAAGTAGGTTGGGTGGCTATTTACAGATCGACTATGCACAGCTGCAGCGATTGTTTAGCTGCTCAGATAGCTGATGTTTAAAGTTAGTGAGGGTCTCCAGCTTCAGCGATTTTTGCAATTCGTTCCAGTCACTGGCAGCAGAGAACTGGAAGGAAAGGCGGCCAAAGCAGGTGTTGACTTTGGGGATGACCAGTGAGATATACCTGCTGGAGCGCGTGCTACGGGTGTGTGTTGTTATCGTGACCAGTGAGCTGAGATAAGGCAGAGCTTTACCTAGCATAGACGTATAGATGACCTGGAGCGGAGCCAGTGGATCTGGCGACGAATATGTAGCGAGGGCCAACTGACTAGAGCATACAGGTCGCAGTGGTGGGTGGTGTAAGGCGCTTTGGTAACAAAAAGGAATGCACTGTGATAGACTCCATCCAATTTGCTGAGTAGAGTATTGAAAGCTATTTTGTAGATGACATTGCCGAAGTCGAGGATTGGTAGGATAGTCAGTTTTACTAGGGTAAGTTTTGCGGCGTGAGTGAAGGAGGCTTTGTTGCGAAATAGAAAGCCGATTCTAGATTTGCTTTTGGATTGGAGATGTTTGATATGAGTCTGGAAGGAGAGTTTACAGTCTAGCCAGATACCTAGGTATTTGTAGTTGTCCACGTATTCTAGGTCAGAAAGAGGAGACTGCATGAATGAGACCTTCATGGTCGATTTGCTGCAAAGAAACCACTACTAAAGTACACCAATAAGAAGAAGAGACTTGCTTGGGCCAAGAAACACGAGCAATGGACATTAGACCAGTGGAAATCTGTCCTTTGTTCTGATGAGTCTAAATGTAAGGTTTTTGGTTCCAACCGCCGTGTCTTTGTGAGACGCAGAGTAGGTAAACGGATGATCTCCACGTGTGTTTCCAACCATGAAGCATGGTGTGGGGGGGCTTTGCTGGTGACACTGTCTGTGATTTATTTTGAATTCAAGGCTCACTTAACCAGCATGGCTACCACAGAATTCTGCAGCGATAAGCCATCCCATCTGGTTTGCACATAGTGGGACGATCACTTATTTTCCAACAGGACAATGACCTAAAACACACCTCCAGGCTGTGTAAGGGCTATTTGACCAAGAAGGAGAGTGATGGAGTGCTTCATCAGATGATCTGGCCTCCACAATCACCTGACCTCAACCCAATTGAAATGGTTTGGGATCAGTTGGACCACAGAGTGAAGGAAAAGCAGTCAACAAGTGCTCAGCATATGTGGGAACTCTTTCAAGACTGTTGGAAAAGCATTCCAGGTGAAGCTGGTTGAGAGAATGCCAAGAGTGCAAAGCTGTCAAGGCAAAGGGTGGCTACTTAAACAAACCTCTCTGGACCACCCATCCCGGATCCGGGATCATAGCCTAGCCTAGTGCCACAGGGATATAATATAATTTCATGAAATCACAAGTCCAATACAGCAAATGAAAGATAAACATCTTGTGAATCCAGCCAACATGTCAGATTTTTTAAATGTTTTACAGCAAAAACACAACATATATTTATGTTAGCTCACCACCATATCCCAAACAACACAGCCATTTTTTCACAGGAAAGATGGCTTTCACAAAACCCACAAATAGAGATCAAATTAATCACTAACCTTTGAACAACTTCATCAGATGACAGTCATATGACATCATGTTATACAATACATTTATGTTTTGTTTATGTGCATATTTATAGCCACAAATCGTGGTTTTACATTGGCGCCATGTTCAGAAATGGCTCCAAAATAGCCAGAATAATTACAGAGAGCAACGTGAAATACAGAAATACTCATCATAAAACTTTGATGAAAAATCCATGTTGTACATATAATTAAAGATACACTGGTTCTTAATGCAACCGCTGTGCTAGATTTAAAAAAAATAACTTTAGTAAAAAGCACAGCATGCAATAATCTGAGACAGCGCTCAGCCATTCTCCGCCATGTTCGAGTCAACAGAAATACGAAATTACATCATAAATATTCCCTTACTTTTGATGATCTTTCATCAGAATGCAGTGCCAGGAATCCTAGTTCCACAATAAATCGTTTTTTGTTTGTTTTATAATGTCCATTACTTCTGTCGAATTAGCAACTTTGGCTAGCATGTGCAGTTCACGTGTCCAAACACTTGCGCAATTGAACGAAAACGTTGAACGAAAACTTCAAAAAGTGGTATTACAAGTCGAATAAACTGTTCAAACTCAGTTGAGAATCAATCTTCAGGATGTTTTTCTCATATATATCCAATAACGTCCCAAACGGAGCATTTCTTCATGTCTATCTAACGCAGTGCAGACAAAGACATCACATGCCCTCTGTGCGTGGCCAAGAACTGGCAATCTGCCTGACTTGTCACTCCAAAGGCTCTCATCCGGTCCCACATGAAGCTATATGCTTCAATCCATGTTCTACTGCCTGTTGACATCTAGTGGAAGGCGTATGAAGTGCATACAGATCCATAAATATAAGGCAATTGAATAGGTGATGCCTTTCACAGCGACCTATTTCAGATTTTTCACTTCCTGTTTGGAAGTTTGCCTGCCATATGAGTTCTGTTTTACTCACAGATATAATTCAAACAGTTTTAGAAACTTCAGAGTGTTTTCTATCCAATAGTAATAATAATATGCATATCATATGATCTAGGACAGAGTACGAGGCCGTTTAATTTGGGCACAAATTCATCCAAAAGTGAAAATGTCGCCCCCTATACCTAAGAAGTTAAACAAATATAAATATACTTTAGATTTTAGATTCTTCTAACACTTTTTTTTTGTTACTACATGATTCCATATGTGTTATTTCATAATTTTGATGTCTTCACTATTATTCTACAATGTAGAAAATAGTACAAATTGTGGTCCCGTGTGACTCAGTTGGTAGAGCACGGCGCTTGCAACGCCAGGGTTGTGGGTTCAATTCCCACGGGGGGACCAGGGTTCAATTCCCACGGGGGGACCAGGATGAATATGTATGAACTTTCCAATTTGTAAGTCGCTCTGGATAAGAGCGTCTGCTAAATGACTTAAATGTAAATGTTAAATGTACAAATAAAGAAATACCCTTGAATGAGTAGTTGTATCTTTTGACTGGTACTATAGGTAAAAGGAAATGGGCTTTGGTTAGTATTCAGCATTGGTGAGGGATCTTTGGCCCAGTATATGATCATACCGTATTTTGTTTTTATTTTGGTGAGGTTTTTTGTTACCAAATTTCTATTCACTTTGTTGTTTGTTGTGTCATATATACACATTTGAGCATTTAGGGGAGACCGTTGGTCATTCCTTACATATTGTTACCCAGTCATAGCCTAGGCATGTTGCCCCTTAGTGAGATGGGCTGCGTACTACATCCTCACAGAATGTTCTTGCTGTTTTGCCCCAAAATAATGTAAACAAATGGTGTCTCCATTCCCCAAGACGTTATGTAACAACCTAATTGAAGTGGTTTGATCATCAACTGCTATCTAGCTGCTTTTAACGTGTCCTGTTGGAACGTTGCTCAAAAAGGAGAACGGATGTTGTGACATCATCAGGAGCTACACTTGGTGACATCATGGTGAGACATAATCACCTCAGGCTTCCTGGAGTTTTCAGTGTGATTGTTCATCTCGAGTGCTCTGGTATTTCATATCTGGAAAGAGCTCCTGTTATTCTGACTGAGTTAATGTTTACCTATTTCTTCAGCACTGTCAACACTTTATTCAACACTTTTTTATGAGCCACACGCTTCTTCTTATCCCCTCGTGCTACAAAGTGTATCAATAGGCTTGTTTTGTTATTATTAGCGGCTTGTGTCTTTTTTTAATATAAAGGAATATTTCCCGTTCTTTGGTCATAGCACTTCATTATTTGTTACTCCTAACTCGACTTTCGCCACCAACCGGAAGACGTTGTCTCCTTTTTGGTCAGTCTTCCACCACTGAGACTGACCATCAGATGCAGGCACCATCAGTCCAGTAAAATAAAACATTTAGGAAATGATTTCAATTTATGCTCACTCAGCTCTGCCCCGCAAGTCATACAACGCATTTCAACGTCATAGATTTAGCGGGTGGTAACTTGTAAAATAGACACCAGCTGGATTGTGGTTTTAACCAATCAGCATTCAGGATTAGACCCACCCATTTTATAATACCAGTGTGATCATATACCTCAAGTTTTGAAATATAATATAAACATCTGAGAAGAACAACATTGCAATGTCATTGGCAGGGAAATTCAAGCATTGTATTGGGCCTATCGCCTACTGCACACACCTCATTGCTACAGAACTGGTTTTAATGTTGCATAGGCTTATGTTTTTCATGTCTTGTTTTTTAAATTCTGAGCGATAGATCTCAGCCTGCGTTTTGACTCAGAAACTGATCTTGGCTCGGAAAAGGTTGGTGACAACCGTCCGAGATCACAACCCGCCTCAGGGACTCAAGTCCTACACCTCTGCTTCTGGAACCACCTGGGTCCAGTATTCATAAAGTTTCTTAGACATAAAGTGTCTTAGACTAGACTCGGATCTAGGATCAGGTCCTCATTGTCCATGTAATCTTATTCAATGTGATCTAAAAATCAAATCTGATGCTAGATCATCTGCACTTCTACTTTGAGATGCTTTAATATGACCCCAGTTGTTATTGCTTAATTGTCTTTTGCTTGGCTCTCTCCTCTTGCCTACTTAGTTTGTTCATTGTGGCCACGAGCCTTAGCCCCGGTCTTAGGCTCCATTTTGCCCATACAGCCCTTAGCTCTACTGTAGCAGTATCATAGACATAGAATCTATAGAAAAGGCTTGGAACCTGTAACCCTTGAAATTTGACTGGTAAACTCATGGGGAGGACCGTTGTATAGATGCTATTTCTCTGAGCTGTATCCTGTAGAGACAGGAGGGATATTCCAGAGTTGTGAATCAGCTGCAGCGTGTTGTGACTGGTCTGAACCTCCACCACGCCCTACTGTTTCTCAAGGGTCCATTCAGCACAGCCACATTCACCTAGCCCAGAACAGACACCTCACACCTAAACCAGCACAGACACATTCTCCACTTAATACCACCACAAACACACTTTTTCCAGTCACACACACGCGCGCACACACACACTTCCTCAATAAATCCCCTCAGGGGAGACATTGAGTTAACGCATATGGCTGTCACAGTGCGGGAGAAGAGATGTAGTCCTTTAGTCTAGCTAGTTGTCCGTATTCTCAATCTATAGAACCTGACATTAAAGGTTGTATCCCTCGCTCCTCTTCCCTACACCCCCACTCTGTTCCCCTCTTCCATTCTCTGTTCCCCTCTTCCATTCTCTGTTCCCCTCTTCCATTCTCTGTTCCCCTCTTCCATTCCCTGTTCCCCTCTTACATTCTCTGTTCCCCTCTTACATTCTCTGTTCCCCTCTTACATTCTCTGTTCCCCTCTTACATTCTCTGTTTCCATCCTTCCTTACCTCTTCCCTGTAATCCTGCCATCACTCTACTGTTCTACGCCCTCCCCCCTTTTCTCCATTTGCTTCCCCCCCCCAATCTCAGCCTCCCCTTTCTGTCCATCTCTTCCTTCCTGTCATTTACTGTCACTTCTCTCCTTACTCTTCAGTTCGGCTGTGTCGTCGTGTCACAACCGGGTGTACCAGAGCCTTGCCAACCTGATCCGCTGGTCCGACCACGTCATGCTGGACGGCATCGACCTTGATGACAAGGACAACGTGGTCGCGGTCACGACAGTCATCAAAGCCGTCCTGGATGGGGTTAAGGTAAGAGGGACAGTCTGTGAAACGATAGCTTGCAGCTTTCCACGGCTCTCAGAGAGGGTCATAGTGTCTGTTTCTCCCTTGCCGAGCTGGGGCAAATACATTTGTCAAATAGGCCTACTTTCAAATACATATGTTGTGGTTTGGTTAGCTTGCCTCGTACAATGGCACCAAATGGAATGGTCCCGAAAGTGCAAATACTTCAAAAGTCTTTGCAACTGAATGCATTTGACCCAGGTCTGCTCTCTGACCACTCAGTTTTGTCTAAATTATGTAATGAAAACATCTTAATCTGATTGAAAACAGTATACTGTACACATTGAAGTTGTTGTTCTAACAGGAGCTGGTCAAACTCACCATAGAGAAACAGGAGCAACCCTCCCCCACCATACCCAACAAACCCCCACCACCACCTGTCACTACACCAGAGAGGTGAGTGAACGCACACAAACAACCCTACATACACCAGACTTTTTCCTGTCAGTCTATCTCTGTCACACACACTGCTGTTCCCAGCAGGTCAGAGTTGCCACTGACAGAACGGGAGAGGGAGATCCTGAGTAAGACCCCGCTCACCGAGGCTGTGACGGACATGGCAGAGGAGGACGTAGCTCCGCCCAAACCCCCCCTCCCTGGCCTGAAAATGGATGCACTCAGGTGAATGGAACACTGGACTCCATCTTTGGATATAATCGACAGTGGCATACCAATAGTATGCACCAGGGCCCACTAGACCAGACCGAATCTTTAGGGCCTTTTAGTTTTAGGGCCCAGAGTTTTTCCCTGGGTCTTAAATATGGTGTATTCAACATTTTCAGTTGTGTAGGGCTTCATCTTCTCATCGCCCTGTCCTCATCTGCAATTCATTGAATTGGCTTCTTCCAGATATTTTGAATGAGATATTTCTTTAACTTGGAAGAAGGCGAAGAAATTAGGAGATGAAGCTACTTGAGACTATTGAGATGCACCCATGTAGCGTGAGAGTGGTTTTTCAGTACTGTCCCGCTTAGACTCGCTTTACCTTAGTGAAACAAAAACAAATAATATTTCACTCTCTGTATGAGTTGTTGCACACTGATTTCAATGAGTGAAATTGTCATTCAATCGCTTTCAAGTTCCTGTTTCTGACTGTCTTAAAGCGGTCATGTTTGTTACTGTAAGTTCCCAGTGGAAAGAGAAGTTCCCCCCTGCCACAGTAATGAGAAGGAACCTGCAGTCTCGAGTGTCTGTAGTCAGAAAAAAAGCAGAAGCGGTCCAGTGCCACATGGTGTAAGTGACCGCTTCTGTGGTGCTGTTGCGTGAGCACTTCTGGAAGCTTTTTCTTTTTAGAATTCTGCCAAAGAGGAAGTGAAGTGAAGATAAAACTGAAACGTTTGTGCTGGTCAGCATAAATCATTTTTGGTGCTGTTGCATGAGACCTTCTGAATGTTTTATTTTAGAAATCTGCCAGAGAGGAGGTGAAGTGTAGATAAACTGAAATGTTGATGCAGTCATCTGACATGAGGTCAGGGTCTATTTATGAATTAGGTCTAATTGAGTCTGAAACATGTCATGGTATCTCGCAAATAGCACCCTATTCCCTGTGTAGTGCACTTCTTTTGACCAGGGCTGTAGTCTCTTTATCCATAATTTTCAAACAAATTTGGTAAACTTTTATCTTAAAGAGGAATTCTATTAATCTACAACATACAGTGCCTTCAGAAATTATTCACACACCTTGACTTTGTCCACATTTTGTTGTTACAGCCCGAATTTAACATTTAAATTGATTAAATTGAGATTTTGTGCCACTGATCCACATACACAGAATTTCCCACTGTCAAAGTGGATCTTTTTTTATTTTTTATTTTTACAAATAATAAAATTTAAAAAATGAAATGTCTTAAGTCAATAAGTATTCAACCCCTTTGTTATGGCAAGACTAAATACGTTCAAGAGTAAACATTTGCTTAACAAGTCACATAATAAGTTGTGTGGACTCACTGTGTGCAATAATAGTGTCTAAAATTATTTTTGAATGACTACCTCATCTCTGTACCCCACACATACAATTATCTGTAAGGTCCCTCAGTCAAGCAGTGAATTTCAAACACAGATTCAACCACAAGGACCAGGGAGGTTTTCCAATGCCTCAAAATGAAGGGCACCTATTGTTAGATGGGTAAAAATAATTAAAGCAGACAGTGAATATCCCTTTGAGCATGGTGAAGTTATTAATTACACTTTGGATAGTGTATCAAAACACCCAGTCACTACAAAGATACAGGCGTCCTTCCTAACTCAGTTGCTGGAGAGGAAGTTAGTTTAATGGCTGTGATAGCAGAAAACTGAGGATGGATCAACAACATTGTAGTTACCCCACAATACTAACCTAAATGAGAGTACAAATAAGGAAGCCTGTGCAGAAAGAAAAAAACTCAAAAACATGCATCCTGTTTGCAATAAAGCACTAAAGTATTACTGCAAAAAGTGTGGCAAATAAATTAACTTTGTCTTGAATCAAAGCATTATGTTTGGGGCAAACACATCACTGACTACCACTCTTCATATTTTCAAGCATGGAGGTGTCTGCATCGTGTTATGGATATGCTCATCATCGTCAAGGGGTAGGGAGTTTTTTTGGGGGGGTGGAAAAGAGCTAAGCACAGGCAAAATCCTAGAGGAAAACCTGGTTCAGTCTGTTTTCCACCAGACACTGGGAGACAAGTTCACCTTTCAGCAGGACAATAACCTGAAACTCAAAGCCAAATATACACTGGAGTTGCTTACCTAGACAACATTGAATGTTCTTGAGTGGCCTAGTTAAGGTTTTGACCTAAATCAGTTTGAAAATCTATGGCAAGACTTGAGATTGGCTGTCTAGCAATGATCTACAACCAACTTGACAGATCTTGAAGAGTTTAAAAAAGAATATGGGCAAATATTGTACTATATTTGAGACTTACCCAAAAAGACTGTAATTGCTGCCAAAGGGGGTTGAATACTTATCTAATCAAGATATATATATTTTTTAATTTATTCCATTCATCAAAAATAAATAAATACATGTGTAAATACATTTCAACGGGGCTATACATTTGGGTGAGTTTTTTTCCCTCTCGCCTGAGTAGCCTCGTTTCACTGCCAAAAATAAAATGAAACCATCTAGTGTTCAGCGAAATAACAACACAATGTCAAATACAGGTAGCCTAGGTAGCCTAGTCAAATAATTAACATCCAATCACATTAACTGTTACTCTCTCGTGGGAAACCTTCACTCTTGTGCAGACATTTAGAAACGAAACATGACAATTTGAAATATAAGCCACAGGAGTTTGAGTGAGAATAAAGACAACTTTCGAGTAGTAAGACATGTATAAAAGCAACAGATACCATTAATAAGAAGGCTAGAAGCATCTTATATGGTGAGCTACCGAGTGGCTAGGACAGGCAAGCCCCATGCTATTGTGGAGGACTTAATTCTTCCTGCTGCCGCGGATATGGCTGGGACAATGCTGGGGGAAAAGGCCCCCAAAAAAACTATACAGACAATGCCTTCATCAAACAACACTGTTTCATGACGCATCAGTGACATGGCAGGAGATGTTTTGAAACAATTACTGCGTTGCATACAAGCCAGTGAATTCTATGTGTTACAGCTGGATGAGTCAGCAGAGGTGCCGAGCATGGCACAGCTCCTAGTATATGTACGTTACGTTTATGGGGGGTCAATTAAGGAAGACATCCTCTTCTGCAAACCACTGGAAACCAGGACAACAGGAGAGGATATTTTTAAAGTACTGGACAGCTTTGTGACATCAAATGGACTTTGGTGGTCAAGATGTGTTGGTGTCTGTACTGATGGCGCAAAAGCCATGACAGGGAGATAATGTGGAGTGGTAACGTGCGTGCAAGCAGTTGCTCCCGACACCACTTGGGTACCCTGCAGCATCCACCGAGAAGCTCTTGCTGCCAAGGGAATGCCTGACAGCTTGAAAGATGTTTTGGACACTACAGTGAAAATGGTTAACTTTTTTTAAGCAAGGCCCCTGAACTCTTGTGTATTTTCTGCATTATGCAATGATATGGGCAGCGACCATGTAACGCTTTCACAACATACAGAAGTGCGCTGGTTGTCAAGGGGCAAAGTATTGACACGTTTTTTTGAATTGAGAGACGAGCTTAAAGTTTTCTTTATTGACCATAATTTTTACTTGCCTGACCGCTTGCATGATGACGAGTTTCTCACACGACTGGCCTATCTGGGTGATGTTTTTTCTCGCCTGAATGATCTGAATCTAGCATTACAGGGACTCTCCCCCAACTATATTCAATGTGCGGGACAAAATTGAGGCGATGATTAAGAAGTTGGAGCTATTTTCTGTCTGCATTAACAAGGACAACACAGGTCTTTCCATCATTGTATGATTTTTTTTGTGTGCAAATGAACTAAAGCTTAAGGACAATGTCAAATGTGATATAGCGAAGCACCTGAGTGAGCTGGGTACGCAATTACACTGTTACTTTCCCGAAACGGACGTCACAAACAACTGGGTTCGTTATCCCTTTCATGCCCTGCCTCCAGTCCACTTAACCATATCTGAACAAGAGCCTCATCGAAATTGCAACAAGCGGTTCTGTGAAAATGTAATTTAATTAGAAGCCACTGCCAGATTTCTGGATTGGGCTGCGCTCATAGTTTCTTGCCTTGGCAAATCGCACTGTTAAGACACTGATGCCCTTTGCAACCACGTACCTATGTGAGAGTGGATTCTCGGCCCTCACTAGCATGAAAACTAAATACAGGCACAGACTGTGTTGAAAATTATTTGACTGAGACTCTCTCCAATACAACCCAACATTGCAGAGTTATGTGCATCCTTTCAAGCACACCCTTCTCATTAACCTGTGGTGAGTTATTCACAATTGTTGATGAACAAATAAGGTTTTATATGTAAGATGGCTAAATAAAGAGAAAAATGATTGATTATTGTTATATTTTCTGCCCTGGTCCTATAAGAGCTCTTCATCACTTCCCATGAGCCGGGTTGTGACGACAAACTCACACTCATTCTTATGTGTAATAAATATATTGTATAGTGTGTGGCAGGCTTACAATGATGGCAAAAACAACATTTGAGAGTGCGCTGACCCTGGTGCTAGAGGGAGTATGCAGATGGAGATTGAATGTTCGAAGGGGTACGGGACTATAAAAAGTTTGGGAACCACTGGCCTAGATGGCCTTCTCCTCTTTAGTGGAAAAAGGGTCGTCATAAGAGGTGGCGAAACGGAAGGTGGTAGACAGGCATTAATTTTCTGTGGGCTTAAGGAAGTGGAGCTATGAAAAATCAATAGGCCTTGGACTTGGCCGGAAGATTAGATCAAAACCTTGAATACTACTACTACTAGGCTTTTGAGGTGCACTGCTGTCTTTCTCTTACTTTTTCTTCCTCTCTCTCTTTCACTCTCTTTATCTACTTTCCATCCCTCTCTCCATGTTGTCCTGGGAACAGAGCACACTTGACTACTGACCCCACTTTTGCTGGCCAACGGAGATCCACAAAGTCTGACACGTACGTTAGCCAGTAGGGTCATCCCCCTGCATTGTGACATCCTGTTTCCTTAATAACTGTCCAATCCCGTCCCGGAAGAATCTTGATAGGTTGAGTGCCTGATTGGTGGAGTGTCTTGTCTTGCATGCTTGAGTTCCTAATTATGCGTCATTGCATCACGCCGTACAATGAAGCCCTTATCCAATCAGGAGAAAGCTTGGTGCATGAGTGTGTACCAATGATGTCATATAAACATTCATATATGTATCTGTTTGGTTTGTACATATCATAACTGTCATCACTTTCCCAGTCATGGTCCCACATGTATCCTTGACCTGCTGATTTTATGTTGTGCCTTTAAATCTGCCATTGACTTGTGATGATTGCAGTGTGATAACCTGGAAAGCCCAACTTCTGTTTGTGCTACTCCAGAGGTGATTGAAAAAGAGGCATTAAGCAGGAAATGCTGACCATAACAACCCCTCAGTGTCATCTCACAATCTCTTTTTTGTCCGCCTGGTTGGGTATCAGAAGCCTAAAAACCTCTATTCTCACTGATTGTCCTATGTCCTACTTCTCTCTCTCCAGTCCTCCTCCAGCTTTGCCCCCAAAGAAACGTCAGTCGGCCTCGTCGCCCACTCGGGTGGCAGTGGTGGCCCCCATGAGCCGCGGCTCCAGCCTGCCTTGCAGCGTCCACAGACAGGTACCACCAACCCACACCAAGGGTTATGGTTGAATAACACCCACTTACTCGATAGTAATACTGTGATCTTGTACACTGGTCTACTATAGAGCATCTGCATCAGAGTATGATCAGGGTGGATTACCAGACTATAGTGAAATAACGTGATACAGTGATGGATACATAACTAGTGACTGACTAAATCAGACTTGATTAGGCCGGCCATCACTGGATCATATATCCACAAAGTTTTCTATTGTTTGATGAAACTGACTGTGTAGCCGACTTCACTGGTTTCTTCTTTGATTGTCTGTCTGTGTATATGTGTCTGTCTTTGTCTCTGTCTGTCTGTGTGTGCAGCAGCAGGACTATGAGCAGGAGTTCCTCCAGAGGCGTTTCTCAGGGGGCAGCCAGTCGTATGGGTGTGACTCTCCGCGCCTCTCGCCCTACAGCAGCATGGGGAAGCTCAGCAGGTCTGAAGAGCAGCTCTGTTCCATGGAACAGGACAGTGGACAGTGCTCCAGAAATACTAGCTGTGAGACACTGGGTAGGGGCACAAACACATATACATACAATTAGACAGTCATAATTGTCACGGTTGATCTTTATACACTGAATGTACTGAAATAGAAAAACACACATTTTTGAACATGTGCATACATTCTCACACAAAATGAAAATACACACAATAGAATGCACACAATTGTTTTAGTAAAGATGGACAAAAATACATAGACTGAACAAACACCCACTTTACATGTCAACAGCCTCACCTAACCACAAGCACTTGTTATTTTCTCTACAAATGTCCCCCTCTCTAACCTCTTGTCTCTCTCTTTTACAACACATTTCACTGCACCTATCTAGTGTATTTGACAGTAAAAACATATATATTTTTCTCCAGACAACACAGAGAGTTACGACCCCGACTATGACTTCCTCCACCAGGACCTCGCTGTCTTCACAGGGGACACCCACCTGCCCTCCACTGCCACCCCCTCAGGGGTCATGTCCCTGTCCCCCCTCCCCGAGTCCCACAGTGAGTGCTCCTCTCCTGTGCCTCCTCACCCCCGGTTCAGGTCACCACCCGCCCCCCACCACCAACAACCCCACCCACCCCAGTCTGAGTACTGGACACCCCAGCCCGGTTCCCATATCATCCCCTTACAACCATCCCGCATCAGTGCTCCTCCAGCATTACCCCAGAAGAAGCGGCGCAGCTCCCAGGTTTCGCCCTATCAGGACGGGTGTGGCTCCTCGGGGGGGCCCCTCAACGAGAGGTCCCCTTCCCAATACGATAACCTGTCAGAGGAGGAGCTGCTGCACCCCACGCCCCTCTTCACTCCCAACTCGCCCATGCCCCAGAGCAACGGGGGGGTGTTCGTGGACCAGTACCTGGCTAGCGAGAGCACCGACCTGCCCTCTAGTCCACCGCCACTGCCTGAGAAGAGGAGCAAGCACGGTGAGTGGCAGAGGGAGAGATGGAGAGGTGGGGGGGGTGCTGGAGAAAGGAAGGGATAGGACTGGAAGAGATGGAGGGAAAGAAAATTGAGGCTGGTAGTGTGCGTGTTTAACGTTTCACTTGAATCACTTTTAATCTCCTGCTATGTAATCTCCCTCCAGTCCTGGCGTACATGCAGTTTGTGGAGGACTACTCAGAGCCCCAGCCCTCAGTGTTCTACCAGACCCCACAGAATGAGAGCATCTATGAGCAGAGGAACAAACGCTTCCAGGACGTCTACGGCCTAAACGACTCCTTCAGTAGCACCGACTCGGTCCACGAACCCCTTCCCATACCCCTCTTCCCGCCCCCCGCCCTGCCCCCCAAGCAGAGGCAGCTGGTGAGTGTGTATGATCACCCTCAAGTCTTCACCCCCCACTCAAGCATTCTGGGAGCCCTTATTGGCTACACCACCTCAGAATTTCTCAATCCTCTGTAGAGGTCTTGTTTCAGAAGGACACTAGAGATTGATGCATTGGTTATGAAGGTGGAGCGTGCCAGTGCACACTACGGAAAAAGTGTGAAGAATTGGGGCCCAAGGTTCTTTGTGTGAAGTCTCCTCTCCAGGTGGACATCCATGTGGTCATGGTTGAGTGCTGAATGGTTAAATGTTTTACTCGTAGGGGTTGAAGGTTAATGATTTAACACTTCTAACTTAGTTCCATGTCAACAATTAAGCATGGTAATCTAAAAGGTGAAAGTTTAACCCCATGTGGTGAAACCAAAACAGTGAGGTCATGGTCATGCAACATTAGTTGCCTAGGGGTCAAAGGTGAGGTGTCGGATTTTCACTGGGGTCATTTATGCTGTATGACCCCCCCAGAAGACAGTTGACTGTCTATAGGTCATTTGCAACCAGAACACGTGTCAATGTAGAGCAGGGTCGTGTTCATTAGGGCATGTGATGGAAAATGTTTTAAAACGTGCAACAGGAAAGGAAAAGGGACCTTTCTTATTGGACCCTCTCTGTTTCAGTCCTTTTTGAACACGACCTAGAAGAAAAACTATGAGGTCATTTGTACTCGTCAGGTTGGTTATAGGCTGGTTGGCTGGAAAGGACAAGAGTCCAGAGGTTTGGTTCAGTCTGCCTAGTCTCTTGTTCTCTTGTTTTTTTTTTTCTCTTGCTCTCTCATTTTTCTCTTTTTCTCGGTCAATCAGTCTATAGAGGGGAGAGCTGTGGGGGAGGGGCTAGGGAGGTCAGATCGATTTTCAGGTTAATGGGGATTGGTTCAACATAACTGGGGATTGAGGTGTCAAGTGGTAAGGTTAGACTATGCATTAACCTGTAGAGATAAAACCTTTATGGTGTCACCAGTTAGACAAGTGTCATTTGATTTATCAGACTAGACCTGGGTAGAGACTAGCAGAGGCTGGTGGGAGGAGCTATATGAGGAAGGGCTCAGTGTAATGTCTGGAACAGAATAAATGGAACAGTCAAACATGTGGTTTCCATATGTTTGATGTGTTTGATACCGTTTCATCTATTCCATTCCAGCCAGTTGGATGTATTTTTCCTTCATAGCTTGTTCTCCATCTTCTTTTTAAAAAGGGAGCCAATTTGTTTTCAGCACTTTTATGTCAATGACTGATCAAAACTTGTGTTATCATGGCTCTCTCTTGTCCCTCTGCAGGAGACATGTGTTTAGCAATATGTTTGGAACATCGAATCACAATAAAATCACAGTATAGAATCGCAATACATATAGAATCAGCCCCCAGCCCTAACAGTAAGCAGACGTCACTTCGTACAGTAGGACTGAGAGAGACCGTCTGTGGTCTTTTGCCGTCCACTAACAACTCTATATTTTAACACTTTCCAGACCTTTATTTTCATGATTTCTGTTGTAAAGTATTATTTTCCTCCAACTATTTCTTTCCTCCCTCTCTCTTTCCTCTATATCCTCCTCCCTCTCTCTCTCTCTCCTCCATGTCCTCATCCTCTCTCTCGCCTGGTAATCTTGGCTGGTGGTGTAGTGGACTTAATGAGGTCGAGGCCCGGGTGGGAAAAGCCTGTTTACCTCCTCATCCTATTCCTCTTGTCCAATAAGCCACCATGTCACAGGATTTACACGGCTTTGTGAAAAAAATGTCATTTTGACGGTCTGCCAGTGCCAGTCAGATAAGAAGACTGATGGGGGAGGACAATCATATTTCAAGTGTGTTTTGGGCCTTGTAGTTGACCTGGTTTGTTTGAAGCTGTAGAGTTTGGACCGTAATCAGACCATGAGAGCTTGGTAGGTTTAGCGTGCCACAGTCAGATCTGAACACTGTGAGCGAATGCAGGTGTCTGGACTATTTGGTGACTTCTAAGCTTCTGACCCCTAATGATGACCTATGACTTTTGCTGACCGTGTGGCTGAACTAATTACACTGGATTCATGTTCAGTGTCAGCAACAAGGAGTCTTCTCCTTTCTCCATTGATTCCCTTCTTCTGTGGTAGATTTCTGCATGTCTGACAGTCACCATCATTACTGGTGCTGTCCTCTGCTTAACCCTCTTTTCTGTCTCTGGTTCTAAAACGGCTGCTCCATCTGCTCTATATCTAGGGTAATAAACTTTACTACTTTTCTCTCTTTGTCTCTTCTTAATCTCTTTCATGTATTTCTTTCTTCCTTTTCTTCCCCTATTCCTTTTTGCTCCCTATTCTCACTGCTTCTGTCTCTTTCTTCTTATCTATCTTTCCCCATTCCTTTGTTTTTCCATTTTCTCCTTCCTCTCCTCCTCAGGCCTCCCACTCTTCCTCCCCCTCTTCCTCCTCATCCTCCTCTCTGTCATGCCACCTCCAGCCGTCATTGGTGGTGGCGGCGGAGGAGGCGGGCTCTGGCCTAGGCCTCAGCCTATTGGTTTCTAGCTCCTCCTACCTGAGTGGACATGCCTCGCTGACCACGCCCATGGTGAGTCTACCTAATTGGCCCTAACGGCCCAAATTTGCAGGCCTCCAGGGCTGTGTTGTCTGGATCTGACTGTTGATAGCCCTGAATGATGTGGTTGTGTTTCTCCTGAGTGGCTCACGGCCCGCTGTTATGTTTATGCGGTTATGATGTGTTTTGTTGTTCGTCTCTGGGCATGGTTCTAACATTGATTATGATAAAGGTGTGCTCATGATGAACAGGTAACTTCCAAAATAATGGAAACACCAACATAAAGTGTCTTAATAAGGCATTGGGTCACCACGAGTCACCAGAACAGCTTCAATACACCTTGGCATAGATTCTGCAAGTGTCTGGAAATCTATACCATTCTTCCACCAGAAATTCCATCATTTGGTGTTTTGTTGATGGTGGGGGAAAACGCTGTCTCAGGCGCCGATCTATAATCTCCCATAAGTGTTTCATTGTGTTGAGATCTGGTGACTGACACACACACACTTTAATTTGATGGGATGCTGATTGCTTAATTAAGATGGCGCCAGAGAAGAAGGCTGACGTTTTACTTGTTCTTATTTTACGTGTTCCTATTGTGTTTTTTGCTTATTTTGTATTTTTTAAACTTATTTTGTACATAATGTTGCTGCTACTCTCTCTTATGACCGACAATATCGTCTGCACATCAGAACTGCATTACTCACCACAAACTGGCAGAATCCTTTTTTTTCTTTAACAAATCCGAGGAGGCCGATGTGAATGACATACTGCTTTCCCGGGAACAGGCCCAGATCCCCGTCATTTACGTCAAGAGAAGGCGGAGAAAAAGTGGCCGGAGGGCGGGCTGCCTTCTGAGAATTCGTAGGCGATCGAATAAACCCTCACTGCCTTCCATTCTGCTAGCAAACGTACAGTCTTTGGAAAATAAAATTGATGACCTACGCGGAAGATTAAACTACCAACTTGACATTTTCACCCTCTCCCTGTCCGAGTCTGTAATACCAACATGTTTTAAGCAGACCACCATAGTCCCTGTGCCCAAGAACACTAAGGTAACCTGCCTAAATGACTACCAACCCATAGCACTCACGTCTGTAGCCATGAAGTGCTTTGAAAGGCTGGTCATGGCTCACGTCAACGGCATTATCCCAGAATCCCTAGACCCACTCCAATTTGCATACCGCTCTAACAGATCCACAGATGATGTAATCTCTATTACACTCCACACTGCCCTTTCCCACCTGGACAAAAGGAACACCTATGTGAGAATGCAAATCATTGACTACAGCTCAGCGTTCAGCACCGTAGTGCCCTCAAAGTTCATCAATAAGCTAAGGACCCTGGGACTAAACACCTCCCTCTACAACTGGATCTTGGACTTTCTGACGGCCCGCCCCCAGGTGGTAAGGGTAAGTAACAACACATCCGCCACGCTGATCCTCAACACAGGGGCCCCTCAGGGGTGCATGCTCAGCCCCCTCCTGTACTCCCTGTTCACTCATGACTGCACAGCCAGGCATGACTCCAACACCATCATTAAGTTTGCAGATGACACAACAGTGGTAGGCCTGATCACAGACAACAACGAGACAGTCTATAGGGAGGAGGTCAGAGACTTGGCCATGTGGTGCCAGGACAACAACTTATCCCTCAATGTGATCAAGACAAAGGAGATGATTGTGGACTACGGGAAAAAGAGGACCGAGCACGCCCCCATTCTCATTGACGGGACTGTAGTGGAGCAGGTTGAGAGCTTCAAGTTCCTTTGTGTCCACATCACCAACAAACTAACATGGTCCAAACACACCAAGACAAAGAGGGCACGACAAAACCTATTCCCCCTCAGGAGACTTTAAATATTTGGCATGGATCCTCAGCTCCTCAAAAAGTTCTATAGCTGCACCATCGAGAGCATCCTGACTGGTTGCATCACTGCCTGGTACAAAAACCAAGATGGCGGAGCACTAAGACGTGCTTGTTTTCGTCCCATGTAAATATTGTCTTTTTCTTTTTGTGTACATTTCATTATATCTCAGTCTCTTTTTTCCATTTTTGAATTAAATATACCGTCCTGCAACGCGCCTCACCCAGTGTGGTACGGATCTGCTATTTTTTTTAGACCTTATAACTGAAACCTCCATCAGGAGCTAGACAGCTAATTAGCTACTAGCTTTTCAGTCATTGTTAGCCACTGCTAGCGGTCTTTACCTTTTAGCTCAAACTCCAGCCGCTTTAGCCCAGATAGCCTGGATAATACCTGCCAGTCTGCACAGCATGATATCAGCCCTGAGCATATCGGACTGCTTTTTTCCCCCACTACATCACCGGATTCCTGCCGCAAGCTCTGGACCATCACACCGGATCTTCGCAGCTAGCTAGTTGCTACTATGGCTAACGCCCTTGTCCAGAAGCATGCATCATCTAGCCTCGAGCTTGGCCCATTTCCCGGCTAGCAAACGAAGTACACCAACTACAATACCTCTCTTGCCAATTGGCCTGGACCCTTTGTCAACACGAGCCCCTCCAATCCATCACTACTGGTCTGCTGACGTAATTCGGCCGATGTGCGCTCAACCGGCCTCCTCGTCGTGGATGTTGGTGTTGATCCATCTGCTAGCCCCGGCCTGCTAGCTTCCTGAATGCCGTGTCTCCCGCTCGCCTTACGTAGTAATCAACTACCGAACAGCTCCCTGTCTCGTCTTTGCTGCTCATTGGACCATATGATCGCTCGGCTACACAGCTGATGCCTGCTGGACTGTTCATTAACACGGTACTTCATTTTGTTTATCTGTCGGCCCCTGCTCCTTTTATTCTCTGTTCCCAAAGCACTGGAAAACCAGTTCTTATAGCCTTTAGCCGTACCCTCATCCTTCTCCTCCTCTGTTCCTCTGGTGATGAAGAGGTTAACCCAGGCCCTGTGTGTCTCCAGGCGCTCTCATTTGATGACTTCTGCAGCCGTAAAAGCCTTGGGTTGATGCATGTTAACCTCAGAAGCCTGCTCCCTAAGTTTGTTTTATTCACTGCTTTAGCACACTCCGCCAACCCTGATGTCCTAGCTGTGTCTGAATCCTGGCTAAGGAAGGCCATCAAATTCCATCCCCAATTACAACATTTTCCGTCAAGACAGAACTGCTTAAGGGGGCGGAATTGCAATCTACTGTAGAGAGAGCCTGCAGAGTTCTGTCATACTATTCTCGTCTATGCCCAAACAGTTCGAGCTTCTATTTTTAAAGATCCATCTCTCCAGAAATAAGTTCCTCACTGTTGCCGCTTGTTATAGACCCCCCTCAGCTCCCAGCTGTGCCCTGGACACCATATGTGAATTGATTGCCCCCCATCTATCATCAGAGTTCGTACTGCTAGGTGACCTAAATTGGGATATGCTTAACACCCCGGCCGTCCTACAATCTAAGCTGGATGCCCTCAATCTCACACAAATTATCAAGGAACCTATCAGGTACAAACCCAAATCTGTAAACATGAGCACCCTCATAGATATCATCCTGACCAACCTGTCCTCTAAATACACCTCTGCTGTTTTCAATCAGGATCTCAGCGATCACTGCCTCATTGCCTGCATCCGTTATGGGTCCGCTGTCAAACGACCACCCCTCATCACTGTCAAACGCTCCCTAAAACACTTCTGCGAGCAGGCCATTCTAATCGACCTGGCCCGGTATCCTGGAAGGATATTGGCTTCATCGCGTCAGTAAAGGATCCCTGGTTATTCTTTAAAAGTGCTTTCCTAACCATTTTAAATAAGCACGCCCCTTTCAAAAAATTTAGAACTAAGAACAGAAATAGACTCCAGCCACCCTAGTCATAGACTGTTCTCTCTGCGCCAAGTCTAGGTCCAAGAGGCTTCTACCCCCAAGCCATAAGACTCCTGAACATCTAATCAAATGGCTACCCAGACTATTTGCATAGCCCCACCCCTCTTTTACACCGCTGCTAAGCTCTGTTGTTATCATCTATGCATAGTCACTTTAATAACTCTACCTACATGTACATATTACCTCAATTACCGCAACTAACCGGTCCCCCCGCACATTGACTCTGTACCGGTACCCCCTGTATATAGTCTCGCTATTGTTATTTTACTGCTGCTCTTTAATTACTTGTTACTTTTTTTTTTCTTTTTTTTTTTTACTGCATTGTTGCTTAGGAGCTCGTATTTAAGGTCTTCACTGTAAGGCGCCGAACACCTGTTATGTTCGGCGCATGGGACTAATACAATTTGATTAGATTTTTTTTTTTAAATAACTCAGGAACCACAGCTGTGTGGAAGCACCTGCTTTCAATATTCTTTGTATTCCTCATTTACTCAAGTGTTTCTTTTATTTTGTTACACGTACTACGTGTGCATTTGTTGCAGTGTGTTCTAAGCAACCTCAGGCTTTGTATCATAGGATACAAAGTAATGTGTTTTGACTAAGAAACAACTGACACAGAAGTGGGTGCATACTGTGGAAAAAAAGTGGGGCTAAAGAGGAGTCCCAAATGTCATTCATACAAAGCAAGCAGACCCTACGTGAGCAAGTGATAGTACTGTACTGTCTTTGCGTCAGGGACCTCCACAGCAGATGGACTATACCTGTTGATGAATGAGGTTGAGGTGGTTAGCTGCGCGCATGACTAACGCATTTATTTTGTTCTCAATGGCTCCAAGTTCAAGTTTCAACTTTAATGGTCCATAGTGCAATTGGTTTTGTAGCAAAGGAGCATAAAAACAACTTTGAACATATAGAATCCACAATGACACAGAGTTAAGTCAATACAATGGGCTAGTCCATCAAGTCATGGGGCTGACAGCCATCAATACTAGTATATACAGTAGGCCTACTAGTGATCCACATTAGAAGTAGAACAAAAGTATAGCAAGCCAAAGTTGTGCTCTGTGCATTCTTAGATCATATGGTCAACAACATATGATCAATGTGCTGACAAAAACAAAAAACATCACCATCCTCAACATATTGCTCCTCTATTGTTCATCAAGCAAAGGAGGGGGCCGATGACATCACAGATTTCCATCAGACCAACTCCTTGAATGCAACAACATTTTGCCCCCCCCCACTTTAGTTTTGTACTTTTTTATACTTAGGATATCACTTTTCAACACACAGTTTTTTTTTTAATCACTGGGGACATCTTTAACAAAGCTAACACTTGCTGCTGTTATACCGTGACCCTTGATCTCTAATGGATATGAAGCAGATGATCTTGGTCTTGGGTAGTGGGCTGACTGCGTATGGCCCCTGGGTGTGGGGGGGCACGCTGAAGAGATTGGGGAGAGGGGGTGTGTATCTCCCTGTGGAATCACTCCATTTGGACCTGGCCTGATGCAAAATAGATTCTCTCTCCTGCTCTTCTTCTTCCTCCTCTACCCTTCTTCTTCCTCTACCACTCTTCTCCTTTTCTCAGTCCTTTTCACCTCTAACCATTTGTGCCCACTAAATCAAATCCAACTTCATTTACACATTAAACATTACAGTAGACTTTACAATTTAAATCCCCGCTCCCCGTCTACTTCACCCTCCTCTCTCACACCTCTCATGCCTCCCCCAACCCCTCAATCCCCTCCCAGTGTTTGTGCCAATGGAATGTTCACATTCCTCAAGTCCTCGGGGCGTGATGTTTTGGGGGGATGCCATGAGGATGGGAGGTCTGGAAGGAAATAGAAAATATATGCAATATATTTGATTTAGTAATTCGATTTAGTGCCAACAATGCCATTTCAGTGGAAAATCTTTCTTCTCCGCTCTGTGTGTGTGTGTGTGTGTGTGTGTGTGTGTGTGTGTGTGTGTGTGTGTGTGTGTGTGTGTGTGTGTGTGTGTGTGTGTGTGTGTGTGTGTGTGTGTGTGTGTGTGTAGTATGTTATGGTTGTACATTTGTGGGGAATAGTATGTTGGAACATTTTGTTGGGTGGAAAGAATATAAACTGTTCTTAGTCTTCAGTGGAAACATCCTCATACGTTCTCACTACACTTTTGCATACTCATGTTGCTTTAGGTTTAGTGTCTCTTATATGTGTGTGTGTGTGGGATGGTGTGTGTGTGTGTGGGAGGGAGGGATGGTGTGTACACGCCCGCCTGTGTGTGGTGTTTATCAGTGATCTATGTAGGGTTGACCCCATTTAGTCTCGACTGGTCGATTGTTTGTTTTGTGGGGCGGCAGGTAGCCTAGTGGTTAGAGGGTTGCCGGAAGGTTGCTAGATCGAATCCCCGAGCTGACAAGGTAAAAATCTGTCGTTCTGCCCCTGAACAAGGCAGTTAACCCGCTGTTCCTAGGCGGTCATTGTAAATAAGAATTTGTTCTTAACTGACTTGCCTAGTTAAATAAAGGTTAAATAAAAACTTTTATTAAAATGTAAATGTTGGTTGATAGGCTATTCGTCTGCAGAGACAAAATGATGGCACGTCTTGATTGACGCCTGTCTCAGTGGACTAATCCATTGCGGAGGCTGCAGGGCTGGCACACCAATATCACCAGTAGTACACTACCGTTCAAAGTTTGGGGTCACTTAAAAATGTCTTTGTTTTTGAAAGAAAAGCCAATTTGTTGTCCATTTAAAATTACATCAAATTGATCAGAAATACAGTGTAGACATTGTTAATGTTGTAAATTACATTTGTAACTGGAAACGGCAGATTCTTTATGGAATATCTACATATTCCATTAAAAGAAATCAGCCGTTTCCAGCTACAATAGTAATTTACAACATTAGCAATGTCTACACTGTATTTCTGATCAATTTGATGTGATTTTAAATGGACAACAAATTGGCTTTTTTTTTCAAAAACAAAGACATTTCTAAGTGACCCCAAACTTTTGAATGGTAGTGTACATTTACAGTTAATTCCCATAATTTCTCATCTACAATGGTTGTTTGGTTACCGTAATTTCTAGTAGTGCATTCAATATATTATTATTATTATTCCAGTCTTTTACAGTTGTCATTGTCGGAGTGGGCACGTTGTTTGCAGAGCACACAAGCTAGGCTACACTAGTGAGAAACAAGTTTTGATTTATTTCATTCCAATTTACGAGTTGTCAATGTATTAATTGTTTTGTTTGGAGCACTCCTGTCAATGTTGAGTAAGAACGCACACCTGATTACGCATAGAAGTTGGTCTAGGGTACCAGGCTTGCGTGCAAATGTAGGCTTATACATTTGCCCATTTTTTTAGGATCTGATAGTATTTCTGATTGTCTTAATTCACCACCAATAATGAGCTGTGCAGCTTCTCAAAATACACATTTTCTTCACCTCAAACAGCAAGTAAACAGTCTGTTTTTACATCCATTGAGAATGACAATAGTTCCTGAATGTAGCCTATTTCAAAAATCTTTGTCTCTTTCCCTTTGATAACCACTAGGCGTAAAAGGGAAAAAATGTCATGCTTTGATCAGTCGAATATTTTATACAATGTTGCAAGTTTGTTAGTACAAGCTTCCTGCTCGACTAAGTTGATAGTTGATGCAATGTTTCATGTTGCTTTAAAAAAAAAAAAAAAAAAAACTTTATTTAACCAGGTAGGCCAGTTGAGAACAAGTTCTCATTTACAACTGTGACCTGGCCAAGATAAAGCAAAGCAGTGTGACAAAAACAACAACAGAGTTACACATAAACAAACATACAGTCAATAACACAATAGAAAATCTAAGTACAGTGTGTTCAAATGTAGAATATTAGGGAGGTAAGGGAATAAATAGGCCATAGAGGGAAAATAATTACAATTTAGCATTAACACTTGAGTGATAGATGTGCAGATGATGATGTGCAAGTAGAGATACTGGGGTGCAAAAGAGCAAGAAGATAAATAACAATATGGGGATGAGGTAGTTGGGTGTGCTATTTATAGATTGGCTGTGTACAGGTACAGTGATCGGTATGCTGCTCTGACAGCTGATGCTTAAAGTTAGAGAGGGAGATATAAGTCTCCAGCTTCAGTGATTTTTGCAATTCGTTTCAGTCATTGCAGCAGAGAACTGGAAGGAAAGGCGGCCAAAGGAGGTGTTGGCTTTGGGGATGACCAGTAAAATATACCTGCTGGAGCATATGCTACGGGTGGGTGTTGCTATTTTGACCAGTGAGCTGAGATAAGGCGGGGCTTTACCTAGCAAAGACTTATAGATGACCTGGAGCCAGTGGGTTTGGCGACGAATATGTAGCGAGGGCCAGCCAACGAGAGCATACAGGTCGCAGTGGTGGGTAGTATATGGGGCTTTGGTGACAAAACGGATGGCACTGTGATTAGACTACATCCAGTTTGCTGAGTAGAGTGTTGGAGGCTATTTTGTAAATGACATCACCGAAGTCAAGGATCGGTAGGATGGTCAGTTTAACAAGGGTATGTTTGGCAGCATGAGTGAAGGAGGCTTTGTTGTGAAATAGGAAGCCAATTCTAGATTTAACTTTGGATTGGAGATGCTTAATGTGAGACTGATATAACTGGTATATGCAGGTGATGTAACTGTTTGTTACATGCAGTATTTGCTTTGTGGACTTCACCGGACAGATGTTGCTCTACAGTTTTGTGATGAAACAAGCCTATGTGTAGTTGAATTTATTCTGCCACTGTGTGACTGTTGTCTTTTTGTTGTCACAGCCTTATTGCATACCACGGTGGCATCTGAACCAATGGGTTATAGAGCAAACAACGCAATTATCACACCATAGGTTGTAATATGGCTTTTCACTGGCTTGGCTTCCTCTATGATTTGGCTCATATACCGCTACTGAACGTAACAGGGTTGGTAGACAGTGCACAGCGTGTTACAGCAGGTTAATAGCTTTCTGCTTCTCCTCCTCACAGGAATCTGCTCACCTGGTCGCCATGACTACACAATCTCAGACAAACACACACTCTGATTCACACTTACACACATACAGTCACATAGAAGGCATGGAAAGATTGATATCAGTCCATTCATTGTTACAGTATGTTGAACCATACATCCACTTTAGTCCAGGAGAGGAGGTGCTAATGGGGACTTTTTTTCTTTCTACTTTTCAGCTTTGATTCTGTCTGATTTATTTTCTCAACCTGTCATAACACTGTCCTTCTTTCATGATTCCTGGTTTCCTTTCCTACTTCCCACCAATCGCAGAGTTCAGACCAGGTCGCCTTGACCAATGCCACCATATTGGAAGGCAGCAGGGGCGGGCCCAACGGTTCCCTGGCCGACTCATTGGGCTCTGTTGCCGTCTGTCTTCCTCCTCCTGAGACCACTTCTCTTCTAACTGACTCTCTCCTCCGCACCTCGGCAGTGGTGAGCTGACAGACAGACGGACGGACGGACGGGCGGACAAACGGGTGATACTGGTAGACAGACAGACAGACAGACGGGCGGGCAGACACGGAAGGGCGGGCGGGCGGGCAGACACAGACGGACGGACGGACGGGCGGACAAACGGGTGATACTGGTAGACAGACAGACAGACAGAAGATGATAACAGGGAGATATGTTTCAGTAATAAGGAGTCATTTTAAGGTGGATGCCCGTCAGACAATAACATTGTTAGTGACTCATTGATTTCCAGGACCATTTATCTTGTCATACCAGTAATCACAAAGCATCTAAACTGTGGACCATAGTGAAAGATTTCATCCTGTTTTGGTGATTCTTGACTACTGCTTATTGTATTATCCTGACTGATTGTAGTTGTGGGTCTAAATGGAACCCATAGAACTTTTGACTGTTTCACCTGTTCACCATGTGCAACGCATTATACTGAAATACTGTGCACTCATTAAACACTAATCATGTACACCAGTGCCACCTGGTGGCCAATTATTGACACTTCCAACCAGTAAAAACCATACAACTCAATGTAGAAGTGCTTCTCCATACCTCACCGTAGCTCTGAGTTTGCTGTCCCCACAGTATGTTCTATGCTAAATTATTCTGTGGCCGTCCCTCTCAATCATGGTGTCCCTCTTCTCTTCCTGTAGAGCGTCGACGAGGGTGGCGAGGGCGAGTATGTCAACCTGTACTCATCCAGCCAGGCCAATGGGGAGCTGGAGCTGCCTCCCTGCCTCAGAGTAAGTAACTAATGCACTCAACCTAGTAGGATTGTCACGATACTACAATACTCGATTTTCCATGGCAAAAAAATTAAAGCACAAAGCAGACTAAACTCGTTGATCCTTTAAAAACCTGCTTTATGCCAAACGTCGTGTGCTAAAGCGTGGGGAAATAAACACGTGACTACGTAAGGCAGTTTAGGACTGTTTTCCTTAAGAAATTACAACTCTAGGATCAGATTATTGCAACAATACTAACTGTAACCATTAAGGGGATGAGCAAATATCTGTATCAGTGGTTAATGACAACTTCTACCTATTACATTAGGGGTAGCTAACTCCATTTCAACTCTTTTGATGGAGACAGCCTTTGTGTAAATTAAGTGTTCCATGATTCCTGCTCCTCAACCTACCTTGACAGAGCTTACTCTGCCCCTCACAGCCAATCGCTGCTGACGATGTCATTCAAGACCCCGCGCCACAAATGCACTCCTCCAATAGCAAGGAGGCTCTGGACAAGGAGAGGTATGGGATAAAGTGACTGTTCGGGTCACATTGCATAAACACTCCCTCTCCAATTCAGGCGTAATGTCTTTACTTGATCTGGTGATCCTAGAAGGTAAAACAGCAATTGAATGAAATGGATACTGATTAATGACCAATGCTAGGTCTATGTAAGCATAGAGAGAGAATTACTAGAAGAGACTAAGCCCCTTCTGACCAGTGCAATTTGAATGGAACATTTATCATGGGTAACAATTTTATTCTAGGTAATCATTATGCATCTATGTATGTAAGTTTAGGTAAACAGACCTAATGGTGCTTCCATCGGTTTTTCTGTCAGCAGGAGGCAGAAGTCGACAGACTCGGTCCAGAGCGATGAGGAGGAAGTGGATGAGCTCTCTCTCATCGACCACAAAGAGATCATGTCCCGGATAACACTCAAACAGGAGGTAATGCTGCCCTCATTCATGACTGAACTAACATTATTACCCATGTCTATTGGCTAAGTAAGCATTGTCTCTAGAAAGCTTGTGGTTGTCTTTGGCTACAATTTCTTTAAATGCTATTTTGTTCATGTTACATACTGTATGTGAAACTCTGACATAAGACACCAACCTTCACACTGGTGATATTCACATTTCACTCACATTCCTTCTTTCTCTTAGTCTACTACTGACCTCTAGAGGAACTGCAGGGGATGTTTCTCCATTAAAATTCCCTTTCCTTTTTTCGGTTTGGTGCAGTCTGACAGACGTGTGTGTGTGTTGGTCCCCATTCTGCAAGGTCAGAAAGGGATAAAGAGAGAGGGGGAGGTCTGGTTAAACAACAAAGGACAACTGTAGCGGTAAATTAGAGTTTTATTGTTGGGGATCTGTCTGCTTGTGTGATCAGTGTATGTCCTGCGTATAGCAGCCCTCTCTCTCTCCCCCCTACTCTCTCATTCTCGCTCTCTCGTCAGTGGAGCTGCTGCAGGGCGAGAGAACATGGACAGAGAGGAGAGCGCTGCATTTTGGACTAGACTGCATTCCTGCCTTAATCCTCATAAAATCTCTCCCTAACCCTCTTTCTCTGTCTCTCTATCTGCCTCGCTTCCCTCTCTCCCCTCTCCTTTCTCTATCTGCCTCACCTCTCTCTATCGATCTGCCTTGCCTCCCTCCTGTCTCTCTCTCTCGCTGCTCTCTTTTTCTTCATCTATTCATCTCTCACTTCATCTCTCTCGTTCTGTCTCTCTCTCAGAATGACGATGGTCCTGATGTGCGTGCTGGATCAGGGGATATTCTGTTAGTCCACGCCACAGAGACAGACCGCAAAGGTAGGTAGCATTTATCACCGTTCGACATCAGCCCCTATTCAAATGTGTGTTACTGTTGTTCTGGGTCTGTGTGTGTGTGTGTGTGTGTGTGTGTGTGTGTGTGTGTGTGTGTGTGTGTGTGTGTGTGTGTGTGTGTGTGTGTGTGTGTGTGTGTGTGTGTGTGTGTGTGTGTGTGTGTGTGTGTGTGTGTGTGTGTGTGTGTGTGTGTGTGTGTGTGTGTGTGTGTGTGTGTGTGTGTGGTAGATGTAGTTCAAACCTGATCACGCTTTTTGTCTGTTAAATTGGTCTACAGTGAAATGTTAAGTTGTAGAACAGCTACAGTATGTCTTGACTTACAGTATGTCTTGACCAGCTTATATTTCTCTGAATATCAGAGGTTACCAGACGTGTCCCATCTATTCATGTCATCCATATTCTCTAAAGTTGAGATGATCCACCGTTAGTTGTCAACCTCGGATAATTTGGGGTGGACTTTTAAAAGGGTGCACTAAAGGGGTGGTGTTCTCCTCTGCTCCCTTACAGATCTGGTGTTGTACTGTGAGGTCTTCCTGACCACATACAGGACCTTCATCAGCCCAGAGGACCTCATTAAGAAGCTCCACTACAGATATCCTTTTTTGGTTGCCACCAGCTAGAATATTGTGTGTTGGAATACTAACAACTGAATGGATTTGGCTTGTGGTGATGAGATAAATACAGAAAAGGTGCGTAGGTAAACGTGATTACACTCCTAAAGTGACTTCTGTGAGAGTGGAAAATATATTCACTATTTTGTGAATGTGGGACGTAATACTTGAGAGTGCAGGTCATTTCAGTGTTCTCCTTGACCACGGACCACATACACCAGGTTCTGTCACAGTCCAGACACGTTTAAGAAGCGGGTCAGCAAGAACACCTTCTTTGTGCTCGTTAGACTGGTGGACGAACTGTGGTGAGTATGGATGGACATATTCTATAGAATCTATACAGTACCTTACTCAGACTCTCAGTACTGCCACATATTATATACAGTACCTTACTCAGACTCTCAGTACTGCCACATATTATATACAGTACCTTACTCAGACTCTCAGTACTGCCACATATTATATACAGTACCTTACTCAGACTCTCAGTACTGCCACATATTATATACAGTACCTTACTCAGACTCTCAGTACTGCCACATATTATATACAGTACCTTACTCAGACTCTCAGTACTGCCACATATTATATACAGTACCTTACTCAGACTCTCAGTACTGCCACATATTATATACAGTACCTTACTCAGACTCTCAGTACTGCCACATATTATATACAGTACCTTACTCAGACTCTCAGTACTGCCACATATTATATACAGTACCTTACTCAGACTCTCAGTACTGCCACATATTATATACAGTACCTTACTCAGACTCTCAGTACTGCCACATATTATATACAGTACCTTACTCAGACTCTCAGTACTGCCACATATTATATACAGTACCTTACTCAGACTCTCAGTACTGCCACATATTATATACAGTACCTTACTCAGACTCTCAGTACTGCCACATATTATATACAGTACCTTACTCAGACTCTCAGTACTGCCACATATTATATACAGTACCTTACTCAGACTCTCAGTACTGCCACATATTATATACAGTACCTTACTCAGACTCTCAGTACTGCCACATATTATATACAGTACCTTACTCAGACTCTCAGTACTGCCACATATTATATACAGTACCTTACTCAGACTCTCAGTACTGCCACATATTATATACAGTACCTTACTCAGACTCTCAGTACTGCCACATATTATATACAGTACCTTACTCAGACTCTCAGTACTGCCACATATTATATACAGTACCTTACTCAGACTCTCAGTACAGCCACATATTATATACAGTACCTTACTCAGACTCTCAGTACTGCCACATATTATATACAGTACCTTACTCAGACTCTCAGTACAGCCACATATTATATACAGTACCTTACTCAGACTCTCAGTACTGCCACATATTATATACAGTACCTTACTCAGACTCTCAGTACTGCCACATATTATATACAGTACCTTACTCAGACTCTCAGTACTGCCACATATTATATACAGTACCTTACTCAGACTCTCAGTACAGCCACATATTATATACAGTACCTTACTCAGACTCTCAGTACAGCCACATATTATATACAGTACCTTACTCAGACTCTCAGTACTGCCACATATTATATACAGTACCTTACTCAGACTCTCAGTACTGCCACATATTATATACAGTACCTTACTCAGACTCTCAGTACTGCCACATATTATATACAGTACCTTACTCAGACTCTCAGTACTGCCACATATTATATACAGTACCTTACTCAGACTCTCAGTACAGCCACATATTATATACAGTACCTTACTCAGACTCTCAGTACAGCCACATATTATATACAGTACCTTACTCAGACTCTCAGTACTGCCACATATTATATACAGTACCTTACTCAGACTCTCAGTACAGCCACATATTATATACAGTACCTTACTCAGACTCTCAGTACTGCCACATATTATATACAGTACCTTACTCAGACTCTCAGTACTGCCACATATTATATACAGTACCTTACTCAGACTCTCAGTACTGCCACATATTATATACAGTACCTTACTCAGACTCTCAGTACAGCCACATATTATATACAGTACCTTACTCAGACTCTCAGTACAGCCACATATTATATACAGTACCTTACTCAGACTCTCAGTACTGCCACATATTATATACAGTACCTTACTCAGACTCTCAGTACTGCCACATATTATATACAGTACCTTACTCAGACTCTCAGTACTGCCACATATTATATACAGTACCTTACTCAGACTCTCAGTACTGCCACATATTATATACAGTACCTTACTCAGACTCTCAGTACTGCCACATATTATATACAGTACCTTACTCAGACTCTCAGTACTGCCACATATTATATACAGTACCTTACTCAGACTCTCAGTACTGCCACATATTATATACAGTACCTTACTCAGACTCTCAGTACTGCCACATATTATATACAGTACCTTACTCAGACTCTCAGTACTGCCACATATTATATACAGTACCTTACTCAGACTCTCAGTACTGCCACATATTATATACAGTACCTTACTCAGACTCTCAGTACTGCCACATATTATATACAGTACCTTACTCAGACTCTCAGTACTGCCACATATTATATACAGTACCTTACTCAGACTCTCAGTACTGCCACATATTATATACAGTACCTTACTCAGACTCTCAGTACTGCCACATATTATATACAGTACCTTACTCAGACTCTCAGTACTGCCACATATTATATACAGTACCTTACTCAGACTCTCAGTACAGCCACATATTATATACAGTACCTTACTCAGACTCTCAGTACTGCCACATATTATATACAGTACCTTACTCAGACTCTCAGTACAGCCACATATTATATACAGTACCTTACTCAGACTCTCAGTACTGCCACATATTATATACAGTACCTTACTCAGACTCTCAGTACTGCCACATATTATATACAGTACCTTACTCAGACTCTCAGTACTGCCACATATTATATACAGTACCTTACTCAGACTCTCAGTACAGCCACATATTATATACAGTACCTTACTCAGACTCTCAGTACAGCCACATATTATATACAGTACCTTACTCAGACTCTCAGTACTGCCACATATTATATACAGTACCTTACTCAGACTCTCAGTACTGCCACATATTATATACAGTACCTTACTCAGACTCTCAGTACTGCCACATATTATATACAGTACCTTACTCAGACTCTCAGTACTGCCACATATTATATACAGTACCTTACTCAGACTCTCAGTACAGCCACATATTATATACAGTACCTTACTCAGACTCTCAGTACAGCCACATATTATATACAGTACCTTACTCAGACTCTCAGTACAGCCACAGAAGTGGCTTTTTACTGTTTAAGCAGTAGATCGCCCTGGGGATCCAACAGAATAGAAATTACTTCCAAAGAGTGTGTTGGAAGCAGACAACACTCAATGTTAACTTACCTTTCAGTGTTAAGTGAATTAACTTCTCCTCCCTTTAATGTTCTCCTCTCCCCCCTTTCCATCAGTCTGGTGGAGTTAACAGAGGACATCCTGAAGCAGCTGATGGACCTGGTGTTCAGGCTGGTGTGTAACGGCGAGCTGAGCCTGGCCCGCGTGCTTCGCAAGAACATCCTGGACAAGGTCTGTCCAACAACACCACTACCTTCCCCTCAACACCACTACCTTCCCCTCAACACCACTACCTTCCCCTCAACACCACTACCTTCCCCTCAACACCACTACCTTCCCCTCAACACCACTACCTTCCCCTCAACACCACTACCTTCCCCTCAACACCACTACCTTCCCCTCAACACCACTACCTTCCCCTCAACACCACTACCTTCCCCTCAACACCACTACCTTCCCCTCAACACCACTACCTTCCCCTCAACACCACTACCTTCCCCTCAACACCACTACCTTCCCCTCAACACCACTACCTTCCCCTCAACACCACTACCTTCCCCTCAACACCACTACCTTCCCCTCAACACCACTACCTTCCCCTCAACACCACTCTCTTCCCCTCAACACCACTCTCTTCCCCTCAACACTCTTAGCAGTTGATGTTATTCTTTAATAACGCGGAACCCAAAGCAAATCAGGGGGAGGAAAATAGGTTTATTCAAATCATAGATGTTATGCTGAGAGGTAGATGGTCGTTCCTTCCCTGTCATCAGTGATTCTCTCCAGGGATTCTCTCCACAGAACAAAGGGACAGGATGTACTTTATAGCCCAGCCCTAGCCTGTGGTTGACCAATTAGAATTCCTTGCAATAAAACTGGGCCGATGGCCAAATAACAAGTATCCTATTTCAGGTTGGACCAATGAGAACGTGCCACACGTAGCTATAAGTTCAGGACTGACATTCCTAACAGACGTTCCTAACTGAAAACCAACTATTTCCATTGATACTTCCCTATTGACCGTTAGTACCCTATTGACCGTTAGTACCCTATTGACCGTTAGTACCCTATTGACCGTTAGTACCCTATTGACCGTTAGTACCCTATTGACCGTTAGTACCCTATTGACCGTTAGTACCCTATTGACCGTTAGTACCCTATTGACCGTTAGTACCCTATAGACCTTTAGTACCCTATAGACCGTTAGTGCCCTGTTGTCCGTTAGTGCCCTGTTGTCCGTTGGTACCCTGTTGTCCGTTGGTACCCTGTTGTCCGTTGGTGCCCTGTTGTCCGTTGGTGCCCTGTTGTCCGTTAGTGCCCTGTTGTCCGTTGGTGCCCTGTTGTCCGTTGGTGCCCTGTTGTCCGTTGGTGCCCTGTTGTCCGTTGGTGCCCTGTTGTCCGTTGGTGCCCTGTTGTCCGTTGGTGCCCTGTTGTCCGTTGGTGCCCTGTTGTCCGTTGGTGCCCTGTTGTCCGTTGGTGCCCTGTTGTCCGTTAGTACTATATTAACTTTCAGCACTCTTGACCTCTTGTCTTCTGCGTGGTGAATTTATCTTCAACATATTCTTACAACACCTTCACCTCCCTCAACACCTTCACCTCAACACCTATCCCCTTCAACACCTTCACATTGTGTAGCA
Source organism: Salvelinus fontinalis (assembly GCF_029448725.1). NCBI lineage: Eukaryota > Metazoa > Chordata > Actinopteri > Salmoniformes > Salmonidae > Salvelinus > Salvelinus fontinalis. The sequence continues at coordinate 40,831,505 of NC_074685.1, forward strand.
CTTAATAAAAGTGCTGTCGTGTATAGATATATTGTTAATGTCAATTCGAATATTCAGGAAAGGCTCTCATTCTGCAGTAGCTTGTGATTGGAAGGCATTTTGAATGGTATGTCTGTAAATGAATTGTTGTTATTGTTTTGAAGGTGGAGCAGAAGAAGCTGCTGCGCTGCACCAACTCCCTCAAGCCGCTGGCTGCCCGGGGCGTGTCCGCCAGGTAGGCGTCAACCAGGGGTTAAGGGTTAGGAGACAATGGGAGGGGCTATGACAACCTCTTCTTGCATTTGCTTGTACCATCCATGTTTACTTTCTGTCATTAAGTGTTTTTATGTGTGTGACCACAGACCCGGAACCCTGCATGACTTCCGCAGCCATGAAATCGCCGATCAGCTCACGCTCCTGGATGCAGAACTTTTCTACAACATCGAGGTACCAGAGAGCCTTTTATACTGTCCTTGTTTTGCTTCCAATTCTCATTGTGCTCCAGTGATCTAACCCTATATCTCTCCCTCTTTCTCTCTCTGCTCAGATTCCTGAGGTGTTGGGGTTATTGACTATCCTAACTCTATATCTCTGTCTCTCCTTAGATTCCTGAGGTGTTGGGGTTATTGACTATCCTAACTCTATATCTCTGTCTCTGCTCAGATTCCTGAGGTGTTGCTTTGGGCCAAAGAACAGAACGAGGAAAAGAGTCCCAATCTGACTCAGTTCACAGAGCACTTTAACAATATGAGCTACTGGTGAGAGCTGGACCTGAGCCTATACTTACAGGCTGTCTATGCATTACATAACTCCCACTAGATAGACCTAATCACTCCTAAGTCACCTAGCTTTGCAATGGCTGTTCAACACCTCAAAATGGCAAAATAAATTACACACACAGTCTCACTTTCTCTCTCACAGAACACTGTTTGTGTTTGTCCTATAGGGTGCGCTCTCTAATCATTCAGCAGGAGAAAGGCCAGGACAGAGAGAAGCTGCTCCTCAAGTTCATTAAGATCATGAAGGTGACCAACCTCAACATTCATACAACCACAGCTCTTCCTGTTAACTAAATATGTATATTTTTTATTTAACCTTTATTTAACTAGGCAAGTCAGTTAAGAACAAATTCTTATTTACAATGATGGCCTACCCCAACCAAACCCTAATATAACTTCCTATATCTAGTTAATGACTAACTCTCTGGACAACTGTTCTTATCCTATTTCTCCTCTTCTTATGTAGCACTTAAGAAAGTTGAACAATTTCAACTCGTACTTGGCAATACTGTCTGCCCTGGACTCAGCCCCCATCCGCAGACTGGAGTGGCAGAAACAGACATCAGAGGTGATTCAAACAGTAGTGTATTAAGTCTAACATACAGATATGTGATATAGGTATAGTAGATATCCACACAAATTGTTTAATTGTATTTTTATGGCATCTCTTTTTAATATACTATGAGTATAACACATTGTGACACACTGTTGGTCTCTCGCAGGGATTGGAGGAATACTGCACTTTGATTGACAGCTCGTCGTCTTTCCGAGTGTACCGGGCGGCTCTGGCCGACGTGGAGCCTCCATGCATCCCATACCTGTAAGTCTGTGTACATGTACACCTGAGGCGGGTGATTTTTCATCACATTGGGTTTTAGTCTACTCTTCATAGGACTGTCTGTCTTTATCTCTATTCTTCTATCCTCTCTAAACTCATCCTCCTCTCTTCTCCCAGCGGTCTAATCTTGCAGGACCTGACATTCGTCCACCTGGGGAACCCTGATCTCATCGATGGGAAGGTCAATTTCTCTAAGCGCTGGCAGCAGTTCAACATCCTGGACAGCATGAGGCGCTTCCAGCAAGTGTGAGTAGAAAGGTCATCCCAGGAGAAAAGCATCCACAAATCTCCAAACAGATAGAGCGCATGGTATAAATATGGTCTATTTCAGGGATGGGCAACTGGCAGTGGCCCCCCCTTTTGTAGGCTTGCGGAGCCACTGTGCTCCTCATGAGTTCAGATTTTTTTTGTGGCACCCATCAGTTGCCTGCCTTGGTCTATTTCATGTCAATCAATAAGACTACAATAGTCATCCCACGTGAGGTAAGCAGTGACCAAAATCTTATATGAAAACCTTCATATTAACCCCCATACAACAGAAGGTGGACCATTTCCAGCGTTCATATTTATATGGCTTATCCATAGGCATCTAATTGATCAACTCGTTATGTCTGTGTTTCCGACCCACCCCAGGCATTATGAGCTGAAGCGTAACGACGACATCGTGTGCTTCTTCAACGACTTCAGCGACCACCTGGCCGAGGAGGCGCTGTGGGAGCTCTCACTGAAGATCAAGCCTCGAAACATCACCCGGAGGCGGACAGAGCGCGAAGAGAAGACCTAGGGGGTGTAGGGGCACGGCGTGGTGCCCAAACCCGGGACCAGGTCCCACCGAGGGACCACCACTGTGCTACAGACACTAACTCCACTTTACTATGGAAGGACATTCAGACATACAGACAGACGGACGGAAAGGATAGATGGATGGACACAATCAGTTGGACCTAACTAACATGGGACGAGTGACTGACTAGGGCCGGACCAGAGCACATACAGTAGGCTAGTATGGAGAAAAAGACTGGTTTTAAATTACTCTGCACTGCTCTGCTACACTGGGATATTATGGGGGTTTTATGGATTGACATGGGATTTTCTCCACCCCGAACTAATGTTGGCAGGGGAGAAACTCCTAGCCAATGGGAGGAGAGAGGAGAAAGACTTGTATAAGAGACGTCATGTAAGGAGGATGTGGAGATACCGCTCCCCGTCCTCTCCCATTTTAGTGTGTAAGTGGGAGGTGAAAGCTCCTCTACACCCTGATACCAACACCCTATTCCCTTCTCCTCCTCCCTACATAGTGTGTGCCACCATTGGGTCAGCCCCTACTGCCCCCCTCCCCTGACTTAACTTCCCTCCAACATTGAAGGAAGATAAAGTTCCTTGTATCCATGGAATCGTCAGTATTCTGGACTGCAGTCTAGGGAATGGGAATCTGAGGGTTAGTAGAGGTGGACTGGACTTGTAGCAAGTGTATTTGGGATATTGTGTATTATTATTAATCATGTATGGTTGTGATGTATTATACAGTGCTCCTTTTGTTCTTAAAAAGGATGTTTATTATGCTATTAAGAGAAGCGCTCAGCTTCTACCCAAGTGCCATAATGTGCACTCTAAAAAGCAACACAACAAAAAGAGAATGACTAAAGATGCTGTGATCTATGTATGTCATATTCAATCATTGTGTGCCATGTTTGAGTGAGAGAACTGCCAGTAGTGTGTGTGTGTGTGTGTGTGTGTGTGTGTGTGTGTGTGTGTGTGTGTGTGTGTGTGTGTGTGTGTGTGTGTGTGTGTGTGTGTGTGTTTGTCTGTCCATTGTGTGCTGTAGTTCTTCATTCTGATTCCTTTGGAATAATCCTGTCATCCTCATTACACTATGCAATAAAACTGCTCAGTTTCTATACATCAAGATCTTAAGAGGTTTGACAGACTATGCTGCTTATATGTTCCTTATGGGCAAAATCCCAACCAGATCGGCGCTCCTAACTTTGACTTTTGCATTATCATGCATTGATATCAATGGAAGTCTTGTTGCGCTCGCAAGTTAGGATTCAGCCCCAACTGGTCATTCTGGTTAGACAATAACAACCACAAGCCACTGATAGTGAACATAATATTTTTAATATTTCTTAAATATCATGGTCATTGGAAAATGTTTTACAAAATAAAGGCATGAATTTACCTTGGCATCGAGGAATGATCCAACAAATATACAGTTCATGAAGCAAAGTCTAAAGAATGCTTAAAATGTGATACATATTGTATGAAATCCTTCATTTGTCTATAATATTCGATACATAATCTGATTTCTACATGTTTCAAGCATCTTGATACATGTTGCATTTATATATTTGTTCAGTATGAAACAAAGACAGTGAATCATGGTAGTACATGAAGTCTACTACATTACTAGTTATTCATTGTTGGCTGTGAAAGCTCAACAGCTAAAACACAATGTGCAAAGCTAAAATCAAAACAGACATTAACTTGAAACTAACATTAAAAGGACAGCTTTCCTTCCTTCATCTCACCATCACTCCTATTTCAGCCACAGAGGTAGTCAAGCCACCGCAGGGTAAAACATAGAAGGCAGAGTAATTAAAAAGTGGAAGAGTTGTATTGTGTACCTGTGATTGCTCTGTTTCATTGATGCTTGCAATTTCAGTGGTATCTATTTCAGTAATATACTAATGAATCATTACTAATGTGTCAGACTCATTTTCCTCCAGACTTCCCTATCTGACTGGATGCTCTGCAGTCTGCAGGTGACAGGGGTGAGTTAAGGGCAGGCTAATCTCTCCCAGACAATGTCTGTAAAAGCATCAACGCTCAAATCCAACACACCATATAACACATATTAATATATACATATTCACACATTAATATATACATATTCACACATTAATATATACATATTCACACATTAATATATACATATTCACACATTATATACATATTCACACATTAATATATACATATTCACACATACATATATACATATTCACACACATACATATATTAATATACACACACAGTGCCTTCAGAAAGTATTCACACCCCTTGACTTTTTCCACATTTTTTTAAAGCACATGTCAAACTCATTCCACGGAGGGCTGAGTGTCTTAAAGCACGTGTCAAACTCATTCCACGGAGGGCTGAGTGTCTTAAGCACGTGTCAACTCATTCCACGGAGGGCTGAGTGTCTTAAAGCACGTGTCAAACTCATTCCACGGAGGGCTGAGTGTCTTAAAGCACGTGTCAACTCATTCCACGGAGGGCTGAGTGTCTTAAAGCACGTGTCAAACTCATTCCACGGAGGGCTGAGTGTCTGCGGGTTTTTGCTCCTTCCTTGTAATTGATGAAATAAGATCACTGATTAGTAAGGAACTCCCCTCACCTGGTTGTCTTAACTGAAAGGAGAAACAAAAAAACAGCAGACACTAGGCCCTCCATGGAATGAGTTTGACACCCCTGTGTTACAGCCTAAATTTAAAATTGTGTCACTGGCCTACACACAATACAATACCCCATAATGTCAAAGTTATGTCACCTGTTCAATCCAAGTATTCATCCCTGTTGTTATGGCAACCCTAAATAAGTTCAGGAGTAAAAATGTACTTAAGTCACATACGTTGCATGGATTCATTGTGTGCAATAAGTGTCTAGTAGGATTTTTTTAATGACTACCTCCTCTCTATACCCCACAGACCAAGGATGTTTTCCAATGCCTCGCAAAGGAGGGCACCTATTGGTAGATGGGTAAACATTTTAAAAGCAGACATTATCATTTTGAGCATGGTGAAGTTATTAATTACACTTTGGATGGTGTACCAATACACCCAGTCACCACAAAGATACAGGCGTCCTTCCTAACTAAGTAGGCAGAGAGGAAGGAAACCGCTCGGGTTTCACCATGGGGCCAATGGTGACTTTAAAACAGTTAGTTTAATGGCTGTGAAAGAAGAACTGAGGATGGGTCAACATTAGTTACTCCACAATACTAACCTAAATGAGAGGGAGAATAGAAGGAAGCCTGTGCAGAATAAAAATATTCCAAAACATGCATCCTGTTTGCAGTCAGGCACTAAAGTAAAACTGCGGTAAACAAATGAACTTTGTCTTGAATACAAAACATCATGTTTGGGGTAAATCCAACACAGCACATCACTCTGTACCACTATTCATACACTGAACAAAAACAAACGCAACATGTAAAGTGTTGGTCCCATGTTTCATGAGCTGAAATAAAAGATCTCAATGTGGTGTACAAATTTGTTTAAATCCCTTTTAGTAAACATTTCTCCTTTGCCAAGATAATCCATCCACCTGACAGGTGTTACATGTCAAGAAGCATGATCATTACACAGGTGCACCTTGTGCTGGGGATAATAAAATGCCACTCTAAAATGTGGTTTGGTCACAACACAATGCCACAGATGTCTCAAGTTGAGGGAGCGTGCAATTGGCATGCTGACTGCAGGAATGTCCAACAGAGCTGTTGCCAGAGAATTTAATGTTCATATCTCTACCATAAGAGAGTGGTTTTCTGACGTCAATGTTGTGAACAGAGTGCCTGATGGTGGCAGTGGGGTTATGGAATGGGCAGGCATAACCTACAGACAACAAACACAATTGCATTTTATCGATGGCAATTTGAATGCACAGAGATACCGTGATGAGATCCTAAGGCCTGTTGTCATGCCATTCAACAGCCACCATCACCTCATGTTTCAGCATGATAATGCATGGCCCTATGTCGCAAGGATCTGTACATAATTCCTGGAAGCTGAAAATGTCCCAGTTCTTCCATGGCCTGCATACTCACCAGACTTGTCACCCATTGAGCATATAGATGAGGGCCTAATGAATTTATTTCAAATGACTGATTTCCTTATATGAACTGTAAATCCATCATCTTTAAAATTGTTGCATGTTACGTTTATATTTTTGTTCAGTATATTTTCAAGCAAATTGTGGCTGAATTATGTTATGGGTATGCTTGTCATTGGCAACAACTAGGGATTTTTTTTAGGACAAAATAACTGAATAGAGCTAAGCACAGACAAAATCCTAGAGGAAAACCTGTTTTAGTCTGCTTTCCAACAGATATTGGGAGACAAATTCACCTTTTAGCAAGACAATAACTTTAAACAAGGCTAAATATTCACTAGAGTTGCTTACCAAAATGATATTGAATGTTCCTGAGTAGCCTAGTTATATTTGACTTAAATTGTTTAAATCTATGGCAAGACTTGAAAATTAATACTTATGTAAATGAGATTTCTGTATTTCATTTTCAATACACTTGTAAAAATGTCTAAACATGTTTTCACTTTGTCCTTTTGTGGTGTTGTGTGTAGAATTTAATAAATGTTGAATTCAGGCTGTAACAACAAATGTGGAATAAATCAAGGTGTATGAATGAATACTTTCTGTTATAAACACAGTGTACAAAACATTAGGAACACCTGCTCTTTAAATGACATTGACCAGGTGAATCCAGGTAAAAACTATGGTCCATTATTGATGTCACTTGTTAAATCCACTTCAATCAGTGTAGATGAAGTGGAGAAGACAGGTTAAAGGATTTAAGCCTTGATGCAATTGAGATAGATTGTGTATGTGTGCCATTCAGAGGGTGAATGGGCAAGACAAAATATTTAAGTGCCTCTGAACGGGGTATGGTAGTAGGTGCCGGGCTCACTGGTTTAAGTGTGTCAAGAACTGCAACGCTGCTGGGTTTTTCAAGCTCAACAATTTCCCTTGTTTATCAAGAATGGTCCACCACCCAAAGGACATCCAGCCAATTTGGCACAACTGTAGGAAGCATTGGAGTCAACATGGGCCAGCATCCCTGTGGACTGCTTACAACACCTTGTAGAGTCCATGCTCCAACGAATTGAGGCTGTTCTGAGAGCAAAAGGGGGTGCAACTCAATATTAGGAAAGTGTATATAGAAGTAGACTGTCAGTCAGAGTAAACACGCACAGAGATGGCTGCCTCAGTGGGGGCGACTGCTCGGCTCCAGTAGGACCCTCTTCCCTAGGAGAAGGTTGGAGGTGGCGTTGTCCAGGTCCCCCTGCTCCGAGAAGGCCCGCTTGAAGCCACGGCTGTGCCCGTTCACCACTCCTCCATGCTGCCACTTACAGAGGTCCCCATTCAGGATGTCCTGGATGTGCTGCACAATGAGGTTGATGGCCACTGAGAATGAGAGGAAGATTAATAAGAGGGATATGGAGAGAGTCTATAGGCTTCATCAGTGCTATAACTCACCCATGTTGTCAACTCCTCTAGGAATAATTACATCTGCATATTTGTTGGTCTGGGGAAAAATAACTCAATGTAAATTTGGTAGCTAATGCTTTCAAAAGACTGCATTTAGAACAGAATATACATGTCACAAATTAGTCACAGTGTTAAATGTGTCATATTTTAAGTGTCCATAATTAGCCCTATTAATAAAGAATGAAAGTGTCCATTATCTGTTATCATCGGTCTATGGTATCGGTGTGTGGCTCTGCTGGACATTTACAGGTAAACAGAACTCCTCGAAGGCTGGCTTGACGAACGTGGTGTACTGGTTAAGGATCTGCTCCAGGTCTCTGTCCCTCTTCATGTGCCGCAGAACTGCAGGTCAAAATCACAACCAGGTCAGGACCAAGACAACAACCACAACCAGGTCAGGACCAAGACAACAACCACAACCAGGTCAGGACCAAGACAACAACCACAACCAGGTCAGGACCAAGACAACAACCACAACCAGGTCAGGACCAAGACAACAACCACAACCAGGTCAGGACCAAGACAACAACCACAACCAGGTCAGGACCAAGACAACAACCACAACCAGGTCAGGACCAAGACAACAACCACAACCAGGTCAGGACCAAGACAACAACCACAACCAGGTCAGGACCAAGACAACAACCACAACCAGGTCAGGACCAAGACAACAACCACAACCAGGTCAGGACCAAGACAAATGTGACAATTCAGTGTATATACATCAAATATGCTAGAGAAAAATGTGTGTATGCATAGTTGGTGTATCCCCTTGTTAAGAGTTAGTTGTGTTTGTCAGTAGTACCTCTGTGGGAAAGCCTGACATCAGAGTCAGTGTCCACGAAGAGCTTCATGTGAAACATGTCCCTCACTTCTGAGAGCAGAATATCAGAATGCCCTCAAACAGAACCACATCAGCCGGGTACACCGTGATCCTGTCCTGCAGCCTGGAACACACGTACACACACATTAAGCACCAAATGTATAGTACACAGAGGTATTCTATAGACAGACTAACTTTCACCTGAATGCATGATTGGCATGTGTTAGTTCATCTGCAAATGCAATGACATGTCTGAGGCTGCACACATCAGGATGATGAGCGGCTGTTTGTGGTTAGTTCACACCCTTGAGCCAAATAAGCCAGAGTAGTAGGGTGCTCTTCCCCAGCGAAAACTAAAGTGAAGCTTAAGAAATACAAAGAAGGCTCCCGAGTGGCGCTAGAGGCATCACTACAGACCCAGGTTCCGCTCTAGCGACTCCTTGTGGCGGGCCGGGCGCCTGCGGGCTGACCCGGTCGTCAGGTGAATGGTGTTTCCTCCGACACATTGGTGCGGCTGGCTTCCGGTTTAAGCGGGGGGTGTTAAGAAACGTGGTTTGGTGGGCCATGTTTCGGAGCCCATTGGGGAGTTGCAGCGATGAGACAAGATTGAAATTGGTTAGAAAAGGAGGAAAAAAATACAAATAGCTTGAGTCTGTAGTCTGGGCAGTGCGTAAAGTGGAGCTGACCCCATTTAGTCGACTTGGCAATTGATTGGTGATATATTTTTTTTGTAGAGCAGTGGCAAATACATTTTTTTTTTTAATATATGGCACACGACACCTGTCTGATACACACCTGTCTCAGTGGACTAATCCATTGGAGACCACAAAGATGGCACATCAGTATCACCAGTAGTACATTTACCGTTAATTCCCATCATTTATAATTACAATGTCTGTTTTTGGTAGTTTCTGCTAAAGCTGTTTTTTTGTTAATGCATTCACTATATTATTATTACAGTCCTAGCGTTGTCATTGTAGGAGCGGACACGTTGTTTGCAGAGTGCACAACCTAGGTTTATTTCTGAGTTGTCAATTTATTCATTGTCTTTTGTTTGGAGTGCTCCTGTCAATCTTGAGTAAGGACCTGCACCTGGTAACTCAGAAGTAGGCCTAGGCTACCTGGCCTGCACGCAATTGTAGGCCTATAAATGTGCCTATTTAGGGATCTGATACTATTTCTGATTGTCTTAACTCACCATCACTGTGGAGCTTCTCAAAGTATTTTTTTCTTCGCCTCAAACAGAAAGTAAATGAAGTCTGTTTTAACATCCATTGAGATAACCACTCAGCATGAAAGGCAAAAGAAAATGTAAACCTCTGATCGGTGGAAACGTCACAATATAGGCCTGCCTGATTATTTCTTATCCCCTGTGCAAAATAGCCTACAGCCTACATATAGTTTACTTTATTCAAACATCTATCTAAGGAAAAATACATATTTTAAAATATCGACCAATTGATTGGTCGAAAGAACAGACGACTCTGTCGACCATGATTTGTTTTACTCGGGAACTGCCCTAGTGTGCAGTGTGTCAGAAAACATGTAAGAGATTGCAGCTGACAACTCAGACAGAGGCACTCTGTAGCAGGACTGTATTCATTAGTCTGATTCCATTGCAAAACATTTGGTCTTTTGCAACAGTAACCGTTTACTTTAGGGACCAAACGGTACACAGACTAAACAAAAAGGGGAAAGACCTATCTGAATTAAAATTGTTTTTATTGCACAAAGTTTTCCATTTGGAGTAAACGCTTTCATTTGGAGTAAACGCTAAAACATTTTGCAATGGACTAATGCAATGAAATCAGACTAATGAATACACCTAGTTATTTTGGTTTTTCTTTTCAGTCAAGGGTCATCTATCTGGGCTCTGTGGAATGTGGGCATTTTTTATCCCGTCTGTCTGAATTCAAGAATGGGATTTCTAACTCTGTTACACTGGGTCTGGATGGAATGTTTCCTTCTCACCTGGAATGCGTGACAAAGTCATATGTTGGCACCTCCACCACACTCCCCTCCACAATATCCTTCAGGGTTTGGTACATCAACTCGTTGTCAAAAGCGTCTGTAATAAACATTTCAAGGTTATTAACTCAATTACACTTTTCGGCCAGAACATTAGCTATTTATAATTCTAGCTAAGATTAATTAACCACCATGATGAACTAAATCCACGTTATCTAAGTGACTGATGGAGAGCTTATGTATTACAATGATCATACTTATATTATTACAATATTCATACAGGCCTGTAGTACATTTTACATTTAAGTTTTAGTCATTTAGCAGACGCTCTTATCAAGGACGACTTACAGGAGCAATTCAGGGATTCGAACCAGCGACCTTTCGGTCTAACACTCTTAACCGCTAAGCTACCTGCCACCCCTACCTGGGTGGTCAAAGTTGTACTGGCCCTTGAGTGCCTTGGCCTTCTGGTCAAGTGTCAAGACTCTGTAGAAACTGTCTTGGCTGACGATAGCAACTTTCCTCTGATGATGGTCCACCTTGTTCTGGCCCAGTAACTCCATGATTTTGGCACATACGGTAGACTAAAAAACAGACAGGTTTATTATTTCCTAGATTAGCACAATTTACCTAAATCTATCATATAGAAAGGGGTTGTGTATTTCAAGTTGTGAGTAGTTTCCATGAAGTGTGTGTAATATGCCATGTGAAAGACCTGTCACACGCAGAAAATGTATTGACATTTGGCATATTTTCAGTTTGATGAGGTCGGAGCAGAGAGCGGTAGTTGGCACATTTCAAAATAATCTCAGACAGAAAACAAGACACTAGTTGAATTGGTGGCAAGAGACATCCTGACAACCCCATCTCATTAGCGATGTCACATCAAGAGTTATCCTATTCCTGCATGACAACCAAGCTACGGCGCAATAATTCTAACTAGTTAGCTGCATACCATTAACGTTAGCTAGCTAACTTTAAGTGCCTTAAATGAATGAAAATAGACGCACGTCTTGGTACAGGGGCGTGTCTGCTCTCAGTTCGCGGGGAAACGAAAGCTAACGTTTGAGACTAATGTTACTGGTTGTTGACACGACCTAACGACCTAGGCGTTTGATGGTCAATTTGTTATCTGCAATGGCCGTGCAGCATTTACGGTGATATGGCCTCTACAGGAGTCAAGGCATTCATTATTCTTGCGCTTCGCAGAGCTGATGTGAAGAAGTTAAAGTGAGTTTGTGTTTACACAGGACCTTCCGCCATCAATAATGTCAATGCGGAGCAATACGACTCCTTCAGCATTATTACAACATTTGAGAGACGCAAAGCGATGCGGTACAGAGCTCAATTTGGCCTCTACGTGCCTCCAGAGGCTCCGCGATTGCGTCACACCATCAATACGGCGCCCCCGACCACATTTTTGGATCAAGCATAAACTGTCTCTTACTAACCCATACAGCTAGATACGGTACACTAGTTATTAGTTACCTACCTTGCCACTGGCAGTTCCTCCGCTAACACCAATCAGAAACGGACGGTGTCTTGGACGCTCCATCTCGAATGGTTTGATAGCAGTCATATCGGGCCAATTTGTCGATTAATAGCAGGCTTATCGTTGCTTGTTTAGAAAGCTTCCTTCTTGAAAGTTATATGGCAGACCACAAATTGGTGTATTGCTGTACGGGGACTTCTTCTTTGATATTATGGCGGTCCGCAAACAAATTATATTGGTGCATGCCGCCACCTACTGTTTTAGCTGTATATCTGGCCAAACAATTAACAAAATAAAACTGAACAAAAACAAAACTCGATGTACTCCTTTATTCCGATTCAACTGCCAACGCCTATCCCTACAGGCACCGGGGACAGAAAGAAATAGCATCTTCGGACAGTATTCTTTGCACTGAGCAGTGTAGACCTTGAAACCCAAAAACCTTTCAGCCGCAGATACTACGATGTCCAGTTTTTTAGTTCGTTTGTGCATTACAATTAATCACATGCGCGATAAACACCATATAATCCACCTTCTTCACAATCAGCCTATCAGTTTCCCTCAACTGTTGAACAACACTGAGTCTCCCCAGTCCACCTGCTTTACAAAACAATAAGATATTCACGTTCATATGAGAACACTGACATCTCTTCGTTCAGATTTTTTTGGGGAAAAACTCAATAAATAAGTGTGTAAAAAATCTGTAATGTTGCAATTATACATTCAATTGGCCACCATGTCGTTTTTGTAATAATGTTCTATTGCATAGGCATACTGGTTCCCTGAAGCATGCAGGAGAGGACTACAATGATTGCACTAGTGCATTTGAAAGAAAGTGGTCTTTTCGGGCCCAAATACACACAGGAGACCCCTCAGGAAATAAAAACAATTATATATATATATATATATGAAATAAAAACAATCATAATATGCATCAAAGTCCATGCTTCTAAAGGGATGTACAATGATGATTATCAACCACTCAACAGTTGTTCAAGTGTTCATTTTCTAAATGTATTGTAGTATAGTTTCTAAAGAACCCTTGATTTCAGGGGGGGTACAACAAGAGTTACCATGGAATCGACTTTGAAATTACAATGTGTAATTTTTTAAACTTATGAATACATTTTTTTCTTGTTGTCCCAGAATGTTCACTTAGCAAAAAATATTTAATATCAACACAAAACTGATCATGTGGACGAACAAAAGTCCTTTTTACATAGTCCCATGTATCCCAAATGGCACCCTATTGTAGTACACTACGTAGATAAAAAGAGTGCCATTTTAGGACACAGTCCTAGAGACATCCTGGCTCTCAGAGGACACCCACTCATGATGCATCATGGACAGTAGCTGTGAAGTGATACACATTGCTACAGTGTGGTTTTTACTATGTTTATGAGCTTACTAGTACTAAATATACTGTATTTTAAACATAGAACTGGATTAATTGGTTAACAGGCCTATGTGGCTCTGGTGTTTGCTGTCTGTCAGGGGGGGTGTGGTCTTCCATGGCACCACATTACATCACAATTGTGATGTCATAAATGAGTGTATTCTGATATGATGATAGCCTAAATGGTTTGCCATAGCGTTACTGTCACATTACGGCAACACTTACAAGTTCAATTCAGGGTCAAAATCATTGCTATATTTTGGATGGTTATTTTTGAAGTGATTGGTGGTAAGTAGTTGTGACCACCTGTGATTTAGTGTGAGTAGGCGTACTTTGTGACACAATTTAATTTAGATGAGTTAAATAATATAATCATATTTTGAAGCCATATTGTACCTTTTTCAGGATTACTGTAATTGAAGGAACTATGGGAAAGTTCTCCTTCCCAAGGCTCATCATAAGAATGGTTAGAATCTCTTTTCTCTCACCACCCTCATAGTCAAAACTCCAGTGATTTAAAATCATCACTTTGACATATAGGCCTATGAGCTTTTCTAGGATTGAAAATAACAAACTTGTATCACGATAACCTCATTACTGACTGCATGTTTGTCATCATTTTCATTTCTAGCCATGGGCAAAGCGGACTGCACAGGACGATTTCTGCACAGAAACTACTGAACTCCACAGGCCCAGAACACACCAGCCTCACAACTCCTCACAACTCCCCAGCCTTAATGTAAGTCCCATCTGCAGGCTAAATCTACGACCCACTAAAGTGGTCCAGACTAATCATGTATGGCCAATCAGTGTAAACTTTGTACTAACTACGGCTTGATCTAGTCTCAACATTATACCTTATTGATATTGTATATCAATGAAATACAATGGAAGGCACATAATAATCCAATGAGTAAAATAAAATATACCATATACCAACTTCAATATCCCTACTGCCCTAAAGGTGTGTAGGCAGGGCAAGGAGAAAACCGATTCAACCCAGAAGAAGAGGAAAAAGAAGAGGCTAAATGAGAAGCGAACCCAGGTTGAACTAGGCATGCGGGAGGATATCCATGACCTTGACCTCGCCCATTGGAGATTGGCTAGAGAGACATGGAGAACTGAGCGAGGAAACATGAGGGAGATTAAGGCGCTGTATGGAGAAATATTTAGGCTGCACCAACTCTTGGAGGAGGTAACAAGAGCAGTTTTCTTTAATCAGACTTTCATATAAGTAGATATACTGTAGTTGATTTAGATGTTCCCAATCCTGATACACAGAAATGAGCTCTAAATAGATAGAATAGTGAAATAAGAAGGCAAGAAAAAAACGGAACACTGGAAGTATTCAGAGGAAGGTCTGCATTCTGCACTGGTAGTATTATTAAGAAGGTCTACATTCTGCACTGGTAGTATTCTTAAGAAGGTCTGCATTCTTAGAATAAAGTTGAAAAAGAATGGAAGAATTTCTGAATTGGAATGATTCCAAAAGTTCATTTTCCTAATAAGCTAATATAAAGTAATAAAACGTGTTTTCTCTGTGATATTTATTACCCATACACATGTAATTGTTTTAAAAAAGTAATATCAATGACCATCAAGCTTTTAAGTAATACAAATGTGTCTGTCATCATACAGATTGGGGTGGATAAAGGGGTGATCAAGCAGCGCTCCACCTCCTCCATTCTTTGTCCCGTCTCCCCGACACTGCCAGCTTTCCACAGGTACAACCTCCATAGGTACCTCGCCAACAGCCAATCGGAGCCTGACCAGCATGCTGCCGGCACCCAGAAGGACCCATCTAAGAAACAGTCAATCTTTCCCCCTCTGGACACACAGAGCTGCACCTCCCCTGATAAATGGCCTCCTTCTCCGTCCAAGACGTCACACCCACACGCTTCACACCGATTTGCTGTCCCATCCCACCCCCTGGCTTCCGGCCCTCCTGCCCGGATGAGACAGACCCATCCGCATGTCCACCCCAGGTCCTCATTGACTGGCCAGGCAAAGGTCAAGAAAGAGGTCTATAGGCCAGAAATTACATCGTCTGAGGAATTGTCTGAGGAAGTTCAACGGCGAGGCGCAGAAATTGCGAATATGTATAAAGCACAGCTGAAAGAGAGGATGGCCCAAAAGAGAAAGGAAGAGATTCTGAAGAAAAAGGTAAACAACAATGACAAGAACGATGACACTGAGGCCTCCTGCTCCTCTGCAGTAGAACAATCTAATACCCCTTCCACAGCCCCCGAGCGCCCGGCCAGCCCAGACGCCACGCCAGTGGCCGCCCGAGAGGACACTCAGGGGGAAACCCAGCAGGACCTGGCAGAGGTTGTGAATGTGCTCAAGAGGCAATCATCTGATCTATACCTGCCTGACAACGTTTGTGAGGAGTCACTCACATGGAAGTCCATTTACGAGGAGCTGTGCCCGCTCGCTCACAGGGTGAACACAGAAGCTGACTACATCAAGGCGCTCCGCGTCATCACTGAGAAGGCTGTGACTCCCTCGTGCTCGTCTGAGGATGATGTGTCTCAGAGTGTGAGTGAGGTCACAAGTCAGGAGGGGAGTAGTGAAAGTGAGGAGAGCATGAGTGGACAACAGCAGAGATGTCTACTCAGGGAACCTTATGGTGAGAGGGACAGGAAGGAGATTGATAGTGGTAAAATGGAAGGGAGATATGCAACCGCCAATGCAATGTCTGTGATGGCAAGCCGAGGGAGAGAAGAACTTAATGCCATGAGCTACGCAGACAGGATCAAATATTTCAAGGACGAGGCTAAGAGAAATGAAGAGATGATGAAGATTGAAAGGAGGAAGGAAAAAGCCAGGGACGAAGAGCTCAAAAAGTGGGAAAAGAGACAGAAGAAATTGAATGAGGAGGAAAGGAAAAGGACAGAAAATATGGAAAAAAACAAGTTGGAGGAGCAGAGGAAAAGGGAGAAGGCAGAGATGAAACTGAAGATCGAACATGAGAAAAAGAGACAAGAGCAAGAGAAAAAAGAAAGAAAGAAGCAGGAGATGCAACAGAAGGCCCGTGCAAAAGAAGAGAAAAAGAGGGCAGAGGAAGAGAAAAAGATGGAGAAAAAGAGGGCAGAGAAGTTGAAAAAGATTGAGAAACAGAGGATGGAGGAGGAGAGGAACAGGGAAAAGGAGAGAATGAAGGTGTTGGAGATGCAGCAAAAGGCACGAGAGAAAGAAGAGAAGAGGAGGAAGGAGGAACAGAAAAGGAGATTGAAGATACAGCAGGAACAAGAGAAGGAGGAACAGAAAAGAAGGGCAAGGATACGGGACGAGGATAAGAAAAGAGCAGAGCTTCAAAGAATAAAAGATCACGAGGCCAGGTTCAAGATGGAGATGGAGAAACTGTATGAGAGAGAAGAGAGGAATGCACAGATTGAAAGAGAAAAGAGGCGTGCGCTGTGTCAGAAAAAAAGGGCCGACACAGAGAGCAAAACAGGTGGTGGCATACGAGGTCACAGCGTTTACATCTGACGCCTCTGTGCGGAGGGAAGAGAGGGAGCAGCGTCCAGAGACCGCTCACACACAGTCTGCAAAGAGGAGAACAAGGAAGAAGCAGAAGAAACGACGGACGAGGCATTGACAACTTTTGAGTAGATGACAAAAGAAAGGGAGCAGACAAAAGAAGAAATGTACAAGTCAATGCTCCTAGGTATGTTAATAGATGTAAATAAACAAAAACGAAATCGTTTTTTTAAAGAGAAAAAACGAACAAAAAACGAGAAAATAAGCAAAAGGAGGAAAAAATTATAAGGAAGCCAGGCATGAGGGTGAAGAGGAGGAAACATGAGAGAGGAGGAAGGGAGACCAGTGGTTTATCAGGAGGTAAGTAGGAGATATAGAATTCAAGTTCTGATGGTTAGACTCAGGAAGGACCATGGGTTAAAAGGTAAATGAGATTAGCAGTAAAAAAGAGCTGAGTGGATCAAAAGAAAGTAATGGAAAACACAAGGGGGGAGGCAAGATAAACAGAGACCCAGAGAAAAGAGGTGAAAACATTTTATACGAGTAAAAGAGAGGAGATTGAACTAGAATTCTGATGGACATATGGCCAAAATAACTATCTAAATAACTAAGGATGAGCAGAAAAGGAGAAGACCAAGAGCACAGGAAAAAGAGCCAACAGACATGTCAAAAAGAAATGAAGTCTGCCTCTTCTACTTCTCTTTTAAAGTTGCTTTGGTTTCCTTTTGTCCTCTTTCCAAGCCTGTTCAAGTCTGAGATAGATGAAAAGAGCAGCCAAAGAAACAGATCTGTTGAAGCATCAATTGGAAAGGATGGGAGGGTTGGAGGAGGAGCACAGCTGGATGACTACATTAGGTAAGTGTTTACTATCAACGCCTGTTCTCTGTAGACAACTGTATTAGTGTTGATAGACGTGCATTTATGCAATGTCTTTCAACTCAAACACTACAATTCCTGATCTCATGTGATTATTCACCTCATGTGAGTGGGCTTTCGGATGTTTTTTTCCTGAAACAGATTGTGGCATATGAGGTCACTTTATCTGTTGAAGCATCAATAGGAAAGGATGAAAGGGAGGGAGGCAGGAAGAGGAAAACACAGAAGAGCAGATGAGGTAAGTGCTTGGGCTTGTGATGAGAGGATAGGGGCTCCAGAACTGGGGTTCATGATTGACAATTCTCAGACAAATGTATTACTGTGAATCCCATTCGTTCAATGACTTTGATTCATTCCTGACGGGATATAATTGTTTTACAGGAGCACTCTATGTTCTGCTTCCATGTGGATTGACAGCATTGCTTTCATGAGCTGCTGGAGGACACCATGGAGGAAGAGGGAGAGGGTCTATGATAGGCAGTTTGCCATGGCCCTAAATGGGCTTTTGGATGTTAATTCTTCCTGCTTTATATCATGCAACTTTACAATAAAAATGAATTGCAAGCATCAGCCTTTTCTGTTTGATTGTGATCAGTGCAGTAGTAGTAAGATTGGTGTAAACCCAATGAATATTCTGGCCTTCTAGGCAGAGTTCCTCTGTCCAGTGTCTGTGTTCTTTTGCCAAGTGTCTGTGTTCTTTTGCCCATCTTAATCTTTTTATTGGCCATTCAGATATGGCTTTTTTTGCAACTGCCTAGAATGCCAGCATCCCGGAGTCACCTCTTCACTGTTGACGTCGAGACTGGTGTTTTGCGGGTACTATTTAATGAAGCTGCCAGTTGAGGCATCTATTTCTAAAACTAGACACTCTAATGTACTCTTGCTCAGTTGTGCACTGGGGCCTCCCACTCTTTCTATTCTGGTTATTGCCAGTTTGCACTGTTCTGTGGAATAGTACACAGCGTTGTACGAGATCTTCAGTTTCTTAGCAATTTCTCGCACGGAATAGCCTTAATTTCTCATAACAAGAATAGGCTGACGAGTTTCAGAATAAAGTTCTTTGTTTCTGGACATTTTGATTCTGTAATCGAACCCACAAATGCTGATGCTCCAGATACCCAACTAGTCTCAAGGCCAGTTTTATTGCTTCTTTAATCAGAACAGTTTTCAGCTGTGCTAACGTAATTGCAAAAGGGTTTTCTAATGATCAATTTGCCTTTTAAAATGATACATTTGGATTAGCTAACAACGTGCCATTGGAAAGCAGGAGTTATGGTTGCTGATAATGGGCCTCTGTACAACTATGTATAGTTGAAGTCGGAAGTTTATATACAATTAGGTTGGAGTCAATTAAACTCGTTTTTTAACCACTCCACAAATTTCTTGTTAACAAACTATAGTTTTGGCAAGTCGGTTAGGACATCTACTGTGTGCATGACACAAGTAATTTTTCCAACAATTGTTTACAGACTATGTCACTTATAATTCACTGTATCACAATTCCAGTGGGTCAGAAGTTTACATACACTAAGTTGACTGTGCCTTTAAACAGCTTGTAAAATTCCAGAAAATAATGTCATGGCTTTAGAAGCTTCTGATAGGCTAATTGACATACTTTTAGTCAATTGGAGGTGTACCTGTGGATATATTTCAAGGCCTACCTTCAAACTCAGTGCTTCTTGGCTTGACATCATGGGAAAATCTAAATAAATCAGCCAAGACCTCAGAAAATAAATTGTAGGCCTCCACAAGTCTGGTTCATCCTTGGGAGCAATTTCCAAATGCCTCAAGGTACCACGTTCATCTGTACAAGCAAAAGTATGCAAGTACAAACACCATGGGACCACACAGCCTTCATACCAAGGCCTACTTATAGCCAGCAACATACCACCCTGCATACCACTGCTGGCTTGCTTCTGAAGCTAAGCAGGGTTGGTCCTGGTCAGTCCCTGGATGGGACACCAGATGCTGCTGGAAGTGGTGTTAGAGGGCCAGTAGGAGGCACTCCTTCCTCTGGTCTAAAAAAAATAAAAAATATCCCAATACCCCAGGGCACTTCCCTGTGTAGGGTGCCGTCTTTCGGATGGGACGTAAAACGGGTGTCCTGACTCTCTGAGGTCATTGAAGATCGCATGGCACTTATCCTAAGAATAGGGGTGTTAACCCCAGTGTCCTGGCTAATTTCACAATCTGGTCCTCAAACCACCACAGTCACCTAATAATCCCCAGTTCACAATTAACTCATTTATCCTCCTCTCCCCTGTAACTATTCCCCAGGTTGTTGCTGTAAATGAGAATGTGTTCAGTGAACTTACCTGGTAAAATAACAGATAAACATAAAATACTGCTCAGGAAGGAGAAGTGTTCTGTCTCCTAGAGATAAGTGTACTTTTGTGTGAAAAGCGCAAATCAATCCCAGAACAGCAGCAAAGGACCATGTGAAAATGCTGGAGGAAACATTTACAAAGTATCTATATCCACAGTAAAACGAGTCCTATATCAACATAACCTGAAAGGCCGCTCAGCAAGGAAGAAGCCACTGCTCCAAAACCGCCATAAAAAAGCCAGACTACAGTTTGCAACTGCACATGGGGACAAAGACTGCACTTTTTAAAGAAATGTCTTCTGCTCTGATGAAACGAAAATAAAACTGTTTGGAGGAGAAAGGGGGAGGCTTGCAAGCCAAAGAACACCATCCCAACCGTGAAGCACGGGGGTTGCAGCATCATGTTGTGGGGGTGCTTTGCTGCAGGAGGGACTGATGAACTTCACAAATTAGATGGCTGCTTGAGTAACGAAAAGTATGTGGATATATTGAAGAAACATCTCAAGACATCAGTCAGGATGTTAAAACTTGTTCGCAAATGGGTCTTCCAAATGGACAATGACCCCAAGCATACTTCCAAAGTTGTGGCAAAATGGCATAATGACAAAG
Organism: Salvelinus fontinalis; assembly: GCF_029448725.1. NCBI lineage: Eukaryota > Metazoa > Chordata > Actinopteri > Salmoniformes > Salmonidae > Salvelinus > Salvelinus fontinalis. The sequence continues at coordinate 40,852,356 of NC_074685.1, forward strand.
TCAAGGTATTGGACTGGCCATCACAAAGCCCTGACTTCAATCCTATAGAACATTTGTGGGCAGAACTGAGAAAACATGTGCGAGCAAGTAGGCCTACAAACCTGACTCAGTTACAACAATTCTGTCAGGAGGAATGGGCCAAAATTCACCCAACTTATTGTGGGAAGCTTGTGGAAGGCTACCCAAAATGTTCAACCCAAGTTAAACAATTTCAAGGCAATGCTACCAAATACTAATTGAGTGTATGTAAACTTCTGACCCACTGGGAACGTGAAAGAAATATAACTGAAATAATTCTTGATTATTATGACAGCTCACATTCTTAAAATATAGTGGTGATCCTAACTAACCTAAGACAAGGAATTTTTACTAGGATTAAATGTCAGGAATTGTTTAGAAAAGTTTAAATGTATTTGGCTAAGGCGTATGTAAACTTCCAACTGCAACTGTAGATAACTGTAGATACACTAAACCTGCCCTTTCCAACTAAAATAGTTTTTTACAACATTGTCTACACTATTTCTGATCAATTAATTCTAATGGACAACAAAGGCTGTCAAAAACAAGGATATTTCTAAGTGACTGCAAACCTTTGAACGGTAGGGTGTGTATACGTCTTTATGTATATTTGTTTAGTATTCCATGCTAAAAGTTGGGCCACTTTCATGGTACCGGTTATCCTGAATTGAGCTCAAGAGTTTACCAAAGTTCTCGTCAACTCAAACCTGTTTCGTAGTACACCCTTCCAGAGGGCGACATTCTGATTTTGGTGAGTCTATGATCCCTGCTGTCTAAGTCCTGTGTTACAGCGTCATCGTTTTTAAATAATTTGTTGCCTAGCTAGTCAGCCAAGTTTTATACCTTAATCACCATTAATTTAAGTCGTCTCTCCTATGCTAGATCTACTTTATCTCTGATCCCACCTTGGGATGTATGATGAGCATAGCTGAGAAGGTCCATTATAGAATGAAAGAGAACACTGCAAGCAACATCACACTGACTGGATTCTTTTCAGTCTAGGTCATTTTATTTATTTCCAAGACAAGTGCAGTGGAATAGGCCTAATTCAAGGCAGCAAGAGCACACAGGACAAATTAAACTACTGCCTGCTGCTGAACACACGTATAATACATCAGAAAGCTTTAAGGGACTAGTTCAACTTATTCATTGTTGAGAAGTTAAAATGTCAGTGCCATTTGTGTTGGAATCTTCAGTCGACAGCAGCAGTGTTGAAATCTTCAATGGTGTAATAAATGCTAAACTGTGCATTGTTATTCTGTGAAAGACAGGACATGAACATGGTTAGAATACAGCACGAGAATGACTGCATTTAAAAAGGCAGCCCAACTCTGATATTTTTCCTGTCTCTGTGTGTGCATGTCTTTACCACATTGATAGAGTTTGTTAAGGCGTGTTATGTCCAGGGGGCTCAGGTGATTTCTCTGTCCAATCTGGACTCCACTCTTCTTGGAGCCAATAGTGGGGTTCCGGTTTGATGAGAAGTAGTATCTGCCAGGAGAAACCCAACAATGGGGGATTAGAGGACTTGCTACTTTAACACAAGGACTGCGTCACAATGCCACCCTATTCCCAATATAGTGCACATAGTTTGACCAGAGCCCAGGTAAAAAAGTGACCTAAATAGGGAACCATTTGGTACGCACCGGGAAATGTTACTGGAGCTGGATACTGTACACAGGCCCAGTAAAACTAATATGTACTTATTGCCAGCAGTTTAAAAACAAGGTGAGTAAAATTAGGACTTAAGTGGGAATAAGGAGGAGAGGAGTGTGACTGACGTTCCATAGTGCATTATGGAGTCGTAGTCATAGGGCAGGTCCTGAGTGTCTCCTTTCTTCACCTTAAAGTTATCTTCTTTTCCTGGAAGTTAAGAGTTACAAGAGGCAGATGTGACTGGTGGACACTGCTGGGTGTGAATGTGATATAAAGGAATGAAAATGTAGACAAGTTGAGATGGAAACCATTAAGTTGAACCTCTAGCAGGAGGAAACTCTACAGGATTCAAGGCATGAATATTTCATCTTACCTAATGAAACCCATTGCGGGTGGTAATGTAACAAAACTGCCCTCAAAACGAGCTTACATGTTATCCCAGGATACCCATTACAGGTGACAACTGTAAAAAGGTATATTTTACACCAGGATACCCAATACAGGTGGTAACTGTAGATGACAATGTAGAGTTATTCGCGTCAGGTAAATTTAGTGAACAAGGTTGCTGCAGTCACGCCAGGGGAAATTCGCAGGAGTTAACAAGTTCAGTTAAATTCTACATAATTGGAAATGAGTGTATAAAATCCATAGTTATGCATAGTATTGGTCTCAAACTGAAGAACACTGATGGTTACTGGTGTAAGATTCTCTCTGGTGTTTACACAACTGGTGCTGTGAGATTAGGATGTCAGGATTCAAGGCTGCTATGATATTAGGCTATCAGGACCTGCTTAGACAAAGACATTTCAACAGTAGAGAAAAGGGTTGCAATGGATGGGGAAATGAATGGCTGCAGTATTTCCGTTTTAATAAGTACATGATAAATGGAACGTTAAGGCAGAAATGTATGAAAGACTATACTCATTTTAAACTAATGTTGCTCTTTCCTTGTGCTGTACTGTCTATTAAATGTTATATAGCGTTTCATGTTGTGTGGACCCCAGGAAGAGTAGCTGCTGCTTAGGCAGTACCTAAGAAAATACTAAATGTCAATAGTTATTCTATACGGTCTTCACTCCAGACCACAAAAAGCTGAATCTGGTATGTTAGTGTTGGGCTGGTACAAAAGCCTACACACTGCAGCGCTCCATGGGATAAATTGACCAGCCCTGCCCCTGATCCACATGCAATGCCCATGAGGTGGTTTAGTATGTTGTGAGTTACCTGGGACCACGTTGTCCCACTGTATAGTGACGTATTGGTCACGGTCTGGCCGTGTGTGTTCATGGTGCAGGCCCAGGGCATGCATCAGCTCATGACACAGGTTCCCCACGTTACAGGCTCTACCGAAGTACAGAGACTGGGCCCCGCCCTGAAAACCTACATACGACGCACAGCTAGAGTTAAGTGAAGATAAAGGTGAGAGAAGCGGGAGGAGAGAAATGGAGGAGAAAGAGGGGATATGACAGGAAGAGAGACAAATAAAGGATTGAACACAGGAAAAGGAAGGAGAGGTTGTGAGTTAACTAAACTGCTGGGAAGGAGAGAATGTGTTAATGTGCCCACTTTGGACTCACCCTGTCCCAGAGATGAACTCGATGTAGTTCATCTCATTGGTGTATTCGTGGAAGAAGATACACGTCTGGTCTGAAATCATCTTGAACGCTGCTAGTATAGTTTCCTTTCTGTCCACTGTGTGGATCAGAGACAATCTACCATTAGACGGTGCATACCATTCTCACTCTATTAGAAAACATCTAGTGTTACAGTGTTCATCTCTCCTACTGTATTCGACACTCACCCAGATAATCGTTGATCTTGTAGGGGATAGAAGTGACACCTTCATTCTCAGGCCAAAGTGACTTCACAGCTAATCGGTCTTCCTGTAGGACAAAACACCTAGTCTTAAATCCAGCTGTCGCTAGAGAGTATAGGCCTCAGATTAATTAAATTGTTATTTCTGCATTTCCCCTATGAATGTTTTTAAATTCTAAAATGGTAAAACTATTTCAGTATTAACTTAAATGACTAAAACCAGACTAAGTATGTAGAAGAAAAAAAAGATAGGAGCAATATACAGTGTACTTTCCATGACAGACTGACCAGGTGAATGCTGTGATCCTTATTGAGGTCACCTGTTCAATCAGTGTATATGAAGAGACCGGTTAAAGGAGGATTGTTAAGCCTTGCGACATGGATCATGTATATATGCCATTCAGAGGGTGAATGGGCAGGACAAAATATTTAAGTATCTTGGATCAGGGTATGGTAGGTACCAGGCTCACCAGTTTGAGTGTCAAGAACTGCAACGTTGCTGGGTATTTCACACTCAGTTTCCCGTGTGTGTGAAGAATGGTCCACCACCCAAAGAACATCCAGCCAATGGCAGTCCAGTGGTCAAAAATGGGTGACACGAATTGTGCAGAGCAACAGACTGCCTACAGTTATTGTCAATTGACAGTCCAGTAAAACATTTGTGCCCAAAGACCCAAAAAATGCTCAACTCGTAGAACCTTGACACAAATGGGGTATGGCAGCCGACAACCTTACAGAGTTCCACTTCTTTCAGCAAAAAAACTTGTTGCAGTGGACTAATGAAACACTGGACACAGGAGAATTGGAAAAACTTCTGGTCTGATGAATCCCGTTTTTTTTGCAATTTCACACTGATGGGAGGACTAGGGTATGAAGAAAACCACATGCATCCATCATGATGTTTGTCAACATTGCAGGCTGGTGAGTGGTAGTGGTGGTGTGATGCTGTGGGGTGCCTTTTCATGGCACACGTTGGGCCCCATGATAAAAGTTGAGCAACGTTTGAATGTCTGAACATAATTGAAAATCAGGTGCATCGCTTCATGCCAGCAGTGTATCCATCTGTGAATGTATTTTTTTCAGCAGGATAATGCCCCATGCCACAAGGCTAGGATTGTCCAGGAATGGTTCCACGAAGATTAGTGAATTCAGCTTAGTGCAGTGGCCTGCCCAGTCACCAGATCTCAATCCAATGAAGCATCTGTGGGATGAGATGGAACGAGCTATTTCAGATTAGAGATCCACTACCAGCCAACTGGGCACAATGGTGGCAAGCATTGAGGAAATCATGGGGCCAGCATTCCTGTGGAATGCTTGACACCTTGTAGAGTCCATGCCCTGAAATTGAGGCTTCTGAGGGCAAAGGGGGGTGCAACTTAATATTAGGTGTTCCTAATGTTTTGTAAACTATATATATTTTAGAAGAAAAATAAATAAACTAAAACCGTGCCATTGGCAACGCCCACTACGATTTAAATTGAGATTGTCGTCACTGGCCGACACACAATAAATCTATTATTTGCATGACTCACTGTGCAATAGTGTTTAACATGAATTTTGAATGACTACCTCATCTCTGTAACCCACACATACAATTATCTGTAAGGTCTCAAACAAGCAGTGAATTTCAAACAGATTTAACTAGAGCAACCTATTGGTTTTCAAATAACTTGCATAAGGCACCTATTGGTAGATGGGTAAAAAAGCAGACATTGAATATCCCTTCGAGCGTGGTGAAGTTAATAATTACACTTTGGATGGTGTTTCAATACACCCAGTCCATACAAAGATACAGGTGTCTTTCCGAAGTCAGTTGCCAGAGAAGAAGGAAACCGCTCAGGGATTTCACCATGAGCCCAATGGTGACTTTAAAACAGTTAGCCTTTAATGGCTGTGATAGGAGAAAACTGAGAATGGAACAACATTTTAGTTACTCTACAATACTAACCTGATTGACAGTGAAAAGGAAGCCTGTACAGAATAAAATTATTCAAAAATATGCATCCTGATGGCATCAAGGCACTAAAGTAACACTGCAGAAAATGTGCAAAGCAATTATCTTTTTGTCCTGAATACAAAATGTAATGACAGGCAAATCCAAAAGAACTGAGTACCACTTCATATTTTCAAGCATAGTGGTAGATGCATCATGTTATGGGTATCCTTGTAATCGTTATGGACTGGGGAGTTTCAGGATAAAAAAAGAAACGGAATGAGCTAAGCACAAGCAAGATCCTAGAGGAAATCCTGGTTTAGTCTGCTTTCTACCAGACACTGGGAGCATAATTCACCTTTCTGCAGGACAATAACCTAAAACACAAGGGCAAATCTGCACTGGAGTTGCTTACCATGAAGACAGAATGTTCCCGAGTGGCCGAGTTACAGTATTGACAAATCTACGGCAAGACCTGAACATGGTTGTTTAGTAGTGATCAACAACCAATTGGACAGCTTGAATAATTTTGAGAAGTTACACAATCCAGATGTGGAAAGCTCTTAGACTTACCCAGAGAGACTCACAGCTGTAATCGCTGCCAAAGGTGCTTCTACAAAGTATTGACTCTGGGATGCGAATAGTTGAGATATTTCTGCATTTCATTTTCAATAAACTAGCAAACATTTCTAAAACCTTTTCACTGTCATTATGGGGTATTTTGTGTAGATGGGTTTGAATTTGTATTTTATCCATTTTGAATTCAGGCTGTAGCAAAATGTGAAATAAGTCAAAGGGTATGATGCTTTCGGAAGGCACTGTACCAGCTTCTGGTATACACAGACTGCAACTAATGACTGCAAAATCGTTTAATGTTTCTTTACAAGACAGAATGCTGAATGAAATGACATTGAAACTTACTCTACTGGTGGTCCGTGGTGTTGATCCTTCAGATGGTTAAAAATATCCACAGGAAAGTACTGTTAACACAACTTTTTAGAGTGGCGGTACTAAGTTGAAATTTCTATCACCTGGCACTTCAGTTACTATGCATGCATTGTATATTTTCCTGTGGATATATTGGCTCAAATTTCAACCATCTGAAGGACCAACACCATGGACAACCGGTAGAGCAAGTTCAAATGTAATTCTGTTCAACAATCTGGCTTGAATGATTTTGCAGTCATTAGCTTCAGACTGTGTATACCAGAGGGTGGTATCAATCTGATTCATCAGCCTAAAAGATGCAGTAACAGGACAGAAAGCAAGGATACTAGACTCACCGAAACCAGAATGTCTCCCTCCATGATAGCAAGGTCAAACTGTAAGTCCTCTGTAACAGAGAGAGAGGGTCTGAAACAACCACACTGACATGACATGTACTAGTTACAAGTCACTACCTCCAGTGCCATTAAAGTCCAGACCTCATGGTAGAGGTCCAGGATTGTGCGCTTCATCTAATGAATGTGTTACCTTCTCTAGTTTCAGGCGTTTTAACCCAATCATTTTGTCTGTGGCGTGTCCCCATTGAGGCAGTAGAACCTAAAAGGAATTGCGAACAAACTCATTTTGTAATATCATTATGTTTATTGATAGACAAGCCATAAACTTGAAGACAACAGATTGAATTGTTTCTTTGGGCCCCATCATCCCAAGAGACTGACTTGAAAATCACAGTATAGGCCTACCTGTGGTAGAGAAAGTCACATTTGTAGAATTGTTGATGAGGTTTTTAGAATTGTCCACTGAAACACAGAAATAAAATATTACAAAGTGGAACAGTACAATAACAGTTTTGCAGTACAGCTGGCCTACATGAAATAAAAACATGGAAAACAGATAACAGGCCTAGCTTTCAGCCTATCACCTAACAAAATGACTGGTCCCAAATGCAGGCCTGCCTACCTGTGGCAGGGATAGTAGCATTTGAAGTAGTAGCATTTGTAAAATTGGTGATCGGAACACTGCCCACTGAAATACACAAAGGTAACATAATGCATGTTACATAATAACACGAAGAACCGATTCGCCTGCCCTACATCAAATGGAAAACACTCAAAAGCAGGATGTCACAAAAACAAAATGACTGGTCCTACCTTGGACAAACCAGATGAGAATCAGAAACCAAACCATGTTGCAACAACGATTGTCCCCCAAGATTTGGGAGAAAACAACCAAAGAAACAGTACAAACAAATGTGTGCAATAGCTCAACTTCCAGTCAAATAGTGGGCAGGGCAGCAATCACAAAAGAACAGGTGCATTCTCCTTCTTCTCCTTCTCCTTCTTCTTCTGTGAGGTTTAAAGACGGTTGGCATCCAATATGTTGCATTATCGCCCTCTACTGAACTATAGTATGAATCCATTACCTTTGTGATACAACATGGGAAAGGGGAAACGTGAAAAATGTAATGACTCTACTAACTAACCCTACACTCATTAAAACCCATCACCTTATTCCACTACTTTAACCCTGTCTTATCCTACCCCAGGCCAACGACCCGAGAGGGCGAGACACTACTACTCAACACACCCTGTAACACTTCTGAAATCGAATCTCGTACCCCCAAGTACATCTCTGCAGCTGCCACCACAACCTCTATTTTCTATGACTTACGTGTCATCTCTGCGTTACAGCTGATAACAATTGCTATGCATGCTAAGCCAACCTCACTGAAACATTTTTCACTCATTGGCCTATCCCTCTGTTCTGGCAAAGATCTTCTATTCACAGGGATCCTCTCAGAATCCCTCATACTTGATCCACCCTCCACTACCTTCTACACTTCCTCTGCATACAACACCTTCTACCCCTTCCATTTCACCTCCAGAACTCAAACTGGTGTCCGGCCCACTCTGTTATAACTTGATACCAATCTTCCTCGACATACCCTCTCCCTTGCCATTTCTATCTTCAACAGATACAAACCCATCCTCTGCCTCCCTCAGTCTTTTCAACCTCCTCTCTCTTTCCCTCCAATCCTCCTCCCTTAACCAATTACCCGACTCCTTCTGAAAATATTCAAGCCTCCTTGAAGGACTTGCTAAGCCCTGTACTCCCTCCACTTCAAACTCCTGTGTCACCAGAACAGATGCAGGTGTGACCACTTGTTGTTAAGTATTCAACCTCAACAACAGATTGTGCAGTATAGACAGTGTTAAGGTGCATCCATAGTATATAGTGAACAGTACTGTGCATAATGTAGCAGATGCAGGAACACCCTGAAATGTGGGCTGCAGTTGTACATTTTTGACAGAAAGACACATCAACCTCAGATAAAGCATCTGAGACAACAAAACAGCGCTCCTCTGTCTTAGTATGTGTAGGCCATGAATCTGATGCCGTCTGGTCAAAAAGAGTATGGCATGTCATACAGCCACAGTTGTAGAGCAGTCAGACTTTCTGGATGTTTAGTTCAGTCCTATGTGTTCTCTGGCCCATCTCTGATATCTTGTTGTGGATCTTGGCTATGATGGTGGGCTCCCCATTGACAGAAAATAAATATCTGCTGTGGGAATCAGTGTAGACAGTGTTAGTGTTCATGTATAGTGCAGTATAGACAGTGGTCATGTGCATCCATAGTATAGAGTAGTGAACAGTTCTGTCCATAATGTAGCATAGAGCCCATGTCGTAAGTCCAGGGTATTCCCAGAGTGGTATACCAAGAAGCAAGCTAAATCTACTCAGGGTCTATTAAATTTAGCCAGCTTCAGTTAGCTTCACATTCCAGCTCAGACTTCACCCGTACTACGATGGTGGATTTTGCTCGTCCACCTTCCGTAAAAGGCTGTCACATGCTTCCCAGTCGAAACAGTTTAAGCTTATACATTTTGTGAAGTTTATGTTCATTTTGGTGAACGCTGTTCGCGTACACCAATTTTTTTGTTGAGGCAAGTCGAAGTTTGGTAGTCGAAGTCTACACCCCTTCATCAGTGATTGGTTCACAGTAGGGGTGGGAACTATGGACGGGATTCTTCAACGAAGTGTTTGCAATCATTCACTTGAGAAGTACTGCACTAAACTGATGTGTAATTGCGTGACTAAGACCTCCTCTGCAAAAACATCAAAAATTCAATACAGATTTCTTGTTGTATCTATTTTGAGGAAGTGTTTATGGCTATATTGTTACTACGGTGGCTCAAGAGAGACAAACAGTAATATTGCTTCTTTCTTCTAGTTTCTCAAGCGAAGGTCTTTAGGTAGTGAGAGCACAGAAGTTTGCATCACCTAGCTGAGTTCTGCTAGGAGCAAACTGAACCTATGTATGGGGACGCCTTTACTCTAGAAAAGTTATTGCAAATTTCATCAGGCTATGTTGTAAAATAGTCAAAATTAGAGCCATCTTATGGGCAAAAGTGTCATATTTGATCGATTGTTAACGTCTTTGATGTGCTTATCAATACACAAGCCCCTTTTTCCCCCACTCCTATCGATCTGATTTCAATGGTCCTTAACTCGCAAATTAGCCACTTCTTTTTTTTTTTTTTTATCCCCAATTTTCGTGGTATCCAATCGCTAGTAATTACTATCTTGTCTCATCGCTACAACTCCCGTACGGGCTCGGGAGAGACGAAGGTCGAAATCTATGCGTCCTCCGAAGCACAACCCAACCAAGCCGCACTGCTTCTTTAACACAGCGCGCCTCCAACCTGGAAGCCAGCCGCACCAATGTGTCGGAGGAAACACTGTGCACCTGGCCCCCCTTGGTTAGCGCTTACTGCGCCCAGCCCGCCACAGGAGTCGCTGGAGCGCGATGAGACAAGGAAATCCCTACCGGCCAAACCCTCCCCAACCCGGACGACGCTGGCCCAATTGTGCGTCGCCCCACGGACCTCCCGGTCGCGGCCGGCTGCGACAGAGCCTGGGGGCGAACCCAGAGACTCTGGTGGCGCAGTTAGCACTGCGATGCAGTGCCCTAGACCACTGCGCCACCCGGGAGGCCCTGCAAATTAGACACTTCATTCAGGATATATGAGAAAGCTCAGAGTTAGCCTACCCCAGAGAAGTTTAGTTTATTCATTTGACCATTTTCAAAAACAAGCACACATAAAACTTAAAAGCCACACATGCACATGAATAAAATCATTGAGGATAACACACAAAAAAGTCTGGGACTTATTTCCATTGTGGTCCTCTTGAGACAAGATGGCTAGACAAGATCGAACACAGTATGGCAGTGAAATATTAAAACAAAAACATAAAAGAAGAACATCTATCTCATTCCAGTTACATCATAGGGGTTATTCATATGGGCACAGAGGACATCAAACATATTTTGACTTTATTTTTAAAGCTGTCCAGAGAGGACGTTGTTTTTATAGGCAGAGGTAACTCATTCCATTCTGAGGCTCCAGTATACAAGAAAGTACCTTTCCCAGCATTACTCCTGAACCTGTATAAGCACATATCAGCAACACCTGAGCTGGTGCTGTGATTGTGTGCATCCCTAACACGAGGAAAGTAATCACTTAGATATCTGGGCGCAGGACCATAAATACTCCTGTAAACCAAACCTAGTCTAATCTGGGACACCTTAGCCTCAACAGGCAGCCAGTTTAGTTCCTGAAAGCAGCTCCTGCCTATGTGAGTACGTGGACTCACCTTCAATACTACCCTGATCAGCTTATTCTGGGCTATCTGGAGCTTCCCCTTCATGAGTTTAGAAAAGCCCCCAAACCAGGAAGTACTAGCATAGTCAAAATGGCATTGAATGAGGGCAGTAGCTAGCACTTTCATGGAGTCCTTAACAAACAGCTTGGACTTTCTAGCCAAAAACTTAGTCCTGGCATTAACCTTCTCTAGCACCTTATTGGCCATGCTCACACCTCCCAAGCTTCCATCAAGGATACATCCCAAGTAGCTAACAGAGGTTTTAGTAGTCAGCACCTCACCCCCTAACTCCACTCTGATTTCAGACGACCTACACAGTTTAGGTCAGGATCCAAAAAGAATTGCTTCAGTTTTCCCTAAGTGCAGAGATAGCTTATTATCTCCAAGCCATTTGCTAATGTTAGTAAGCTCTGTGCTTACTAACATGTTAGTAAGTATGCTCTCCAACATAGTTTAACTTTTGTGAGACACCAGAAGTGTAGAGTCATCTGCATAAAGAAAAAGACGGCAAGAACAAGCATCTTTCAAATCATTAATATACAATAAAAACAGCAGAGGCCCAAGCACGCTCCCCTGTGGAACACCACAACTCATTGGTTTTGCCTGAGACAGTGAACCATTAACCTCTACTACTTGCTCCCTTCCTGATAAATAAGACTTTACCCAGCCTAAAGGGATACTGCTTAACCCCAGTGCCTCCAGTTTGGAGATTAGGAGACAGTGGTTAACTGTATCAAAGGCCTTCTGTAGGACAGCTTGCTAACCAGCTTGCTGGCAACAAAAGTTTTAAAAAAAGAGTTGAATTCATTAGCAACCTCTGCTTTTTCATATACCATCTCCCCTTTGATGTTCAGTCCAATACTGTTTAGTTTGTTTTTGGTAGGACTACTACAGCCTAGTTCCTTAAATGATTTCCAAAGCTTTTTAGGGTCATTTTTGTTTTCAATTATTTCCTCAGCAAAGTAACCCCTCTTAGCTTCATCCATCCTGCTCTGTGCTTCATTTCTGTGATGTGTATATAGGACAAAATCATGCTGCTCTTGAGAGTTCTTACATTTCTTAAAGGCCTTATTCCTTGCTTGGATAGATTCTAGAATATCATGATTAAATCAAGGGCTAGATCTCTGCTTTACCCTGACCCGTCTAATGGGAGCCATCACATTCACCACATCAAGGAATCTACATTTAAAGACTTCCCAGGCACTGTCTACCCCTACACTATCTAGCACAGGTGACCAGTCAATTTTACCCACTTCTTCCCTAAACTTTTCTATACAGTATTTTGTTGAGTCCTCTGGTTCTAACGGTTTTGTGACACTTAAATATAACTTTAAAAATCCTCCTTGTGCAAAATGTAATAAAATGATCACTGATTCCATAGACTATTACTCCACTCTGTGATATTTTAGATGTATCAGACACCAATATTAAGTCAATTGTACTTTGCACTGTTTCACATACCCTGGTGGGATCTTTTATAATTTGGGTCAGAGCAAGTGATCTACAAAAGTGCATAAATACTGTAGCGACCCGCACAGACAGCGTGTGTTATGTGTTAGGCTAGTAGGTGGTTGTGTTGTAATTACCAGTACCCAGTGTTCGCGGGGTCCGACATGCCAATCAACCTGCTATCTGCCAATCACGGGAATGCCTGGAATGTTCTGATGCCGGGCATCCTGGCGGAGTGGCGTGGAGGGGGATGGAACATTGGAAGTTAAGACCAGGTTTAGCCATTGTTCTCTCTCTTATGTCTGGCCTTCACAAGAGAAGGTCACGGTTGGCTTGTGGTTCTTTCATTTATTTGGCGTGGGCTACGGCCAAACAGTAGCCTGTGCAAAGTAGGGTTAATAAACCTTCAATTCGTAACCTCAATCCTCTGGACAATTGTTCCTTTATGATCTAGTCAGGTCATTACAATACATTGTGGGTTGGGCTATTCTTTTTGCATTCATTAGGTGAATGCACCAATTTGTAAGTCGCTCTGGATAAGAGCGTCTGCTAAATGACTTAAATGTAAATGTAAATGTAAACATCAGTATTGAAATCCCCTAACAAAATGATTTCCTTCAACAGGGAGGAAACATTACAGTTTGACAACACAATTTCATGACCTTCATAGAATGCATTCTGTTTGGGCGGCCTATAACACACCCCCAACAACATCGGCTTGGTTTTGGGAAGGCAGATATCCAGCCAGACAATCTCCAGATCAGCGGTGAAATCCGATCTGACGTTAAAAGCAATGTCTGGTCTTACAAACGCACATATTCCCCCACCATTCCGATTCCGATCCTTCCTGACAACAGAGTAATTACCTATCTCAATTTCTGTGTCACAAACAGATGAATCCAACCATGTCTCAGTAAAACATAAGACACCCACCTCTGATTTGCAAACCAACAGGCGTATCTCATCGATCTTCGGTAGTAGGCTTCGGACGTTAAAGTGCACAAAATGTAAGCCCTTCTTCCCAAAGGCCTCATTGAATTCCCGATCCACTTGTAACTCGCTTCCCACTGCGCTGCCATCTTCCGCCTGCCCTGCCTCCGGTGGCCGCTCTCTCGCCATGGAGCACCCCTCCCCAGGTGCTACTCCATCGTCCTCACCACCGTGTCCCCCGTCACTCGCCTTTGGTTGCCTCCGCTGTGGACCTCTCGGTAAGTCCTCTGGTCCCACTCCACCTTCAATGCTCACACACCTCGCGGGTACAGCACACCGACAGCAACGGTACATTTTATTGACCCCTTGCCCAAAGCTAGAATCGCTGCATTTTAAATGAATCCACTGCGCGCATTCCAAACATACCAAAGCTTTGCTGTTACTCTTTATCCACCGTTCGCAAGAGGAGCATGGGTGCATAGGCCGTTTAATGGGGTTCGTGATAAAGTGAGGTCCAGGGCATTGATGGATATCACCCGATAAGAGAAGGAATAGAGTTATTATAAGATCTCTACCATTATTTTGCGATTTCAGACTGGATTTCGATGATCGTTTTGGTTTGTGCCAAGGTGCTATGAAAGTTTGGTAAATAACATTCCTTCAAAATCCGAAGTGCTGGATGCCATCAAAAGTGTTTGCATGACTGAGAAGTTGCTGAGAAGTTACTATTCTTTCATCTAAATAGCAGATGCAATTATTTCCAGTAACATAAGGTTAGTTTTAGAGTTTTTGTTGCCTTGGAAATGTACATTGAACAAAAAAATACACACAACATGTAAAGTGTTGGTCCCATGTTTCATGAGCTGAAATAAAAAATCTCAAAAATGTTCCATATGCAAAGAAAGCTTACTTCTCTCATTTTGTGCACAAATTTGTTTACATCGCTGTTAGTGAGCGTTTCTCATTTGCCAAGGTAATCCATCCACCTGACAGGTGTGGCATATAAAGAACCTGATTAAATAGCATGATCATTACACAGGTGCACCTTGTGCTGGGACAATAAAAAGCCCCTAAAGTGCGCAGTTGTGTCACAATACAATGCCACAGATGCCTCAAGTTTTGAGAGAGTGTACAATTGGCATGCTGACTGCAGGAATGTCCACCAGAGCTGTTGCTAGATAATTGAATGTTAATTTTTCAACCATAAGGTGCCTCAAACATAATTTTTGAGAATTTGTAGCCACGCTGGGAGGGAGGCTGACAAGTATTTGCATATAATAATGACTTTTTGTGGGGACAAACTCATTCTGATTGGCTGGGCCTGGCTGCAAGTGGGTGAGCCCTCCAAGGCCCACCCAATGGCTGCACCCCTGTACAGTCATGTGAAATCCATAGATTAGGGACTAATGATTTCATTTCAATTGACCTCCTTATATGGACTGTAACTCAGTAAATTCTTTGAAGTTGCAGCGGTCTAAAGCACTGCATCTCAGTGCAAGAGGCGTCACTACAGTCCCTGGTTTGAATCCAGGCTGTATCACATTCTGCCGTGATTGGGAGTCCCATAGGGTGACACACAATTGTAAAAAATCTGTAATTTTGCAATTATACATTCATGGAGGAGGAAATACAATGATTGCACTAGTGCATATGCGTGAAAGTGGTCTGCACACAGCACATTATCCCCAGAGATGCCAAACTCGGGCAAAGTGTCCCCCATATGACATCACAGTGATGTCATAATGAGAGGGGGAAAAAACACCTGCATCAGAGACAGTGCAAAGGTTTTCATACTCTGCCACATCCTGAAGAGTTACCTTGTTGTACAATGTCTACCATTTACAACTGGAATCTACATTGAAATTACAACACGTACAATTTTTCTTATGAATACATTTCTTTGTTGTTGTCCCATAATTTTCACTAAGCAAAAATGAGTTAATGTCAACGCAAAATTGATTGTGAGGACGAACAAAGGTACTTTTTTTTTACATAGTCCTATGTGCATCCCAAATCAACCCTATAAAGTACATTATCGGCCATGGTCAAAAGTAGTACACTATGTAGGGAATAGGGTCCCATCAGAGGACAACCACTCATGATGCATCATGTACAGTAGCTGTGAAGTGATACACATTGCTACAGTGTGGTTTTTACTATGTTCATGAGCTTACTAGTACTAAATATACTGTATTTCAAACATAGAACTGGATTAATTGGTTAACAGGCCTATGTGGCTCTGGTGTTTGCTGTCTGTCGGGGGGGGTGTGGTCTTCCATGGCACCACATTACATCACAATTGTGATGTCATAAATGAGTGTATTCTGATATGATGACAGCCTAAATGGTTTGCCATAGCGTTACTGTCACATTACGGCAACACTTACAAGTTCAATTCAGGGTCAAAATCATTGCTATATTTTGGATGGTTATTTTTGAAGTGATTGGTGGTAAGTAGTTGTGACCACCTGTGATTTAGTGTGAGTAGGCGTACTTTGTGACACAATTTAATTTAGATGATTTAAATAATATAATCATATTTTGAAGCCATATTGTACCTTTTTCAGGATTACTGTAATTGAAGGAACTATGGGAAAGTTCTCCTTCCCAAGGCTCATCATAAGAATGGTTAGAATCTCTTTTCTCTCACCACCCTCATAGTCAAAACTCCAGTGATTTAAAATCATCACTTTGACATATAGGCCTATGAGCTTTTCTAGGATTGAAAATAACAAGCTTGTATCATGATAACCTCATTACTGACTGCATGTTTGTCATCATTTTCATTTCTAGCCATGGGCAAAGCGGACTGCACAGGACGATTTCTGCACAGAAACTACTGAACTCCACAGGCCCAGAACACACCAGCCTCACAACTCCTCACAACTCCCCAGCCTTAATGTAAGTCCCATCTGCAGGCTAAATCTACGACCCACTAAAGTGGTCCAGACTAATCATGTATAGCCAAACAGTGTAAACTTTGTACTAACTACAGCTTGATCTAGTGTCAACATTATACCTTATTGATATTGTATATCAATGAAATACAATGGAAGGCACATACAGTGGGGCAAAAAAGTATTTAGTCAGCCACCAATTGTGCAAGTTCTCCCACTTAAAAAGATGAGAGGCCTGTAATTTACAGGCCTGTAATAATTATTTTCCACCATAAGTTGCAAATAAATTCATTAAAAATCCTACAATGTGATTTTCTGGATTTTTTTTCCTCATTTTGTCTGTCATAGTTGAAGTGTACCTATGATGAAAATTACAGGCCTCTCTTATCTTTTTAAGTGGGATAACTTGCACAATTGGTGGCAAACTAAATACTTTTTTGCCCCACTGTAATAATCCAATGAGTAAAATAAAATATACCATGTTCTATTCTCAATATCTCTACTGCCCTAAAGGTGTGTAGGCAGGGCAAGGAGAACACCGATTCAACCCAGAAGAAGAGGAAAAAGAAGAGGCTAAATGAGAAGGGAACCCAGGTTGAACTAGGCATGCGGGAGGATATCCATGACCTTGACCTCGCCCATTGGAGATTGGCTAGACAGACATGGAGAACTGAGCGAGGAAACATGAGGGAGATTAAGGCGCTGTATGGAGAAATATTTAGGCTGCACCAACTCTTGGAGGAGGTAACAAGAGCAGTTTTCTTTAATCAGACTTTCATATAAGTAGATATACTGTAGTTGATTTAGATGTTCCCAATCCTGATACACAGAAATGAGATCTAAATAGATAGAATAGTGAAATAAGAACGCAAGAAAAAAACAGAACACTGGAAGTATTCAGAGGAAGGTCTGCATTCTGCACTGGTAGTATTCTGAGGAAGGTCTGAATTATACACTGGTAGTATTATTAAGAAGGTCTGCGTTCTGCACTGGTAGTATTATTAAGAAGGTCTACATTCTGCACTGGTAGTATTCTTAGGAAGGTCTGCATTCTTAGAATAAAGTTGAAAAAGAATGGAAGAATTTCTGAATTGGAATGATTCCAAAAGTTCATTTTCCTAATAGGCTAATATACAGTAATAAAACATGTTTTCTCTGTGATATTTATTACCCATACACATGTAAATGTTTTTAGATAGTAATATCAATGACCATCAAGCTATTAAGTAATAAAAATGTGTCTGTCATCATACAGATTGGGGTGGATAAAGGGGTGATCAAGCAGCGCTCCACCTCCTCCATTCTTTGTCCCGTCTCCCCGACACTGCCAGCTTTCCACAGGTACAACCTCCATAGGTTCCTCGCCAACAGCCAATCGGAGCCTGACCAGCATGCTGCCGGCACCCAGGAGGACCCATCTAAGAAACACTCAATCTTTCCCCCTCTGGACACACAGAGCTGCACCTCCCCTGATAAATGGCCTCCTTCTCAGTCCAAGAAGTCACATCCACACGCTTCACACCGATTTGCTGTCCCATCCCACCCCCTGGCTTCCGGCCCTCCTGCCCGGATGAGACAGACCCATCCGCATGTCCACCCCAGATCCTCATTGACTGGCCAGGCAAAGGTCAAGAAAGAGGTCTATAGGCCAGAAATTACATCGTCTGAGGAATTGTCTGAGGAAGTTCAACGGCGAGGCGCAGAAATTGCGAATATGTATAAAGCACAGCTGAAAGAGAGGATGGCCCAAAAGAGAAAGGAAGAGATTCTGAAGAAAAGGGTAAACAACAATGACAAGAACGATGACACTGAGGCCTCCTGCTCCTCTGCAGTAGAACAATCTAATACCCCTTCCACAGCCCCCGAGCGCCAGGCCAGCCCAGACGCCACGCCAGTGGCCGCCCGAGAGGACACTCAGGGGGAAACCCAGGAGGACCTGGCAGACATTGTGAATGTGCTCAAGAGGCAATCATCTGATCTATACCTGCCTGACAACGTTTGTGAGGAGTCACTCACATGGAAGTCCATTTACGAGGAGCTGTGCCCGCTCGCTCACAGGGTGAACACAGAAGCTGACTACATCAAGGCTCTCCGCGTCATCACTGAGAAGGCTGTGACTCCCTCGTGCTCGTCTGAGGATGATGTGTCTCAGAGTGTGAGTGAGGTCACAAGTCAGGAGGGGAGTAGTGAAAGTGAGGAGAGCATGAGTGGACAACAGCAGAGATGTCTACTCAGGGAACCTTATGGTGAGAGGGACAGGAAGGAGATTGATAGTGGTAAAATGGAAGGGAGATATGCAACCGCCAATGCAATGTCTGTGATGGCAAGCAGAGGGAGAGAAGAACTTAATGCCATGAGCTACGCAGACAGGATCAAATATTTCAAGGACGAGGCTAAGAGAAATGAAGAGATGATGAAGATTGAAAGGAGGAAGGAAAAAGCCAGGGACGAAGAGCTCAAAAAGTGGGAAAAGAGACAGAAGAAATTGAATGAGGAGGAAAGGAAAAGGACAGAAAATATGGAAAAAAACAAGTTGGAGGAGCAGAGGAAAAGGGAGAAGGCAGAGATGAAACTAAAGATCGAACATGAGAAAAAGAGACAAGAGCAAGAGAAAAAAGAAAGAAAGAAAGAAGCAGGAGATGCAACAGAAGGCCCGTGCAAAAGAAGAGAAAAAGAGGGCAGAGGAAGAGAAAAATATGGAGAAAAAGAGAGCAGAGAAGTTGAAAAAGATTGAGAAACAGAGGATGCAGGAGGAGAGGAACAGGGAAAAGGAGAGAATGAAGGTGTTGGAGATGCAGCAAAAGGCACGAGAGAAAGAAGAGAAGAGGAGGAAGGAGGAACAGAAAAGGAGATTGAAGATACAGCAGGAACAAGAGAAGGAGGAACAGAAAAGGCAGACAAGGATACGGGACGAGGATAAGAAAAGAGCAGAGCTTCAAAGAATAAAAGATCAAGAGGCCAGGTTCAAGATGGAGATGGAGAAACTGTATGAGAGAGAAGAGAGGAATGCACAGATTGAAAGAGAAAAGAGGCGTGCGCTGTGTCAAAAAAAAGGGCAGACACAGAGAGCAAAACAGGTGGTGGCATACGAGGTCACAGCGTCTACATCTGACGCCTCTGTGCGGAGGGAAGAGAGGGAGCAGCGTCCAGAGACCGCTCACACACAGTCTGCAAAGAGAACAAGGAAGAAGCAGAAGAAAGAGGCGGACGGGGCATTGACAACTTTTGAGTAGATGACAAAAGAAAAAACGTACAAAGAAATTAGAAAATAAGCAAAAGGAGGAAAATATTATAAGGAAGCCAGGCATGAGGGTGAAGAGGAGGAAACATGAGAGAGGAGGAAGGGAGACCAGAGTGGTTTATCAGGAGGTCAGTAGAAGATACAGAATTCAAGTTCTGATGGACAGATTCAGGAAGGACCATGTGATAAAAGGTAAATGAGATTAGCAGTAAAGAAGAGCTGAGTGGATCAAAAGAAAGTAATGGAAAACACAAGGGGGGAGGCAAGATAAACAGAGACCCAGAGAAAAGAGGTGAAAACATTTTATAAGAGTAAAAGAGAGGAGATTGAACTAGAATTCTGATGGACATATGGCCAAAATAACTATCTAAATAAATAAGGATGAGCAGAAAAGGAGAAGACCAAGAGCACAGGAAAATAGCCAACAGACATGTCAAAAAGAAATGAAGTCTGCCTCTTCTACTTCTCTTTTAAAGTTGCTTTGGTTTCCTTTTGTCCTCTTTCCAAGCCTGTTCAAGTCTGAGATAGATGAAAAGAGCAGCCAAAGAAACAGATCTGTTGAAGCATCAATAGGAAAGGATGAAAGGGAGGGAGGCAGGAAGAGGAAAACACAGAAGAGCAGATGAGGTAAGTGCTTGGGCTTGTGATGAGAGGATAGGGGCTCCAGAACTGGGGTTCATGATTGACAATTCTCAGACAAATGTATTACTGTGAATCCCATTCGTTCAATGACTGTTTGATTCATTCCTGACGGGATAATTGTTTTACAGGAGCACTCTATGTTCTGCTTCCATGTGGATTGACAGCATTGCTTTCATGAGCTGCTGGAGGACACCATGGAGGAAGAGGGAGAGGGTCTATGATAGGCAGTTTGCCATGGCCCTAAATGGGCTTTTGGATGTTAATTCTTCCTGCTTTATATCATACAACTTTACAATAAAAATGAATTGCACGCATCAGCCTTTTCTGTTTGATTGTGATCAGTGCAGTAGTAGTAAGATTGGTGTAAACCCAAGGAATATTCTGGCAGTAGTGTGATAAGAAATGATCAATATCTTATGAAAACAATATGGAGATAGAAATATCAAAAGAAGTGTTGCATTTACTTAGTAATAGCTATTTCTCCCTCATAGAGAATGGTGTCCTTGTTGTGATCAGTCCATCGACAAATGCATGTATGCGCGCACACACACCCACAGAGAGTTAGTCATTATTTCCCTGAGTCATCAGACTCTGGTGAAGGTTTCTTTGCATCTTGAGCAGTCTGTGTTGTATCCTTGCCGGACTCATCTATAACAATCTCGAAGGCCGCCTCTTCTTCTACCCTCTTCACTTTCTCCCCTTTCGCTGCAAGGATTTCCTCAATGTTCCTGTAGGGAAAAAAACAACATGACTCATTAAAAAAAATATTCAGGAATAATACTCCAGTCTTAAGGAGGCTACACACTTCATGCAAACAGAGCGAAGGAGCATCGTATATAGTTTGTTCCAAAACTCAAGTACCTACAACTGTGTGAGAAAATGATGCTGCATTTGCGTGAAGTGTGTAGGGCCCTTTAGTCCACACAAACGTTACAGCCTATTAATACGGGATTCACTTATGATTCACTCTGACTGCAGTTCCATTTCTCTTCTGTGCAAATCCCTATCAATAGGGATAATACATATCCTTGTAATACTGTACAATCGTGGCCAAAAGTTCTGAGAATGACACAAATATTAATTTTCACAAAGTTTGCTGCTTCAGTGTCTTTAGATATTTTTGTCAGATGTTACTATGGAATACTGAAGTATAATTACAAGCATTTCATAAGTGTCAAAGACTTTTATTAACAATTACATGAAGTTGATGCAAAGAGTCAATATTTGCAGTGTTGACCCTTCTTTTCAAGACCTCTGCAATCCACCCTGGCATGCTGTCAATTAACTTCTGGGCCACATCCTGACTGATGGCAGCCCATTCTTGCATAATCAATGCTTGGAGTTTGTCAGAATTTGTGGGTTTTTGTTTGTCCACCCGCCTCTTGAGGATTGACCACAAGTTCTCAATGGGATTAAGGTCTGGGGAGTTTGCTGGCCATGGATCCAAAATATCGATGTTTTGTTCCCCGAGCCACTTAGTTATCACTTTTGCCTTATGGCAAGGTGGTCCATTATGCTGGAAATGGTATTGTTCGTCAGCAAACTGTTCCTGGATGGTTGGGAGAAGTTGCTCTCGAAGGATGTGTTGGTACCATTCTTTATTCATGGCTGTGCTCTTAGGCAAAATTGTGAGTGAGCCCACTCCCTTGGCTGAGAAGCAACCCCACACATGAATGGTCTCAGGATGCTTTAGTGTTGGCATGACACAGGACTGATGGTAGCACTCACCTTGTCTTCTCCGGACAAGCTTTTTTCCGTATTCCCCAAACAATCGGAAAGGGGATTCATCAGAGAAAATGACTTTACCCCAGTCCTCAGCAGTCCAATCCATGTACCTTTTGCAGAATATTAGTCTGTCCCTGATGTTTTTCCTGGAGTGAAGTGGCTTCTTTGCTGCCCTTCTTGACACCAGGCCATCCTCCAAAAGTCTTCGCCTCACTGTTCGTGCAGATGCACTCACACCTGCCTGCTGCCATTCCTGAGCAAGCTCTGCACTGGTGGTGCCCTGATCCCGCAGCTGAATCAACTTTAGGAGACGGTCTTGGCGCTTGCTGGACTTTCTTGGGCGCCCTGAAGCCTTCTTCACAACAATTGAACCGCTCTCCTTGAAGTTCTTGATGATCCGATAAATGGTTGATTTAGGTGCAATCTTACTGGCAGCAATATCCTTGCCTGTGAAGCCCTTTTTGTGCAAAGCAATGATGACGGCACGTGTTTCCTTGCAGGTAACCATGGTCGACAGAGGAAGAACAATGATTCCAAGCATCAACCTCCCTTTGAAGCTTCCAGTCTGTTATTCGAACTCAATCAGCACAACAGAGTGATCTCCAGCCTTGTCCTCGTCAACACTCACACCTGTGTTAACGTGAAAATCACTGACATGTCAGCTGGTCCTTTTGTGGCAGGGCTGAAATGCAGTGGAAATGTTTTTTGGGGATTCAGTTAATTTGCATGGCAAAGAGGGACTTTGCAATTCATCTGATCACTCTTCATAACATTCTGGAGTATATGCAAATTGCCATCATACAAACTGAGGCAGCAGACTTTGTGAAAATTATTCTCTCAAAACCTTTGGCCACGACTGTAGAATGCATGCATGTAAAATGTTCAGACCAACATTAACTTGGCCACCAACCTCTTTCCCTTCAGATCAGAGAACCAACCCAAGTTGTCAGCAATAATGTGGTGTTTTTCACATCCTGGGCAGGTCACTAGGACAACACCTTTATGATAGGCTACCTTAGATATCCTCTTCGTTGACCTGGTTGAGCACACCTGCATACAGATCATTTACAGTCAAATAATGATACAGTTTGTTAGAAGAGTCAGGGTGAATCTGAACTTTATAAACTATCCATATAATCGTATTCATTATTATCTAAAAGGCTAAACTGATCTTTTCAGTTTGCTGCAGCAGGAGACAGAAACAAGCTGCAAATAAACACTCAACCTGGACAGTTTTATCTCAATCTCTTCATTCAAAGACTCAATCATGGACACTCTTACTGACAGTTGTGGCTGCTTTGCGTGATGTATTGTTATTGTGATGTGTGTTTTATCCTATATTTATATATATATTGTAATGAAACAGGCAGGGAGCAGGTCTCAAACCCTCGACCTTCTAACCCGAAGTCCAGCACGCTATCGTCCAGCACGCTCGTCCGGCAGAGTCGATTTCCGCGCTTATAAACCCAGGGTCGTTATATATATATATATATATATATATATATATATATATGACAAAACACAGATCACGACAACAATACATGTACATATACATATATTTTTATCCCAGCCCCCGTCCCAGCAGAAGGTATTTTGCCTTTTGGTAGGCTGTCATTGTAAATAAGAATTTGTTCTTAACTGACTTGCGTAGTTAAATAAAAATAAATACAAAATAAAAATCCATCACACTCCTACTCTGAGATGTTTTGTGGATACGGGCCCTGAGTACCAGTGTTTTGATCACCTCACCAATCAAATCTTCATTGCCAAATCATGCTATGACTGTCACTGTAGAAACATGATGTGAAAAAGAACTGATCTTCCATTTAAAATCTCATCCATTACCTTGCATGTGTAAACCAAGTGGTAATGCGTTGAATGAATCTTCCCAATGGAATCGCTGCAGACGTGTGTTGTAGTAGAGAATTGTTTATCGAGAGGTACATCTCTTTGATACTGCCTGAAAGCAACCGGCAAAGTCGGACCACTGCTGTGTCTTGACTGTGAAGAGGACCATTGACTGGTCCCTGATGCAAGTGGTTGTACGTGCAGTAGTCTTGTCCTTGATAACTGAGTCCATGATCTCGACAATGTATAACTTCTATGCCAGTGCCAAAATGTACCATTCGTAACCCGAATTGTATTCTGTTGAAACATTGACGAAAATTGCTACGAAAAGATTTTAAATTCGGTACCGTCAAGCGTCTGTTGTCCTCAACGTGGTTGAGTCGCAATCTAATGACGTAAAAGAAAATGGTTGATTGTTTCGAATAGAAGCCAATCGTTTGTTTCCATTTTAGTGACGGTTCTCATGTTACACCAATGAAAAACCACAATTTTAAGAAGGCGGGTTTATTGATCCGCAAGTGAACCAATTAAATAATCGCAAACATTACCGCATTAGTTTAGCTAGCGACATTTTTTGAATGTTTATATGACTGTTTATATGCATTGGTAGCAGATTATAAACAAAAATGAGCGACGAAGCTGTCTTTGAAACAATTGAAGAGGTCAATAAGCATATCTCACACGTCGAAGAGTCAACCTGTGTGAAATATATTTCTTACCGTGTGGACAAGCGATTCAATGACCAAGGTAAACTAGCTATAGACGTTAGCTAAAGAGTGTGCTGCCTGTAGGAAACGTGCATTGATCAAGTTGCAGACAGTGCAAACAATCACCAGGGTGACATGGCTATCTTTCAGCAGTTCCATACTATTTAGCTACCTACATTGATTGATTAATGTTCTTATGTAGTGATGTAACCTCCACAAACAACTGGTGTATTCATTAGTCGGATTCCGTTGCAAACGTTTGTGTTGCATTTTGCAACGGAAACAGTTTACTCCAAACAAAACGCTTTGCAACAAAAACGTAGTTTTCTATTGGACACATTCAGGTAAGTCCCTCCCCGTTTTAGTTCTGTTTGGTTCCTAGAAAGTAAACGGCTTCCGTTGACAAAACGTTTTGCAACAGAAAATGTTTTGCTGCAAATCAGACTAATGAATACACCTCTGGACTCATGGCTCTTTCAATGTGTTCTGCTAAACAGGTTGGAAACCACAGGACCACAAGAACCGGTTATACTGGGAATGGAACTACGGCAAGGGTACTCCCTCTATCCCCTTTGACAGCGTACCCTTCATGTTCATCGGACACAAACTGATGGGATGCCACAGGGGCCGGGCAAAGTGTGGATTCAAGAAGAGGCAGGAACTTGAGGATCAAAGGGTGCTACTATCTATGATATTCTGAAATGGCTTTGAAGTGTTCCATGTAGCTACAGATTGTTACACCAGATAATGTGATCTAACAAAATATTTTTGGTATCCATTACTGGGAGTTACAGGTTAGATACCGTTTGGTGTAGCACAGAGAATTTTCCACCAACCTTATATTGGCAATGCTGTCTTCATCCTTAAGTCTTTGGTTAGATCACATTATCAGGTGTAACAATCTGTAGCTAGGATGTATTTTGCATCTAATCCTGAATCGAATTCATTAGGGCACACTAAGGAAAAGCTTTAAAAAGCATTTTGCAACTGAAAACGTAAAGGAGCTTTTCTTATTGGAGTAGAGGTTGTCCCTCCCTATTTCGTTACATTTTCTTCCATATGGTGTCTAATGAATACCACCCTGGTTCCATCAATGCTTCTAGGTAGTTGACCAATCTCAACAATTCCATTCTTACCTACCACTGATTTTCTAGAAAATCCTCAAAACGTTCTACAGCTGTACCATTGAGAGCATCCTGACTGGCTGCATCACAGCTTGGTATGGCATTAGCTTTGTATACGACCGCAAGGCGCTACAGAGGGTAGTGCGTACGGCCCAGTACATCACTGTAGCAGTGCTACCTGCCATCCAGGACCTCTATACCAAATGGTGTAAGAAGAAGCCCCTAAAAATTATCAGACTCTAGCCACCCATGTCATAGACTGTTCTCTCTGCTACAGCACAGCAAGCGGTACCGATGCAACAAGTCTTGAACCAATAGGACTTTGAACCGCGTCTACCCCCAAGCCTTAAGACTGCTAAATAGTTAATCAAATAGCTACCCAGACTATCTGCATTGACCCTTTTTGCACTAACTCCTTTGACTCATCAAATACCCTGCTGCTAATGTTTATTATCTATCCTGTTGCCTAGTCACTTTACCCCTACCTATTTGTACATATCAACCTCAATAACCTCGTACATCGACTCAGTACAGGTACACCGTGTATATAGCAAAGTTGTTACTCATTGTGTATTCAATCCTTGTTATTGTTTTTGTTATTTTACTTTGTTGTTGGGGAGGGCCTGTAAGCATGTCGCTGTTGGTGTACACCAGTTGTTTACTAAGCATGTGACAAATAACATTTGATTTTGATATTTCAGGAAAAGGATGGCAAGGAAAAAAGAAACCTGTTGCTGAAAACCAAGAAGGTAGCATGCCCTGCTGTGTTCACAATCAGCCGCATTGTCAAGTTCCCTGGATTCAAGGTACGGGTGAAATACTGTGTTTATGTAACTCCAGTGACCGCGCACCACAGTCAACATTAGGATGCACATCAGACTAATATACATAATTATATCTGTGTGTGTGTGTGCGCTCGCTCCATACTGCATCAGTTGGAGAAGGACACATCACGGTTGAGGAGGGTCATGTCTATTTCCATCAAACAAGCTCTCCAGACAGACCCAGCCTCGGTGCAGTGGAAGATACAGTATTTCCTCAAAATACCCAGTGTCACTGACCACAAGGGCCATCCTATTGGAAAGGTATTACTATGTTATTAATATACTATGACCATGAGATCTATTGCATTGGACTCTCTTTAGGCTACATAACTAGTATCTGTATGCCTGTTCGGTACACAGATGTAATAAACCCTTGATCTCTTAAAATTCCCTGTGGAATACAAGTATCTGACCCTGTAACAGTGGTTAGGGGTATTTTCTCCCTACTTAACAAAAGCCACTCTCTACTCGTTCCCTCAGGGTGCAGATCAGATGGACGACAGGGTCAAAGGTTACATCCGAGCGTTGGTGCAGCAGGGGGTGAGGAAGGTGAAGGAGGTAAAGAACCAGATGGTCCAGTACGTGCGGACGGAACTGTTCCGAGACACGACCCCGCCACCGCTGAGGCGCTTCTTCCCCACAGAGAAAACCATCCATGCCGTCATGGCTCAGGTCATCGCGGAGGAACACTACAGCAAAATAGACCTGGTCAACCTGCTGGTGAGAAGGCTGTGCTGCACTCCATCATTCCCACCTATTCATCAGATATTTGGATTGTCTTCTGAGATAAGGCCATTGGGGCTTGTGGTGTTAGCTGTATTTTTTGCATGTCACCCACCCTCTTTGAAACACTTGTTTAAAGGGGCATTTTACTCACTATTGTTTCATTAGTCTACTTTTTGATATAGTCCCAAAACATTCTGCATGTCAACATTCATGCTTTCAGTATATATTGCTTTCAGTCTCCTGATGCCCAAAATCAAGCAAGTGAATATGTTGGGTAGGGATAAACCGACAGTTGTGCTGAGCACATGAGGCATTGATACGTTATATTCTTCTAGAATCAATTAGTAAATCATATCAAGAATTGAAATGACAATTGAATAGTTTCCAAAATCCCAGTCTGTAGCTTTCAGTTTGGTTGATTGTGTGTCAGTGCCTGTTTCTGTGCATGATAAAAAGAGACTTGACAAGCCTTTATTATACAATTCAGGAACCCACATGCAGAGTTTTCCACGGATTCAAGAAAAATAAATTCATAACAGCTTTGTGGTGCGTTATCCTTACATGGGAAGAGCAGAAAGCCACTGAAAATGTTTGTTGTCATCAGATCAGAGCCTGGAGTCTTTCCAGAGACTCCTTTCTCCACCAACAAAGGCTGTGTTTACTAATTGATATGTTTACATCAGATCTTTTTCAGAACTGATCTGATTGGTCAAAAGACCAATTAGTGAAAAAAATATCAGAACTGGGCTGCCTGTCTAAACGCAGCCAGAGTCACTGAATTGGATACATAGTCATTGCCTCCATTGCGATTGTATTTATATTTTAGTAATTTAGCAGACGTTCTCATCCAGAGTGACTTACATGAACAATTAGGGTAAAGTGCCTTGCTCAAAGGGCACAGACAGATTTTTCACCTAGTCGGCTGATTCTAACCGGCAACCTTTCTATTACTGGCCCAACGCTCTTAACCGCTAGGCTACCTGCCACCCTACTTGTTGACAGTAGATGCTGGCCATTTATTATGTAAATCTACAACAACAACTGGGTTGAGTGATGTCATTCTCCTGGACCGCACCACTCTCTCCCTGAGCCCATTCCCCAAACAGACAGAACAGCAACACCAGCAGAGCTAAAGCACCCCTCATTCTGGAACTGCTTTTTAGAAAGTATGTAGTCTGAAACTTCTACACACTGGGTATGGTGAATTAATACATGGGAACTTTAATAAGGTGTCCTCAGTGGAACATTTTGAGAACCAAGGACTGTGTGTGATGTAACAGAGCACAGATAAATATTACTCCATGACATAAGGCCATGGGAATATCACTGCTGTGGTTTAGCTCATACTGGCGCAAAAATGAGTTTGGTTAGCACTGAAATAATTGAAAGGACGCAAAAGTTTCACCTCAGCTATTAACCATAACCCCCCCTCCCCTCCCCCCCTTAGACCTTGGCAGAGAATTGGAAGGCGGAAGCTCCTAGAATCAACTTCCTGCTTAGGGTTCAATCAGAGAGCGAGAACCTGTTGCTCTGCTACCAGACAGACTGGCAGCGGCAGCTGCTTCGGCAGTATGGCAAAGAGGTGTGCTTCCTGGACGCGGCCTATAAGAGGACGCGCTTCCCCCTGCCACTCTTCTTCCTGTGCGTGCGCACCAATGTGAGCGTGGCGCCGGTGGGCCTGTTTGTGGTGCAGTCGAGGAGCGCCGAAGCCTTGGGGGAGGCGCTGGGGGTGTTCAGGCAGTGGAACCGGGGCTGGAGCCCAGCCTACATCCTCACTGAACACTGCCCTGTGGAGATGAAGGCGGTGGAGGCAGCATTCACAGGTGAACAGTGGTGAGGTTTTAATGTTAGCTATGAGGTGGGAAAAGCAAGTTAGCTTCATAATGTGCTCTCAACACTGTTGGCTGTGAGTTTCAGGATTTACTTTTGAAAGGACCTGTTGGTCAAGAACATGTTTAATCTTTTACAATCTCTAAATACAAGAGGATGAGGGTGGTAGAGTTTGATAATTACGGACTGTTTCTCATTCCAATCTCAGGTGCTCAGGCAGTCTTCAGTGATCACCTGCGGGAGAGGACCTGGACCAAGTGGCTAAGCAACCGGTCGCGAGCCATCACCAACCAGGAGGGGATCTTTGATATGATGAAGGCCATCGCTGGAGCCCTTACCAGAGAGCAACACCAGGGGGCAGTAGAACTACTACAGCAGAGCCCCATCTGGTTGGAAAAGAGACAACTTTTCAAGAACTGGTTCACTAACAAGTGGCTGTCAGAGGAGAAGGTTTGTAGTGCACATGTCAATTAATGAAATCGCAGGGGCAATGGGGCCAGGTCCTGGACCTGCTGTGTCTTCACCTGCGTATTAATGAAGGTCAGGGTGGTTAGACGGAAAGCAGATCTCAGACCTGTGCTTAGAGGTGCTTTCAGCCTGAAGCAGACAGCATGTTTAAACCACACCTACTGTATGTAGACAGTCTGTAGAAGTAACAGTAGCAAGTGTGTTATGTTTTTGCTAGCTGAATCCATGAAACGGTATCTAGCTATAGATCCATAATATGCTAGCTACAGGTCCATAATGTGCATCCTAGTCTAATGGGGCATACAGTGGTTGGCTACATGCTCTTGTTTTTGTTCATTCAGAGATGGGCGAACGCCGTGAGGGTTGATATTGTCAACTTTGTGTCTATGGTGAACGGAGGTCTGGAGATGCAGAGCGACTTTTTCACACATAATAACATGAAGGTCCATAAAAAAGACACCCTGAGCCAAATGCTGCAGTTCCTTGTTGACGACTACTTCCCACAGATGCACCAAAGGTAAGTTTGTTTTAGAATAGGATTCAATGTCATTTAGAATAGTATTTGCTGTCAAAAGTAGTCTTCTGTTGAGATATCTGCTAAATTTATGGAAGATAAACACCATATAATTTACAGTGCTTATCTTCTCCATTGGGGTTAAGATGTAGGATGTGGACTCATCTTGACATTTGACTACTTTTGTAAACTTTTATTTTGGAGTGTAATTCCCCTTTAATGTAAGTGTTTTGATGTTTGGTCAGTCTAAACCTGCTACACTCCCTGAACCTCCAGGTACACAGACCTCAACAGCCAGTCCTCTGGCGAGTACAGCCTCAACCCCACTGTGCCTCCGTTCCTGTGGCATCGCCCTTGGAGTGTGGTGGCCCTGGTGATGGATAACATGTCTGCGGCCCTGCAATACCCCGACATCGTGGTGGAGCAGGCCAGCGACGCCGCCAACGGCACCTTCCGGGTGAAGAGTCTGGCAGAGACCAGGGCAGCGCGGTCCTACACGGTCAGCTTCGGTTCAGAGTCCACCTGGCCCTCCTGTGAGTGTGAGGTGTGGAGGGACCAGCGCCTGCCCTGTGAACACTTCTGTCACGTTTTCAGGTCTGAGCCTAACTGGACCTGGGAGCACCTGTGTCCCAAATACAGGGACCACCCTTTGCTCACACTGCATTCACAGACCTCTCACACCACAACAGAGGAGATGGAGGAAGCCCTCAATGGTCTAATGCATCTCTCCCCAGCTTCCCCAGTCTCTCTTCAGTGGGATGGGCCTGAAGAAACAGTGCCACTGGTGCAAACTCCTCAAACTCCACAGTTACAACTGCATAGCATACAAACACAGTGGGTGGCCCCACAGGCTTCACAGGGTCTGCGGGAGAGGGAGGAACTGAGGAGGGAGTGTGTGGCCAAACTCAAATCCATCATGGAGAATGTGAGCGGGATCAACGACATTGACCACCTACAGGAGCTCAGGCAGAAACTGGACGTTCTCCAGGCTCAGAGTGAGGCCATGGTGATTCAGAAGGACGCTAGCGTCAAAACAGTTTCCACCTCCAAGGGGAAGAGAAAAAGGGCAGGGGTGGAGATTATCGTGGCCATGCCCAAACGCATCAAAGTACTCTCCCGGGTTGATGTAGAAAATGTTCAGAAATAGCTTTTTTCTAAAGAGGGAAAATAAAGAATGTTCAGTATTAAAAGGCAACTCTGCCACTTTTAATTTGTGGGTTGTTTTTATGTAGTATTTAGTGTTGTCCTACACAATTTGTATACTACTTTGTATTTGATGTCTATTGCCTTTTTGTGATGAGCAAAACTGGAAATTGCTTGTCTGATGCCTAAGTAAGATCGCTGAGATGACTAATAAAATAAATAGTCATTTTCATTTGTCTATATAACCCGTATGTAGTTTCTGACCATATGTGAACTCCCTGCTATATGTAACTCTGGTTGTCTTCATCTAACAAAGGTCTCTTTGTTAGGATGTGGTGACATTGTATCCAGTTCTGGGTCAGCTTGATTTAAGGCACTGCGCAGGTTCACAAATCTTTCCATAACAAATTAATAAATCAGTTATTGCACAGTGGTTTGGAAGTTAAGGTTATTTATTTTGTGATCGGATAATACGCACATTCGCTTGCTTAACCTGATTGAGTAATTGGCATCAATCAAAGCATTTCCCTTAAGTTAATTGATTGCGTCATTATTTCAGCTTTCCAGGGGCTCAAGTGTGTAAAATGAAGCAGAGCTAGCACCGGATTTTGTGATGAGCGTATACACTAATGCACGTGCACATCATTTCGACGTTACAAAATTGTATGGATTGACCTTAAACGCCTCTACTATATGGGCAGTGGTTCCCAATAATTTAGTTAGCTGTGCCCAGAGACGGCACAGTGTGAATATAGCCAGAAAATACTTATCAAATAGAAACCCCACTTGTAGGCGATGTCATGCCAACGTTTGCAAGCTAAATTCGTTGAACCCAATACAAACCCTGGATTGCTGATGCTATGTAGTGGTCATTGAGAGGCTTTGAAGCCACCGGTCGGCCATATTGGCACTCCGTAGTAGGAGCAGTCCTCCATAGGAATGAATGGAATTCTACAGTATTTCAATGACAAAATTACATGTATTTCGTTGTAGTGGGGACTAACATTAGTAATCTCTAAAAGTTATACATTGAGGAATATAAGTTATATATAAAGGTTTGGGGTCACTTAGATGTCCTTGTTTTTGAAAGAAAAGCATTTTGTTTTGTCCATTAAAATAACAGCAAATTGATCAGAAATGTTTTTTTTAAAGGCTAATTTATCATTAGAAAACCCTTTTGCAATTATGTTAGCACAGCTGAAAACTGTTGTCCTGATTAAAGAAGCAATAAAACTGCCCTTTAGACTAGTTGAGTATCTGGAGCATCAGCATTTGGGTTCGATTACAGGCTTAAAATGGCCAGAAACAAAGAACTTCCTTCTGCAACTCGTCAGTCTATTCTTGTTCTGAGAAATGAAGGCTATTCCATGTGAGAAATTTCCAAGAAACTGAAGATCTTGTAATACTCCCTTCACAGAACAGCACAAACTGGCTCTAACCAGAATAGAAAGAGGAGTGGGAGGCCCTGGTGCACAACTGAGCAAGAGAACAAGTACATTAGTGTCTAGTTTGAGTAACGGATGCCTCACAAGTCCTCAACTGGCAGCTTCATTAAATAGTACCCGCAAAACACCAGTCTCAACATCAACAGTAAAGAGGCGACTCCGGGATGCTGGCCATCTAGGCAAGTTGCAAAGAAAAATCCATATCTCAGACTGGCCAATAAAAAGAAAAGATTAAGATGGGCAAAAGAACACAGACACTGGACAGAGGACGATTGGAACAAAGTGTTATGGAAAGACTAATCTAAGTTTGAGGTGTTTGGATGACAAAGAACATTCGTGAGAGAGAAAAGAGTGCTTGACTCCAACTGTCAAGCTTGGTGGCGGCAATGTGATGGTCTGGGGGTGCTTTGGTGGTGGTAAAGTGGGAGATTTGTACAGGGTAAAAGGGATCTTGAAGATGGAAGGCTATCACTACATTTTGCAACGGTTCAAATCCAGGCTGCATCACACCCGGCCGTGATTGGGAGTCCCATAGGGCGGCGCATTGTAAATAAGAATTTGTTCTTATTAACTGACTTGCCTAGTTAAACAAAGGTGCCATTTATTACAACTTTTTTTTTTTTATCAAATGTGTATATATAAATCATTGGTAGAAAGCATAGAGATAAATAGGACTCAGCTTTATATCTGTGCCATTATAGCGACAGCATGCCCATGCTAAAATGGCTTGTTGGCCTCAATCATTTTAACAACAAATCAATACAGAAAGTACATAAGGGAACACAAGTATATATAGATTATATATAAATGGACAATCGAGCTAGGGGGTACAATATCACATTACAATTACACAAGGACCTTAAGGGACATACATACACTTACAATTCTAACAGCTTTTTTGTTAGTAGAGTATTTAATAGTCTTAAAATACAGTTCAATTTCTTTTTGTAGGGTAAGAAAATGTGGTTTTTTGTTAGTAAATTTACATTTGTGTATATGAAATTTGGCCAAAAGAATAATGAAATTAATTACATCAAAATGTTTCAGCTTATTTTTATCGTATGTAAAGAATTCAAGCAGTACATCTCTCCACAATAGTGTAAAATCTTCATAAATGTGTTCAATTATAAATCTACTGATGTCTTGCCACAGTTTTCTTACATGTATACAATGCCATAAAAGATGCAACACTGTTTCTGGGTGGTCATTACAAAAGGAGCAATTTGAGTTGATGTTTTCCTTAAACTTCTTCATATAGTGGTTGGCAGGATAATATTTATGAATAATTTTAAAGGAAACCTCCTAAATTGTGTTATCAAGTAGGTATGTGTGTGGCAACATCCAAACTTTTTTCCAACAGATATTATCAATAAATCCATTCCAATAAGGCATGACATAAGGTATAGATATAACATCCTGCTGAAACAAGGTTCGTATCGCTCTGTTGTTGAATGGGCCAAAAGAGAAACAAATCTTTCCTACTGATGAGTCAACAGGTTCAATAGAAGGTAGGCTCTGAGGGTCAGGTCTTGACACGTTCCTGAATAACAGAGCAACACCTGAGGGAATGGCATCTAAAACAATTGCAAAATCTTTAGGTGTTACAGGGACCTTGTAAAGAGATAAGAATTCCTTATAACTGAGTAAAAGACCCTCTGCATTTACCAGTTGGCTCACCAATATGATATTATTTCGGAACCAATATTCTAAAAACAAAGAGGTATTTTTATACAATATATCCCAATTATTCCATATATAATATATGTGTGGAGAAAAATTGTGTTTATAAATTAAGGACCATGACAAGAAAACCTGCCGATGAAAAGCAGACAGTTTCACTGGAATTTTGTCAGTATTATAATTGCACAACATGAAGTTAAGGCCACCAAAAGTAGACATGATGAGGAATAACATTCCAGATAGAAGTGGGTCTTCTTAGGAATTGTTTTGTCCAATTGATCTTAAAACTATTATTTAAAGTAGTAAAGTCCAGAAAATTCAGTCCACCATTCTCATAAGTGTTCATTACAACAGTTTTCCTAATGTAATGGGTACGGTTTCTCCTCAATCATTCTCTATGGTAAAAACACGTCCGCTGGTCTAAAGGCGTCTCGCGCAGAACTGCGCATTGACGTCTCAAACCACAACCCCCGGCCTGGTCGGTCTCGCAAACGTTTCCAGAAGCCTCGCGATGTTGTTCCTCTGGATTTAGAAACTCTGTGCTGGTACTTAGCTAGCTAGCTACATTATTTGAATGTTTACATGACTGTTTCTCTGCGTTGGTAGCAGATAATAATCAAAAATGAGCAACGAAGCGGTCTTTGAAACAATTGAAGAGGTCAATAAGCATATCTCACACGTCGAAGAGTCAACCTGTGTGAAATATATTTCTTACCGTGTGGACAAGCGCTTCAATGACCAAGGTAAGCTAGCTAGCAAGCTAAAGAGCTTCACAGATATAACAATGAGACAGACATTTCACCGGATGTATAAATGTGATGCATGCTGTTGGCGTTTCCTCTCTACCCCAAATATGGTGATGAGAGGAATCCCAGTGGCCGGCAGTGAGAGAAGATGGAGCGAGATGGATTTTCGCCAACATTGCAAATTTTCTCATTGATGAAACATTTGATCTTTATACAGTTCTTTTAGAAGTATAATCTGTAACAGATTGGACTGTGTTTTGTAGACTTCACCCTTTGCCACGGTTTTAAAAATATACGTTGTTTAGAAGGAGTGCAAGGGCACTTCACAGAGTAGTCGTTCCCTAAAGGAGATATGCAAATCAATGCTAGAACGCGCCAATAGGATCTCAGTAACTCGTGCTTGGCTCTGCCCATCTCCTTGCTTCTTCTGCTCACTATGATTAATTTGCTCCTATTGGAAACTACAGGCTCTAGTCTATCTTGGGTTAGTTATAAAACATCTTTGAGAGTGTTCTGGCGCAAACGTGCATTGATCAAGCTACTGCTATCTTTTATCCCTTCTATACTATTTAGCTACTGATACTACTATACTAAGTAGGCATTGATTGATTATTATTCTTATGTAGCTAGTGATGTATATTCTGCAAACTACTGGGGTGTATTCATTAGTCGTAAACCGTTTACTCAATACATAAAATGTTTTGCAAAATAAAACAAGTTTCTATATGACAAATTCAGGTAGGTCCCTCCCCGTTTTGTTCTGTTCTGTTAGCTTCTGTTTGGTACCTAGACAGTAAACGATTTCCATTGCAAAACGGTTTGCAACAGAATCCGACTAATGAATACACCCCTGGACTCATGGCTCTTTCAATGTGTTCTGCTAAACAGGTTGGAAACCACAGGACCACAAGAACAGGCTATACTGGGAATGGAAGTACGGCAAGGGTACTCCCTGTATCCCCTTTGACGGCGTACCCTTTGTGTTCATCGGACACAAACTGATGGGATGCCACAGGGGCCGGGCAAAGTGTGGAATCAAGAAGAGGCAGGAACTTGAGGATCAAAGGGTGCTACTATCTATGATATTCTGAAACGGCTTTTAAGTGTTCCATGTAAATGATTAGGACATATTGTGCATCTGAACCTGGATCAAATTCATTAGGACACATCATAGCAAAACTTTTCAAAACATTGTGCAACGGAAAAAGGAAAAGAGCTTTTCTTATTGGAGTTCAGGTTGTCCCACCTTATTTCAGTACATTTTCTTCCATATGGTGCCTAATCAAATAACATTTTATTGGTCGAATACACATATTTAGCAGATGTTATTGCAGGTGTAGCGAAATGCTTGTGTTCCTTGCTCCAACAGTGCAGTAATATTTAACAACAATATGCACAAATCTAAAAGTAAAAGCATGGAATTAAGAAATATATAAATATTAGGACAAGCAATGTCAGAGTCCGGAGTGTTGTGTGTGTGTGTGTGTGTGTGTGTGTGTGTGTGTGTGTGTGTGTGTGTGTGTGTGTGTGTGTGTGTGTGTGTGTGTGTGTGTGTGTGTGTGTGTGTGTGTGTGTGTATGTATGTATGTGTATATATATATATAGATATATATATATATATATATATATATATATATATATACACTGCTAAAAAAAAAGGGAACACTTAAACAACACAATGTAACTCCAAGTCAATCACACTTCTGTGAAATCAAACTGTCCACTTAGGAAACAACACTGATTGACAATACATTTCACATGCTGTTGTGCAAATGGAATAGACAAAAGGTGGAAATTATAGGCAATTAGCAAGACAGCCCCCAAAACAGGAGTGATTCTGCAGGTGGTGACCACAGACCACTTCTCAGTTCCTATGCTTCCTGGCTGATGTTTTGGTCACTTTTGAATGCTAGCGGTGCTCTCACTCTAGTGGTAGCATGAGACGGAGTCTACAACCCACACAAGTGGCTCAGGTAGTGCAGCTCATCCAGGATGGCACATCAATGCGAGCTGTGGCAAGAAGATTTGCTGTGTCTGTCAGCGTAGTGTCCAGAGCATGGAGGCGCTACCAGGAGACAGGCCAGTACATCAGGAGACGTGGAGGAGGCCGTAGGAGAGCAACAACCCAGCAGCAGGACCGCTACCTCCGCCTTTGTGCAAGGAGGAGCACTGCCAGAGCCATGCAAAATGACCTCCAGCAGGCCACAAATGTGCATGTGTCTGCTCAAACGGTCAGAAACAGACTCCATGAGGGTGGTATGAGGGCCCGACGTCCACAGGTGGGGGTTGTGCTTACAGCCCAACACCGTGCAGGACGTTTGGCATTTGCCAGAGAACACCAAGATTGGCAAATTCGCCACTGGCGCCCTGTGCTCTTCACAGATGAAAGCAGGTTCACACTGAGCACATGTGACAGACGTGACAGAGTCTGGAGACGCCGTGGAGAACGTTCTGCTGCCTGCAACATCCTCCAGCATGACCGGTTTGGCGGTGGGTCAGTCATGGTGTGGGGTGGCATTTCTTTGTGGGGCCGCACAGCCCTCCATGTGCTCGCCAGAGGTAGCCTGACTGCCATTAGGTACCGAGATGAGATCCTCAGACCCCTTATGAGACCATATGCTGACACATGCACATTTGTGGCCTGCTGGAGGTCATTTTGCAGGGCTCTGGCAGTGCTCCTCCTTGCACAAAGGCGAGGTAGTGGTCCTGCTGCTGGGTTGTTGCCCTCCTACGGCCTCCTCCACGTCTCCTGATGTACTGGCCTGTCTCCTGGTAGCGCCTCCATGCTCTGCACACTACGCTGACAGACACAGCAAACCTTCTTGCCACAGCTCGCATTGGTGCAGCTCATCATCCTGGATGAGCTGCACTACCTGAGCCACTTGTGTAAGTTGTAGACTCCGTCTCATGCTACCACTAGAGTGAAAGCACCGCCAGCATTCAAAAGTGACCAAAGCATCAGCCAGGAAGCATAGGAACTGAGAAGTGGTCTGTGGTCACCACCTGCAGAACCACTCCTTTATTGGGGGTGTCTTGCTAATTGCCTATAATTTCCACCTTTTGTCTATTCCATTTGCACAACAGCATGTGAAATGTATTGTCAATCAGTGTTGCTTCCTAAGTGGACAGTTTGATTTCAGAGAAGTGTGATTGACTTGGAGTTACACTGTGTTGTTTAAGTGTTCCCTTTATTTTTTTGAGCAGTGTATATATATATATATACACTTCCATTAAAAAGTTTGGGGTCACTTAGATATGTCCTTGTCTTTGAAAGAAAAGCACTTTTTTTGTCCATTAAAATAACATCAAATTGATCAGAAATACAGTGTAGACATTGTTAATGTTGTAAATGACTATTGTAGCTGGAAACGGCAGATTTTTTTATGGAATATCTACGTAGGTGTACAGAGACCCATTATCAGCAACCATCACTCCTGTGTTCCAATGGCACGTTGTGTTAGCTAATCCAAGTGTATCATTTTAAAAGTCTAGTTGATCATTAGAAAACCCTTTTGCAATTATGTTAGCACAGCTGAAAGCTGTTGTCCTGATTAAAGAAGCAATAAAACTGGCCTTTAGACTAGTTAGGTATCTGGAGCATCAGCATTTGTGGGTTCGATTACAGGCTTAAAATGGCCAGAAACAAAGAACTTCCTTCTGCAACTCGTCAGTCTATTCTTGTTCTGAGAAATGAAGGCTATTACATGTGAGAAATTGCCAAGAAACTGAAGATCTCGTACAACGCTGTGTACTACTCCCTTCACAGAACAGCGCAAACTGGCTCTAACCAGAATAGAAAGAGGAGTGGGAGGCCCCAGTGCACAACTGAGCAAGAGGACAAGTACATTAGAGTGCTTAGTTTGAGAAACAGATGCCTCACAAGTCCTCAACTGGCAGCTTCATTAAATAGTACACGCAAAACACCCGTCTCAACGTCAACAGTGAAGAGGCGACTCCGGGATGCTGGCCTTCTAGGCAGAGTTCGTCTTTTCTTTTTATTGGCCAGTCTGAGATTTGGCTTTTTCTTTGCAACTCTGCCTAGAAGGCCAGCATCCCAGAGTTGCCTATTCACTGTTGACTTTGAGACTGTTGTTTTGCGGGTACTATTAAAAAATTTGCTGTTTACAGCTTTAATTTACAACATTAACAATGTCTACACTATATTCTGATCAATTTGATGTTATCTTAATGGAAAATGTTTAAAAAAAATGTTTTAACCAAAAACAAGGACATTTCTAAATGACCCCAAACACGCGTGTGTGTGTGTGTGTGTGTATATATATATATATATATATATATATATATATATATATATATATATATATAGTACCAGTCAGATGTTTGGAAATACCTACTCATTCAAGGGTTTTGCTTTAGTTTGACTATTTCATACATTGTAGAATAATAGTGAAGACATCAAACCTATGAAATAACACATTGAATTATGTAGTAACCAAAAAAGTGTTAAACAAATCAAAATATATTTTATATTGGTAATTCTTCAAGGTAGCCACTCTTTCCCTTGATGACAGCTTTGCATACTCTTGGCATTCATGAGGACTGCCACAAGAAAGGAAGACCCAGAGTTACCTCTGCTGCAGAGGATAACTTCATCAGAGTTACCAGCCTCAGAAATTGCAGCCCAAATATATGCTTCAAAGAGTTCAAAAGACACATCTCAACATCAACTGTTCAGAGGAGACTGCGTGAATCAGGCCTTCATGGTCGAATTGCTTCAAAGAAACCACTACTAAAGGACACCAATAAGAATAGACTTGCTTGGGCCAAGAAACACGAGCAATGGACATTAGACCCGTGGAAATCTGTTCTTTGGTCTGATGAGTCCAAATTTGAGATTTTTGATTCCAACCGCCGTGTCTTGATGATCTCCGCATGTGTGGTTCCCACTGTGAAGCATGGAGGAGGAGGTGTGATGGTGTGGGGGTGCTTTGGGGACACTGTCTGGGATTTATTTATAATTCAAGGCACACTTAACCAGCATGGCTACCACAGCATTCTGCAGCGATACGCCATCCCATCTGATTTGCGCTTAGTGGGACTATTTTCAACAGGACAATGACCCAACACACTCTTCCAGGCTGTGTCAGGGCTATTTGACCAAGAAGGAGAGTGATGGAGTGCTGCAACAGATGACTTGCCCTCCACAATCCTCCGACCTCAACCCAATTGAGATGGTTTGGGATGAGTTGGAACACAGAGTGAAGGAAAATCTACATGATTCCATATGTGTTATTTCATAGTTTTGAAGTCTTCACTATTGTTCTACAAGGTAGAAAATAGCAAAAATAAAGTAAAACCCTGGAATGAGTAGGTGTGTCCAAACTTTTCACTGGTACTGTGTGTGTGTGTGTGTGTGTGTGTGTGTGTGTGTGTGTGTGTGTGTGTGTGTGTGTGTGTGTGTGTGTGTGTGTGTGTGTGTGTGTGTTGTATAGACATTATGGACAGTATGTGGATAGAATATTTAGTGTATCTGTTGAATACGTAGGATAGAATAGTGTGTTTATATACAGAAAAAGTTGAATAGGATGGCATTGACTAGAATACAGTATATAAACTCAGCAAAAAAGAAACGTAAAAAAAGAAACGTACTCACTGTCAACTGCATTTATTTTCACCAAACTTAACATGTGTAAATATTAGTATGAACATAACAAATAACAACTGAGACATAAACTGAAATAGTTCCACAGACATGTAACTAACAGAAATTGAATAATGTGTCCCTGAACAAAGGGGGGGTCAAAATCAAAAGTAACAGTCAGTATCTGGTGTGGCCACCAGCTGCATTAAGTACTACAGTGCATATCCTCCTCATAGACTGCACCAGATTTGCCCGTTCTTGCTGTGAAATGTTACCCCACTCTTCCACCAAGGCACCTGTAAGTTCCCGAACATTTCTGGGGGGAATGGCCCTAGCCCTCACCCTCCGATCCAACAGGTCCCAGACGTGCTCAATGGGATTGAGATCCGGGCTCTTCGCTGGCATGGCAGAACACTGACATTCCTGTCTTGCAGGAAATCACGCACAGAACGAGCAGTATGGCTGGTGGCTTTGTCATGCTGGAGGGTCATGTCAGGATAAGCCTGCAGGAAGGGTACCACATGAGGGAGGAGGATGTCTTACCTGTAACACACAGCATTGAGATTGCCTGCAATGACAACAAGCTCAGTCCAATGATGCTGTGACACACCCGCTCCAGAGCACAGGCCTCGGTGTAACGCTCATTCCTTCGACGATAAACGCGAATCCGACTCTCACCCCTGGTGAGACAAAACCGTGACTCGTCAGTGAAGAGCACTTTTTGCCAGTCCTGTCTGGTCCAGCGACGGTGGGTTTATGCCCATAGGTGACACTGTTGCCAGTGATGTCTGGTGAGGACCTGCCTTACAACAGGCCTACAAGCCCTCAGTCCAGCCTCTCTCAGCCAATTGCGGACAGTCTGAGCACTGATGGAGGGATTGTGCGTTCCTGGTGTAACTCGGGCAGTTGTTGCAATCCTGTACCTGTCCCGCAGGTGTGATGTTCGGATGTACCGATCCTGTGCAGGTGTTGTTACACGTGGTCTGCCAATGCGAGGATGATCAGCTGTCCTTCCTGTCTCCCTGTAGCGCTGTCTTAGGCGTCTCACAGTACGGACATTATAATTTATTGCCCCGGCCA
Organism: Salvelinus fontinalis; assembly: GCF_029448725.1. Classification (NCBI taxonomy): domain Eukaryota; kingdom Metazoa; phylum Chordata; class Actinopteri; order Salmoniformes; family Salmonidae; genus Salvelinus; species Salvelinus fontinalis. The sequence goes on from NC_074685.1 coordinate 40,894,009, forward strand.
CATCTGCAGTCCTCATGCCTCCTTGCAGCATGAGCAGGGACCCTGGGCATCTTTCTTTTAGTGTTTTTCAGAGTCAGTAGAAAGGCCTCTTTAGTGTCCCAAGTTTTCATAACTGTGACCTTAATTGCCTACCGTCTGTAAGCTGTTAGTGTCTTAACTACCGTTCCACAGGTGCATGTTCGTTAATTGTTTATGGTTCATTGAACAAGCATGGGAAACAGTGTTTAAACCCTTTACAATGAATATCTGTGAAGTTATTTGGATTTTTACGAATTATCTTTGAAAGACAGGGTCCTGAAAAACAGATGTTTCTTGTTTTGCTGAGTTTACATATGAAATGAGTAAAACAGCATTTAAACACTATTAGTGACCAGTGTTCCATTTTTACAGTGACCAGTAATTCCATGTCTATGTACATAGGACAGCGGCCTCTAAGGTGCAGGGTTGAGTAACCGGGTGGTAGCTGGCTAGTGACAGTGACAATTCAGGTCAGGGTACTGGGTGGAGGCCGGCTAGTGATGGCTATTTAACAGTCTGATGGCTTTGAGATAGAAGCTGTTTTTCAGTCTCTCGGTCCCAGCTTTGATGGACTTGTACTGACCTCGCCTTCTGGATGATAGCGGGTTGAACATGCCTTGTCTCGGGTGGTTGATGTCGGGTGGTTATGGTCCTTGATGATAATGAATATGACTCTGGTTTCATCAATGCTTCAAGGTAGTTGTGGGGTTCACAACCAATCTCAACAATTCCATTCTCACCTGCCACTCATTTTGGTCTTTCAGGCAAAAGATGGCAAGGAAAAAAGAAACCTGTTGCTGAAAACCAAGAAGGTAGCATGCCCTGCTGTGTTCACAATCAGCCGCATTGTCAAGTTCCCTGGATTCAAGGTACGGGTGAAATACTGTGTTTATGTAACTCCAGTGACCGCGCACCACAGTCAACATTAGGATGCACATCAGACTAATATACATAATTATATCTGTGTGTGTGTGTGCGCTCGCTCCATACTGCATCAGTTGGAGAAGGACACATCACGGTTGAGGAGGGTCATGTCTATTTCCATCAAACAAGCTCTCCAGACAGACCCAGCCTCGGTGCAGTGGAAGATACAGTATTTCCTCAAAATACCCAGTGTCACTGACCACAAGGGCCATCCTATTGGAAAGGTATTACTATGTTATTAATATACTATGACCATGAGATCTATTGCATTGGACTCTCTTTAGGCTACATAACTAGTATCTGTATGCCTGTTCGGTACACAGATGTAATAAACCCTTGATCTCTTAAAATTCCCTGTGGAATACAAGTATCTGACCCTGTAACAGTGGTTAGGGGTATTTTCTCCCTACTTAACAAAAGCCACTCTCTACTCGTTCCCTCAGGGTGCAGATCAGATGGACGACAGGGTCAAAGGTTACATCCGAGCGTTGGTGCAGCAGGGGGTGAGGAAGGTGAAGGAGGTAAAGAACCAGATGGTCCAGTACGTGCGGACGGAACTGTTCCGAGACACGACCCCGCCACCGCTGAGGCGCTTCTTCCCCACAGAGAAAACCATCCATGCCGTCATGGCTCAGGTCATCGCGGAGGAACACTACAGCAAAATAGACCTGGTCAACCTGCTGGTGAGAAGGCTGTGTTGCACTCCATCATTCCCACCTATTCATCAGATATTTGGATTGTCTTCTGAGATAAGGCCATTGGGGCTTGTGGTGTTAGCTGTATTTTTTGCATGTCACCCACCCTCTTTGAAACACTTGTTTAAAGGGGCATTTTACTCACTATTGTTTCATTAGTCTACTTTTTGATATAGTCCCAAAACATTCTGCATGTCAACATTCATGCTTTCAGTATATATTGCTTTCAGTCTCCTGATGCCCAAAATCAAGCAAGTGAATATGTTGGGTAGGGATAAACCGACAGTTGTGCTGAGCACATGAGGCATTGATACGTTATATTCTTCTAGAATCAATTAGTAAATCATATCAAGAATTGAAATGACAATTGAATAGTTTCCAAAATCCCAGTCTGTAGCTTTCAGTTTGGTTGATTGTGTGTCAGTGCCTGTTTCTGTGCATGATAAAAAGAGACTTGACAAGCCTTTATTATACAATTCAGGAACCCACATGCAGAGTTTTCCACGGATTCAAGAAAAATAAATTCATAACAGCTTTGTGGTGCGTTATCCTTACATGGGAAGAGCAGAAAGCCACTGAAAATGTTTGTTGTCATCAGATCAGAGCCTGGAGTCTTTCCAGAGACTCCTTTCTCCACCAACAAAGGCTGTGTTTACTAATTGATATGTTTACATCAGATCTTTTTCAGAACTGATCTGATTGGTCAAAAGACCAATTAGTGAAAAAAAGATCAGAACTGGGCTGCCTGTCTAAACGCAGCCAGAGTCACTGAATTGGATACATAGTCATTGCCTCCATTGCGATTGTATTTATATTTTAGTAATTTAGCAGACGTTCTCATCCAGAGTGACTTACATGAACAATTAGGGTAAAGTGCCTTGCTCAAAGGGCACAGACAGATTTTTCACCTAGTCGGCTGATTCTAACCGGCAACCTTTCTATTACTGGCCCAACGCTCTTAACCGCTAGGCTACCTGCCACCCTACTTGTTGACAGTAGATGCTGGCCATTTATTATGTAAATCTACAACAACAACTGGGTTGAGTGATGTCATTCTCTTGGACCCCACCACTCTCTCCCTGAGCCCATTCCACAAACAGACAGAACAGCAACACCAGCAGAGCTAAAGCACCCCTCATTCTGGAACTGCTTTTTAGAAAGTATGTAGTCTGAAACTTCTACACACTGGGTATGGTGAATTAATACATGGGAACTTTAATAAGGTGTCCTCAGTGGAACATTTTGAGAACCAAGGACTGTGTGTGATGTAACAGAGCACAGATAAATATTACTCCATGACATAAGGCCATGGGAATATCACTGCTGTGGTTTAGCTCATACTGGCGCAAAAATGAGTTTGGTTAGCACTGAAATAATTGAAAGGACGCAAAAGTTTCACCTCAGCTATTAACCATAACCCCCCCCCCCCTCCCCTCCCCCCTTAGACCTTGGCAGAGAATTGGAAGGCGGAAGCTCCTAGAATCAACTTCCTGCTTAGGGTTCAATCAGAGAGCGAGAACCTGTTGCTCTGCTACCAGACAGACTGGCAGCGGCGGCTGCTTCGGCAGTATGGCAAAGAGGTGTGCTTCCTGGACGCGGCCTATAAGAGGACGCGCTTCCCCCTGCCACTCTTCTTCCTGTGCGTGCGCACCAATGTGAGCGTGGCGCCGGTGGGCCTGTTTGTGGTGCAGTCGAGGAGCGCCGAAGCCTTGGGGGAGGCGCTGGGGGTGTTCAGGCAGTGGAACCGGGGCTGGAGCCCAGCCTACATCCTCACTGAACACTGCCCTGTGGAGATGAAGGCGGTGGAGGCAGCATTCACAGGTGAACAGTGGTGAGGTTTTAATGTTAGCTATGAGGTGGGAAAAGCAAGTTAGCTTCATAATGTGCTCTCAACACTGTTGGCTGTGAGTTTCAGGATTTACTTTTGAAAGGACCTGTTGGTCAAGAACATGTTTAATCTTTTACAATCTCTAAATACAAGAGGATGAGGGTGGTAGAGTTTGATAATTACGGACTGTTTCTCATTCCAATCTCAGGTGCTCAGGCAGTCTTCAGTGATCACCTGCGGGAGAGGACCTGGACCAAGTGGCTGAGCAACCGGTCGCGAGCCATCACCAACCAGGAGGGGATCTTTGATATGATGAAGGCCATCGCTGGAGCCCTTACCAGAGAGCAACACCAGGGGGCAGTAGAACTACTACAGCAGAGCCCCATCTGGTTGGAAAAGAGACAACTTTTCAAGAACTGGTTCACTAACAAGTGGCTGTCAGAGGAGAAGGTTTGTAGTGCACATGTCAATTAATGAAATCGCAGGGGCAATGGGGCCAGGTCCTGGACCTGCTGTGTCTTCACCTGCGTATTAATGAAGGTCAGGGTGGTTAGACGGAAAGCAGATCTCAGACCTGTGCTTAGAGGTGCTTTCAGCCTGAAGCAGACATTACATTACATTTACATTTAAGTCATTTAGCAGACGCTCTTATCCAGAGCGACTTACAAATTGGTGCATTCACCTTATGACATCCAGTGGAACAGCCACTTTACAATAGTGCATCTAGATCTTTTAAGGGGGAGGGGGGGGGGGGGGGCAGAAGGATTGCTTTATCCTAGGTATTCCTTGAAGAGGTGGGGTTTCAGGTGTCTCCGGAAGGTGGTGATTGACTCCGCTGTCCTGGCATCGTGAGGGAGTTTGTTCCACCATTGGGGTGCCAGAGCAGCGAACAGTTTTGACTGGGCTGAGCGGGAACTGTACTTCCTCAGTGGTAGGGAGGCGAGCAGGCCAGAGGTGGATGAACGCAGTGCCCTTGTTTGGGTGTAGGGCCTGATCAGAGCCTGAAGGTACTGAGGTGCCGTTCCCCTCACAGCTCCGTAGGCAAGCACCATGGTCTTGTAGCGGATGCGAGCTTCAACTGGAAGCCAGTGGAGAGAGCGGAGGAGCGGGGTGACGTGAGAGAACTTGGGAAGGTTGAACACCAGACGGGCTGCGGCGTTCTGGATGAGTTGTAGGGGTTTAATGGCACAGGCAGGGAGCCCAGCCAACAGCGAGTTGCAGTAATCCAGACGGGAGATGACAAGTGCCTGGATTAGGACCTGCGCCGCTTCCTGTGTGAGGCAGGGTCGTACTCTGCGGATGTTGTAGAGCATGAACCTACAGGAACGGGCCACCGCCTTGATGTTGGTGGAGAACGACAGGGTGTTGTCCAGGATCACGCCAAGGTTCTTAGCGCTCTGGGAGGAGGACACAATGGAGTTGTCAACCGTGATGGCGAGATCATGGAACGGACAGTCCTTCCCCGGGAGGAAGAGCAGCTCCGTCTTGCCGAGGTTCAGCTTGAGGTGGTGATCCGTCATCCACACTGATATGTCTGCCAGACATGCAGAGATGCGATTCGCCACCTGGTCATCAGAAGGGGGAAAGGAGAAGATTAATTGTGTGTCGTCTGCATAGCAATGATAGGAGAGACCATGTGAGGTTATGACAGAGCCAAGTGACTTGGTGTATAGCGAGAATAGGAGAGGGCCTAGAACAGAGCCCTGGGGGACACCAGTGGTGAGAGCGCGTGGTGAGGAGACAGATTCTCGCCACGCCACCTGGTAGGAGCGACCTGTCAGGTAGGACGCAATCCAAGCGTGGGCCGCGCCGGAGATGCCCAACTCGGAGAGGGTGGAGAGGAGGATCTGATGGTTCACAGTATCAAAGGCAGCCGATAGGTCTAGAAGGATGAGAGCAGAGGAGAGAGAGTTAGCTTTAGCAGTGCGGAGCGCCTCCGTGATACAGAGAAGAGCAGTCTCAGTTGAGTGACTAGTCTTGAAACCTGACTGATTTGGATCAAGAAGGTCATTCTGAGAGAGATAGCAGGAGAGCTGGCCAAGGACGGCACGTTCAAGAGTTTTGGAGAGAAAAGAAAGAAGGGATACTGGTCTGTAGTTGTTGACATCGGAGGGATCGAGTGTAGGTTTTTTCAGAAGGGGTGCAACTCTCGCTCTCTTGAAGACGGAAGGGACGTAGCCAGCGGTCAAGGATGAGTTGATGAGCGAGGTGAGGTAAGGTAGAAGGTCTCCGGAAATGGTCTGGAGAAGAGAGGAGGGGATAGGGTCAAGCGGGCAGGTTGTTGGGCGGCCGGCCGTCACAAGACGCGAGATTTCATCTGGAGAGAGAGGGGAGAAAGAGGTCAAAGCACAGGGTTGGGCAGTGTGAGCAGAACCAGCGGTGTCGTTTGACTTAGCAAACGAGGATCGGATGTCGTCGACCTTCTTTTCAAAATGGTTGACGAAGTCGTCTGCAGAGAGGGAGGAGGGGGGGGGGAGGGGGAGGAGGATTCAGGAGGGAGGAGAAGGTGGCAAAGAGCTTCCTAGGGTTAGAGGCAGATGCTTGGAATTTAGAGTGGTAGAAAGTGGCTTTAGCAGCAGAGACAGAAGAGGAAAATGTAGAGAGGAGGGAGTGAAAGGATGCCAGGTCCGCAGGGAGGCGAGTTTTCCTCCATTTCCGCTCGGCTGCCCGGAGCCCTGTTCTGTGAGCTCGCAATGAGTCGTCGAGCCACGGAGCGGGAGGGGAGGACCGAGCCGGCCTGGAGGATAGGGGACATAGAGAGTCAAAGGATGCAGAAAGGGAGGAGAGGAGGGTTGAGGAGGCAGAATCAGGAGATAGGTTGGAGAAGGTTTGGGCAGAGGGAAGAGATGATAGGATGGAAGAGGAGAGAGTAGCGGGGGAGAGAGAGCGGAGGTTGGGACGGCGCGATACCATCCGAGTAGGGGCAGTGTGGGAAGTGTTGGATGAGAGCGAGAGGGAAAAGGATACAAGGTAGTGGTCGGAGACTTGGAGGGGAGTTGCAATGAGGTTAGTGGAAGAACAGCATCTAGTAAAGATGAGGTCAAGCGTATTGCCTGCCTTGTGAGTAGGGGGGGAAGGTGAGAGGGTGAGGTCAAAAGAGGAGAGGAGTGGAAAGAAGGAGGCAGAGAGGAATGAGTCAAAGGTAGACATGGGGAGGTTAAAGTCACCCAGAACTGTGAGAGGTGAGCCGTCCTCAGGAAAGGAGCTTATCAAGGCATCAAGCTCATTGATGAACTCTCCAAGGGAACCTGGAGGGCGATAAATGATAAGGATGTTAAGCTTGAAAGGGCTGGTAACTGTGACAGCATGGAATTCAAAGGAGGCGATAGACAGATGGGTAAGGGGAGAAAGAGAGAATGACCACTTGGGAGAGATGAGGATCCCGGTGCCACCACCCCGCTGACCAGAAGGTCTCGGGGTGTGCGAGAACACGTGGGCAGACGAAGAGAGAGCAGTAGGAGTAGCAGTGTTATCTGTGGTGAGCCATGTTTCCGTCAGTGCCAGGAAGTCGAGGGACTGGAGGGACGCATAGGCTGAGATGAGCTCTGCCTTGTTGGCCGCAGATCGGCAGTTCCAGAGGCTACCGGAGACCTGGAACTCCACGTGGGTCGTGCGGGCTGGGACCACCAGGTTAGGGTGGGCGCGGCCACGCGGTGTGAAGCGTTTGTATGGTCTGTGCAGAGAGGAGAGAACAGGGATAGACAGACACATGGTTGACAGGCTACAGAAGAGGCTACGCTAATGCAAAGGAGATTAGAATGACAAGTGGGCTACACGTCTCGAATGTTCAGAAAGTTAAGCTTACGTTGCAAAAAAATAAAAATAAAATACAAGATCTTATTGACTAAAATGATATAGTACTGCTGGCTGGTGAAGTAGCCTGGCTAGCAGTGGCTACGTTGTTGAAAGTGAAGCTGGCTAGGTAACCTCGACAATTTCACTAAATTTCTCTAAACTACACAATTATCATGGATACAAGGACAGCAAAGACAACTAGCTAACACTACGCTAATCAAGTCGTTCCGTTGTAATGTAAGTTTCTACAGTGCTGCTATTCGGTAGAAGTTGGCTAGCTAGCAGTGTTGGCTAGGTAGGAGGACGGCAGCGCGGCAGGCGAAAAATAGCTGGCTAGCTAACCGATAATTACTCAAAGCTACACAATTATCTTAGATAAAAAGATAGCAAAGAAAACTATGTAGCTAGCTAACACTACACAAGTCAAGACAGCATGTTTAAACCACACCTACTGTATGTAGACAGTCTGTAGAAGTAACAGTAGCAAGTGTGTTATGTTTTTGCTAGCTGAATCCATGAAACGGTATCTAGCTATAGATCCATAATATGCTAGCTACAGGTCCATAATGTGCATCCTAGTCTAATGGGGCATACAGTGGTTGGCTACATGCTCTTGTTTTTGTTCATTCAGAGATGGGCGAACGCCGTGAGGGTTGATATTGTCAACTTTGTGTCTATGGTGAACGGAGGTCTGGAGATGCAGAGCGACTTTTTCACACATAATAACATGAAGGTCCATAAAAAAGACACCCTGAGCCAAATGCTGCAGTTCCTTGTTGACGACTACTTCCCACAGATGCACCAAAGGTAAGTTTGTTTTAGAATAGGATTCAATGTCATTTAGAATAGTATTTGCTGTCAAAAGTAGTCTTCTGTTGAGATATCTGCTAAATTTATGGAAGATAAACACCATATAATTTACAGTGCTTATCTTCTCCATTGGGGTTAAGATGTAGGATGTGGACTCATCTTGACATTTGACTACTTTTGTAAACTTTTATTTTGGAGTGTAATTCCCCTTTAATGTAAGTGTTTTGATGTTTGGTCAGTCTAAACCTGCTACACTCCCTGAACCTCCAGGTACACAGACCTCAACAGCCAGTCCTCTGGCGAGTACAGCCTCAACCCCACTGTGCCTCCGTTCCTGTGGCATCGCCCTTGGAGTGTGGTGGCCCTGGTGATGGATAACATGTCTGCGGCCCTGCAATACCCCGACATCGTGGTGGAGCAGGCCAGCGACGCCGCCAACGGCACCTTCCGGGTGAAGAGTCTGGCAGAGACCAGGGCAGCGCGGTCCTACACGGTCAGCTTCGGTTCAGAGTCCACCTGGCCCTCCTGTGAGTGTGAGGTGTGGAGGGACCAGCGCCTGCCCTGTGAACACTTCTGTCACGTCTTCAGGTCTGAGCCTAACTGGACCTGGGAGCACCTGTGTCCCAAATACAGGGACCACCCTTTGCTCACACTGCATTCACAGACCATTCACACCACAACAGAGGAGATAGAGGAAGCCCTCAATGGTCTAATGCATCTCTCCCCAGCTTCCCCAGTCTCTCTTCAGTGGGATGGGCCTGAAGAAACAGTGCCACTGGTGCAAACTCCTCAAACTCCACAGTTACAACTGCATAGCATACAAACACAGTGGGTGGCCCCACAGGCTTCACAGGGTCTGCGGGAGAGGGAGGAACTGAGGAGGGAGTGTGTGGCCAAACTCAAATCCATCATGGAGAATGTGAGCGGGATCAACGACATTGACCACCTACAGGAGCTCAGGCAGAAACTGGACGTTCTCCAGGCTCAGAGTGAGGCCATGGTGATTCAGAAGGACGCTAGCGTCAAAACAGTTTCCACCTCCAAGGGGAAGAGAAAAAGGGCAGGGGTGGAGATTATCGTGGCCATGCCCAAACGCATCAAAGTACTCTCCCGGGTTGATGTAGAAAATGTTCAGAAATAGCTTTTTTCTAAAGAGGGAAAATAAAGTACGGTATTAATCAGGTTGTTGCTCTTATTTCTTTCTAACTCTTTGTTAGGATGTTATCACTTTGTATCTAGTTCTAGAAAGTGTTTGACTTTTTGTTCACAAGAGTCAGCTTGATGTAAGATGCTGCGCACGTTCACAAACCTTTCCATAACAAATTAATAAATCAGTTAAATTGCACAGTCCAGACTATTTCGAAATTAGTCAAGTATCTCAACTCCATGCGGAGTTGAGTGGAACCTAGAGTTTTTGGAGTGAACCTCCAACTTTTCTTCAAGTCGCTGTACAATCGATACTTCAAAATTGTAAATTCTTAAACCCTTACCGTGTACCTATTTTTGTCCTCTCTGGCTTTGTTTGTTTGCTGAAATCCATACCTTTTAAATAAAAAGTTAATCAAATACAACCACTGATTGTTTCCTCATTGAAATTCATTTGGCATATTTGCGCTGAGTTGCCATGTTTGAGCAACAGCCAGTGGCACCATGCCCATAGGGGGCACAAAAGCACGTGCCCCCTCAGATTTTTCCATTTTATTTATTTTTATTAAAAACTAAACTTAAGTTTTAAGCCCACGTTTTATCATAATTATTTATAAAAATATCTGTCAGTGGTATTTTGCATCGGGAGCACACTGAATGGACCAGGCAAAGAGTACCCCCTTCCTCCATTCTCCCTAGTAAGTGTGTGATTCCAAGGTGCACAACGCAAAGAGATGCCTAGGCAGGACACACGATACTGTAGTGCATGCAGTATCATCAGTAGAGGAGGAAAGAGAGCGTACAGCAGTGGACAACGACCTGCTCTCAGAAGTTCAAGGCCGACCACGGTACTGCAGGCACAGTTAACAGAAAACAGGATCCCCATTATCGTGAATGCAAAAATGGCAGTCTTCGTGGTGAATCATTGTGTAAAGAATTGTTTTTCGAAGACAATCATGGTATCAATAATTGCTTCTAATACATCAGATGTACCCTGGTCGGCCTTCAACGGACCCTTCTCATTGAGTTACTCAAGGAGAAGGGTCAGCATTGAGCTAGCCTGCAATGTCACTTCCTGGAGTAGTTCAAACTGTGCATGTTATCAAATACAGTACAGTAAGCAGAAACTGCTTCTCCAATATAAATTCCCCGATAACGCTTGTAGACGATGTCATGGTGACGTTGGCTAGCTAAGCTCATGCACAGAAACAGTCATTGGTTCTAACCGTCGTGCAGGCCGTCAAATCAAAGGCACTCCTTCCATATACAGTGTTTTTGGAAAAATGTTGACGTATGCAGTTTGTCATTTTCACGAGGTTGGAGTAATAATTATAAATAATTTGTACATCGCAAATTGACAGCATGAAACCCACAGATATAGTATTTGACAAAAACATAATAATTTTGAACCTTACATTGAGAAATAGATGTATATAAATGAAAATCACTTTGAGCTGATTTCCTGTGATTTATTTTTTCATATCACTTTTTCACGATATCCAATTGGTAGTTACAGTCTTGTCCCATCACTGCAACTCCCGTACGGAATACGGGAGAGGTGAAGGTTGAGAGCCATGCATACTCCGTAACAACACCCTGCCAAGCCGCACTGCTTTCTGACACACTGCTCGCTGAACCTGGAAGCCAGCTGCACCAATATGTCGAAGGAAACACTGTACAACTGTCGACTGTGTCAGTGTGCATGTGCCCGGCCCGCCACAGGAGTTGCTAGAGCGCGATGGGACAAGGACGTCCCGGCCAGCTAAACCCTCCCGGAACCCGGAGAATGCTAGGTCAATTGTGCGTCGTCTCATGAGTCTCCCGGTCGCGGCCGGCTGCGACACAGTCCGGGATTGAACCCGGATCTGTAGTGTACTCAAATCTGTACTCAATCTGTACTCAAACACTGCAATGCCTTAGACTGCTGCACCACTCGGGTGATTTTACAGCCTTTAATGTCCAACAATGAAATAAATATATATTTACTGTATATATATACACTGCTCAAAAAAATAAAGGGAACACTTAAACAACACAATGTAACTCCAAGTCAATCACACTTCTGTGAAATCAAACTGTCCACTTAGGAAGCAACACTGATTGACAATAAATTTCACATGCTGTTGTGCAAATGGAATAGACAAAAGGTGGAAATTATAGGCAATTAGCAAGACACCCCCCAAAACAGAAGTGATTCTGCAGGTGGTGACCACAGACCACTTCTCAGTTCCTATGCTTCCTGGCTGATGTTTTGGTCACTTTTGAATGCTGGCGGTGCTCTCACTCTAGTGGTAGCATGAGACGGAGTCTACAACCCACACAAGTGGCTCAGGTAGTGCAGTTCATCATGGATGGCACATCAATGCGAAATGTGGCAAAAAAGGTTTGCTGTGTCTGTCAGCGTAGTGTCCAGAGCATGCAGGCGCTACCAGGAGACAGGCCAGTACATCAGGAGACGTGGAGGAGGCCGTAGGAGGGCAACAACCCAGCAGCAGGACCGGTACCTCCGCCTTAGTGCAAGGAGGTGCACTGCCAGAGCCCTGCAAAATGACCTCCAGCAGGCCACAAATGTGCATGTGTCAGCATATGGTCTCACAAGGGGTCTGAGGATCTCATATCGGTACCTAATTGCAGTCAGGCTACCTCTGGTGAGCACATGGAGGGCTGTGCGGCCCCACAAAGAAATGCCACCCCACACCATGACTGACCCATCGCCAAACCGGTCATGCTGGAGGATGTTGCAGGCAGCAGAACGTTCTCCACGGCGTCTCCAGACTCTGTCACGTCTGTCACATGTGCTCATGTGCTCAGTGTGAACCTGCTTTCATCTGTGAAGAGCACAGGGCGCCAGTGGCGAATTTGCCAATCTTGGTGTTCTCTGGCAAATGCCAAACGTCCTGCACGGTGTTGGGCAGTAAGCACAACCCCCACCTGTGGATGTCGGGCCCTCATACCACCCTCATGGAGTCTGTTTCTGACCGTTTGAGCAGACACATGCACATTTGTGGCTTGCTGGAGGTCATTTTGCAGGGCTCTGGCAGTGCACCTCCTTGCACAAAGGTGGAGGTAGCGGTCCTGCTGCTGGGTTGTTGCCCTCCTACGGCCTCCTCCACGTCTCCTGATGTACTGGCCTGTCTCCTGGTAGCGCCTCCATGCTCTGGACACTACGCTGACAGACACAGCAAACCTTTTTGCCACAGTTCGCATTGATGTGCCATCCTGCATGAACTGCACTACCTGAGCCACTTGTGTGGGTTGTAGACTCCATCTCATGCTACCACTAGAGTGAGAGCACCGCCAGCATTCAAAAGTGACCAAAACATCAGCCAGGAAGCATAGGAACTGAGAAGTGGTCTGTGGTCACCACCTGCAGAATCACTCCTGTTTTGGGGGTGTCTTGCTAATTGCCTATAATTTCCACCTTTTGTCTATTCCATTTGCACAACAGCATGTGAAATTTATTGTCAATCAGTGTTGCTTCCTAAGTGGACAGTTTGATTTCACAGAAGTGTGATTGACTTGGAGTTACATTGTGTTGTTTAAGTGTTCCCTTTATTTTTTTGAGCAGTGTATATATACATTACCAATCAAAAGTTTGGACACACCTACTCATTCAAGAGAATTTCTTTATTTTTACTATTTTCTTCAATGTAGAATAATAGTGAAGACATCAAAGCTATGAAATAACACTTATGGAATTATGTAACCAAAAAAGTGTTAAACTGTCACGTTCCTGACCTTATTTCCTTTGTTTAGTCTTTGTTTAGTTGGTCAGGACGTGAGCTGGATGGGCATTCTATGTTTTGTGTTTCTATGTTGGGTTTGTTGTTTGGCCTAATATGGTTCTCAATCAGAGGCAGGTGTTTGTCATTGTCTCTGATTGGGAACCATATTAAGGTAGCCTGTGTTCACTGTTGGTTTGGGCTGCCCCTCAGTCCGGAGCTGCCCCTCAGACCGGAGCTGCACCTCAGTCCAGAGCTGCCCCTCCGTCCAGAGGCGCCCATCAGTCCAGTGGGGTTAATTTGGAGGGTCGCCGTTAAGAGGAGGCCACGGAAGCGAGGATTAACTATGGTGGGGTGGGGGCCACGTCCAGCGCCAGAGCCGCCACCGTGGACAGATCCCCACCCAGACCCTCCCCTATAGGTTCAGGTTTTGCGGCCGGAGTCCGCACCTTGGGGAGGGGGGGGGTGGGGTACTGTCACGTTCCTGACCTTATTTCCTTTGTTTAGTCTTTGTTTAGTTGGTCAGGACGTGAGCTGGATGGGCATTTTATGTTTTGTGTTTCTATGTTAGGTTTGTTATTTGGCCTAATATGGTTCTCAATCAGAGACAGGTGTTTGTCATTGTCTCTGATTGGGAACCATATTAAGGTAGCCTGCTTTCACTGTTGGTTTGTGGGTGATTGTTCCTGTTCGTGCGTTCATGTGTTTTATGTTCTCTAGTTCAGGACTGTAGCTTCGTTGGTTTTCGTTTGTTTATTGTTTTGTTCGTATTGAAGAAGTATTCTAATAAATATGGATACATACCACGCTGCGCTTTGGTCCTCCTCTCCTTCTACCCACGGAAGCCGTTACATAAACAAATCAAAATACATTTTATATTTGACATTATTCAAAGTAGCCACCCTTTGCCTTGATGACAGCTTTGCACACTCTTGGCATTCTCTCAACTAGCTTCACCTGGAATGCTTTTCCAACAGTCTTGAAGGAGTTCCCACATATGCTGAGCACTTGTTGGCTGATTTTCCTTCACTCTGCGGTCCAACTCATCCCAAACCATCTCAATGGGGTTGAGGTCGGGGGATTGTGGAGGCCAAGTCATCTGATGCAGCACAGGTAGTCACCTGGAATGCATTTCAATTAACAGGTGTGCCTTGTTAAAAGTTAAGTTGTGGAATTTCTTTCTTTAATGCATTTGAGACAATTAGTTGTGTTTTGACAAGGTAGGGTTGGTATACAAAAGATATCCCTATTTGGTAAAAGACCAAGTCCATATTATGGTAAGAACAGCTCAAATAAGCAAAGAGAAACGACAGTCCATCATTACTTTAAGTCATGGTCAGTCAATCCGGAAAATGTCAAGAACTTTGAACGTTTCTTCAAGGGCAGTCGCAAAAACCATCCATCGCTATGATGAAACTGGCTCTCATGAGGACCGCCACAGGAAAGAAAGACCCAGAGTTACCTCTGCTGCAGGAGATAAGCTCATTAGAGTTACCAGCCTCAGAAATTGCAGCCCAATAAATGCTTTACGGAGTTCAAGTAACAGACACATCTCAACATTCACTGTTCAGAGGAGATTGCGTGAATCAGTCCTTCATGGTTGAATTGCTGCAAAGAAAACACTACTAAAGGACACCAATGAGAAAAAGAGACTTGATTGGGTCTATAAATATGAGCAATGGACATTAGACCGGTGGAAATCTGTCCTTTGGTCTGATGAGTCCAAATTTTAGATTTTTGGTTCCAACCCCTGTGTCCTTGTGAGACGCAGAGCAGGTGAATGGATGATCTCTGCATGTGTGGTTCCCATTGTGAAGCATGAAGGAGGAGGTGTGATGGTGTGCGAGTGCTCTGCTGGTGACACTGTCAGTGATTTATTGGGACACCCAATCACGGCCGGATGTGATACAACCTGGATTCGAACAAGGGACTGTAGTGACGCCTCTTGCACTGAGATGCAGTGCCTTAGACCACTGCGTCCATGTGTGTGTGTTAACTATTTAACTGTACTCGAACGCTTGAAAGGCCACAAAAAATTTAAATATCGGTTATCGGTATCGCTTTCTTTGTCAAGGAAAATATTGGATATCGGTATCGGCCAAAAATGTCATATCGGTGCATCCGATATATCCCAACCAGAAGCCATGGATTACAGGCAACATCTGCATCAAGCTAAAGGCTAGAGCTGCCGCTTTCAAGGAGCAGGACACTATTCTGGACACTTACAGTATAAGAAATAAGTGACCATCAAACAGGCAAAGCGTCAATACAGGATTAAGATTGAATCCTAAAGGGAAACCCAGCCGCCAGTTTCCCAGTGATGCAAGCCTACCAGATGAGCTAAATGCCTTTTATGCTCGCTTCGAGGCAAGCAACACTGAAGCATGCATGAGAGCACCAGCTGTTCCAGACGACTGTGTGATAACGCTCTTGGTAGCCGATGTGAGCAAGACCTTTAAAACAGGTCAACATTCACAAAGTCGCAGGCCGTGACAGATTACCAGGCTGTGTACTCAAAGCATGTGCGTACCAACTGGCAAGTGTCTTCTGACATTTTCAACCTCTCCCTGACCGAGTCTGTAATACCTACAGTACATGTTTCAAGCAGACCACCATAGTCCCTGTGCCCAAGGAAGCGAAGGTAGCCTGCCTAAATTATTACCGCGCCGTAGCACTCACGTCGGTAGCCATGAAGTGTTTTGAAACGCTGGTCATGGCTCACATCAACAACCTCATCCTGGATACCCTAGACCCACTCCAATTCACATACCCCAACAGATCCACAGATGACGCAATCGCACTCTATATTGTCTTTTCCCACCTGTACAAAAAGAAAACCTATGTGTGAATGCTGTTCATTAACTACAGCTCAGCGTTATTAAACACCATAATGCCCACAAAACTCATCACTAAGCTAAGGACCCTGGGACTAAACACCTCCCTCTGCAACTGGATTCTGGACTTCCTAACGGGCCGCCCCCAGGTGGTAAGGGTAGGCAACACCACATCTGCCACGCTGATCCTCAACACTGGGGCTCCTCAGGGGTGCGTGCTTCACTGTTGGCGTTGAGACTGGTGTTTGCGGGTACTATTTAATGAAGCTGCCAGTTGAGGACTTGTGAGGCGCCTGTTTCTCAAACTAGACACTCTAATGTACTTGTCCTCTTGCTCAGTTGTGCACCGGGGCCTCCCACTCCTCTTTCTATTCTGGTTAGAGACAGTTCTGTGAAGGGAGTAGTACACAGCGTTGTACGAGATCTTCAGTTTCTTGGCAATTTCTCGCATGGAATAGCCTTAATTTCTCAGAACAGACTGACATGTTTCAGAACAAAGGGCTTTGTTCCTGGCCATTTTGAGCCTGTAATGAACCCACAAATGCTGACGCTCCAGATACTCAACTAGTCTAAAGAAGGCCAGTTTTATTGCTTTTTTAAATCAGAACAGTTTTCAGCTGTGCTAACATAATTGCAAAAGGGTTTTCTAGTGATCAATTAGCCTTTTAAAATTATAAACTTGGATTAGCTAACACAACGTACCATTGGAACACAGGAGTGATGGTTGCTGATAATGGGCCACTGTACGCCTACTTAGATATTCCATTAAAAATCAGCCATTTCAAGCTACAATAATCATTTACAACATTAACAATGTCTACACTTGTCTACACCCTGACCTTAGTTATCTATGTTTTCTGTATTATTTTGGTCAGGTCAGAGTGTGACGAGGGTGGGTATGCATGTTTTGTATTGTCTAGGGGTTTTGTATGTCTAGGTGTGTTTGTAAGTCTAGGCATATGTAGGTCTATGGTGGCCTGAATTGGTTCCCAATCAGAGGCAGCTGTTTGTCGTTGTCTCTGATTGGGGATCATATTTAGATTGCCATTTTCCCTTGGGTATTTGTGGGTTCTTGTCTATGTGTAGTTGCCTGTCAGCACTCGTTTTATATAGATTCACGGTCGTTTTGTTTATTTGTTCAGTGTTCTATCTTCATTAAAGAAGAATGTATGCATATCACGCTGCGCCTTGGTCTAATTACGACAATTGTGACAACACTGTATTTCTGATCAATTTTCTGTTATTTTAATGGACAAAAGATGTGCTTTTCTTTCAAGGACATTTCTAAGTGACCCCAAACTTTTGAACTGTAGTGTATATAATATATCAACACAATACCGTTTTAAAAGTTAACACCCAATTGCCTTGTGTGAAAAAATTATTGCCCGCTTTCATGCAATAACCTTTAGATGCAATGACTGCAACCAAATGCTTCCTGTAGTTGTTGATCAGTCTGTCACATTGCTGTGGAGTACTTTTGTCCCACTCTTGCATGCCGAACTGCTTTAACTCAGCGACATTTGTGGGTTTTCAATCATCTGTTCGTTTCAAGTCCTGCCACAACATCTCATTTGGGATTAGGTCTGGACTTTTTGTGGGTTTTTAAGCATGAACTGCTCGTTTCAAGTCCTGCCACAACATCTGTTGTTCATCTGTTGTTCTATGCACAGATGATTCAAAAGTTTAACTTTTTGGACGACATGGGTACGCCTATTGGGAAACCCTGGTGTAGAGTGACACACATCGTCTGATTTTATTTTAGCTGCTGGTGATGGGCAGGAGGAGGTATGTATGTAAATTAATTTGATCAAGTTATGAGCCTAATAATTCCTTCTTGATAAATAGAACAACAAAAACATCTCTGTAATACTAGCATCCAAGAAATGTTATGAAGTTGGACATTCATAGACAGCAAATTCAAATTCACTGAATTCATTGATATTTTCCACTGGGAAATTCATAGACAGAGCTATGCAAAGATTGACAGACTGGCAATAAATAGATCCACAATTGATTAAAATTGCTTAAATTCTTGGGTCATGATACAACACTGAACAAAAGTACAGGGGTGCAACTTTCACTGGGGACGGGACCCCTCCCACCCCAACATTCTGAAATTGCATTTTTGGCCCCCTCAGTTATATCATAATACAAAATGCAGCCTCTGTGTGCTTTCGGACCATGTGGATGCATCAGAGCTGTCGGGTAGGCTGTTTTCCGGTTTCAGCAGGCTGGATTTAGGACCACACGGACACCACAGAGCGTGCGGACAGGCTGTGTTAAGGGAAAGCTTCTGAAAGGCTGGCGTATAGGACCAGCATGGGAGAGATGATCAGAGGCAGCTGCTGTCTGTGTCACTAATTTTATCAGAGTTGTGAGCAGAGCAGAAACTGGCAACTCTTTAGTTGACTGATCTAGCTGGCAAGGTAACTGTTGTTTGAAAGAAAACAATTTTAAAGTATTTATTCCTAGTGCTGAGCTCATGTTACGTTCGCTAATGTTTCATCCCCTCTCGACTGAATTTAATTAACTACTAGCAGCTAGCTAGTAGCTACCATGACAAGTTCAGCTCCAGCTAGCCTCTGTCTGTCAGGTAGCAGTATCTAACAGCTGTAGTGTGTATGGTTGTCACGCCCTGACCTTAGTTATCTATGTTTTCTTTCTTATTTTGGTTAGGTCAGGGTGTGACGAGTGGGTATGCTTGTTTGTGTTGTCTACGGTTTTTTGTATGTCTAGGGGTTTTGGTAAATCTAGGTATATGTAAGTCTATGGTGACCTGAAATGGTTCCCAATCAGAGGCAGCTGTTTATCGTTGTCTCTATTTGGGGATCTTATTTAGGTTGCCATTTCCCATTTGGTTTTGTGGGTTCTTGATCTATGTTTAGTTGCCTGTCTGCACTATCCATATTAGCGTCACGGTTAGTTTTGTTCAGTGTTCGTTCTTTTAATAAAGAAGAATGTACACTTACCACACTGCGCCTTGGTCTCCTCCTTACGACGGCCGTGACAATGGTAATGTTTTGTATCCTTTGTTTGTCGCATTTCAACAGAAGTAAATTTGATAATGTACCATTAGCTACAACTAGCCAAAAGTTGGCTAATGTTAGCTAGCTAGCGCACTAACTTTAGCTATAGGTTTTGTCTCAATTACCCTAGACTTGAATCAAATGTTGAAGCCACGGCCAAACCATTGAAAACCGATAATTTTTTATTAGTCAGTATAGCAGCGTAATGTTATTGATCTGTCCTTTTCCCTAGTTAATTCCCTACTTTTCACACTGACATGGTATAAAAAGCTTTACATGCTTCACTGTCATGGTGCACAGTCAGTACACAACAATACTCTGATCATGCCAGATGGATCAGGTGGTGACAGGGGTCCCTGCAGGGTCAGACAGCCAGGGAAGACCAGTCTATGGAGCTCAGGTGAATTTTGTAGTATTGTATAACAATCAGTAAATGATACAAAGTTCCATCTTGAGTTGATGGGTATACCTACAGTAGCTACAGTACAGCAGTTTAAAGATACAGTCTGGGATTTGGGAATAATGGTCATTTCAATTATTGTACTATTTCTATTCTTGGATAATATAATGTATAAATGCACACCAAGGTAATTCTTTGTCATGTCTCCTCTGAGCAGGATCAGATGAGGGGTCTCATCAGGCTCAGGCAGCCAGGGAAGAACAGTCTGACGGCACAGAGGTGAACATTTCCTGACACAGCACTTTATTCTCTCTGTGCAGTAAACACTGGACAAGCAAGAAGCTTCATTGATTGAAACTATGTTAAGGCAGTCTGACAAACCTCTAAAGTTGATTTCCAAAATGGAAATCAACTTGAGGTTGAAGGCTTTTCTCGATGGTACAAAACATGCAAAACAAAATTGAGGAAGACCTGGAAGACATTGATGAAGAATGGATACAGATATGTTAGAATGCCCAGTCATTCAGAAAGCTCATCTGAGTGCTTGTCGTCCTGACCAGGGACTTGAACTGACTGCAGTTTGGTGTCGTAACCGACTTCAGTGGGCAAATGCTCACCTTTGATGACCACTGGCATGCTGGAGAATGGCCACTGGCATCCAGGTTTCAACTGTCCCGGGCAAATGGCAGACAGTATGTATGGCATCATGTGGGAGAGTGGTTTGCTGATGTCAACCTTGTGAACAGAGTTCCCAATGGTGGCAGGGGGGTTATGGTATGGGCATGCATAAGCTAAAGATAAACACAATTGCATTTTATCGATGGCAATTTGAATGAGCAGAGTTACCGTGATGATCCTGAGGCACATTGTCATGCCATTCATTTACTGCCATCACATGTTTTCAGATTGCAATAAATAGCTGTTGTCGTCACCCCCCTCATCCATCCGCATGTACTTCGTGCCCCCTCTCGGAATAATGTGCATGACGCCCCTGGCAACAGCATGGAGGAAAAATGTGCTTGTATTTGATTGTTTTATTAAAAAGTATGGATTTCAGCTAACAAAGAAAGGCATGCAATAACAGAGGAGAAAAATATGTAGGTCCATGGTAAGGTTTAAACATTTACATTTTTTAAGTATTGACTGCACAGAGGAGGTTCACTCCAAACACTCTAGTCTCCACTCAGTTCAGATATGTGGTTATTTAGAAATCAGATAATAAGCACATTAGCTTGCTCAGCCTGATTGTCATGAATAATTGGCATCATTACTTCAATCAACGCATTTCCCTTCTAGTGAATTATTTGCTTTATTACTACAGCTTTTCAGGGAGCATGTGAATGGGCGCGTTCGAGCGGATAACTTTTGTCAAGTCGGTGACAATCGTTACATTGTCAACGGCAACAGGCAAAACATTTCGTCTTTCAATCGCCCACGTGTGTATAACCAATGAGGAGATGGCACGTGGGTACCTGCTTCTATAAACCAATGAGGAGATGGGAGAGGCAGGACTTTCAGCACGATCTGCGTCAGAAATAGAAAGGAGTTCTATTTTAGCCCTTGGTGACGCTCGTTGGCGCGCACAATAATTGAATAACATGGATTTCTAAATTTATTTTGTGACGCTCGCGCACGCGACGTGTCCGGTCTGGTCAGCATGTAACACCTTGCCCAAACCGGCTGTGCGCTATCGTGTATACATTTATTTTGCCCCCCCCCCCACACCAAACGCAATCACGACACGCAGGTTAAAATATCAAAACAAACTCTAAACCAATGACTAATTTGGGGACAGTTCGAAAAGCATTAAACATGCATGGTAATTTAGCTAGTTAGCTTGCACTTGCTAGCTAACGTTAATTCGTCCTATTTAGCTAGCTTGCTGTTGCTAGCTAATTTGTCCTGGGATATAAACATTGAGTTGTTATTTTACCTGAAATGCACAAGGATCTCTACTCCGACAATTAATCCACACATAAAACGGCCAACCGAATCGTTTCTAGTCATCTCTCCTCCTTCCAGGCTTTTTCATCGTTTAAATTATATGGTGATCGCATCTAAACTTTCATTGTATTACCACGACTACTGGAAAAACAGTTGGTCTTTCTATCACCCACGTGGGTATAACCAATGAGGAGATGGCACGTGGGTACCTGCTTCTATAAACCAATGAGGAGATGGCACGTGGGTACCTGCTTCTATAAACCAATGAGGAGATGACTTAAATAAGATTGGAGAGGCAGGACTTGCAGCGCGATCTGCGTCAGAAATAGGAACAACATCTATTTTAGCCCTTGGTGTCGCAGACGCTCATTGGCGCGCGCAAGCAGTGTGGGTGCAATAATTGAATAGCATGGATTTCTAATTTTATTTTGCGACGCTCGCGCACGCGACGTGTCCGGTTTGGTCAGCATGTAAGACTTACCACCCAAACGAGCCCAGTGGAAACCCTCTGGTACCATGTTATTATGATCCAACTTCCTGGGTGGAGACAGCTGCCTCTCCCGAGTATTTTATGTTGCTGCGAATGGTGTGTGAACGTAAATATGTCCATTCTGTGAAACATTAAGAAATGTATCACTTATGTGCGGAAGAGGCGAAAGACCGTTATTGTAACAAATTAGGTGAGTACAAACTTTAAAATGCTACATTACGACAGTCCATATCGCAGCATGTTCATAGAGAAATGTCGACTCTTGTGTATATACATCGTTTCTGCCGCCCTAGGCGAGACAAAAAATGTGCCACCCTCCCCCGCAAAACCAGAATAGTGTGGCCCGCAATGGAATTTTATGAATACACATCAATGTAGTAGGCCTATCGTTTAAATCGGCAGCTTCATTGGCTTTATTAGTCCTGATTTCCGTTACTAATAATTTTGTCTCTGAATATCAACTACCCAACTTTATCAGGATTTATCCTGAGAATCCATGAAATCAATGTCTTTACACAGCGAGACATGCAGAAGTCTTTTTTTTCTCGCTATGATGCAGTTCCTCAAAAATTGATAAATAGGTCTACAAACCTGAAATCACTGATTAACATGACAATTTAGCACACGGGGCGAATTTCCTGGGCAGTTTAGCCGTTGTGAGTATCCAGATTATTATTATTTTTTCTTTTTTTCCATTCCAGATATTGTCAATTTTACTTTGATTTGTCCTGTTTTTTTTAGGATAATATTGTTTGGTAACATGTCATATTCACAACTAAGCACATTGTTATTGATTGGGCGCCATTTAGGTTAGGCTATTTGCTCGGATTAACGTGCATGATGTAAAACGTGTATCTCATGATATTGTGATTAAATGTAATTCTCCAGCCAGTAGGCTACAGAAAACGACACTCTTTCTACCGTAGGCTAGTAGGGGTTTTCAAACTTTTGGGGGCCGGGGAACCCTTTTGTGATGGCAAATTCATAAACATAATCAGCACAACTCGAGTGAGAAAAAAATAGCATACAGGGAAGGGAGTGCATGGCCGGAAGAACCAAGTCTCTCGGACCCTGGGAAGAACTTTTTTAAAGGCCAGCTTCTAGGCATTAGAGAGAATGTTACAAATTTCCTGCAATTCTACACATTTTGCCATGAAGCAGAGAGAATTTTGCAGTTTTAAAGCTTAAAGTAACTGTCCAGTGTTCCATGAAATATGACCTATAATTAGTTATAATATGAGTGAAATAGTTTTCCGCACAAAAAAATGCAATTAAGTATGATAAAAAATGATATTTTCTGTTTTGGAATGGTGTGGGTGTACCCCAACAACAGAATGGTGTGAGCATATATCAGTCATTCAAAATATTCATGCAGGTAGACTGCTGATTGGCCAGCATCATCCTCAATTAGGAAATGGAAAGCATTTTTGAAAAAGTCTGTGAGAGAAGTTAGAGATGTAAAAATAATAATAATTATCCATTTATGATTTGACCATTAAGTATAGGATGAGCCAACAACATTATTTGGGTATGAGTTAACAGAATATGAACTTTTAAGTGAGATTTTCACTGGACAGTTACCTTAAATTATAGTGCATTATCTATTCAAAAAATAACTAATAATAATAATTGTGGAAATACAGAAAGTATTGCGTTAAAATGTATATCTGGGGGAGTACTGTGGATTCCAATATCCCTGTGAGCCTCACAGGCCCATGTTTCCCATGGTTAAGAACATAAATTGTAGATTAATAATATTGTATTACTAAACTTATTCCATGGATCCCTTGGCCTAAATTTGTTTAATCTGTTAGTAACATTCATTTACAAATTATATATTTTTTTATATTTCGAGATCTATCCGCAGACCCCCTGCAGTACCTTGTCCTCGGACCCCACTTTGAGAACCCCTGGGCTATTGGCTATATGATTTATGTTTGATAATTTTTTTTGAACATTGGTGGAGCACAGCAGTGGTGCTTCTCTCCAACAGCATCCTGGAGAGGCATGCAGGCATGGACAATATTTGACAAAGTTGGTACTGCTTATCATGGGCCGGAATCAGCGTTCACCGAAATAGCCCATATATGCCACTGGGTGAGAAACTAGCTAGTATTCTGTGAATATTCTAAAATCTGCATAAAACAAATGAGCATTTTCCTACCAGAGTTTAGCCCTGCTGCTATTATTCCTTACGTCGTTTGTCATTTGCTGCACAGCCAGTAGTACACTCGTGTAACCTGGTGTCCGGTTCATACATAAAACATCCTCCATTCAGGCTGCAAAGGCGTCAGTTTCTTTCCTTAACTCGATTTAATGGCCTTTCGGTGGGAAAAAAATCTGAAAAATATGTGTACTGTCTTTATTAAAACAAAATGTTCCACCACCATGCTAGGGTGGCTAATGGTACTTCCTGATGTTGCCCTAGGTTGAAGATAACAAAATAATTACATGCAGAAGTGTAAAAAAATTAACAAATTCATTGGACCAGCGCCGGACTTAAAACGAAGTGAATGTTAGCAGTACAGAAAGTTCACTATCAAAGTGGAAAATAAACACAATCAAAGTGAATTTCAGCGAACTACTCAACAAACTCGTACCATACCTGTTTTAGTCATTCTATTCATTTAAAAAAAAAATAATAAATGATCTACAGCCACTTTATTACTTGCTTTTCTGACCGCCGGTCACTTTTTAAATGCTAATCCTGTAGAATCTTTAACGCCACTGGTCCTATGAATGTTTGTTTTCTTTATGCTCTGTATAGAATTGTCACATTGTCTAAACTTGTGTGTATTTTTCCTCCCCCTTTTTTCCCCCCAATTAACTGTTTACGATCTTGTCTCATCCCTGCAACTCCCCAATGGGCACGGGAGAGGCGGAGGTTGAGTACATGACCCGCCAAACCACGCTCCTTAAAACACCCGCCTGCTGAACCTGGAAGCTAGCCGCACCAATGTGTCGGAGGAATCACCATTCAACTGGCGACTGGGGTCAGCCTGCAGGCACCCGGCCCATCTCAAGGAGTCACTAGAGCGCGATGAGCCAAGTAAACCCCCCCCGGCCAAACACTCCCCTAACCTGGACGACACTGGGTCAATTGTGCGCAGCCCTCTGGGACTCCCGGTCACGGCTGGTAATGACACAGCCTGTGATCAAACCCCAGGCTATAGTGACGCCGCAACACTGTGATGCAGTGCCTTAGACTGCTGCGCCACCCGGGAGGCCAACTTGTATTTTTTCAACCTAGATGTCGCCCACTGTGTTCAGCCAGGGGTAAACTTCCGCAGTGTGCAACATCCAGAAGTTGTCTGAAAATGGTGGTGGATTTTTTTCCCACTACGGGTTAGTAAATCGAGTTAAGGACAGGTCTGCATTTTTTGTTTGACCTTCCTGCTGATTTGTAATTTACATAGGCTTTCTAGGGCAGACCAGGGCTTTTGGCACTGCTAGGTTGCTATGCAGTAACCCACCAGCAGAGCTCATGACTTGGCTCTCCAGACCGGACACTGGGGGCCAGCTTTTTGAATGCGTCCACAATAAATGGAAACCTGGTTGGTCCATTGAATTTACCCCAGATTTTCATGCAAATATGATTAAATCTGCTTTAAAACATATGCAAATTTCCACATCAGAGGTGTTTCCACCAGACTGACTTTGTTGCGGCTGTGCGTCATGACGTAGTGCACATAACACTGTTGCGCTTAAGTTTTCATGTACTGAATATAAAACATGAGTTGAATGTGTTTCCATTTAATTTTCCACTCTGATGATAGTTTTCTCAGACAAACTGTTGCGATAAATGGCAAACTTGCCCAATCTGGTTTTCGCGCATACTCTTTAGACAAGTTTGCTGATTTAAGTGGACATTGGACAGATTATATGTTGAGATGGATAAGTGGCAGCTAATCACCGATCATCTTGTCCCTAGCATACAAGTTTAAGACCCTTGATAGTTATTGGAAAGGAGCATCAAGCTCATGACTACACTTTCACCACCCTGTTGCCTAAACTGTGCATGCTTTTCCAAGTCACAGCAAGTAACCCAGGCAGCCGCAAATGGAACGGGGCGGAGTTGCTGTGGGGGGCATGTTTTCTTTGGTTGAGGTGCATTCACATTCCACCATGCTCAAAAGAACGTATCCTGGGTGGTGATATGTCAGCACGTACATGTCAGCTAGCTAAGCTTGCCACTCTTGCTAGCTAGTTAGCTGGCTAACATGATTTAACAAAAAGGGTTTTACAGAGTCACCGACTAAAATCATTATTTTCTAATCTATATTTGGGTTAATCATTTCTGTTGCCTGTAAATACTTTTTTATGCATGTTGGTTCACTTTGTATCAAAGTGCTGTGAAAATTGTGTCCTGTGATTTATCCCCTGTACTCCCATTTTTACACAAGGGCCCTTCTGTTAGTTTGCTTTTAGCTTGCTGCAGCCCAGAGGATCAGATTACCTTGATCAATCCACCTGGGGAATAACTTAAGTTAAGATTCTACAGTACCTGCCTTAACTTGAATACTAACCCAATTCCGTCTCAGGCAACTGTCAGGGAAACTTTGAACTGCAGTTGCAGTTCTATCAGACATTCTTGGAGTTTAATTAAGTAGGTGTGCCAGGGGACCAGACAGATGGGGAAGACGGAGAGGAGGGATATTGAGTGTACTGTTGTTGGGCAGATCTCCATATGTTTTATACAGTCTGAACCTGAACAGACTGGACACATCTAGGTTACTCTGACCCACACGGGGAAACAGAAATTATTTATCAAGCTGCTATATAATGATCTGAGTGATGTACCCTTAAAGTGTCAGATCTGTCTGATCGTGCGCACTGTGAAGCTACTGTAGGTGAACTGAAAGGCTGTGTGACGGGGTGTTTGAGTCACCCAGGCTCGCACACAGTATCAGTAATTTATTCGCTCTGACGCAAACGTAGAAGTCTATGACTGGCAATATGAGAACTAAAACGTCACTTTCTATGCAACTTGATTCTGTGAATTAAAAAAAATAAGAGTAGAGGGAAACACAGGCTAGTTTTTGTTCGGTCTCAGTGTTTTAACTAGACTTCTGACAAACTGGGAGTTGCTGCATGAGAGGGCAGTGATCCAAAGAGAGCGAGAGGCAGACTTAAGATGGCTACATGGCTCAGGCTCCTGCCTGGCATACTGATTTGGACTCGATGAGCCTCTGTTAACGTCCATCAACCATGGGGAGGGGGAGGGGGCAGATGGAGAGTGGGAGAGACAGAGTTTATAACTTCTTCAGTTAATGTCTACACCACCCACTCCACCACATCTGACCACATACAAAGAGGAAACAGGAAATGTCTTACTGCGAGGGTTATCTAATCAGCAGTATCACGGGCTCTGCTGAGGGTGGGCTCTCTAAGCTTCAGTATATTGGGATGTTTTCATTAAGTAGCGTGTCTGGGTTAAACAGCAGTGTATCCCCTATATGCATTTATGCCACTGCTAAATCGTGGCAGCCACAATTTTTTTGTGTATAGGTTTTTAAACAGTACCAGTCAAAAGTTTGGACACCTACTCATTCAAGGGTTTTTATAATATTTTTACTATTTTCTACAATGTAGAATAATAGTGAAGACATCCAAACTATGAAATAACACATGGAATCACATAGTAACCAAAAAAGTGTTAAACAATGTCAAATATAAAATTTTGAATTGTTTGAATTCTTCAAAGTAGCCACCCTTTGCCTTGATGACAGCTTTGCACACTCTTGGCATTCTCTCAGCCAGCTTCATGAGGTAGTCACCTGGAATATATTTCAATTAACAGGTGTGCCTTGTTAAAAGTTAATTTGTAGAATTTATTTCCTTAATGTGTTTGAGCCAATCAGTTGTGACAAGGTAGGGGGGTATACAGAAGATAAGACCATGTCCATATCAAGAACAGCTCAAATTAACAGAAGCAACAGTCCATCATTACTTTAATACATGGTCAGTCAATCCAGAAAATTAAGAACTTTTAAAGTTTCTTCAAGTGTAGTCGCAAAAATCATCCATCGCTATGATGAAACTGGCTCTCATAAGAACTGCCACAGGAAAGGAAGACATAGAGTTACTTCTGCTGCAGAGGATAAGTTCATTAGAGCTACCAGCCTCAGAAATTGCAGTCCAAATAAATGCTTCAGTGTTCAAGTAACAGACACATCTCAACATCAACTGTTCAGAGGAGACTGCATCAATCAGTCCTTCATGGTTGAATTGCTGCAAAGAAACCACTACTAAAGGACACAAATAATAAGACTTGCTTGGGTCAAGAAACACGAGCAACAGACATTAGACCGGTGGAAATCTGTCCTTTGCTCTGAGTCCAAATGTGAGATTTTTGGTTCCAACCTCTGTGTCTTTGTGAGACGCAGAGTAGGTGAACGGATGATCTCTGCATGTGTGGTTCCCACCGTGAAGCAGGGAGGAGGTGTGGGGTTGCTTTGCTGGTGACACTGTCTGATTTTTATTTAGTGTTCAAGGCACGCTAAACCAGCATGGCTACCACAGAATTCCAACGAGTGCTCAGCACTTGAGCATTCCTCATGAAGCTGGTTGAGAGAATGCCAAGAGTGTGCAAATGGTGGCTACTTTGAGGAATCTCAAATATAAAATATATTTTGATTTAACCCTTTTCTCCTTTTTTTTTAATGAGTAGGTGTGTCCAAACTTGACTGGTACTGTACATCTTGTTGAGTGTGGTCTTAGTGCTAGCATCGGGTTGTGGTGGTAAATAGATGTCGACCGATTAATCGGCATAGCCGATTTAATTAGGGCCGATTTTCAAGTTTTCGTAACAATCGGTAATCTGCATTTTTGGACACCGATTATGGCCGATTACATTGCATTCCACGAGAACTGCGTGGCAGGCTGACCACCTGCTACGCGAGTGGAGCAAGGAGCCAAGTTAAGTTGCTAACTAGCATTAAACTTATCTTATAAAAAAACTACCAATCTTCACAATCACTAGTTAACTACACATGGTTGATGATATTACTAGGTTAACTAGCGTGTCCTGTGTTGCATATAATCAATGCGGCGCCTGTTAATTTATCATCGAATCACAGCCTACTTCGCCGAACGGGGGATGATTTAACAAAAGCACATTTGCGTAAAAGCACAATCGTTGCACGAATGTACCTAACCATAAATATCAATGCCCTTAAAATCAATACACAGAAGTATCTTTTTTTAAACCTGCATATTTAGTTAAAATAAATTCATGTTAGCAGGCAATATTAACTAGGGAAATTGTGTCACTTCTCTTGCGTTCATTGCACACAGAGTCAGGGTATATGCAACAGTTTGGGCCGCTTGGCTCATTGCGAACTAATTTGCCAGAATTGTACATAATTATGACAACATTGAAGGTTGTGCAATATTTAGACTTAGGGTTGCCACCGGTTCGATAAAATACGGAACGGTTACGTATTTCACTGAAAGAATAAACTTATTTTTTTCGAAATGATAGTTTCTGGATTTGACCATATTAATTACCAAAGGCTCGTGTTTTTGTGTTTATTATAATTAAGTCTATTATTTGATAGAGCAGTCTGACTGAGCGGTGGTAGGCAGCAGCAGGTTCGTAAGCGTTCATTCAAACTTTACTGCGTTTGCCAGCAGCTCTTAGCAATGCTTGAATCACAGCGCTGTTTATGACTTAGAGCCTATCAACTCCTGAGATTAGGCTGGCAATATTAAAGTGCCTATTAGAACATCCAATAGTCAGTTATATGAAATACAAATGGTATAGTGAGAAATAGTCAATGCGTCATAATTCCTATAATAACTACAACCTAAAACTTCTTAACTGGTAATATTGAACACCAGCTTTCAAATGTTCTGAGCAAGAAACTTTAACGTTGGCTTTTTAACATGGCACATATTGCACTTTTACTTTCTTCTCCAACACTGTTTTTGCATTATTTAAACCAAATTGAACATGTTTCATTATTTATTTGAGACTAAATACATAAATAAAATCTATTATATTAAGTTAAAATAAAAGTGTTCGTTGTTCATTCAGTATTGTTGTAATTGTCATTATTACAAATATATATTTGTAATAACCGATTTGTGATTTTTTTTAACGCCGTTACCGATTTATTGGAGGACCCAAAAAAAACAATACCGATTTAATCGGCCGATCGATTAATCAGTATCGGCTTTTTTTGGTCCTCCAATAAATCGGTATCAGTGTTGAAAAATCATAATCGGTCAACCTCCTAAACAGCTTCTAAAAAATATAGATAAATAGTGTGGTTGTTACGTCCGTCGTTAAATGAATGAGACCAAAGCGCAGCGTGGAAAGTGTTCATGATATTTAATACTGAAACACCAACAAAATATAAACGAACGCAAAGTTCTGCAAGGCTAGACAGCAACTGTGCAAAAACAAGATCGCACAAACTAGGGTGGAAAACAGGCTGCCTAAGTATGATTCCCAATCAGAGACAACGATAGACAGCTGCATCTGATTGGGAACCATACCCGGCCAACAAAGAAATAGAAAACTAGAATGCCCACCCAAATCACACCCTGACCTAACCAAATAGAGAAATAAAAAGGCTCTCTAAGGTCAGGGCATGACAGTGGTCTACAGCTAATAATGAGATACTCTACCTCAGGCGAGCAAAACCTTGAGACTTCCTTAATATTACATTTCGTGCACCAGCTGTTGTTAACAAAGACACAGACCGCTGGCACTTATCGGATGCAGCTGTTTTATCTTGCCGATGCACAGAAAACCTAGCCAGCTGTATGTTATTCATGTCGTTGTTCAGCAACGACTCTGTGAAACATAAGATATTACAATTTATGTCCCTTTGGTAGGATAATCTTGATCGGCGCTCATCCAGTTTATTAGCCAATGATTGCACGTTGGCTAATAGTACGGAAGGTAGAGAAGGGTTACCCACTCGCAGTCGGATTCTTACAAGGCACCCTGACTTACGCCCCCTATATATCCTTCTCTTCATGCAAATGATGGGGATTTTGACCTTGTCAAGTGTGTAAATCCTTCATGTCTGACTCGTTAAAGGAACCAATCTTTGTCCAGTATGAGGAGACTAGTCGTTGTTCTGATATCCAGAAGCATTATGTACAAAACAAGTTACAAAGAACGTGAAGAAACACACAGTAGCACAATTGGTTAGGAGCCCGTAAAACCGCATCCATCTCCTCCGGCACCATTAGATGGCACAAGAACAAGGCTAAGAATTATTCCCATTTTTTTGTCACTGTGCAAGTTTCAGGTTTGCTGAGTGCAAACTTGAACATTGAAATTTCTGTGCCACTTTTGGCGCACGTTTACTGTGAACACTGAGACTGTATCCGCTTTAAGTTAGTTTTAAGTGGTCAAGTAAGCTACTATTTGATCATAATGTAGGCCTGCCAGCGTGGCCTACCATCAAAAACGATGGAGAACTCCTGAGTGGCACAGTGGTCTAAGGCCCAAGGGGCTGTGCCACTAGAGATCCTGGTTCGAGTTCAGGCTCTGTCGCAGCTGGCCATGACTGGGAGATTGGCCCAGCGTCGTTCGGGGAGGGTTTGGTCGGCAGGGTTGTTCTTGTCCCATCACGCCCTAGCGACTCCTGTGGTGGGCCGGGCGCGATGCACGCTGACACGGTCGCCAGGTGCACAGTGTTTCCTCCCGACACATTGGTGCGGCTGGCTTCCGGGTTAAGCAGGCATTGTGTCAAGAAGCAGTGCGGCTTGGTTGGGTTGTGTTTCGGAGGACGCACGGCTCTCGACCTTTGCCTCTCCTGAGTCCGTACGGGAGTGGCAGCGATGGGACAAGACTGTAACTACCAATTGGATACCACGAAATTGAGGAGAAAAAAAAAACTATGGAGAAAATGCATCCCATTTTAACATTGAAATAGCTGTTGTATGGTTCAGCCTACTGTAGCGGTCAATGTAGGCCTACACTCCATGAGTCTCTTAACTAAAAAAACATGCAGGGCTTGACATTAACCACTTGTCCATCAGACAAGGAAGTGACTGAAATTGTTGTTTGATGCAAGAAACCACTTCACAAAATAAAATGCCTCATTATTTCCATACCCTTATTCCAGAGAATCAAACAAATTATTCTACCCTTTGCCAATTGAATACTTGGCTTATTCAAGCCTGGCTCAAAATACTGCCCCTTTAAGACAAAAAAAGCTATTTTACCTGACTTGCTTTTCAAAGATGTCTAGAAATATACATGTTTTGTGCTCTTGTAGGAAGCAATTACTCCCCCATTGCTGACTACAAATAATCTAAAGTTGGGCTAATAACTCACTAACTTGCAAAGGATATGAACAAAATTTCACATGTGCACACATCGCTACATGTAGCTCTCACTTTGATCTCAAAACAAGAGCGTTGACTCACGACCACTCATGCTGTAAAAACAGTCTAGTTCAAAGTGAATGGCACATCCATATGGCAATGGTCTATTTGCATACACAGTGCATTCAGAAACTATTCAGACCCCTTGACTTTTTCCACTTTTTTTAACGTTACAACCTTATTCTAAAATTGATTCAATAGTTTTTTTTCTCAATCTACACACAATACCCCATAATGACAAAGCAAAATGTATTGCAAATATATTAAAACTAAGACATTATTTTCATAAGTATTCAGACCCTTTGCTATGAGACTTGAAATTGAGTTCAGGTTCATCCTGTTTCCATTGATCATCTTTGTTTCTAAAACTTGATTTGAGTCCACCTGTGGTAAATTAAATTGATTGGACATGATTTGGAAAGGCACACACCTGTCTATATCAGGTTCCACAGTTGACAGTGGATGTCAGAGCAAAAACCAACCTATGAGGTCGAAGGAATTGTCCGTAGAGCTCCGAGACAGGATTGTGTCGAGGCACAGATCTGGGGAAGGGTACCAAAACATTTTTGCAGCATTGAATGTCCCCAAGAACACAGTGGCCTCTTCAATTGAAGAAGTTTGGAACCACCAAGGCCAAACTGAGCAATCGGGGGAGAAGGGCCTTGGTCAGGGAGGTGCCCAAGAAACCGATGGTCACTCTGACAGAGCTCCAGAGTTCCTCTGTGGAGATGGTTGTCCTTCTGGAAGGTTCTCCAATTTCTGCAGCACACCACCAATCAGGCCTTTTTATGGCAGAGTGGCCAGACGTAAGCCACTTCTCAGCGATAGGGACTGGGAGACTCAGGATTGAGGGAAAGATGAATGAAACAAAGTACAGAGATCCTTGAAAACCTGCCCCAGGGCGCTGAGGACCTCAGACTGGGGCTAAGGTTCACCTTCTAACAGGACAATGACCCTAAGCACACAGCCAAGACAATGCAGGAGTGGCTTTGGGACATGAGTAGCCCAGTCAGAGCCCGGACTTGAACCGGTTCGAACATCTCTGGAGAGACCTGAAAATTGTTGTGCAGTGACGCTCCCCATCCAACCTGACAGAGCTTGAGGGATCTGCAGAGAAGATTGGGAGAAACTCCCCAAATACAGGTGTACCAAGCTTGTAGCGTCATACCCAAGACGACTCGAGGCTGTAATCACTGCCAAAGGTTCTTCAACAAAGTACTGAGTAAAGGGTCTGAATACTTACGTGAATGTAATATTTCAGTTTTTTACATTTGCAAACATTTCTCACTTGTTTTTCCTTTGTCATTATTGGGTATTGTGTATAGATTTTTTTTGGGGGGGGGGGACTATTTAATACATTTTAGAATAAAGCTGTAACATATCAAAATATGGAAAATGTTTAGGGGTCTGAACACTTTCCGAATGCACTGTAGGCCTACTGCAGCTCTGATTTGGTTATGGTGCACCGGTCTGTGTAGAGTACAGGCCTGAGTCGTGCCTGTCAATGCAATAGAATCCTACTCCAATGTGTTCTGCCTACCACAAGATCTCTTGCATAGTTTGTTTTGGTATGTTGCCCTGGAAGGGGTTAAATATTGCGTTGATTCGATCACAATTCCCTCAGTAAAGAAACGTTGATAGTTTTAACTAACGGAGAAAACTCTAAAGTTGAGTGAAGTTCAATCTTGTGCTTTTCTGCACGGGCTGATATTTCTTCTGTGCGGCAGTCCCAGGGGAGATGCACTCCCGCGCACAGCTTAGAGGGAACATTGAACACTGGGAATAAGCCTTGGCAAAATGTGTAATTGCAGGAAATTTGCTTTAAAACACCAAAACGTTGTCTCTGCGGCCAAGAGGCGGGCCCCTAAAACTGTGCCATTGGCAACGCCACTAACGCTGCTTAAAAAAATACTAGGGGAAACACTGAAATGGTACAAATGCAGAGGACTTTGTACTTGACTGGTTCATTTCCCAAGGAATGCCCTATTAAATGTGTGGTTTTCCCCATACACCGTAGTAGTAGGGCAATTCCACAGTCACAGAATTTGTTAAACTTTTTAAATCAATGGTCTCAACGTAAATCTGTTACCGTGGAATTGGCAAGTAGTAGTAAATTCTCAGGCCTGAAGGTTTTCCTGACCAGAAAAAAATGCAAGTCCTTAGTAATAGGCTATAACTACAGCCAAAAGTCTTTTTCCTGGCCAAAAAACCCCTGACCCCAACAATGTCCTAATAAATGGGTTGTTTTCCCGTGTTTGAGAGATCACTGGTGGTGATAGACTAATGCTGAGCTAGACATAACAGGTTAAACACCATGACGATGCAAGGCTTTTCTGGCAAAACAACTTTGCAGCCGTGTTAATGGATTCCTCTTTGGTTATTATAGTCTGTGACATTTCGCTGTTGCCCCATTGAATACCATAATTAAACGTCACGCATTGAGTAATATTTCTTCAGAACGTAAACAGGAAGAAACATGTTTTTAAAATTATTTCACCTTTATTCAACCAGGTAGGCTAGTTGAGAAGTTCTCATTTACAACGGCGACCTGGCCAAGATAAAGCAAAGCAGTGTGACACAGACAACAACACAGAGTTACACATGGCATAAACAATAAACAAGCCAATAACACAATAGACAAGTCAATGACACAGTAGAAAAAAGTCTATATACATTGTGTGCAAAAGGCATGAGAAGGTAGGCAAGAAATAGGCCATAGGAGCAAATAATTACAATTTAGCAGATTAACACTGGCGTGATAAATGAGCAGATGATGATGTGCAAGTAGAGATACTGGTGTGCAAAAGAGCAGAAAAGTGAATAAAAACAATATGGGGATGAGGTAGGTAGATTGGGTGGGCTATTTACAGATGGACTATGTACAGCTGCAGCGATTGGTTAGCTGCTCAGATAGCTGATGTATAAAAACACAGCCATTTTTCCAGCCAAAGAAAGGAGTCACAAAAAGAAGAAATAGAGAAAATGTATCACTAACCTTTGATCTTCATCAGATGACATTCATAGGACTTCATGTTACACAATACATGTATGTTTTGTTCGATAAAGTTCATATTTATATCCAAAAATCTAATTTTACATTGGCGCGTTACGTTCAGTAATGTTTTGCTTCCAGAACATCCGGTGATTTTGCAGAGCCACATCAATTTACAGAAATACTCATAATAAACATTGATAAAAGATACAACTGTTATGCATGGAATTATAGATTAACTTCTCAATGCAACCGCTGTGTCAGATTTAAAAAAAGCTTTACCGAAAAAGCACACCATGCAATAATCTGAGTACAGCGCTCAGACAACAAAAGAAGCCATACAGATATCCGCCATGTTGTGGAGTCAACAGAAGTCAGAATAGCATTATAAAAATTCACTTACCTTTGATCTTCATCCGAATGCACTCCCAGGAATCCCAGTTCCACAATAATGTTTGATTTGTTTGATAAAGTCCATAATTTATGTCCAAATACCTCCTTTTTGTTTGCGCGTTTTAGTAAACAATCCAAACTCACGACGCGCGGGCAAGTCCATGCGAAGGTTTAGACAAAGTCATATTACAGTTCGTAGAAACATGTCAAACGATGTATAGAATCAATCTTTAGGATGTTTTTATCAAATCTTCAATAATGTTCCAACCGGAGAATTCCTTTGTCTGTAGAAATGCAATGGAACAGAGCTAACTCTCACGTGAACGCGCGTGACCAGCTCATGCCACTCTGCCAGACCACTGACGCATTCAGCTCCCATTCCCCCCTCCTTCACAGTAGAAGCCTGAAACAGGTTCTAAAGATTCTAAAGACTGTTGACATCTAGTGGAAGCCTTAGGAAGTGCAATAAGACCAAAATTAAACTGTATATTCGATAGGCGATGAGTTGAAAAACTACAAACCTCAGAACCCCTTCCTGGTCTACTAATAATATGCATATATTAGAAACTGGGCCTGAGTAGCAGGCAGTTTACTCTGGGCACCTTATTCATCCAAGCTACTCAATACTGCCCCCAGCCATAAGAAGTTAAAGTTGGTGAGGGAAATTAAAGTCTCCAACTTCAGTGATTTTTGTAATTTGTTCCAGTCACTGGCAGCAGAGAACTGGAAGGAAAGGCGGCCAAATAAGGTGTTGGCTTTGGGGATGATCAGTGAGATATACCTGCGGGAACGTGTGCTACGGGTAGGTGTTGTTATCGTGACCAGTGAACTGAGATAAGGCGGAGCCTTACCTAGCATAGACTTATAGATGACCTGGAGCCAGTGGGTCTGGCGGCGAATATATAGCGAGGGCCAGCCGACTAGAGCATACAGGTCGCAGTGGTGGGTGGTATAAGGCGCTTTGGTAACAAAACGGATGCCACTGTGATAGACTGCATCCAGTTTGCTGAGTAGAGCATTGGAAACTATTTTGTAGATGACATCGCCGAAGTCGAGGATCGGTAGGATAGTCAGTTTTACTAGGGTAAGTTTGGCGGCGTGAGTGAAGTAGGCTTTGTTGCGAAATAGAAAGCTGATTCTAGATTTGATTTTTGATTGGAGATGTTTAATATGAGTCTGGAGGAGAGTTTACAGTCTAACCTGAAACCTAGGTATTTATAGTTGTCCACATATTCTAGGTCGGCACGTCCAGGGTGGTGATGCTAGTCGGGCGAGCGGGTGCGGGCAGCGACCGGTTGAAAAGCATGCATTTGGTTTTACTAGCGTTTTAAGAGCAGTTGGAGGCAATGGAAGGAGTGTTGTATGGCATTGAAGCTCGTTTGTGGGTTAGTTAACACTGTGTCCAAGGACGGGCCAGAAGTATGCAGAATGGTGTTGTCTGCGTAGAGGTGGATCAGGGAATTGCCCGTAGCAAGAGCAACTTCATTGATATATACAGAGAAAAGAGTCCGCCCGAGAATTGAACCCTGTGGTACCCCCATAGACTGCCAGAAGTCCGGACAACATGCCCTCCGATTTGACACACTGAACTCTTTCTGAGAAGTAGTTGGTGAACCAGGCGAGTCACTGTTTTCTTAATGGACTTTTAAATGCCAAAGTTCTAGAAAACTCTCCTTCCTTAAAATGTCAAGTCCTCCTACATGATGGGTTTGTCCTTTTTATTACTTTGATTTCACATTTTTGTGATGGGTCTTTTCACAGAACATTGATTCAGAGATGTTACTAACTTTAGTGTGTTGATGCGTGCTGTGTCAGGTTCTGTGCCCCTCTGTATCCAGCTTGCTCTGCATTCTCTGAGCCACATAGTGTTCTGGCCGCTCACTGGATGTCTGGGTTGTCCCTGACGAGTAGCAGACTCTCCATAGCTGGGAAACATAATAACTGCTTTCCCTGCACCAACCTGGCAACCCACAGACATAATGCCCCTAATCATCTGGGAATGGGTACAGATATGGGTACATATTTCCCATAATAAGCTTCCTTGGGTTTTGCATTCTGATATAAATAAGATGTTGGGTTACAGATGAAATATAATAATTGAAGCAATTGTGGAGTTGTTGTGTTAGACATAGTTGAATGTAAAGAATGGTCTGTGTTTGAGGCGCAGGTAACTGATTTGGTTCTGGGTGCTGAGATTAGCTGACTCATAACATTGCAAAGGAAGTCACATTTAATATATGTAGGAGGTCTGTGGTTTAGTTCACTGGAACTGGAATAAAGTAACCACACGCAGGCAGTCGGGTTTGTGTTTAGCTGTCTGCACTTGTGCTG
This sequence comes from Salvelinus fontinalis, assembly GCF_029448725.1. Classification (NCBI taxonomy): domain Eukaryota; kingdom Metazoa; phylum Chordata; class Actinopteri; order Salmoniformes; family Salmonidae; genus Salvelinus; species Salvelinus fontinalis. The sequence continues at coordinate 40,931,707 of NC_074685.1, forward strand.
AAAAATCAGTGGTTGAAGAAGGCTTATAAGTTCATTGAGAACGCATGCTGATGTAACCGATGTGAAATGGCTAGCTAGTTAGCGGTGGTGCGTGCTAATAGCGTTTCAATCGGTGACGTCACTCGCTCTGACACCTGAAGTAGTTGTTCCCCTTGCTCTGTGGCGCGATGGGTAACGATGCTTCGTGGGTGTCAGTTGTTTATGTGTGCAGAGGGTCCCTGGTTCGAGCCCGGGTCGGGGCGAGGGGACGGACGAAAGTTAAACTGTTACACTGACATGACGTGTCTCCCCACGAGTCAGAGTATCTGATGAGCAGTGTCTGTGGTTCGATGAGCTATGTTTGTAGTTCAAGATAAAGCATGTTGGCACAAACCTGTAAATATTTTGCTCTAATGAACTTTGAAATATACTATACATGTAATGCAAGACATTCACATTTATATTTAGTCTCTTTCTCTCCCTCTCCATAGGTAAACCATCATGATCCCCATCACAGAGCTCCGGTACTTTGTTGACACCCAGCCGGCGTACCGCATCCTGAAGCCATGGTGGGACGTCTTCACAGACTACATCTCCATTGTCATGCTCATGATCGCCGTGTTCGGGGGCACGCTGCAGGTCACCCAGGACAAGATGATTTGCCTGCCCTGCAAGTGGGTGGTCAATAAGTCCTGTGAGTACCTCAATGTGAGCTTCCCAGACCCATTTGCCGCTGAGCCCAAAGGCATCAAGTATGAACTCGATCGGCACCAGTACAACTACATTGACGCGGTCTGCTACGAGAACAAGCTACACTGGTTCGCCAAGTACTTCCCCTACCTGGTGCTACTGCACACCCTCATCTTCCTGGCCTGCAGTAATTTCTGGTTCAAGTTCCCCCGGACTAGCTCCAAATTGGAGCACTTTGTATCCATCCTGCTCAAGTGTTTTGACTCGCCCTGGACCACCAGGGCTCTGTCCGAGACGGTAGTGGAGGAAAGTGACCCCAAGCCCCTGGGGAAGATGAACGGTTTGGTGGACAAGAAGGCATCTTGTGTCAGCGAGGACGTGGAGGCCAGCATTCCTATGCTCCAAAGGACTAGGTCCCGCATCGAACAGGGCATCGTGGACCGCTCCGACACCGGCGTCCTGGACAAGAAGGAAGGCGAGCAGGCCAAAGCTCTGTTTGAGAAGGTGAAGAAGTTCCGGATGCACGTTGAAGAAGGGGACATCGTTTACCGGCTCTACATCCGCCAGACCATCATCAAAGTCGTCAAGTTCATCCTGATCATCTGCTACACGGCCTACTATGTGCACTACATCAAGTTCAGTGTGATCTGCAAGGTGGACATTGAGAAGCTGACAGGCTATAGGATGTACCACTGTGCTCACCCCCTGGCCACCCTCTTCAAGATCCTGGCCTGTTTCTATATCAGCCTGGTGGGGATTTACGGTCTCATCTGCATGTACACCCTCTGCTGGATGCTCAGCCGCTCCCTCAAGCGCTACTCTTTTGAGTCGATCCGTGAGGAGAGCCACTACAGCGACATACCCGATGTGAAGAATGACTTTGCCTTCATGCTGCACATGATTGATCAGTATGACCCGCTCTACTCCAAACGGTTTGCCGTTTTCCTATCGGAGGTGAGTGAGAACAAACTGCGTCAGCTGAACCTCAACAACGAGTGGACGCTGGACAAGCTGAGGCAACGCATCACCAAGAACTCCCAAGAGAAACTGGAGCTGCACCTGTTCATGCTTAGCGGAATCCCTGACACAGTGTTTGACCTCCTAGAACTGGAGGTGCTCAAGCTGGAGCTCATCCCCGATGTCACTATCCCCCCCATCATTGCCCAGCTGGTCAGCCTGAGAGAGATGTGGCTCTACCACACACCAGCCAAAATCGAGGCCCCAGCTTTGGCCTTCCTGAGGGAGAACCTGAAGTCCCTCCACATTAAGTTCACAGACATCAAGGAGATCCCTCTGTGGATCTACAGCCTGAAGAACCTGAGTGAGCTGCACCTCACAGGGAACCTGAGCGCAGAGAACAACCGCTTCATCGTAATCGACGGGCTACGGGAGCTCAAGAGGCTCAAAGTGCTCCGTTTGAAGAGCAACCTGACCAAGCTGCCTCAGGTGGTGACAGACGTCGGAGTCCACCTCCAAAAGCTGTCCATTAACAACGAGGGCACCAAGCTAATGGTGCTCAACAGCCTGAAGAAGATGATGAACCTGACAGAGCTGGAGCTGTTGCGCTGTGACCTGGAACGAATCCCGCACTCAATCTTCAGCCTACACAACCTGCAGGAGATCGACCTGAAGGACAACAATCTCAAGACCATCGAGGAGATCATCAGCTTCCAGCACCTGCACCGGCTGGTAAGCCTGAAGCTGTGGTACAACCAGATCGCCTACATCCCCATCCAGATTGGCACCTTGACGAACATGGAGAGGCTCTACCTAAACCGCAACAAGATCGAGAAGATCCCGGGCCAGCTCTTCTACTGCCGCAAACTGCGCTTCCTGGACCTGAGTCACAACAACCTGACCAGTATACATGCCGATGTGGGCTTCCTCCAGAACCTGCAGTACTTTGCTGTGACGGCCAACAGGGTGAGTAGGGATCTAGTATTTGAGTGTCCCTGAGAAAATGTTAGCTACACACCAGTGGAGGCTGCGGAGGAGAGAACGGCTTGTAATAATGGCTGAAATGGAGCAAATGGAATGGCATCAAACACATTGAAACCATGTTCCACGTATTCTGCTTCAGCCATTACCACGAGCACTTTCTCCCCAATTAAGGTGCCACCAGTCTCCTGTGCTATACACCTAGAACTAACACAATTTCTTATTTCCTCTATCTAGCTATTTCATGGTCAGGTCAAATGGTCACCAAACACTTGTTAAGGCCTTTATCTGTGTGTCATAGGAACATTTTAGACATTTTTCTTGAAATGCCCTTCTTTCTTCCTCTTTCACATGTGAATGGGGTCAAAGGTCACACTGCGTAACAGGAAGGTAGGGGTTAGCATTATGAATACAGTTATGTCCCTAGGGTTGTTCCACCTCAAAAAGCACAAAGAGGATTTTGAAACCCACCATCTGAGATTGAGCTGAAATTGTGTCTGTAGTTAAACAGATAAGATCAGCATTCCTGAAACATTATTGTGTTGAAATATAATTTGATCTCTGTGAAATTAAGGTAATTGATTGCACCCAAATTGTCTATTTTAATTTATTGGATTCATATAATCGTCAATAAATATAGTACCTAACATCCGATTTGGACCATAATTCTTTCTAACAATGAGTGAGACATGAGGAATCCAATAACATGGTGAAAAGCCACCCATGGACCCCAATAGCTTTTGCTTATGTTGTCACAATTCAAGCCAGTCAGTCATCCATGAAAGCAATTCAGTTTGTCCTTCTCTTATCCTTAATCTATGTCCAGGAAACGGCTCCTCTGTGTGGTTTATCCCCTTAAAAAAAAAGGTCTGTATTAGTTAGACCATTCCTGGTAAACCCAGCAGTTCTAATGACTTCAATGTTATGGTCTCTAATGTTCTTTAATGGTAAACGACCCAAACACACAGTGGCCGTGTCTAAATACCCATACCTGCCACTAAATATTATGTCATATATTTTTTTAATAGTATATCCAATTTCTAAAATAGTACTCCGAATGTGTCATCTTATGCACTATTGCGTTGACTCCTGCCATTCGTTCATTTTGGTACAGTGCAATAAATTTATCAGCTGTTGTAAAACACGTGAGTCGGGAAAGACGAGTGAATTCCACTAGATCAAACCCTGAAATTAGTATATGCAATTTAAGTATGTAGTACGCTACTATGGGTGTTCATTCAATCAATCAAATGTATTTATAAACCCCTTTTTACATCAGCCGATGTCACAAAGTGCTATACAGAAACCCAGCCTAAAACCCCAAACTGCAAGCAGGGTCAAATTATTATCATCATCACAGTGGTTGTAGAGGGTGCAACAGGTCAGCACCTCAGGAGTAAATGTCAGTTAGCTTTTCATAGCCGAGCATTCAGAGGTAGAGAGGTCAAAAGAGAGGCATGAATGAATGTCCGGTGAACAGGTCAGGGCTCCATAGCCGCAGGCAGAACAGTTGAAACTGGCGCAGCAGCACGACCAGGTGGACTGGGTACAGCAACGAGTCATCAGGCCAGGTAGTCCTGAGGCATGGTCCCAGGGCTTAGGTCCTCTGGGGGAGAGAGAGAATTAGAGGGAGCATACTTAAATTCACAGGACACCGGAGAAATACTCCAAACATAAGACTGACCCTATCCCCCCAACACAAACTATTTCAGCATAAATACTGGAGGCTGAGATAGGAGGGGTCGGGAGACAGTGTGGCCCCATCTGCTGATACCCCCGGACAGGGCCAATCAGGCACGATATAACCCCATCCACTTTTCCAAAGCACAGCCCCCACACCACTAGAGGGATATCTTTAACCACCAACTTACTACCCTGAGACAAGGCTGAGTATAGCCCACAAAGATCTCCCCCACGGCATGAACCTGAGGGGGGCGCCAAACCCGGACAGGAAGATCACGTCAGTGACTCAACCCACTCAAGTGACTCACCCCTCCTAGGGACGGCATGGAAGTGCACCAGTAAGCCAGTGACTCAGCCCCCGTAATGGGGTTCGAGGCAGAGAATCCCAGTGGAGAGAAGGGAACCGGCCAGGCAGAGACAGCAAGGGAGGTTCGTTGCTCCAGTGCCTTTCCGTTCACCTTCGCACCCCTGGGCCAGACTACACTCAATCATAGGACCTACTGAAGAGACGAGTCTTCAATAAAGACTTAAAGGTTGAGACTGAGTCTGCGTCTTTCACATGGATAGGCAGACCATTCCATAAAAATTGAGCTCTTTAGGAGAAAGCCCTGCCTCCAGCTGTTGGCTTAGAAATTCTAAGAACATTAAGGAGGCCTGCGTCTTGTGACCGTAGCGTATGTGTAGGTATGTATGGCTGGACCAAATCCGAGAGGATAGGTAGGAGCAAGCCCATTTAATGCTTTGTAGGTTAGCAGTAAAACATTTAAATCAGCCCTAGCCTTTACAGGAAGCCAGTATAGAGAGGCTAGCACTGGAGTAAAAGGATCACAGTTTTTGGTTCTAGTCAAGATTCTAGCAGCTGTTTAGCGCTAACTGAAGATTATTTTGTGCTTTATCCGGGTAGGCGCAAAGTAGAGCATTGTAGTTGTCTAGAAGTGACAAAAGCATGGATTAACTTTTCTGCATCATTTTTGGACAAAGTTTCTGATTTTTGCAATGTCACGAAGATGGAAAAAAGCTGTCCTTGAAATAGTCTTGATATGTTCGTCAAAAGAGAGATCAGGGTCCAGAGTAACGTCGAGGTCCTTCAGTTTTATTTGAGACAACTGTACAACCATCAAGATTCATTGTCAGATCCAACAGAAGATCTCTTTGTTTCTTGGGACCTAGAACGAGCATCTCTGTTTTGTCTGAATTTTTTAAAGTAAAACATTTTCCCCCATCAACTTCCTTATGTCTGAAACACAGGCTTTCAGGGAGGGCCATTTTGGGGCTTCACCATGTTTCATTGAAATGTACAACTGTGTATCATCCGCATAGCAGTGAAAGTTAACATTATGTTTTCAAATGACATCCCCCAAGAGGTAAAATATATAGTGAAAACAATAGTGGTCCTAAAACGGAACCTTGAGGAAGTCCGAAACTTAGTTGATTTGTCAGAGGATAAACCATCCACAGAGACAAACTGATATATTTCTGACAGATAAGATCTAAACCAGCCCAGAACTTGTCCTTGTCCAGAACTTGTCCAATTTGGGTTTCCAATCTCTCCAAAAGAATGTTATGGTCGATGGTGTCAAAAGCAGCAAGCACTAAGGTCTAGGAGCATGAGGACATGGCCACAGTGTTTTTGTAATGGTGTTGTATTAAATGGTAAATGTCACTAATCACACTACATATAGAGATGTTTTAATGATTTTATTGAAAAACCTATGACTGCCGTGCAGTGGTTCATAATTGTATTATTTTATTAGGTTTGTCGCAACAGTTTTAGTCACTAGCCCATTCCTCCATCAAAGTTTTAGGCTGGTAGGAAAAGTCTTCATATAGAATTTGCACCATCGGGATAGCCATCTCATAAAGCTGACATTTGTTAAACTGTTCAAGGAGAGTTGGCTTGAAGCATTAGGTTGCTAGAAGGACAAACTGAATTGCTTTCATGGAAGACTGTCTTGTGCGTGATCACACACTGTATTTTCATCATGAGCAAAAGCTATTGGTTTTCTATCCAAGGTTGCAATTTTTTTGTTGTAGTTGATGCATTTAAAAACTCAAGAGAGCCCATCAAAATTGATAAAATGGTGTAGCAGGAACAGCAGCATCTATTGAGCAAAACATGGTACTTTCAGAGTAATGTATGGTAAATATTGACTAAGTGACTTTAATGGCACATTTTTCATAAAGGCTGGAAAAACACCAGATTCACAGGGAATATATTACATAGGATGAAGAAACAATACTCCAAGCCGCAGCTCCATACTGCTTGTCAGACATAGATACCTAATGACCTTGTGTACCTATTGTAGAGTTGTGTAGTAGACTGGAATGTCTACTTAGTCAGTGCCATTGAGATAAACTGGTCACTTGAATAGTTCACTATTCTGAAAAGTAACAGCCTACCCTGCTAATAATGTTTGAAATTAGTTAAAATAGGGGAAACTGCTTGACCTACTACACACTGTTGGTTAACTGAGACTATGTGCCGGAGTTCTAAAAGTACAGACGAGCAGTTATATTATGCTAATGAGTTTGTCACACTTCTGGCTGCAGATCAAGAGGTCGTGTCCCTGGGGTGATTTTCATGGCAAACTGTTTTCATTCTGTATTGTTTTATTTGTACTATTCCCCACCCTGTTAGATGCAATTCATCTTTGTTAAGCAGATGGCTGGAAAAGGTTTAGTGTGTCCTGTACAGAATACCTCAGGGAGATGCAATCTTACAAACAATTCACAAAACACCCGACTGAGTCGGAGATCATTAACATGAACTTTGACTTATGTGAATTCTTGTCTGAGTGCTGACTTCTAGATTTTTGAGATTCATTTAAGTGTAGGCTAACTCTTGTAAGTGTAAAGCTTGTAAATTCAAGTGTAACACTTTAGTGGAATGTATCATGTAAAATATAATTTGTGTAATATCATATGTAAATGCATTATAGGATTTCATATATTTTAATCATGTAAATGTGAAATGACTCCGCTATAGCAATGGCCATTTTGTGTTTTTGCATTGGCCGATTTGTGTATCTTGCGTCAACGACACTCTGACCATTGTGACTTCCTGTACATTCCTGACACAGGCTGACTTCAGTCTCCTTACAACGAATTTGCTTGATTTTGGTGGACATTGTCTAATGCTGAGCCAGTTCATTAACTGAACACACTGTTCATCCAATACATTTTTTAAAGAATCAAGTTTAGTGTGAAAAATAAGGACTTGCAAGGAATTCTGGGAGGTTATACAACATTTCCCCCATTACCTACTGGTGGTCATGTGCTGTGTGAGGAATCAGATGGTTTGAGTAAACAATACTATTATGTTTTTTTATTTTACTGCACTCACTCACCCATATATGTAGTTCCATACTGAGAATAGGCCACAAACAGGGTGGTATGCTGCTCAAAATAGCCCCGTTTACAAGGAACCCCTCTGGTGTGTTCTGTGTTTTTATGCCTTTCTCCAGAGTCTTCTCTTTGCCATTAGTACATTATCGACCTAAATGAGTTGTGAAATTTGTAAAACATTATTCCCAGGTGGGCCCCTAACGAGGACCCGACGCTCACCACTGTACTCCAATGTTCTAAAGTGTTCTAGGTTTTTGTTTTTCTCTTGAAGAACAATGCCTGGGTAGCTCCAGCTGCCTCACATCTTCAGTGTTTTGAAGCTAAGAAAAGCATTTGTAATTTGATAAGGCTATTTTAAGCTCGGTGAATCAGCTTACTCTGATCAGATGCTGTTAATTTAAGCCAAAATATATGTAAAATGCACTCATTGTGCTGTTGCCTCAACAGATGACTGAACTATTAATAACAGGTGTTGGTGTAAGCATAAGTAATTATACAAATATGTATGGTACTCTAAGACTGTGACTGTATGTCTGTACCTCTATGGCTCGATTGGCTCCCTTCTTTAGGGCAGAGTGCCTAGGTTTGTTTCTGATTGGCTTAAAGTCCTATGGGCTGGTGTGACTGTTTTTCGATTGGGTAGCTACAGTCGGAACAGTATGTACTGAACTCTCCTTTCTCCCCTCTTTTGCCAAGTCTGTTCTTGAGAACATAGCTGTTCACTGGGGAGGAGTTCAACTTTAAGCACCTTTCACAGCCTAAAGCAAGAAACAGTATGCCTGTTTTAAACCATACACTATAGTATGCATAACCTATGCACAAATACAGTTAAATTATATTTTATGAGGTCAAAAACAGACAAAATAAACATTTCTCCTATTTCAACATTCATCCTCTCTGATCTCCCTCCTTGTCACTGTCAGATCGAGTCGCTCCCGCCGGAGCTGTTCCAGTGCAAGAAGCTGCGCACCCTGAACCTGGGCAACAACTGCCTGCATACTCTACCATCGCGCTTCGGCGAGCTGACGGGCCTGACCCAGCTGGAGCTGCGGGGTAACCGTCTGGAGTGCCTGCCCGTGGAGCTGGGGGAGTGCAGGCAGTTGAAGAGGAGCGGCCTGGTGGTGGAGGAGGACCTGTTCAAGACGCTGCCCACAGAGGTCAAAGAACAGCTGTGGAGGGCCGACAAGGAGCTGGTCTGAGGAGAGAGTCCAGAGAGAGAGAGGGAGCCTAAGGAGAGGAGGAAAGCGGGAGAGAGGATTGGGCAGTGGAGGCTGATTAACTTTCAATTGGAAGCCATTCTCAAATTTCTCCCTCCTTCCAGCCTCCACTAGTATGGGGTAGGAGAAAGGAGGGAGATGTGTCCGTATTGCTGGACACGCATCCAGAGAAGGATGGATGGATGGTTGGTTGGTTGTTGTCTTGGCTCTCCTGGCTGAATTAGTCTTTTTTAGGGTAACTGGTGGGACTGCCACAATTACAGTATAACCGTGTAACCGATGAAGACAGTCATAACCATTTAAAAAATAAATAAAAAAACAGCTGGCTGAATAACCACAATGCAGCAGCATCAGCACACAGAAATAGAACAGTCTAGGAAAATCTAACCTTGGCAATTTGACTGGTAAACTTGTAGGTACACTTGCAATGGCTGCCTGATATTGTGATGCAATAATTTCCATGGTAATGTAGAATGTTCATTCAAATTATGTTAACTGATGTAGCTCATGCAATGTATTTTTTTGTAATGTCAGTTGAGTTGATTGAATCAAATCGCAGCACAAATTATTTCCTGCTTTGAAACTATGGGTACACTGTCAATAACCGCCACTCCACCCATTATGCCATCATTTACTTGAATTGGGATGCCTGTTCTATTCATTATATTTCTATAGCAGCACATGCAGTCCGGAGGAGAGGAGAAAATGTAAATCTACCAAAAAATTATAAATGTTTTGCTATTCAAACATTTATTACGGTGACCGCGGTAATTGGCCAATTACCGTTATCCAAAATTCCATGACCAAGTCCCTAGTCACAGGGTCACAAGATGTTCATTAACAGACTAACCAGATGGAGACCTCTCCTCGCCAACTTTGTCGTTCTTTTCCCCCTTTTTGTTAATGAAACGATGTGCAAAGTCGATCCTTGTCGAATGCTGATTAGGAGAGGATGAGAGACAGAAATGAAATGCTTGTGAGTGAGGATTTTATTTTGTTGTTGTACGGTGTCATCTCAGTATGGATCAGGGGTGTCAAACTCATTTTGCTCTGGGGGCTGCATTTGGTCTTTAAGGTTAATCCTCCCGGACTGTCTAGCTTTAATTTCAGTGATTTAATAGCGAGTTGGACACAGTTAAACTGTATGAATGTAAATCCATTATCATTTCTACACCGTTTCCATTAGGTTTTTGTCATTTTAAACTATATTGAGTATGTTTCCCCACCAAAAAGAAAACAATATTTATATATATTTTTTCTCAACCGGCAGGCAGTATGTTTTGACACTTCTGGTATAGACAGTGGCCACAGAAGGACAACATAAAAGAGTTGGTGTGGGAGTGGAATGTTCATGTAGCCTACAAAGCAATATATGTGTGTGCTCTGTTTTCCATCTTCACTTGGAAGTATACAGTCTAGAGGTCGACCGATTATGATTTTTCAACGCCGATACCAATACCGATTTATTGGAGGACCCAAAAAAGCCGATACCGATTAATCGGCCGGTATATAAAAATAATAATAATACATTTAAAAAAAATGGAAATGTATTTGTAATAATAACAATTACTACAACTACTGAATGAACACTTATTTTAACTTAATATAATACATCAATAAAATCAATTTAGCCTCAAATAAATAATGAAACATGTTCAATTTGGTTTAAATAATGCAAAAACAAAGTGTTGGAGAAGAAAGTAAAAGTTCCTTGCTCAGAACATGAGAACATATGAAAGCGGGTGGTTCCTTTTAACATGAGTCTCTTCAATATTCCCAGGTAAGAAGTTTTAGGTTGTCAGAATTATAGGACTATTTCTCTCTATACCATTTGTATTTCATATACCTTTGACTATTGGATGTTCTTATAGGCACTTTAGTATTGCCAGTGTAACAGTATAGCTTCCGTCCCTCTCATCGACAACAGCCACCCTCGAAGCATCGTTACCTATCACTCCACAAAAGCCGCGGCCCTTGCAGAGCAAGGGGAACAACTACTCCAAGTCTCAGAGCGAGTGACGTCACCGATTTGAAATGCTATTAGCGCGCACCCCGCTAACTAGCTAGCCATTTCACATCGGTTACACCAGCCTAATCTCGGGAGTTGATAGGCTTGAAGTCATAAACAGCTCAATGCTTGAAGCATTGCAAAGAGCTGCTGGCAAAATGCACAAAAGTTCTGTTTGAATGAATATTTACGAGCCTGCTGCTGCCTACCATTGCTCAGACTGCTATATCAAATCATAGACTTAATTATAAAATAACACACAGAAATACAAGCCTTTGGTCATTAATATGTTCAAATCCGGAAACTATCATTTCGAAAACAAAACATTTATTCTTTCAGTGAAATACGGTACCGTTCCGTATTTTATCTAACGGGTGGCATCCTTAAGTCTAAATTTGCTGTTACATTGCACACCCTTCAATGTTATGTCATAATTATGTACAATTCTGGCAAATTAATTACAGTCTTTGTTAGGAATAAATGGTCTAAACACAGTTCAACGAGCCAGGCGGCCCAAACTGCTGCATATACCCTGACTGCTTGCACGGAACGCAAAAGAAGTGACACAATTTCCCTAATTATAAGAAATTCATGTTAGCAGGCAATGTTAACTAAATATGCAGGTTTAAAAATATATACTTGTGTATTGATTTTTAAAGAAAGGCATTGATATTTATGGTTAGGTTTGGTGCAACGACAGTGCTAAATCATCACCTGTTTGGCAAAGTAGGCTGTGATTCGATGAGAAATTAACAGGCACCGCATCGATTATATGCAACGCAGGACACGCTAGATAAACTAGTAATATCATCAACCATGTGTAGTTAACTAGTGATTATGTGAAGATTGATTGTTTTTTATAAGTTTAATGCTAGCTAGCAACTTACCTTGGCTTCTTGCTGCCCTCGCGTAACAGGTAGTCAGCCTGCCACGCAGGCTCCTCGTGGAGTGCAATGTAATGCAGGTGGTTAGAGCGTTGGACTAGTAACCGGAAGGTTGCAAAAACGAATCCCCGAGCTGACAAGGTAAAAATCTGTCGTTCTGCCCCTGAACAAGGCAGTTAACCCACCCATGCCATCATTGAAAATAAGAATGTGTTAACTGACTTGCCTAGTTAAATAAAGGTATAAAAAAAAAAAAAAAAAAATCCGCTTTGTTATGAAAACTTGAAATCGGCCCTAATTAATCGGCCATTCCGATTAATCGATCGACCTCTAATACAGTCCACGAGTCTGTTTATCCAAATGCCAGTGAGAGGACGCAGGATCTGACTGTTTAAAGAAACACTATGGCCGATGCAACAGGGCCCTGTTTTATTATGCACCAAATAGTGGGAAATGGACTGAAACTACCTGGACTTGTTCAAAAATAACACAAATTTTAGTTTTCTGCAAAACATTTATAAATGTTTGTTACCGTGTGCCCTAATGAAAACAACCCAGATATTTGCACTCCAAAACAGTGACCGTGGATACATCATTGGCTTATACAGAACACATTTGTGCTGTATATTCTGCATGAATATCGAAGAGATACTTTTTTATTGAATGGACTTGGAGTAGAGAACATTAGAGGTCAATTGCCACCAAAGGTGATTCCTTTAAGACCAGCCAGGCAACTCTTGTTACTAATATGGCCTTCCCTTTCTGGTACTGTAATGTATGTCCCACGCTGTGTCATTACAACCATCATGTTCATGATTTTGCTAAATATGCAGACAAATGTATAGCTGATAATGTTGTACATTTATGTTTCAAGACTTTACATGGTATTATTATTCTTACCAGCTGTTCCAAGTTATTTTAAAAGGAGAGGGAAGCCTCACTTTGGAGGAAAGTGAGATGAATTCATATTTGTTGACAATTTTTTAAATGTAATAAGTACATACATAACTGCCCTTTTTGCAAGGTTACCAATGGGTGTTTTGAGTCCAGCTCCGTTCTGAAAAGGCCTCAGTCTTGCATTTGTTAGTAAAGGCTAGAGCCCAGCTCTAAAAGGCTGGAGCAACGCTCAGAGTAAGAGTGCATCAGAGAAGAACACACAATCCCAGAGCAGAGGCTCGCTGGTCGAGACTTGGGTGGTTGAATACAGACCTACTTTAATGTGGAAGTATTATTCTCTGACATGTTCCAAACTTTTCGAAACATTTGAAAACAACTGCAAACAGCTACACCACAGGTCATTCCTTAAACGGGCTGTTATGATTGATGTGGTTGAGCTATCTTAACAAACTGTTTTGAGAGTACCATAGGACTATCTCAGGGCTTCACTGGAGAGCTCATTGATTCACAGCGGCACAGGTTTGAAGGGGTAAATATGGTAACAGTTAGCGCTGACTGAATCGGAGAAGAAAATTGAGATTCTGATAATTAGAACAGGATAATATATTTAAGAATATATTGTTGTATATAATTACTGTCATTCTTTAAAAGCCATATAGCGTCAAAGAATCCCCCTCTTTGTGTAAGCCTCTTTCTGTTCAGCTGAGGTAGTGGTTACATGCTATTCTTCTGTATCACGTCTAACTCTATAAATGTATTGTTTTTACACTGAACTATTTGTATCTAACCAGATCTAATGCTCCAGCTTTTTATCCTTTTCCATAGCCCTCCCCAACAAATTAAAAATCTGTTTTTATCCTGACCTGTACTTGTACTGACCTTCAACACAGTGGGAACACTGTCACTTCCCTTAATCACAAGATTAGGCATTCCCCCCTAAAAAGCACAGAGAGATTTCAAAGTTCTATTTCACAACCCCCCTCCCCCTCCAGTATGTCGCCATGGAGGAAACAGGTGGAGGGTGAGGTCAGCAAAGTGTTTACAGAGCAGTGGAACTAGGAAGTGTGGTAACATTTTATTTGGATAGTCCATCTGTATATGTTCTACAGACTAAGTTACATTTCAGCTTACTATCTGCTAGCCCTAACCAATTACATTATATTTTAGTCATTTAGCAGAGGCTCTTATCCAGATCTACATACAGGAGCAAATAGGGTTAAGTGCCTTACTCAAGGGCACATCAACAGATTTCTCACCTAGTCTGCTTGGGGATTCAAACCAGCGACTGGCCCAACGCTCTTAACTGCTAGGCTACCTGCCGCCCTAACCTTAACCCTTAACTTAGACCTAACCCTTATTCTATCCCTAACTGTAACCTTCGCAAGCAGTTGCTTATCAACAAAGTGTGACCCACAGAAAATACTGTAGGAACGGTTTCTGTTCGGCTCAAGGTACATGTTGCATGGTCTAGGGTCAGATAGCAGTACCCTCATGAGCTTAGTCATTAGGGAGATTAAATAAGATCTGATCCTGTATCAGTGGTTGGAGACAACCTCTACTGTACATAACCCCCCCCCCCCCCCCCCCCCCCCATCTGTATAGGACTGTGCCAGTATGTTCGGTACTGTAGGTAGTCATGCCATGGTCACAACAGTTGACCGCAAAGGTAGCAGGTAGCCAAGCGGTTAGATCTGGAGGCGAAAGAAACACACACCTATTTAGGCGGGGTGCTGGCCAGCAGAGTGGAACACTTAAATAAAGGCGAGGAGCTCGGATGCAAAAATATTTATGTCCAACGTTTCGACAGACAAGCTGTCTTCATCAGGGTATAATGTAACATCTGTATAGGATCTATATAGGACTGTGCCAGTATGTTAGGACTGTAGGTAGTCATGCCATGGTCACAACAGTTGAACGCATGGGTAGCAGGTAGCCAAGCGGTTTGAGCATTGGGCCAGTAACTGGAAGGTCACTGGTTTGAAGTCCTGAGCCGACAAGGTGAAAAATCTGTCTGTGCCCTTGAGCAAGGCACTTAACCCTAAAGTGCTACAGAGGCACCATATTACTATGGCTGACCCTGTAAAACAACACCTTTCACTGCACACATCATATTTTTATTTTATCATCCCATCACTAATCTCCCATCAGCAATGTGACTGTTGTGAATGTTATTTTACATGTATGCATCCCAACATTCCTTTATTTAATGTGTTTTTATGCAGAGTTACTGAATGCTTGTTTTCATAAGCAACATTCAAGTTCTCAGACTGGTCAGAAATGGTGTTCAGTGCTCAAGCTATGCAACGCTCGCCTTATTTCAACAGTCCTGTGCATCCAGTGTGGGTGGAGCGCCCTCCTGCGGGAGGTCTGAGTAACAGAGGAAAGTGTTCACTGTCATTTTCTCCATTTTCTTTTTTGTAATGTAAAAAATAATGCTGTACGGTTGTGTGTATTACCATCAAAATATTAGAATTTTCTGACTTAATGGCCAGTCATTTAACCACATTGTGTATCATTTAAGTCTAAGCAGCATTGATGCTTCTCATGATTATGTATTTTACCTGTTTTGGGGAATAGTTTCTAGGTTAACTCTTATTGCATATGCATAAATAGGCAAACTACCTACTTTTTAATAGGGGGTTCATGATACTACACGATATGGTTCATGATAGAGTTCAAAAGTTGGTCTAAAAAACACAGCCTATGGAAACAGTTCAGGGAGTCTGAGATAAAGGCTTCTTATTACATATTGTACTTGGCTTAGTTGATAATAACATAGCCAAGTTATCACCTAACTAATGCCATCTTTATTCATTGTGTATTCATTCATCGTGTTATTTTTCCCTCTGCGATGTTATGAAGGGTCGTAAGTAAGTATTTCACTGTTAGTCTACGAAGCATGTGACAAATACAATTTAGTTTTGTGATATCTCCGTTGCATTAACAAATGACACGGACATGGCATGCTCTCAATATTGGGTAGGGCTACAGAAATGCACATTGTCTGTAAAAAATGCTTTTTATTTCTTATAAGCCATACTTTGGGTGGTCAACAGGACAATGATACATATTTCTGTCAGTCAACTGAATGAGATCAGTTGGTACAAGCCTGTATCTTTTTCTTTCTTTGATGTTTTGCTGGCTGGCATTGTAAGGGCCCTGATGTGTGCTGGCTTTAGTTCCTGTCAGGTTTTGGTTCCTTTCCATCTGCTTGGACAGTCTGGTCAACATCTCAACCCACACATTTTATGTCATGTTCATATACTGTACGCCACCCACATTGGGCGGCACTATAATGTTGCTCTTGTTTCATTTAAGTGTAAAAACATAACATGGACCTGTCAAAAGTTAATGGGCAAATGACAATCTGTATCTCTTCTACATCAGTGTTGCCCATGTAATGATGGTTTTCACGTCGTTGCCAAAATGAGTGAACACTGGCTTTCTTAGTGGAGAAATGATGAATGCCCCAGACTCTTGTAACAATGGAATATTTGAGCCTTGACAACACCACAACAGTTGTTTTACTGTGCCTATTTGTTTTTTACCATTCTGATATAAATGATCAAGTAAAACGCTTATCACTGTCTCCATGTATTCATTTCCATTAATGACTTGCCTACTGATATCGATCCCCAATTCAAAACAATTGTCAATGGAGAATCTCCATTCAAAGTACCCTTTTATTCCAGAACTATAGGCCTAATCTGGGAAACCAGCCTTTAAAATCTCAGCAACAGCCAACGTACAACAGTCTTAAAGAATGCCCACTATCCAGTTCAAGCGTTTGGATGGGATGGCGTTTGGGGATGAATTTCAGATACAGGTAGGCCTAGGTCCTGAGCAGCAGCATCGAAATGGTTAAAAATCCTGTTACATTTTAATCGAGTTAGACGTCTACATCACGTGTTACTTCTAAGCAGTTTAGACCAGGAGAACCCGGTTAAATTGGATACGGAGCTTAATTTGGAGTTTTCAGCATGGACTTTCTAACAGATCAAGATGCGAAAAAGGTCAGCCTAAAATGTAGACCTAAGCGTATATATTTATTATTTTGTATTGTATTTACTGTCAAGCCTGCGTAGTAATGGCTCTCATAGCGATGGCTGTCGTCACTTATATAATTTCAGTAAATCCGTTACTTATCCTGTAGGCTGCACAGATATGAGAAGCATTTAATTTATAGGCTACATTTTTGTCCATACAGTGAAAATGCAACTTGCATGCCCGTGACACAAGTGATTTACTACGTAGCAGATGCGGCCTACACACTGAATTCATTGTAGACCATCAGCGACCCTTACATAACTTCAGCTGCTGCCAAGACCTCGGCTACAATTCTAATTAAAAAACGAAACTAACTTGTGAAAATCCAAATAATGTATTTCTATAGGACTCAAGTGTGCATATACTGTGGTGGTGAATACTTTCTGGACCTTTTCAACAGTACCAGGAGGACGGGTACCTGATCCTGGATGGGCTCCTCAGTCCGGCGGAGTGTGATGAGCTCCGGCTGAGGATGGGAGAGATCGTGGACCGGATGGACGTTCCAGAACATTGTCGGATCCAGTTCTCCACCAATCACGACGAGCAGTTGAAAACACAGGTTAACATCCCACTGGGCAAAACTGGTCGATTCAACGTTACTTCCACGTTATTTCAAGAAAAACATTAAATGTGTTGACATTGAATCAACTTGGAAAACTGATTTCGATTTGCAAAAAGTAATCAACATAAGGGTCATTTTTTCTCACCCAACTTTTCCAGTGAAAGGGTAATTTATTTTTTGAGGGGGGGTTCATGTTGAATTCACATTAGTTGACAACTCAACCAAATGTAAATCAAAACCAGATGTTGAGCCGACATCTGTGCCTGGTGGGATTGCACAGGAATTGATTATGTCTGCTGTAGCCTACATTGAGTGAACAGGTTTGCTTTCTGCACCATTTGACCCAACCATGTGTCTTCTCCATGTCTACCTATTCAAATTATAAAGATGCAGGTAAGGTTCTTTATTCCCTCCTATGCATTTCCTCCCTCTAGAATTGTCTTTATAGTAATTCCTTTGCCAACGCTCATGTGTGACCCTGGCTGTCACCTGTGTTACATTATCGCACTCCACACTGCCCTTCCCCACCTGGACAAAATGAACACCTATGTGAGAATGCTGTTCATTGACTTCAGCGTTCAACAACACATTTGCCACGCTGATCCTCAACACGGGGCCCCCTCAGGGGTGCGTGCATAGTCCCCTCCTGTACTCCATGTTCACCCACGACTGCATGGCCAAGCACGACTCCAACATCACCATTAAGTTTGCTGACGACACAACAGTGCCTGATCACCGACAACGATGAGACAGCCTATAGGGAGGAGGTCAGAGATCTGGCAGTGTGGTACCAGGACAACAACCTTTCCCTCAACGTGAGCAAGACAAAGGAGCTGATCGTGGACTACAGGAAAAGGAGGGCCGAATACACATCGGCGGTGCTGTAGTAGAGTGGGTTGAGAGTTTCAAGTTCCTTCGTGTCCACATCACCAAGAAACTATCATGGTCCAAACACACCAAGACAGTCGTGAAGAGGGCACGACAACACATTTTCCCCCTCAGGAGACTGAAAAAATTTGGCATGGGTCCCCAGATCCTCAAAAGGTTCTACAGCTGCACCATCGAGCATCCTGATTGGTTGCATCACCGCCTGGTATACCAACTGCTCGGCAGCCGACCGACCGTCAGGCACTACAGAGGGTAGTGCGTACGGCCCAGTACATCATTGGGGCCATGCTTCCTGCCATCCAGGACCTATATACTAGGCGGTGTCAGAGGAAAGGCCAAAAAAATGTCAAAGACTCCAGTCACCCTAGTCATAGACTGTTCTCTCTGCTACCGCACGGCAAGTGATACCGGAGCGCCAAGTCTAGGTCCAAAAGGCTCCTTAACAGTTTCTACCCCCAAGCCATAAGACTGCTGAACAATTAATCAAAAGGCCACCTGGACTGTTTACATTGACACCCTCCCCCTTTGTTTTTACACTGCTGCTACTCGCTGTTTTATCTATGCATAGTCACTTTACCCCTACTTACATGTACAAATGACCTCGACTAACCTGAACCCCCGCACATTGACTCGGTACCCCCTGTATATAGCCTCGTTATTTTGTTACTTTTTATTTCATTGTTTACTTTAGTTTATTTAGTAAATATTATTTAGTAAATCTTGAACTGCATTGTTGGTTAAAGGCTTGTAAGTAAGCATTTCACGGTAAGGTGGGAAGGTAAGGTAAACCTGTTGTATTCGCCACAAAAAAAATGTGATTTGATCTTACAGCTGGAATACCTTATCCTTATCTATCTGCAGGGAAACGCTGACTACTTCATCACCAGTGGAGATAAGATCCGCTTTTTCTTTGAGAAAGGAGTTTTTGATGATAAAGGTGAGGCCTTATTATGAGTCAAGGTTAATCTCTCAACTCACTGAAATGTGATGCAATATAGAATGTGTTGGATTTATTTGACATTGATTGACAGCTAAGTGTCACTTGCTTTATAGGAGATTTCACCGTGCCAAAAGAACGATCTCTCAACAAAATTGGACATGGTGAGTTTCAAATCTTTGATTCGATGTTGTGCTTATCTTTCAAAAGTTTTGATAACATTTTTTGCCAAGACTATCAGATAGATCTAGTATCCAGTAATCTACAGTATTCATGATCCTATTTCATCTCCAATAGCACTCCATGCCTATGAGCCTTTATACAAAACTGCCACTCATTCACCCAAGATTCAGGTGAGAATTCCTTAAGCAGCTAGTCAGTAAAGGACACAACAGAAACTGTTACAGTTAGACTAACACTGAATAATACAGACTTATCTCTTATCTGTATTTTTTTTTAAACTGGACTGTCGGTTAGGGGCTCGTAAGTAAGCATTTCACTGTAAGGTCTACACCTGTTGTATTCGGCGCATGTGACTTATAAAATTTAATTTGATTTGACTGCTCTGTTTGTCTCCCAGGGTATAGCCAAGAAGCTTGGTCTGAAGAGTCCTGTGATTTTGCAAAGCATGTACATTTTCAAGGTAGAGTGCACACCAGCTTTTTACCTTTCACTAGTCTGACTTTGTCTTTAGAAAGTGTGGTAACTGGTTCTGACATTACTTTGTTGTGTTTTTCAGCAACCAGGGATCGGTGGAGAAGGTAAGAATCGTGGTGGAGAAGAAAAGAAAACAACTGTTTACGAATACTGTAGAGTTTCTGTGTCTGTGATTTTGTGTGTGTGTGTATTTTGAACCCCATATGGCACTTTGCCTGCCTGTTTGTCAGTGATGCCCCACCAAGATGCTACATTCCTCCACACGGAGCCCCTGGGCAGGGTGATGGGCGTGTGGATCGCCCTGGAGGATGCCACCCTGGACAATGGCTGCTTGTGGTTCATCCCCGGCTCACACAACAGTAAGGCACTAATGATTCATTAGTCATTGGTGCCAAGACCCGGGACTGGTTATTTATCTCAGCTCCTCCTTTGAGATTTCAAAACAAGTTCAAGTAAATTGAGAACCACTGCCTTCATCAGTCTCAACCAGGTTTTGAATAACAGGGGTGCCCCCCTAAGGAGTTAGCATGTAATTCAAACCATGATCTCCCCCTTCCCTCTAGATGGTATCACCCGACGTATGGTTCGGACCCCTGAAGGCACCTATCCCCTGACAGACTTTGTTGGGAGAGAGGCAACCTATAACGATAAGCTGTTCATACCTGCACCTGTCAAAAAAGGTATGTTGCTCATTTCTACTGCTGACTCAACTGGCCTGTAATGGTGGGTCACATAATATTTACATAAAATAAACCAAAGTGTGCCCCGCTCTTGACATCAGGGTCACTGACCTCAAAAGGGTTGGTTAGTAACTGCAAAACAGACCTCAGTTTGTAGTGTCTGCACTGTTGTCTTTTCCACTGTGTTAGAGGGAGCAGGGTGGAGTGGGGGTCAAAGGGTACTGAGTGGTACAGACTGAAGCACACAGCCAGTTAACACTTCATTGACCTTTGAGTCTTTAGTAACCGTTAAAGCTGAGTTACAATCAGAAAGTATCAACATGCACAGTTGACTTAAAAACTGGTCTGTCAGGTTCATGACTGTTCCGTAGAGAAACATTGATAGCAGGTTAGTAAGTAACTGTCTATCTATTTTGTCTCTGCTCAGGTGGGGTGGTTTTGATTGATGGAGAAGTTGTCCATAAAAGTGAGCAGAACGTGTCAGAAAAATCGCGACATGTCTACACGTTCCACATCATGGAGTCTCAGAAGACAAAATGGAGCCCTGAGAACTGGTGAGTGTATGACAATGTTCTCTTCCTATGAAGTCAAACACACATAATCCAGGAAAATATGTAATAGAGTATGTCCTGCATAGTCAATGCTCAATTATGAACTGGGTGGTTCGAACCCTGAATTTCTTATTGGCTGACAGCCGTGGTATATCAGCCCATATACAGTGCATTCGGAAAGTATTCAGACCCCTTGACCTTTTCCACATTTTGCTACGTTACAGCCTTATTCTAAAATGTATTAAATCGTTTTTTCCCCCTCATCAATTTACACACACTACCACATAATGATACATCAAAAACAGGTTTTTGCAAGTGTATTAAAAATAAACTTAAATATTACATTTACATAAGTATTCAGACCCTTTACTCAGTACTTTGTTGAAGCACCTTTGACAGCGATTACAGCCTCGAGTCTTCTTGGGTAAGATGCTACAAGCTTGGTACACCAGTATTTGGGGAGTTTCTCCCATTCTTCTCTGCAGATCCTCTCAAGCTCTGTCAGGTTGGATGGGTAGTGTCGCTGCACAGCTATTTTCAGGTCTCACCAGATATGTTCGATCAGGTTCAAGTCCGGGCTCTGGAAGGGCCACTCAAGGACATTCAGAGACTTGTCCCGAAGCCACTCTTGCGTTGTCTGCGCTGTGTGCTTTGGGCTGTTGTCCTGTTAGAAGGTGAACCATCGCCCCAGTCTGAGGTCCTGAGTGCTCTGGAGCAGGTTTCAATCAAGGATCTCTCTGTACTTTGTTCCAGTCATCTTTCCCTTGATCCTGAGTCTCCCAGTCCCTGCCGCTGAAAAACATCCCCACAGCATGATGCTGCCACCACCATGCTTCACCTTAGGGATGGTGCCACGATTCTTCCAGACGTGATGCTTGGCATTCAGGCCAAATAGTTCAAACTTGGTTTCATCAGACCAGATAATCTTGTTTCTAATGGTCTGAGAGTCCTTTAGGTGCCTTTTGGCAATCTCCAAGCAGGCTGTCATGTGCCTTTTACTGTGGAGTGGCTTACGTCTGACCACTCTACCATAAAGGCCTGATTGGTGGAGTGCTGCAGAGATGTTGTCCTTCTGGAAGGTTCTCCCATCTCCACAGAGGAACTCTGGAACTCTGTCAGAGTGACCATCGGGTTCTTGGACACCTCCCTGACCAAGGCCATTTCTCCCGATTGCTCAGTTTGACCAGGCGGCCAGCTCTAGGAAGAGTCTTGGTGGTTCCAAACTTCTTCCATTGAAGAATAATGGAGGCCACTGTGTTCTTGGGGACCTTCAATGCTGCAGACATTTTTTGGTCCCCTTCCCTAGATCTGTGCCTCGACACAATCCTGTCTCGGAGCTCTACTGACAATTCCTTCGACCTCATGGCTTGGTTTTTGCTCTGACACTCCCTGTCACCTGTGGGACCTTATATAGACAGGTGTGTGCCTTTCCAAATCATGTCCAATCAATTGAATTTACCACATGTGGACTCCAATCAAGTTGTAGAAACATCTCAAGGATGATATATATATATATATATATATATATATATATATATATATATATATTCTAAAATGGAATATATATATATATATATATATATATATATATATATATATATATATATATATATATATATATATATATATATTCCATTTTAGAATAAGGCTGTAATGTGGAAAAAGTGAAGCGGTCTGAATACTTTCCAAATGCACTGTACACCACGGGTAGGACAAAGCATTTATTTTTACTGCTCTAATTACATTGGTAACCAGTTTATAATAGCAATAAGGCTCCTCGGGGGTTTGTGGTATATGGCCAATATGGCCAGGCACTCCGCGTTGCATCGTACATAAGAACAGCCCTTAGCCGGGGTATATTGGCCATAGACCACACCCCCTCGGGCCTTATTGCTTAATTATAAACTGGGTGGTTTGAGCCCTGAATTCTGAAGGCTATGGTATATCAGAACATACACCACGGGTAGGACAAAATATTTTGTTTTACTGCTCTAATTACATTGGTAACCAGTTTATAATAGCAATAAGGCTCCTCTGGGGTTTGTGATATGGCCAATATACCACGGCTAAGGGCTGTGTCCAGGCACTCCTCGTTGCGTGTAAGAACAGCCCTTAGCCGTGGTATATTGGCCATATACCACACCACCTCGGACCTTATTGCTTAAATATACACCTTGTTATTGGTTAGTGACAGTGTTCCAAATGGATCTTCGTCAGGTCTTTCACAGAATAGCACACATCTGAGGCATTGGCGTCACGCTGTACACTTCTGATACATTGAAATAAATACAGTAAGCGATTCGGGGGGATATAAGAAGGTGTTGAGATAAAGGTGTTCCTCACTCTTTTTTGACAGGTTACAGCCCACAGAGGAGCTTCCTTTCCCTGCCCTGTACACCAAGTAATCCTGGTTCCCTCTGTCTGCCACTACACTGAATGGATGGACAGAGGCAGACACCTTCACTTGTCCCTAGAGAAGATTAAATAAACAAATTATCCCCTCCATATTAAATGTTTTTGACGTTCTCTTTTCTGGTATTATAAACTTTTCTACTACTTGACAGCATCGTTTTTTCAGCATCACATTGTTTTCTCAGCCTCACTCCTGAAAAAAAACTAAAACATTCTTGACTAGGGCCGGGATTCAATCTGATCGCGCATTGCGGCTTTTAAAAGGATATTTACGATCGAGAAGACATGCCGTGTTTACCGTGAATCGAACAACAATGGCTTAAAATATGCAACGCCTATAACCTGCAATCGGATTGATCCTGGGTTAACGCCATGATAAAGTGACCAGCAGAGCCCAGGTTGCCAGTGGTAGAGGGTCAGAAAGGGGCTGTTGAAATGTGGTCATGGTTTAGTCAACCTAAATATGGTTATATTTGGACCCAGTGATATAAAGACACCTCTGTTATTTCCCAGGTGTGTGCGCCTCAGGACATTGGTCAGAAGATTTGCAATTAGGCTTCTACAATAAAATGAGTGGGCATCTAGGGTTGTTTACACAGGTAGCCCAATTCAATTTTTTTCACTAATTGGTCTTTTGACCAATCAGATCAGCTCTGAAAAAAAGCGTATGTGAAAAGATCTGATTGGTCAAAAGACCAATTTGTGGAAAAAAGATTGGGCTGCTTAAACACAGCCGTAGTGGGACACTGTTGTGAGCAATGAATCAACATGGCAATGTTTACACAGACAGACAATTCTAATCTTTTTACCGATCACATCAGATCTTTCAGAGCTGATCTGATTGGTCAAAAGACCAATTAGTGAAAACAATTATCAGAATTGGGCTGCCTGTGTGTGTGCACGTGCTTCAGGGTATTAGTCAGAAGACATGTAATTAGGCTTTATAAGATGAGTGAACATTTAGTAGTAGCACACTGAAGTGAGCAATGAACCAATGTGTTTGTGTGTAGAACAGTTCATTCAAATCACATGTGTTTTAGCAGTTAATCTCATTCAGATTCCCTTAAGTATCCAACATATCTTCTATTTGATCAGAAACACCGTTTGCCTTATCAAGGTATGTCTTCCTGATAGATCAATGTGAGACATTATGCCCACAAATATACCCTGCTATCTCTGGATGAAAAACAGACAAACATCTAGCATAAAAGGCCTTTAATGATGCAACAATCTGCCATGCAATACAAGTGTTTCCCGTCAAAGGCAAGAACAAGCTCATAAATTATCATTACGGATTATTGGAAAAGGCAACAAACAAAATACTACTTATTTATTACAGATTCATCAAATACTGTCAGTTCCATGCTGAAAAAACAAGTAAACAAACATTATAAAAAGAGGTCTCTCCAGAATGCACAGTAAACTGGAGGAAGTGGAATTGGAGACTGGCTGTACCAGACTCAATGTGCACTCTATTGTTTGAGTGCCAATTTCCGTCTAGTTTAACTAGGCTATGGGAACGCAGAGGCTCCTATGGACCACAGGCGGTTGGTGGCACCTTATTTGGGGAGGATGGGCTTCTGGTAATGGCTGGAGTGGATTGGTATCAAATACATGGTCCCCATGTGTTTGATGCCATTACATTCACTCCATTCCAGACATTATGAGTTATCCTCCCCTCAGCAGCCTCCACTACTATGGACAGTTGTAGTTTGATGTCACATGTCTGACTCAGAGGCAGATCAATTCTGATATTTTGCCCAATTATTGGCAAAAGAGCTGATCTGATTGGTCAAGACTAATTAGTGGAAAAAGATCAGAAGAATTGGGCTGCCTGTCTAAACACAGCCAGATAGCGAAAGATGCATCTACAGATAACTAGTATAGCATCTCAATGTTAGCTGATTTAATTTTTAAAAGGTACATGTAGTTACTTTCATTACACCATAAATACATACCTTCCTGCAGCTTATAAACACTGTCAGGAAATGAATTGAATCATTTCTAAATTTAACAAAACATGAATTCAATATGTTCATGATACATGTGGCCCTGTTATATAATCTCTACAATTTATTTCCAATATACAAATCAGATTTTTTGGGGGGATGAACGTTAAGGAAATTCATGTATATTTTGGAGAGGGTCCTATCAAAACACCCGGATAAAAGACAAAGGATTCATACAAAACTGAAAAGATACTGTAGGGTAATTTCTGTATACAAGTTACAGTAAAGGATTTCAAAATGTTTAATGTCATGCTAAAGTGTATAAACTGCTGCCATATTGAAGAATCAATCAGTCTACTTCAACACAAACCATGCTGTCAGCTAGAGTATCTACAGTACTAGGTAATGTGTGATACAAAATATACTTCTTTAAGGCAAATATGTCCCGCAATCAGTCCGTAATATTGCCACAAGAAATGTAAATAAATTATAGTCAGATGAAATTAACAAAAAATCCTCTGAAAAACAAATTATCAAATTATGTTCTTCAAAAGGCTGTACAAAGGTAGTTTTCCTTTAGCAAAAAAAAAAGCCCATCACAATTTATTAAAACGTGCCATTTACCAGTGTCTGCCATGACAGCTGATCAGGGCAGGGAAACTTAATTCCGGCTAAAATACATTTTGTCCAATGTACTGAACTCCATCTCCTGTTGTATAATTCAGGAGTTTGGGATTTCAGAGTGTTACAGTGACTCAGGGACATTCATCCTCTGTCCCTCAGGGGAATCCCCCACCTCCCCATTAAGACAGAGCTGGGTCATATTCACTAATAATAATAATAATAATGTGGGTGCTTCTATTTGTCCTATTTCACACATGTACAAGTGTGTTAATACGCATGTGTGAATTGGAAATGTATTATTTTTTTGCATATCCCAACTCTGAGACACCTTTGCAGAGTGGGGTCATGGCCAGGGTCAGCAATTATCAACAGTGGTTAGGCACCAAACAGAAGAAGACAGCCTGAAACAAGGCAGGACTACCCCAAACTTGTCCAATGAGGAATGCTCGTTTTCATTTTCCGTTGCCAAACATTTTGCTACGGTGTGCCCTAATGAATACGACCCTGCTCTCAAACAAAATTATTTAACTTCCCTTATCCTCAACCAAGCAACTGAAAAGAAAAAAAATGAAAAACAGTAGTGTGCATGTTGAACCGACTTGTTGTATTCTAGCTGAACATCACTGATTCTATTGTCATGCTGTTGTCCCACAAAATGAAGAGCAAAATCTAGAGTGTATGTTCCGGCTTCATGTATTTCTCATAATGTTTGCAAGCTCATTCCCTAGCTAGCAGTGCTATCAGATTGTACTTCATCCTTCTTTGTGCCAGCCATATTGATTTTCCCACACACGGTCATGTTAGTGGAGAGATTATCAATGCAACGGATCATAACTTTTACTCTCACAAAGCAACAAAACAAAAAAATCCTCAGTCATCCAATGAGGATTTCCATACATTCCCTTAGACTTTAAAATTCAGAAATTACATTGGTTAGCCTATCCAATCTGACCTCTGGTCAAGAGGTGACCGTGTGGCTGTGTTTAAGTGCATCTGCTCAGCCGCTGATCACAGACTGAGAAGACCAACTGATCTACAAATCGCCTTGCATCCTAAACGGATACTCACTATGATTTGCAGATCTGTCAGTCTGCCGCCGCCGACTGCAAGGTAGTCGATCTCAAACATGACCTGTGTGCGGTGCTCCACGGGGGTCATCAGAGCAGCAGCAGGATGAAGAGGTAGAGCGGCAGCAGCAGGTTGTCTATCTGTGAGGTGTAGGCCTCCAGCATGGCTACCATGGTGATGGAGCCCACGATCCATGAGTAGGTGGAGTTCAGATTGATGGTGGGGTCGAATATGAGGAAGATGGCCACAGCGATGATCTGGGCGAATACCGACGTAGCTGTGCCCTCCACTGTCTTCTTGGTGCCCGGCCAGCGGATCTCGCCCATGCTGCTGCCGAACACCGACGCCACTGTGTCCCCCACACCCACCGCCAGCACCCCGGCGTAGGGCACCAAGCCCCCCGCCCCGGGCAGGATGCCTTTGGGGGCACAGGGCCCCGGAAACAGCCAGATAGGCAGGGACATGCCCAGGAGGAGGTAGATGTGGGTGAGGATGAGAGGTCCAGAGTCACGCTCGTCCAGGAACAGGGTGAGTAACTGACGGAGGAGTTGACCCAGCGGGCGGATGCGGAAGTAGCGCACATACTCCAGGAGCAGGAAGGCCCCCAGGCAGCCCACGGACGCCACGTGTAGGAGCTGGCGGTCATACACCAGGCCTGGGACGAAGGTGGCTACTACAATGAGGTGGAAGTACTTTCTGACTATCGTAGAGGCCTGGTGCTTCTTGGAGCCTGACTGGCGCTGGTAGTTCTGGTGCAGCACAACCAGGGTGGCCAGCGTGGCCAGCAGCACCCAGTAGCCCAGCAGGCACAGACGCTTGTCGTTCAGAGTCACAAAGTCCAGAAGCCACATGATGGGGTGGCGGCGGATGAGGAGGGAGAGCCAGGGCATGAGGATCCCCAGGCCCAGCACAGCCGTCATCATATGGAAGAAGAGCGACGACACCCAGGTCTCAGACTCCATGAAGCAGAAGAGCAAGGCAAAAAACACCCCTAGGAGAAGAGATCCTACCACCACCACGGGCAGGAAGTAGTGGACTGGCTCCCCTTTGACCTCAGCCATGTTGAGTGAGCGCTTTATGAGCTGGTTGACGATGAAGCTGATGCCCCCGACGATGAGGAGGGCCTCGCCGGGCGTGAAGCAGCGCGGTAGCAGGTAGAGCACGATCAGACTCAGGTAGACGAATATCAGCAGCACCTCCAGAACCTCAATCACCTCCGACACCGTTAGGGTCTGCTTCACCGTGTACAGGATGGCACTGCTCGCCACGCCCGCGATCACGCATGTGTTGGTGGGCACGGGCCTCGTGATGCCCAGCGCGAGGAGCGACAGGAACAGTGCCAGCATCATGCCTGTCACTGTGACCACCATGGAGAAACGCTCAAAGTAGACGTTCCCCGAGGCGGCGCACTTCTCCCGCAGCGCCACACCCAGCAGGGGCATCACCATGACGGCTGGGACGATGCCGCTGTTGGCTGACAGGCGCCACTGAAAGACGGCGTTGCCATTACGGAGCAGGCGGTCCCACTTGTGCTGCACGTAGAAGGCCTGGATGACCAGGGCCACGCAGCACCAGGAGTGCTGGTTCCACACGGCCATGTGGACACACATCACCACAGAGAAGACCACCGCAGACTCCACCAGTACCGGGTTGGTCTGCATGGTTGCAACCGGGGGAGAAGACAGGGAGGGAGGGCGGTTCACGGCAGAGGACTCCAGCTCGAATACAAATCTTTATTTAAAAGGTCTGTCAGTTCCTTTCCGCGGCACACATCATGGTTAGTTCTTATTTTTGTCCACAATCTTAGGCCTGTCCTGTATCTGTGAAGACAAAGTAGCAAAATGGCTGAAGCAAAATACAGTGAAAAACGATTTAATGAGAATCAAAAGTTGAATATATTAGAAATATTAAACAATTTTTTCCCCATTACACTCACACTTATTTCAAAAGATCCACACCCACATCGACTGTTGAAATACCACTGAACCGTGGCCCACTGACTAATGCCGCGTTCAGTCGCCAGTCGAATTAGGAAACTCGGAAATGTCCGACATGCTAACTGGTTAAACACCACACGTGTATAACTACAACCGGAAATGTCCTAGATTCGACTAGTACGTGAACGCGGCATAATGCCCATGACCGATTGCCACACTTAACATTCACTCCCAAATTAACTGTCAGGTAGCTAAAAGTGATCATGGCTAATAATTGCTATGGATGAATTATTTACCAGAAATTGTACTAGACAGTAAAGTCTAGAGATGACAATACAAAAGGGCAAGTCTAGACAAGTAGAAATGTCTTAACTCCAACCTTTTTCTCATACAAGAGGTGGTGAGGGTTGAAATTATTTATACAGTATCTTTAAAACGAACGACTAATGGTAACAAGCGTTAATTCATGATCATTCGAGATATCAAATAGCTTTTTGGCTATAAGCATATGAACTGCTACATAACGTGGCCTTGCTACAGATCCCTCTCACTGTAGTGAGAAATGCTTGAATGCAATTTCGGCCGATGCAGCGATCCCGCATCCTAGTTAACGTTAGCAAAAATTAATCTGACAAATGTACTGAGTTGAGTTCTCGTTCAGATAGCCGGTATTCGACCATTAAACGGTTATTTAAAATGAATTGAAAGCACCACAAATAGACTTACCCGGTAAATACTGCACATATCAGGATAAATGAGTGAAGCGATATCCGATCTTTCGACTATTATATTCTGCCCAATCAGCTGGCGTCCCTCATACCCGTAGGAGGTGGCCATATTGACAGCCAAGTCACGTGGTACATGGAAACCTTTATTTATGGTGCACGACGTGCGATATTTTCTTATTATATATTTAATTTCATGTGAATGGCAAATGTTTGGTATTTATATACATTTAAAAGCATAACTATAAAAACTACATCTACAGGTCACGTGATGGGGTCCATGTCGCAGACAAGTTACGTCACGTTGCAGGGAGAAGATGGCGGACTCGGAGATGTATGTGAGGTAACTAAATGAAATACAATTTATGTATATTTTGACCATTATAGCTTTCAAATTCATGAGTAAACTTTAAGATGTGTTTTAATTTAGAAATTGTACTTACATTTGTACAGCAATGTGAAAGCTTCCCTTGGAGGGAACTAGCTGCTAGTAGTAGCAAGCTGCTAGCTCGTTAACATGCTTGCTAACGTAACGTTGACGTTACTTGCTAACTACATTTGAATGGTATGATAGCGCGGTCTGTTACAGTTCCAAACGCATGACGACAGCAGCATGTATCAACGAGACGTGAACTAGCAAGCTTAGTTAGCGTACAACTGACATTTGTCTGGGAATAAACTTTCAGACATGTATTCGTAATAAAAACATTTACTTGATAATTTAGCTAACTAACTCAACATAACGTTGATGCTGATTTTGCGTATTAAACTGTCTGGTACAGCTAATTAGCTAGCTAGAGGGAGTTGACAGCTGGTTCACAATAACAAACATCATAGCACACTTGTTATTAGTTAGCTTTGTTCTAACTGTGGCCACTCACTGCACTTTTAATAGCTATGTCTAACTTAAACCATATTTGCCGTTATGCCACAACTCAGACTTGAACAGTTAACTATGAGTTTAACCACCTGAAAAATACTATCTAGGGAGCTATGGAATTGTTTTGCTTTTGCAGGAGCAGCCGAGAGTTATGGACTATCTTACTGGGGAGATCTGCATTGAGGGAACCGGTATGTAGCCTTTTTATTTCTTCACCTATCATATTTCTTTTATATTTCAACAAAGTCTTACAATGTCTGCCACTGTGCTTTTTCTTCTAAAATATTACATCCATCCTGGATCAAGGCTCAAATAGAGGAAGAACTAGATCGAAATTGGGAACGATTACTTCAAGGGCTGAGTTACTACAAAACACCCAGGTATGCGATGCAATCTAACTATTTAAATGTTTCAATACGAAATGTTTAAGCTTGTAGATAGACCAATGCTTGACATTTTTCCTTGTTTTAGTTCATCAGCGGCGGAAAAACTGAAAGCGGACAAAGATGTGGCCCAACCATTGAAGGACGTTGGTCTGAGGATCAGTAAACTGCTGGTAAGGAATGCTTAAATGATCTGACGGGATAGTGAATGAAGTAAGATATACTGATACTGTATAGTGTAATGATGCATGGCAAAAGCAGGTATTATTTTGAATACTACAGTGGCTCGCGAAAGTATTTACCCCTTTGGCATCTTTCCTATTTTGTTGCCTTACACCCTGGAATTTAAATTCATTTTTGGGGGGGGGGTTTGTATCATTTGATTTACACAACATGTCTACCACTTTGAAGATGCAAATTATTTAGTGAAACAAAACAAGAAATAAGACAAAAACAGAACTTTAGCATGCATAACTATTCACCCCCCCAAAGTCAATACTTTGTAGAGCCACCTTTTACAGCTGCAAGTCTCTTGGGGTATGTCTCTATAAGCTTGGCACATCTAGCCACTGGGATTTTTGCCCATTCTTCAATGCAAAACTGCTCCAGCTCCTTCAAGTTGGATGGGTTCCGCTGGTGTACAGCAATCTTTAAGTCATACCACAGATTCTCAATTGGATTGAGGTCTGGGCTTTGACTAGGCCATTCCAAGACATTTAAATGTTTCCCCTTAAACCATTGGAGTGTTGCTTTAGCAGTATGCTTAGGGTCATTGTCGTGCTGTAAGGTGAACCTCCGTCCCAGTCTCAAATCTCTTAAAGACTGAAACAAATTTCCCTCAAGAATCTCACTGTATTTAGCGCCATCCATCATTCCTTCAATTCTGACTAGTTTCCCAGTCCCTGATGAAAAACATAACCACAGCATGATGCTGCCACCACCACCATGCTTCACTGTGGGGATGGTGTTCTCAGAGTGATGAGGTGTTGGGTTTGTGCCAGACATAGTTTTCCTTGATGGCCAAAAAGCTCAATTTTAGTCTCATCTGACCAGAGTACCTTCTTCTATATGTTTGGGGAGTCTCCCACATGCCTTTTGGCGAACACCAACCATGTTTGCTTATTCTTTTCTGGCCACTCTTCCTTAAAAAGCCCAGCTCTGTGGAGTGTACAGCTTAAAGTGGTCCTATGGACAGATACTCCAATCGCCGCTGTGGAGCTTTGCAGCTCCTTCAGAGTTATCTTATATCTCTTTGTTGCCTCTGATTAATGCCCTCCTTGCCTGGTCTGTGAGTTTGTGGGCAGCCCTCTCTTGGCAGGTTGTTGTGCCATATTCTTTCCATTTTTTAATAAGGGATTTAATGGTGCTCCGTGGGATCTTCAAAGTTTTTTATATTTTTTTATAACCCAACCTTGATCTGTACTTCTCCACAACTTTGTCCCTGACCTGTTTGGAGAGCTCCTTGGTCTTCATAGTGGTGTTGCAGACTCTGGGGCCTTTCAGAACAGGTGTATATATACTGAGATCATGTGACACTTAGATTGCACACAGGTGGACTTTATTTAACTAATTATGTGTCTTCTGAAGGTAATTGGTTGCACCAGATCTTATTTAGGGGCTTCATAGCAAAGGGGGCGAATACATATGCACGCACCACTTTTACATTTTTAATCTTTTTTGAAACAAGTCATTTTTTTCACTTCACCAATTTGGACTATTTTGTCAATGTTCATTATATGAAATCCAAATAAAAATCTACTTCAATTACAGGTTGTAATGCAACAAAATAGGAAAAACGCCAAGGGGGGTGAATACTTTTGCAAGGCACTGTATATAGTGTAATGATGCATGGAGACGCACCACCAATTAACTTGAATACAGTACATGAACAGGGTATGATTAAGTTGTAATTCCTTTCCTTTGTAGAATTTATTAACACGCTTCTCTTTTTTCAGGGTCTGGATCAACAGCAGAGTGTACAGATTTTACAATGTTACCTTCAAGAAGATTACAGAGGGACCCGCAACACACTGAAGGTAGTCTCTCTACTTCGCTCTCTCTAGCTCTGTGTGGTGATACTAGATTCAGAAAAAAATATCAGAAGACTGTGAAGGAATTCTATACTACTAAATATTGTCAATCTAGACACATGTTTGTATTTTTTAACCTTTATTTAACTAGGCAAGTCAGTTAAGAACAAATTCTTATTTTCAATGACGGCCTAGGAACTGCCTTGTTCAGGGGCAGAAAGACACATTTTTACCTTGTCAGCTCTGGGATTCAACCTTGCAACCTTTCGGTTACTAGTCCAATGCTCTAACCACTAGGCGACCTGCCGCCCCATGTACCTTGACTAGAGATATCTTATCTGCCCTCATAGGATGTTTTGCAGGATGAGAGACCGAGCCAAGCCCTACTTCTGAAGGTTAGTACAAGCTCCCAAAAGCTACCCAAGTTTGCTGGTATTCTATTTCACCAGCTCATAAAGCATAATCAGGTCAATTGATAGGCTTATACACTGATTCTTTGAGTGTGTGTGTGTTCAGATCGCTGACTATTACTACGAGGAGCGTGTGTGTCATCTGCGATGCGTTCTTCTCCTGCTGACGTACTTTCAGGATGAGAGACACCCTTACAGGGTAAGGAGCTCCCTTATGTCTGCTAGGACTTACACTGTGGTCCAATGTTACACTAGACCCATCTGTATGTATGGGTAATGGGGGGTGGGGTCAGGCTGGTAAGGTCATTTGCTGGTAAGCTCATTTGATGCTCATGCTAATACAGTACAGGCCAATGTTCCTGATTGGCTATTTGTAGTAGCTATGATCTTTTACAGTATATCTAACACATTGTAACCTTTGTTTACATTTATTGATACCATTTATGGGAAACAACAGTGAAGCATACAATGGTACAGGTTACAAATAGTACAGTTTAGACATGGAAGTGTGTAAACATAAAAATAAAAAAAACGTATGACAACTTTGAATCAATGGATTTTTTTTTTGTGTTGCTTTGGGTGCAGGTGGAGTACTCCAACTGTGTGAACAAGCTGGAGAAGGATCTGGTCAACAACTACCAGAAGCAGTTTGAGACCCTGTTCAAAGCTGAATCCCCGACATGGGAGACGCATGGCAACCTCATGGTTAGAACTACATTCTTTACTACCCTATTCCAAGTTACACATTGAGTTTAGGATCTGATTGACTCCTCAATGCTTGAAGTAAATATGGGTATCTCAAACTCCCCATAAGTTCTTATCTTAATGTTTTCAACATTATCTTGTGGAAATATTTTCCACCTACAGTACCAGTCGAAAGTTTGGACACCTACTCATTCAAGGGTTTTTCTTTATTTTTACTATTTTCTACATTGTAGAATAATAGTGAAGACATCAAACCTATGAAATAACATGAGGAATCATGTAGTAACAAAAAAAGTGTTAAACAAATCAAAATATATTTGAGATTCTTCAAGGTAGCCACCCTTTGCCTTGATGACAGCTTTGCACACTCTTGGCATTCTCTCAACCAGCAGCACCTGGAATGCTTTTCCAACAGTCTTGAAGGAGTTTCTACATATGCTGAGCACTTGTTGGCTGCTTTTCCTTCCCTCTGCGGTTTAACTCATCTCAAACCATCTTAATTGGTTTGAGGTCGGGTGATTGTGGAGGCCAGGTCATCTGATGCAGCACTGTATCACTCTTTTTCTTGGTCAAATAGCCCTTACACAGCCTGGAGGTGTGTTTTGGGTCATTGTCCTGTTGAAAAACAAATGATAGTCCTACTAAGCACAAACCAGATGGGATGGTGTATCGCTGCAGAATGCTGAGGTAGTCATGCTGGTTAAGTGTACCTTTTTGAATTCTAATTAAATAACCGACAGTGTCACCTCCAACGCACCATCACACCTCCTCCATGCTTCATGGTGGGACCCACACATGCACGTTCACCTACTCTGCATCTCACAAAGGCACGGCGGTTTGAACCAAAAATCTCAAAGTTGGACTCATCAGACCAAAGGACAGATTTACACCGGTCTATTGCTCGTGTTTCTTTGCCCAATCAAGTCTGTTCTTCTTATTGGTGTCCTTTAGTAGTGGTTTCTTTGCAGCAATTCAACCACAAAGGCCTGATTTACGCGGTCTCCTGAACAGTTGATGTTGAGATGGGACTGTTTACTTGAACTCTGAAGCATTTATATGGGCTGCAATTTGAGGTGCAGTTAACTCTAATGAAGTTATCCTCTGCAGCAGAGGTAACTCTGGGTCTTCCTTTCCTGTGGCGGTCTTCATGAGCGCGAGTTTCATCATAGCCCTTGATGGTTTTTGCAACTGCACTTGAAGAAATTTTCAAGTTCTTGACTTTTCCGGGTTGACTGACCTTCATGTCTTAAAGTAATGCCGGACTGTCGTTTCTCTTTGCTTATTTGAGCTGTTCTTGCCATAATATGGACTTGATATTTTCCCCCTACCTTCTATAATCTTCTATTATGTGCATCTTTCTTAATCAATCATGTTTCTCTCTGGTCAGACGGAGAGGCAGGTGTCCCGCTGGTTCC
Organism: Salvelinus fontinalis; assembly: GCF_029448725.1. NCBI lineage: Eukaryota > Metazoa > Chordata > Actinopteri > Salmoniformes > Salmonidae > Salvelinus > Salvelinus fontinalis. Next base: position 40,967,208 of record NC_074685.1, read on the forward strand.
TGCAGTGTCTGAGGGAGCAGTCCCTGCTGCTGGAGATCCTGTTCCTGTACTATGCCTACTTTGAGATGGGTCCCGGAGACCTGCTCAGCTTCACCAAGATGTTCAAGGAGCAGGGCTTTGGCCTTCGCCAGACCAACAGACACCTGGTAGACAAGAGCATGGACGCCCTGGTCGACCGCATCGGGTCAGTCACAGCACTAATACACTGGAGTGGATGGAAATATTCATGGCTAGCTACTTCTTGTTGGCCTAATATTGATCTGGGGTTAGGGACATGGCCTACAGTTTAGAAGATTGCAAGCTACATTTGTTTCCTTTAGCAATTCATTTGTAAACAGAATGGCAGAGCACTAGCGAATGCACTGTACTGGATGTAAATCTACATAGCCAGCTAGCTACTTCCTAATGGCATCTTTATTGGCCAGACAGATTTAAGTAGGTTACATTTTCAGGATAATTGCTACATTTGTTGCTTTGGCTTGGGCAAGGGATTCAGCTTAATTAAAGAACAATAATCTTTTCTAAAGGTATTCCCTCTTGTTAATGTATCTCTCCTTCTGTCTTGCAGGTACTTCAGCTGTCTGATCCTGGTGGAAGGCATGGACATAGACTTCCTCCACAAGTGTGCCCTAGAGGAGCGCACGGAGCAGCACCAGTTCTCCAACACCCCTGCCATCAGCAAGGTAAACACTGAGCACCTTTACATGTACTGTTGGAATTGACATGTATACACTCCCGTTTTGTTATCAAGTCATCAGAATGAACTAGTTCAGATTGAAATGTTCTGGAAGTAGTAGTTTTTATGATCCGTTCGATGGGGGAATACTTTGCAATTGATCAATAAGTGACTCTCATTGTCAACTTTGTCACCAACCAGGAGATGGACCAGATGCTGCTGACGTTTGGTGACATCCCTCACCACGGGCCAGTGCTGCTGGCCTGGGTTCTGCTGAGACACACCCTGAGCCCAGATGAGTCCAGCCCCGTCATCAGACGCATCGGGAACACCTCCCTACAACTTGGGGTGTTTCAGTACCTCACTACGATGCTGCAGGGTCTGGGAGGCACTGGGAATAATGTAAGGACACACACATTATAATAAAAATACACACACACACACACACACACAAAACTCTCACCTAGCACAGGACAGCACACGCAAACACATATTTTACATACGCATACAGCACAACACACACAACCTGCAAGAATTATTCACACAATGTTTCAGAAATATGCTGCTTTCATTTTTTTGTATTTATTGAACATTTATTTATCTAGGCAAGTCAGTTAAGAACAAATTGTTATTTAGTGACGGCCTAGGAACAGTTGGTTAACTGCCTTGTTCAGGGGCAGAATAACCAATTTTTACCTTGTCAGCTCAGGGATTCAATCCAGCAACCTTTCGGTCCAATGCTCTAACCACACCTGCCGCCATGTTATGTTTCCTCCTCCCACAGTGCACAGCCAGTACAGCCAGGATGTGTATCTACGGCCTCCTCTCCTTTGTCATAACCTCCTTTGAAGAGGAGACGCTGGGCAGCCAACAGGTACCAGGCCTTGCTATCTCACATTGAGGCTCAGCCAAGTAACGATAATGTTGAGTTGTAGCACAGACTGATCAGTGATATCACAGAAATCTGCATAGTTTCACATTCCTAATGATGCTGATAAATAATATCACAGATTAATGATTGAATGGTCCCCCCCATAGCATCTGATAAATGCAGCGTGTGAAGTTCTCTCTGCGCCCAGTCTGGCTGAGCTCTTCTGGGAAACGGTGAGGAGAAATTCTTTAAACCAATTCTTCCTCGTGAAGGATGTGAAATCACTCCAAGAATATGCCTCTAGCTAAATTTCCTAATATATGGCTTTTTGAATGCTTTCCCAGAAGCCCACTATGGGATTGGGAATGATCCTGGATAGCGCAATGGGAATGTTCCCACACAAGACTGGTCTGCTGTTGCAGCTCCTCACTGCGCTCCTGTCAGATAAGTCCACCGCAAAGAAGGTATTGATTACACACACAGTTCTGCTGGCCTGTGGTTACACTTGATTAATGTGTCTGTGGTTACACTTGATTAATGTGTCTGTGTGTTAGGTGTACATTTTCCTGGACAAGATGTCGTTCTACACCGAGGTCTACAAAACGAAGCCCAATGACGTCATCTCTAGAGAAGACGAGACACTGTGGAGGAGACAAGCACCAAAACTGCTCTACCCTCTCGGTGGGTTTAGGCTGCTTGTTAGAAGAAACAGACTAATGGGTGCACATTAGTATTTTTGTGATGCTATAGTCTTTAAGTAATTGTCTTTCATTACATTTCTTCAAATATCTCTGATTGAGATCTCTCCCTCTGTCCGTCAGGCCTGGGCCAGACTAACCTGCGGATGCCTCAGGGTGTGCTGGGTCAGGTGGCTGTGGGGGAGCAGGGCTACGTGGTGCGCTGGGACTACTCCTACAGTGCCTGGATCCTGTTCACCTGTGAGATAGAGATGCTGCTCCACGTTGTCTCTACTGCAGGTAACTAGATAAATACAGGCACATTTACAGACCCACACACATACTTACACAGGCCAAGTCATACTGTATACCCAAATGCATCCTCAAACATACAGTACACACACTCAAATAATTTCTCTATCGGCAGAGATCCTTCAATACAAGAGTTTTTGTTTCAGAGTATGTGAATATATGTGTGTGTGATTCTCTCCCTGGTCCAGATGTGATCTTACACTGTGAGCGTGTGAAGCCCATCCTGGACCTGGTCCATAAGATGATCAGCACAGACTGGACCGTGTCTGACTGTCTGCTGCCCCTCACCTCACGCATCTACATGTTACTGCAGAGGTGAGATGCAACACACACACACATCTCTTTATCACTCTGTCATGGGCAGTAATCATATATTTCACATGGAATAATGATAAGCTTGTTTGGGCTCTCTTCAAAGTTGATTTGTAAGTATTTTGTATTTGTTGGTACTTTGTATTCATGGATTATTTGAGAATATTGTGGTATCTTTGAGTTAGGTTGACGTCAGTCATCAACCCTCCAGTGGATGTGATAGCGTCCTGTGCGAACTGCCTCATCGTCCTGGCTGCTAGGATGCCTGGCAAGGTGGGTTACAGATGGTCTGGTAGAGCAGTGTTTCCCAAACGCAGTCCTGAGGCTACCCCTGGGTGCACGTTTTGGTTTTTGCATTAGAACGACACAGCTGAGTTTAAATAATCAAAGCTTGATGGTGAGTTGGTTATTTGAATCAGCTGTGTAGGGGGGCCCAGGACCGAGTTTGGGAAACCATGCTCTACGTGGCTCTGAGGGGCCTCATAGCCTTCAACAGACATAAAGGACCTGTGCAGTCAAAAACATGATATCCTGTGTGTTTTATATATATTTACACACTGAGGTTTGAATAATACTGTGAAAATGATAAGGCCTTGTTTATTCTAAGAGCTGTTTGAAAAGACAACCTGAAATGTCATCCTGTTTTGGTGGGATGGAGGGTGGTACATTTGTGATATCACCAGGTGGTACATTTGTTAATAGACCAATAGGAAAGAGTTCCAAACCTCTCTGCCAACAACAGCTGTTTTCAGTTATCCCCTCCTAACCACTTCCAGATAATCCTAGCAAAATTATTGCTTGAGAAATTGCTCTTTGATAAGAAACTATTTTTGATCATTTAATTGAAAACAATCACAGGTACTTAATTGTTAACAAGAAAGTATTTGATATTGAGATAAAAATTGACCTTTACCATTCCTTAATGTGTGTGTATTGTTATGCCCCCTCTACTTTCTGAGTAGGTTTGGTCCAGCTTGCACCACACTGGTTTTCTGCCCTTCGCCTCCTCCCCTCTGACCAATATGGCACAGTCCATCAGGTAGGTTGTGTCACGCCATATCATATTCACAGGGGGGGAAGTCTTTGAGGGGTCTTGTTTCATCATAGTTAATATTATGTATTTATATATATATATATATTCAGTGCTGAGGGGATGAAGGCAGGTAACTACGGCAACCTGCTGGTCCTGATAGAGCAGCCCAGAGGGGAGTACGCTGTGACCATCGCCTTCCTGCGCCTCGTCACCACCCTGGTCAAGGTATCTCGCTCTCTCTATTCTATTAACAGTCTAGTAATGGCTCATCACCCCCCAAAAAAACAGCTTACTGAACAGCTTACAGCACTGAATATATACCATCTCAATGTCTTTCTTTTACATGGGGCATTAATATAGCCGTTTCAAGTAAATCTGTTTTTAAAGGGGGGAAATAAAATAAGCATACAGACAAGACAAAAACAGACAATACATTATCATAACACTTCTCCACGCCTCAATCTCCACAAAGGTCTTGTGTTTAGGGGATAGCAGTTTATTTGGCATTGAGCGGCTGGCTGACTGACTATCAGTAGTTGTAATAACGGTGTTTCCCTCCTGCCCTCAGGGCCAGCTGGGCAGCACCCAGGACAAGGGCCTCATCCCCTGTGTACTGCTGGTGCTGAAGGAGATGCTACCCACTTACCACAAGTGGCGCTACAACACCCACGGAGTCAGAGAGAGGATCGGTGAGTACCTTCACAAGTCTATGGTGGTCAACTACATCAGTGATATCCCTTTTAGAATATGTGCAGTGTGTCTGTCTCAAATTGCACTCTGTTCCCGTTTTATAGTGCACTACTTTTGACCAGGGTTGAGGGTGGCCTTAGCCGTATTGAAAGGGCTGGCTGTAAAACTACTGTCAGACTGAAAAACATTCTGAATCCTCTAGGTTGTCTGATCCTGGAGTTGGTCCATGCCATCCTGAACCTCAGTCCAGAGGGAGAGGCTAGTGGCAGGTAGGGCTGCTGTGCATATCAAAACAACATTCCTTATTCTACCTAAACAGACATTACATCACTAAGAAACAAAATGCTTCTCGTCCGTCTGAATTGCTTGTTATTGAATTTGGGACTGAGTAAAACGCACATCTGAATAGTGCGTTGCAGACTGACAGGACTCTGTAGACCCAGATGGCACCTAACCCCATAGTATTACTATCAAACAGAAAAGGATTGGTGTCATATTTTAACCTATCTCTATCTCTCCCCCAGCACGCCAACCCTCCAGTCTCTGTGTATCTACAGTCTGGCTAACACCGAGGCTGGCCAGGCGGTGGTTAATATCATGGGGGTGGGAGTGGACACCATAGACGTGGTCCTGGCTGCTCAGCCCAGCAGGTAACGTGTCACTCTACACCTTGGCATGTCTACAGCTGACCACTCTACTACACCAGTGGTCTTTGTATCATAGTGTCTCAGGAGGGGGAGACCGGTTCAGAACATTGCATGTAGATAGAAAAGCAGTGGATATAGAGTTGCCACAGCTTTCTTTTGTTTAAGAGTGGGGCAGTCCCACTCAAGTTTTTAAAAAATTTTATTGGAGAGGACAGAAGTACAGAGGAAAGATGGAGCGTTTTCTGAAATGCAGTGGGATGGATTGAAATCCATGCTGCAGCGGTAATATGTGCTTCGGAGGCAGCAGCTTAGACCGCTTGACCACCCTAGACCACTTACAATGAATTCTGTTTATATAACTGAATAAGCACATGGGCCCCATTGTATGTTCTATTGTTTGTGAATTAGAAACTGATGATTTCCATGTTAATTTAAACTTTTCTGTGTCTTCCTCTAGTGGTGGCTCGGAGGGCCCAGGTCAGATCCTTATCCAGACGGTCAAGCTGGCCTTCTCCGTCACCAACAACGTGATCCGCCTCAAGCCACCGTCGAGCGCTGTTTCGCCCCTGGAGCAGGCGCTGACGCAGCACGGTGGCCACGGCAGCAACCTAATCGCCGTGCTTGCCAAGTACATCTACCACAAACACGACCCGGCCCTACCGCGCCTCGCCATCCAGCTGCTCAAGAGGCTCGCCACGGTAACTCAACACACATTGCACATATGATCAGAGCAATCAACTAAGGTAGTGAAAACCCCAACGTAGTTCTAGCAGCATAATAAGTTACACTTGCCACATTCTCTGTTGGGTAGTGTTTGGAGGTTAGCGAGCAAAAACATGAATCAATCAAATTTATTGAGCCTTTTTTACATCACCAGTTGTTCCAAGGCTTATAAGTAGAGGGCAAGAGAACGCAGTGAGACACTGTTGAAGTAGATGTAAACAGAAATGGGGACAAGACTACAGTACTAGTCAAGATATTGTGTAATATTTATGTAACCATCTGGTTTCCAGGTGGCTCCCATGTCGGTGTACGCCTGCCTGGGCGGTGACGCGGCTGCCATCAGGGATGCCTTTCTGACGCGGCTACAGAGCAGGACGGAGGACATGAGGATCAAGGTGATGATCTTGGAGTTCCTCACCGTGGCCGTGGAGACCCAGCCGGGCCTCATCGAGCTCTTCCTCAACCTGAAGGTCAAGGACGGCGCAGAGGGGTCAAAGGTAAGAGCTGGGCGAAGCAGGCAGTCGAAGCGTAGGACAGGAACATGTTAGGACTTAGACTTGTGTGTTGATGTTTAATACGTATAGTTAACTTAAGTTTAATACGTATAGTTTTCTTTTTGTGAGTTTCTGAATCTTTATACCAGACTCAGTTCAGTAATTTAATGGACAAGTCTTCTTTTCTCTCTCCCTCCCAGGAGTTTCTGCTGGGTGAGTGGAGCTGTCTGCAGGTTGTGTTGGATCTGATTGACTCCAGGCAGCAGGGGAAGTATTGGTGTGTCCCCCTGCTGCACCGCGCTGCCCTGGCCTTCCTCCACGCCCTGTGGCAGGACCGACGGGATAGCGCAATCTCTGTCCTACGTACCAAGTGAGTGAGGTGACACTGCCTGGGCGCACACACACAGCCAGAGACACACGCTTGAACATGCACATACACACACACACCAACATGAGAGATTATGCCATAACATTCTTTTTGTTGTGTGTTTCAAGTGATTTCATTTAACACCTCATGGCACAACGTCTCCCCCTTGTTACTTACTTTTGGTGTGCATGTATTGACATGTATGTGTAACTGATAGATGCACACACACTACGTGTTTTTATATGCGTGTAAATTATGTCTTATGTCTTTTACATTATCTGTCGGACCCCAGTAAGACTAATTGTCGCCATCGGTGTTGGCTGACGGGCATCCTAATAAATGTATGACGTTTCCTCCCACAGAGAGAGGTTTTGGGAAAACCTGACCACGCCTCTGTTTGGAACCCTTCCCGCCCCCTCAGACATCACTGAGCCTTGTGTTCTGGAGACCTGTGCCTTCGTCATGAAAATCATCGGCCTTGAGATCTACTATGTGGTCAGGTAACAAGGCTACATATTTCTAGAGCTACATACAGCAATCCAAGCCAGTATATTTGGTGTATTGAGTTGTTAGTGGTATCAATGGCTTTATCTACCGAACTGCATATGATATGTGTCAAGCTGTCTGCATTACGTATTATTCTGTGTGTAAATCCGGGTCACTCCATTTATTTGTTATGTATTCATTTGTGGATGTCCATCATCCATTTTGCATGACATGTTATGAATTACAATTCGTATGATATGTTACGAATTTGCTAAACTTACAATTTGTTGCTAATGTTGGCTAGGTGGCTAACATGAGCTAGCTGGCTAACGTAAGGTTTAAGGCTTTATTTTTATTTTACCTTTTATTTAACAAGGCAAGTCAGTTAAGAACAAATTCTTATTTACAATGACGGTCTACACCGGTCAAACCCTAACCCGGACGACGCTGTGCCAATTGTGCGCCGCCCTATGGGACTCCCAATCACGGCCGGTTGAGATACAGCCAGGATTCGAACCAGGGTGTCTGTAGTGACGCCTCTAGCACTGAGATGCAGTGCCTTAGACCACTGCGCCACTCGGGAGCCAACAGTAGAATATATTGGGGTAAGGTTTGGCGTTAGGTTAAAAGGTTAGGGTTAGCCAACATGCTAAGTAGTTGCAAAGTAGCTAAAAAGTATTTGAAAAGTTGTTAATTAGCTAAAATGCTGAAGTTGTCCTTGATGAGATTCGGGGACACAACCTTTGGGTTGCTAGACATTCGCGTTATTCGCCCACCCCGACCAACCACCCTCCTTTCGGTTTTGCCTTAACCTTCTGTCATATGTAACCATAACAAACGTAACATATCATACTAATTTCAGTGTCCCAGATTTCCATTTATTATGTTATGTCTAGTCTGAGACCAGGCTGGTGTGAATTGATGGTGTGAAATGCTAAACAAATTCCTGTGACAATAAATGAATAAAATATACATTGAGATATGAAATAAACTAGGCTAAATGAGATTGACTTGAGTTTAAATTTTTTAAATGTAATGGATAGATCAGACACGATTCGCTATTCTACCTGACAGACATTCATCTGTTCCACACAGTATACTTCTATCTGAATGGCCCTCTCTTTTCCCCAGTGGCTCTCTGGAGCGCTCTCTGAAGGATGCACTGCAGAAGTTCTCCAGCGGGCGGCGCTACGAGTACTGGTCCCAGTATGTTAAGTCCCTGGTGGTCCACGTGGCAGAGACGGAGGAGGAGGAGGGCGTGCACTCTTTCTCCGAGACCCAGATGGTCATCTCAGCCTGGCGGATGCTGCTCATCCTCTCCACCAGTCATGTATGTCACACCACTCGTCACTGTGGTGTTTAAAAACATTCACTAGAATTCTGTCAAACATGGCAGAGGAAGTCGTCCTATGAATTCCATGATGAATACATGCATAAGCGATAAACAATACCCCATAAATATATGGGAGGTATAAAAAAAGAAAGATACTATGCTGATCAGTGTGACTGGCTGCAGTGTGACTGGTTGGTTGATTCATTGATGTTTTCTGATGTTTACAGTCGGATGTGATGCAGTTAAAGGAGGACTCTGCCAGACTTAAGCTCTTCATGGACGTGCTGGATGGGACCAAAGCTGCTGTGAGTTAGTCACCATGACAACTGCTCATCTCTTTCATCTGTCCTCTTCTCACTCACTAGCTATCACCTCCCCCTTCTCTCTTTCTCTAGTTGCTAGTGCCCATGTCTGTGCCCTGTCTACGTCTGGGATCCATGATGGCTACTCTTCTGCTGATCCTACTTAAACAGTGGAGAAGGTTTGTGTGTGCCCACATGTTGAAATATCAGGATAATGAAAATGATCTCAAAGCTGTTATAATTCCGTGAGGTAGTACATTGGTTGTTAATAATCAAACTCTTTCTGCACATCGTAGCACTAACGCCTTTGTTGCCTGTCCTGCTTACCCATGCAGTGTGGTTGCCACGGCCCCTGACGTACTGGCCCCCCTCTCTTTGATCCTGGAGAGTGTCCTGCAGGCCGACCAGCAGCTGATGGAGAGTACAAAGGCCAAGGTGTTCTCTGCCCTCATCTCTGCACTGCAGATACAGGGACTCAACGGTGAGGGGGACTAATCGCTGTGTGTGCAACTCAATATTAGGAAGGTGTTCTTAATGTTTTGTACACTCATTGTACATGACTTGTCGAGTACTCTAGCAGTGTTGCTCATTACATTGATCAGGTGGGGAGATCTCCCAACTGCCCCAGCTGCTGCTGTGTGTGTGTGAGACGGTGCAGGACGAGGCGCTGGCACTGATTGACAGCACTCGTCACGCGGCTCATGTGAGGGACGTCCCGGATGACAAAGACAGCATGGAGACTGATGCCGTCCGCAGCATCCAGAAAGACCAGAGAGACGGGGTGAGTCGCACAGCGCCGGCAATTTAGAATGAGATTAACTTTTTATTATTCACGTAATGTGGAGATTTCTCTTCAACTTAACCGCATAAAAACAGACCTTAAGCAACACTAGAATAATTGTACTCTTCTAAACGCACACAGTGCATAACTGTTGCTCCAAGTGTTTTGAAAAAGGGCACATCCAACCAAATAGTAAGCTGCAATGAATTACCTCTGCACGTGCTGAATAAATTCTAATCTTTGATCTCGGTCAGGGCAGCTCAGCATGTCTGTGGTGGATCATCTCTAGCTTTGGTTTATGTGAAGCAAAAGTGGAATCGGAAGTTTTGATTTAAAGAGATTTGCACGATTTCTTGGTAATTCATTGAGTGATGAGGCAATTCATATTCACACCCCTCTTTCTCTCACCCTCTTCATCTCTGTCTCAGGTGTGTGTGCTGGCCTTACACCTGGCCAAGGAGCTGTGTCGTGCCGACGAGGACGGGGAACACTGGGTTCTAGTGATGAGGAAGATTCCTGCTCTCCACTCTATTCTCAGCGCTCTAGAACTCAGCCTACGCTCCAAACAGAACCTCTACTTCACCGAGGCTGCCCTGCACCTGCTGCTCACGCTAGCCCGCACACCACAGGTACTCACACACTACTACATTGCCATATAAATGACTAAGACAGATATATTAGACACGATTTCTAATGCAAAAATAACTAAATGCTTTATCAACCACATTAGTAATAAAGGATATTTCATCCCTCCTGTCTTCCAGGGTGCAGCAGCAGTAGCCGGGGCCGGCGTCATCCAGAGTATCTGTCTCCCTCTGCTCAGTGTCTACGAAGTGCCCTCTAATGGAGCCTCACAGGTAACACACAAGCACAACATTGTACGTCCCAAAGGGCACCCTATTCCCTGTATAGTACACTACGTTTGACCAGGGCTTATATGTCTGGTCAAAAGTAGGGCACCACGTAGGGAATAGGGTGCCATTTGGAACACATACTAAACCGTTCATTAATTGACACGGCATTGAAGAATTGTTGTAGTGTTATTTTAATGTTAGGCGCTCGTGCTCTCTCGGTGGTATTATAACATTAGTTTCTCTTCATCTCCCTGGTCAGGGTTTCTCCCGTAAGTCCCAAGATGCTCCCTGCTGGCCGGGCGTGTACCGCCTCTCTATGTCCCTCATGGAGATCTTGCTCAAGACGCTGCGCTACAACTTCATCAACGAGGCCCTGGACTTTGTCGGAGTGCACCAGGAACGCATACTGCAGGTGTGTTTCTGTCAGTGAATTGTCATCTGTGTGTACACCATCTCTTCTTTTCTGTATATGGAACCTAAAGTCTCTTTCTCTGTTTCTGTCAGTGCCTGAATGCGGTGCGGACGGTCCAGAGTCTGGTGTGTCTGGATGAGGCTGACCACACAGTGGGCTTCCTGCTGCAGCTGTCCAGCTTCTGTAAGGAGTGGCAGTTCCATCTGCCCCATCTGCTCCGAGATGTACAGGTCAGTCAGCACTGAGCATCATCAAATGTACACTTCAACTCTAATAATGAATGAAATGCCCTGTTTATTGTGATTGTTTTATTTTTCCCCAAAGTATATATTTTTAGCTTACAACAATGAAAACTCAGGTTTTTACTTTTTGTCTACCTGCAGATCAATCTGTGTTACCTGTGTCAGACGTGCACCTACCTCCTCCACAGCAGGAACATGCTTCATCACTACCTCCAGGTCAGACAGACATTACCATGTTGTTACTGGGGTTATACCAGGTTGAATTCATGTCCACAGAACTCATTATTTCCATTTATTTCACCGGACGTCTTATCATTGTCCCCCAGGCTAAGAATGGGGAGGCGCTGCCCTCCGGCCCCCGTGCCCAGAGAGATCATCAGACACCCTCCAAAGCTGCAGCCGAAGGAGGGGGCGGGGAGAGGGAGGAGGCGGAGCAGAAGGCCCTGCTGGCGGTGCAGTGCAGCCTGCTGAAGATCCTCAGTAAAACTCTGGCCACACTGCAGCACTTCACCCCTGACTGCTGCCAGATAATACTGGACCAGGTGAGAATAACACACTGTCTCTAAAAACTATCTGCACTGTTTGAACTGACTCCATTAGCGCAATCTTCTAACAACTTACCAAACACTCACATCCTGCACCATCAGCCTCTACATAGTTTTCATACACATAAAGAATGTGGTTGAAATGTGTTAGCATATGTTCACTGACTGAGATTGTGTGTGACAGTGTATGGACCTGGCTGAGTACAGGACCTTGTTTGTGCTGAGCTTCACCACCTCGGCCTTTGACGCTGACGTGGCACCCTCTTTTGGAACCCTGCTGGCAACCATCAACGTGGCCCTAAGCATGCTGGGAGAGGTTGTCCTCCCAATAATTTCAAATCCATTCAGTTCGATCTAAGATGACATTGAAATTATTTTATTTCTTGCAAATGAGGAAATATAAATTGTACTGTACATTTGACTTTCTGTGTTCTGTCCATATTTAGGTAGAGAAGAAGGAGCCAGCCTCTCTGAGTGTGGCCTCCCTGGCCTCGTCAGAGGAAACCCAAGCCCTCAAGTAAGGAGACATAGAGAAAGTTGTTCTCACTGGTGGTAATATTGGTCATTTCTAACTGGTATGTGTGACTGTCCTTCCAGGTCTCTGCTGATGTTCACCATGGAGAACTGTTTCTACGTGCTCATCTCACAGGCCGTCCGCTGTCTGAAGGACCCCACCATCGCCCCCAGAGACAAACAGAGACTCAAACAGGAGCTTGGCTCTGAACTGGTGAGTCATTCTCCTCATTCAAACTCGAAGCACCAGACTAGTTCTTTGTCCTATTTTGCCGTTCCACTCTAGTCCCATCTGTTCTCATCAGCTCAGTGTCTTGTTTCTAATAGCCTGCAATTAATTTTTTAAATGCTCTTTTAATATTATGTGATGCCTGTCTCCCCTCCAGAGCACCCTCCTCTCCAGCCTGTCCCGTCACTTCCGCCGTGGCGCCCCCTCGTCCCCGGCCAGCAGCCTGCTACCATCTCCCCAGCCCCCAGGGGCCAAGGCCAGCCACGAGGGTCAGGAGCCTTTCATCCAGCTGGTGCAGGCCTTTGTACGCCACATACAGAGGTAGACCCACCACGTGGAGTGTACGACTAGGGCCAGGAGGTGTTCCTGTTAAGAAATTATGGGCCTGAAACTCTTGGCACACATGGCTATCGTATTCTGCTCACACGGCACCGTAACCATTCTCTTCTGAATTATACTTTTTAGTTGAAGTGATATTTGTCAAGCCGGTCACCTTTAGAATCTGCTGTACGAAGTCCTGACGTGCTAGATTCTAACAAATCGGGCGTTCAGAAAATGCTCCCATCTCAAATTTGTCATGCTTATAGCCTACTATACTTCAGTGGGAATGTCAAAAGAGGACACAGCTGCTTACAAGGGCTAGCTAAAAAAAAAGTCAATTTTGAGATACTGTAGACATTTACCTCTAAGGGAATCAGTAGTAACACATCTTGGTGCTATTGAACATCAGTCTTGTTGAGTGTCCAGTCTTTCCACCGGCCTAGTTTTATAGGCCATTTGACAATAGACCTTTCTGTATTGAAAAATCAACCCCATATGTCAAATTTAATCAATTTATACATTTGTAATGAGCTGCCTAGTTACTTTCTGCTGTTTTCTATATCATTTTGATTTTTATAACGCTTGGACAGAGGGATGTTTTCTCCTTTTAAAAATGTTATTTGCATCTGCTTGGATTTTCTGACTTCTGATCATTTGTGCATCAAGTACTGCTACATTAAAACAGGTTTGCTAATAAAATACCTTTTAGGTAGAACATGACATTTTGATTGTGTCTTCATGTTTTGAGGACATTACATTGAGATTTGTACATTACTCTGAAGCCCAGGACAATATACAAACAAGAACCCACAATTGACAGGTCAAGGGAAAGACTTTTCATAAAATACATCCATTGTATAAAAAGGATATTACAATCTTAAGAAATTAAGGGGGAGGAGACATTAACTTTTGTACCGAACATAGGTCTCAAGATAGTACTGTATTTGCACAGGTCAGGGTAAGGTTACTCGACAAGCAGACAGTATTAGAACAGGGGACTGAAGGCAGTGTGTCCCATCTCAATAGTGAGGTGTAAAGTGGCTACTTCTCCTTGTCCCTCTTCCTTAATTTGAACAGATTAGGGGGAAACCAGTATAACACATCAGTGCAGACAAAGGTACCGTAGACTATTATTGGACCGGCAGCTCTAGTAGCTGCAGTGGGATGAGGCGTCACTGTTCATCTCCTCTGGGGATTCAGTGTATCTGCTGGCGGGGCTGAGGACGCTCAATCCCTTGGAGGATCCTGAAGGACCGATGGTCACTGACCATTGACCGGGACCTCCTGTAGAGGCAAGGATACGTCAGTTAACCAACCATACACATACATTGGCAACGTCCTAACAATAGTTGATCAATGTGTCTCTTCATTATGATCCATGCTGATAGCTTTCAAATTGAGGTGTGAAATACCCCTATAATTCCACTGATCAACATTTCCCCATGTAAATACATTTGTGGTAAATCTTAGACAACAGAACATGCAATATATGAATCCAAAAGACCAACCGAGTCAGCATGGGCCTGTGAGAATGACCAGCATGCAATTGGGCCAGGTCCTTCTCATGCAACACTAAGGCTGCACTAAGGCAGTTCACGGATATTGCGTTTGCAGCAATGTCGTCTCAAGCATCATTCTTACTTTTAATAGTGAAGTACAGTGCAAGCAAACCAGGTCATAAAAGCTATGGAACAAACCAAATCACGGAACAAACCAAGTCATGCATCAGAACACTCAAACTCTGTCCCCTCACACACTTACCTTCCTCTGGTCCTCCAGACAGGCCTTTCAGCCCAAAGACGGTATAATAATTTGTCTGAGATTTGCCCACATTTTTAGACAGAGTGAGAAGAAAGACCAATAAGAGATGGCACATTAGAGAAAAGGCTAAGGAGTTGGTCTGACTGACAATACTGGTTGGTGTCTGTCTAAACTGATTCTTTGACTCACCTCTAGATTCCCTCTGGCCTTCTTCAGCACTCCATGGGTTAACGACACTGGTTTGAAAGAATAACAAATCATGTCAATTCAAATGTTTGGATCTGCTTCCACCCCTGCATTGCTTGCTGTTTGGGGTTTCTGTATAGCATTGATATCAACTTATGTAAGAAGGGCTTTATAAATTTGATTGATCTCAATCAAATGCATTAATTATTCTCAGAATAGGATCTGAATAAGTTACTGAACTAAAATATAAAACGCTGTTGGTTTCATGAGCTGAAATAATCCTAGACATTTTCCATACGCACTAAAAGCTTATTCTCCCAAATGTTGTGCACAACTTTGTTTACATCCCTGTTAGTGAGCATTTCTCCTTTGCTAAAATAATCCATCCACCTGACAGGTGTGGCATATTAAACAGGTGCACCTTGTGCTGGGGACCATTAAAATGTGCAATTGTGTCTCAAGTTGAGGGAGTGTACAATTGGCATGCTGACTGCAGAAATATCCACCAGAGCACTGAATGTTAATTTATCTACCATAAGTCACCTCCAACATCATTTTAGAGAATTTGGCAGTACGTCCAACCGGCCTCACTACCGCAGACCACATGTAACCACTCCAGCCCAGGACCTGCACATCCGGCTTCTTCACCTGCGGGATAGTCTGAGACCAGCCACCTGGACAGCTGATGAAACTGGGTTTGCACAACCGAAGAGCTTCTCAGGGAAGCTCATCTGCATGCTTGTCGCCTTGGCCTGACTGCAGTTTGACGTCCTAACCAACTTCAGTGGGAAAATGCTCCCCTTTGATGGCCACTGGCACGCAGGAGAAGTGTCATTTTCAATGATAAATCCTGGTTTCAACTACTGGGCAGATGGCATGTATGGGCGAGAGGTTTGCTGATGTCAACATTGTGAACAGAGTGCCCCATGGTGGTGGTGGGGTTACGGTATGGGCAGGTATAAGCTACAGACAACACACACAATTGCATTTGAACGCACGCACAGAGATACCGTGATGAGATCCTGAGGCCCATTGTCGTGCCATTCATCCGCCGTCAGCACCTCATGTTTCAGCATGATAATACACAGTCCCATGTCGCAAGGATCTGTACACAATTCCTGGAAGCTGAAAATGTACCAGTTCTTCCATGGCCTGCATACTCACCAGACATGTCAACCATTGAGCATGTTTGGGATGCTCTCAATCGACGTGTAAGACAGCATTTTCCAGTTCAAGCCTATATCCAGCAACTTCGCACAGCCATTGAACAGGAGTGGGACAACATTCCACAGGCCACAATCAACAGCCTGATCAACTTTATGCGAAGAAGATGTGTCGCACTGAATGAGGCAAATGGTGGTCACACCAGATACTGACTGGTTTTCTGATCCACGCCCCTACCTTCTTTTTCTTTTAAGGTATCTGACCCACAGATGCACATCTGTATTCCCAGTCGTGAATCCATAGATGAGGGCCTTTAATGAATTTATTTCAATTGACTGATTTCCTTATATGAACTGTAACTCAGTAAAATATGAAAGCGTTCCGTTGATTCTCAATCAAATGCATTATCATTCTCTCAAGCATGGGAGGTGAAGTAAGTTCTTACGCTGGTCAATAATGACCCTCTCCATGCCCTCTTTGAGCTGGTTGGTGGTCCGCAGCCGCTTGACCGCACCGCTCAGCATCCGCTCCTGCTGGGACAGACGGCTCTTCAGACTCGCTATCTCATTCTTCAACAGCTCATCCTGGGAGAGGGAAGAGTGGAGGGAGACCATTTACACTGGTCTTATCAGTACCCCCAATTAGTATGGAAAGTGGATTACGTCACAATCAGTCAAACGTAAACACGACTGAGACACCCTGGAGACATAGTTAGCAAACGTGTAGCGCCAGCAAACATGCATGCAGTCAGTCTCCTCAACTGATAAGGTGTCTCCGCTAATGTTTACTTTTGAACCTTTGTGACATCTCCACTTTCCACACATATTGACCAATTTATTCCAATTGCGTCATTCTAATTACATGTTTGTGTGGACAGTATTAATATATTTATAATTTGTGGAAAAAATGTGTATACTTATCATGTAGAGAGCCTTGTTTGTGTGTGCACTGAAGACTGAGTTGAGAGGGTGTGTGTATAACTGGTGTGTGTGTGTGTGTATGTGTGTGTGTGTGAGAGTGTGTGTACCTGCTGGTTGCTGGTTGCGGTCACGATGCCAGAGGGCAGGGATACCCTCCAGACCAGTTTGAGCAGCTGGCCAGCCTCCTCCAGGACCTGCTGCATGGTGTTCACACTGCTGGACAGAGCCTTCAGGTGACCGTGTTCCACCACCTGGACAATAACACAGAACACTGGCTCAATATTCAATATAAACAGTTGAACACTCATAATGAACACATAGGAAATGTAATTAATTATTACAGCAATTTATTGTATGAATGATTTTCAAATATTACATGCACATTATAAATACTAAAAGGTAGTTGTCTGGACTTCACCTGAGCAGGAAACAGGAAAGTCTGACATGTATTAAACAAGGGAATGTGCTCATAAGAGACTGTTGTATTTACCCTGTTGTCAGTCCCCTGCTGGCTGAGTGTGCAGACACACTCCTGCAGGTGTGTGTCCATGGTGCGGGTGAGCCTCCTTCCCTCGGAGATCTGCTTCCGCAGGGCATTGTGGTCCTCGATAAGACCCAGGATGTGGCGCCCTTGGCGGTTGGCCCACAGACGGTGGCCGGGCACCAGGCGGGATGGAGGGGGAGCCGAGCCAGAGATACTGTCCCCAGAACTGTTACTACACTGTGACACGGCGTCCATCTCCGACTGGGCTTGACGCTTCAGATCTGGCAGAGAGAACACAAACACACACACACATATGTATATACTGTTAATGACTGACAACTGACACAGACGTACATTGATGTTATACACAGTTACTCACCTAACATATTGACATTATACAAATGTGACATTTGTTGTGGTGTACCTACAGGCCAGTAACATACAGTACATTGTGGATTGGGTGTGCTGTGGGTTCTCACCGTGAGAGGAGGAGTGGCGGGGAGGATCACAGCCTTCACAACCAGGAGACCTGCCTGTATCCTCTGGAACACACAACATAGGACAAATGTTTATGCCACGGGACTTTATGGTTGAATATGGATGTGCATGCGTTCAGTGAGAGAGCCTGTACATATATATCCTACCTGACGTGGGTAGTACATGATAGTGTATGGATTTCTACCTCTATACTACATACACTCCATGACCAAAAGTTTGCCCGTCGAACGTCTCATTCCAAAATCATTGGCATTAATAAGGACTTGGTCCCCCCTATGCTGCTATAACAGGGAAGGCTTTCCACTAGATGTTGGAACATTGCTACTGGGACAGTGAGGTCAGGCACTGATGTTGACCGATTAGGCCTGGCTCGCAGTTGTTGTTCCAATTCATCCCAAAGGTGTTTGATGGGGTTGAGGTCAGGGCTGTGTGCAGGCCAGCCAAGTTCTTCCACACCGATCTCGACAAACCATTTCTGTATGGACCTCGCTTTGTGCATGGGGGCATTGTCATGTTGAAACAAGAAAGGGCCTTCCCCAAACTATTGCCACAAAGTTGGAAGCACCGAATCATCTAGAATGTCATTAAGATTTCCCTTCACTGGAACTAAGGGGCCCGAACCATTAAAAACAGCCCCAGACCATTATTCCTCCCACCAATCTTTACAGTTGGCACTATGCATTGGTGCAGGTAGCATTCTCCTGGCATACGCCAAAACCAGATTCGTCCGTCGGACTGCCAGATGGTGAAGCGCGATTCATCACTCCAGAGAACATGTTTCCACTGCTCCAGAGTTCAATGGCGGCAAGCTTTACACCTCTCCAGCCAACGCTTGGCATTGAGCACGGTGATCTTAGGCTTGTGTGCAGCTGCTCGGCCATGGAAACCCATTTCATGAAGCGCCCGACTAACAGTTATTGGGCTGACGTTGCTTCCAGAGGCAGTTTGGAACTCGGTAATGAGTATTGCATCCGAGGACATACGATTTTTATGCACTACGCGCTTCAGTACTCGGGGGCCCTGTTCTGTGAGCTTGTGTGGCCTACCACTTCGTGGCTGAGCCGTTGTTGCTCCTAGATGTTTTCACTTCACAATAACATCACTTCCAGTTGACCGGGGCAGCTCTAGCAGGGCAGCAATTTGACGAACTGACTTGTTGAAAAGGTGGAATCCTATGACGGTGCCACATTGAAAGTGACTGAGTTCTTCAGTAAGGCCATTCTACTGCCAATGTTTGTGAATGGAGATTGCATGACTGTGTCCTAGATTTTATACACCTGTCAGCAACGGGTGTTGCTGAAATAGCCGAATTCACTCATTTGAAGGGGTGTCCACATACTTATGTGTTTAGCTCCAAAAGTATTGGGACAGTGACACATGTTTTGGCTCTGTACTCCAGCACTTTGGATTTGAAATGAAACAATGACTATGAGGTTGAAGTGCAGACTGGCAGAGGGTATTTGTATCCATATCGGGTGAACCGTTTGTGTATGTACAAAAAGTGCTGTCAATTCTAGAGTGCACTAAACATTAGGAACTCTGCTCTTTCCATGACAGACTGACGATGTGAATGCTATGATCCCTTATTTATGGTACTTGTTAAAGGACTTTTAAGCCTTGAGACAATTGAGAATGTGTGCCAATCAGAGGGTGAGTACAGTTGAAGTCGGAAGTTTACATACACTTAGGTTGGAGTCATTAAAACTAGTTTTTCAACCACTCCACAAATGTCTTGTTAACAAACTATAGTTTTGGCAAGTCGGTTAGGACATCTACTGTGTGCATGACAAGTAATTCTTCCAACAATTGTTTACAGACAGATTAATTCACTTATAATTCACTGTATCACAATTCCAGTGGGTCAGAAGTTTACATACACTAAGTTGACAGTGCCTTTACACAGCTTGGAAAATTCCAGAAAATTATGTCATCGCTTTAGAAGCTTCTGATAGGGTAATTGACATAATTTGAGTCAATTGGAGGTGTACCTGTGGATGTATTTCAAGGCCTACCTTCAAACTCAGTGCCGCTTTGCTTGACATCATGGGAAAATCAAAAGAAATCAGCCAAGACCTCAGAAAAAGAACTGTAGACCTCCACAAGTCTGGTTCATCCTTGGGAGCAATTTCCAAACGCCTGAAGGTACCACGTTCTTCAGTACAAACAAACACCATGGGACCGCGCAGCCGCCATACTACTCAGGAAGGAGACACGTTCTGTCTCCTAGAGATGAACGTACTTTGGTGCGAAAAGTGCAAATCAATCCCAGAACAACAGCAATGGACCTTGTGAAGATGCTGGAGGACACAGGTACAAAAGTATCTATACCCACAGTAAAACGAGTCCTAAATTGACAATCTAAAAGGCTTCTCAGCAAGGAAGAAGCCACTGCTCCAAAACTGCCATAAAAAAGCCAGACTACGGTTTGCAACTGCACATGGGGACAAAGATCATACTTTTTGGAGAAATGTCCTCTGGTCTGATGAAACAAAAATAAAACTGTTTCGCCATAATGACCATCGTTATGTTTGGAGGAAAAAGGGGGAGGCTTGCAAGCTGAAGAATACCATCTCAACAGTGAAGCACAGGGGTGGCAGCATCATGTTGTGGGGGTGCTTTGCTGCAGGAGGGACTGGTGCACTTCACAAAATAGATGGCATCATGAGGGAGGAAAATTATGTGGATATATTGAAGCAACATCTCAAGACATCAGTCAGGAAGTTAAAGCTTGGTCGCAAATGGGTCTTCCAAATGGACAATGACCCCAAGCATACTTCCAAAGTTGTGGCAAAATGGCTTAAGGACAACAAAGTCAAAGTATTGGAGTGGCCATCACAAAGCCCTGACCTCAATCCGATAGAAGATTTGTGGGCAGAACTGAAAAAGCGTGTGCGTGCAAGGAGGCCTACAAACCTGACTCAGTTACAACAGTTCTGTCAGGAGCAATGGGCCAAAATTCACCCAACTTATTGTGGGAAGCTTGTGGAAGGCTACCCGAAACGTTTGACCCAAGTTAAACAATTTAAAGGCAATGCTATCAAATACTAATTGAGTGTATGTAATCTTCTGACCCACTGGGAATGTGATGAAATAAATAAAAGCCAAAATAAATCACTCTATTATTCTGACATTTCACATTCTTAAAATAAAGTGGTGATCCTAACTGACCTAAAACAGGGAATCTTTACTAGGATTAAATGTCAGGAATTGTGAAAAACTGAGTTTAAATGTATTTGGCTATGGTGTATTTAAACTTCCAACTTCAACTGTAGGTGCCAGGCGCACCGGTTTGTGTCAAGAACTGCAAAGCGGCTGGATTTTACACGCTCAACAGTTTCCCGTGTGCATCAAGAATGGTCCGACATCCAGCCAACTTGACACAATTGTGGGAATGCCTCCAACTAATTGAGGCTGTTCTGAGGGTAAAAGGGGGTGCAACTCAAGTGTTCATGATATTTTGTACACTCAGTGTAGTCCCCCCATTTTAGGGGACCAAAAGTATTGGGACAAATTCACTTATGTGTATTAAAAAGTCAGAAGTTTAGTATTTGGTCCCATAGCACACAAGCTTGTGACTCTACAAACTTGTTGGATGCATTTGCTGTTTGTTATGGTTGTGTTTCAGATCATTTTGTGCCCAATAGAAATAAATGGTAAATTATGTATTGTCATTTTGGAGTCACTTGAATTGTAAATAAGAATATAATATATTTCTAAACACGTCTACATTAATGTGTATGCTACCATGATTACGGATAATCCTGAATGAATTGTGAATAAATGACGAGTGAAACATTTTAGATGCACAAATATCATACTCCCAAGACATGCTAACCTCTCACCATTACAATAACATGGGGGTATGATATTTATGCATCTAACTTTCTCATTCATAATTATTCACGATTCATTCAGGATTATCCTTAATCATGGTAGCAATCATATTAATGTAGAATTGTTTAGAAATATATTATATTCTTATTTACAATACAAGTGACTCCAAAATGACATAATACATATTTTACCATTCATTTCTATGACAAAATATTTCTATTGGGCACATCTACTAAAAAGTGCTGTTCTTTCTTAGAGTTCCCTTGACATGGATAAAAATACCCTCAAATTAAAGCTGACAGTCTGCACTTTAACCTCAGTCATTGTTTCATTTCAAATCCAAAGTGTTGGAGTACAGAGCCAAAACAACAAAAATATTGTCACTGTCCCAATACTTCTGGAGCTCACTGTACCTGAAGTAGCCAGTAGATAGTTGATATTGATGGTATCTGGGCGGTTGGGACCTCTGAGCAGCTGTTCCTCCAGTCTCTGCCTCAGGGACGTGTTGGTCTGGATGCTCCTTTCCAGCTGCAGCCTCAGGTGGCGGATCTCTGACAGCAGCTCCCCCAGGTCCACTTGGTTCGACCCAGACCCTGAACCAGGACCAGACTGTTGGGCTGTACCACTGGACTCTAGAGAGGGAATGTCAGAAACAACTAAGCGACAAGTGTGTGTGTGCGCACGCTTGTAGGACACTACCTGTGTGCTTGTAGGACACTACCTGTGTGCTTGTGTGTCCCATTGCCAGTTTTGATCTGTTCGTAGACCTGCAGCTCCACGCGTAGAGACTGGAGGAGGTGTTGACTGTCTGACAGTTGCTGTCTCTGCATCTTCACCTCACACTGCAATCTAGAGGAACACACATTTAGGATGGGTATACAAGCAAGTTGCACACACACGCACGTACAGACTGACACACAGTATAGGGAATACCTAGTCATTTGTAAAACTGAAATGTGTCTTCAGCATTTAACCCAACCCTTCTGAATCAGAGCTGCGGGGGGCTGCCATAATCGACATCCACGTCTTCAACACCCGGGGAACAGTGAGTTAACTGCCTTGCTCAGGGGCAGAAAGATAGATTTTTAACTTGTTAGCTCGGGGATTTGATCCA
This sequence comes from Salvelinus fontinalis, assembly GCF_029448725.1. Lineage (NCBI taxonomy): Eukaryota > Metazoa > Chordata > Actinopteri > Salmoniformes > Salmonidae > Salvelinus > Salvelinus fontinalis. The sequence goes on from NC_074685.1 coordinate 40,989,989, forward strand.
GCAACCGTTCGGTTACTGGCCCAACGCTCTAACCACTAGGCTACCTGCCACCCCAGTAGCAACCCAATGAAACACCCACATTTACCATCACATCTACAGTGCACCATCACACTGTAACACGTCACATCTACACTGCACCAGTGACTAACACATCACATCTACACTGCATTAGCGGACACAAGACAGAGACCAGTCACAGTATACACTGAGAAAATCAGCACTTCAATCTTGCCATGCAACTTGAAAGTACACAAATTAACCAATGTCATGACATTGTACGTTCATCATTACCATAACCAACACATTACACATCATCATTACTGAGAACACCATTATACTCTGCAATCTGAGAACACACAAACAAACTAATGTGGAATCCCTTACATTTGTGGTTCACAAACGTTATATTTTCCCATACCCCTTCAAACATTTAACCTCCAGCTACGTACCCCCTCTAGATCATTTTGTGCCCAATAGAAAAAAACAGAAATGCACCAGGGTCAGCACACTCTCAAATATTGTTTTTGCCATCATTGTAAGCCTGCCACACACACACTATACGATACATTTATTAAACATAAGAATGAGTGTGAGTTTTTGTTACCACCCGGCTCGTGGGAAGTGACAGAGCTCTTATAGGACCAGGGCACAAATAATAATAATAATCAATAATCTTGCTCTTTATTTAGCCATCTTACATTTAAAACCTTATTTATTCATCAAGTACTTAAAAGAATATCCTCTCATGTTGTCCTGGTTTCCAGAAGAGGATGTCTTCCTTAAATTGACCCCCCATAAATATAACAGACATATACCAGGAGCTGTGCCAGGCCCGCCCAATCTGTTGACTCATCCAGCTGTAACACATAGAATTCACTGGTTTGTATGCGAAGCAGTAATTGTTTCAAAACATCTCCTGTCATGTCACCAATGCGTCGTGAAAGTGTTTGATGAAGGCATTGTCTGTATAGTTTTTTTTGCCCTTTTCCCCCAGCATTGTCCCAGCCATATCCATGGCAGCAAGAAGAATTAGGGTCTCCACAACAGTATGGGGCTTGCCTGTCCTAGCCACTCGGTATCTCACCATAAGACGCTTCTAGCCCCTTCTTATTAATGGTATCTGTTGCTTTTATACATGTCTTACTACTCGAAAGTCGTCTTTATTCTCGCTCAAAAAACTTCCGTGGCTGACTTTTTTGAAATGGTCATGTTTCGCTTCTAAATGTGTGCGAAAGAGTGAAGGTTTCCCGCGAGAGAGTAACAGTTAATGTGATTGGATGTTAATTATTTGACTAGGGTACCTGTATTTGACATTGTGTTGTTATTTAGCTGAACACTAGATGGTTTAATTTTATTTTTGGCAGTGAAACGAGGGTACACAGGTGAGAAAACTCACCCAAATGTATAGCCCTGTTGGAAAATACAATTGTACTGTTTGAAAAATGTGAAGAAAAAACACGTACCCCAGTTTGGGAAAACCTGGCTTACATGACCTTGGTGACCCATGACCTTGGTCTCCCAGTGACACAGTTGAGTGAGGATGACACCCAATACCAGGAGTCTACTTCTCCACAGCAGTATCACCTCTCCTCTCCCTTTCCACCTGGGGTTTGTGTGTGTGTTTAGTATGGTGTACACTGTGTGAGTGTGTGTTTATGCACCCTGTGTGTATGTATTTAGGAGTTTGTATTTGTATTTATTATGGATACCCATTAGCTGCTGCCAAAGCAGCAGCTACTCTTCCTGGGGTCCAGCAAAATTAAGGCAGCTTATACAATTTTAAAAACATTACAATACATTCACAGATTTCACAACATACTGTGTGCCCTCAGGCCCCAACTACACCACTACCACATATCTACAGTACTAAATCCATGTGTGTGTGTATATAGTGCGTATGTTATCGTGTGTGTGTGTATGCATGCGTCTGTGCCTATGTTTGTGTTGCTTCACAGTCCCCGCTGTTCCATCAGGTGTTTTTTTATCTGTTTTTTAAAATCAAATTTTACTACTTGCGTCAGTTACTTGATGTGGAATAGAGTTCCATGTAGTCATGGCTCTATGTAGTACTGTGTGCCTCCCATAGTCTGTTCTGGACTTTGGGACTGTGAAAAGATCTCGTGGCATGTCTTGTGGGGTATGCATGGGTGTCCGAGCTGTGTGCCAGTAGTTTAGACAGACAGCTCGATGCATTCAACATGCAATACCTCTCATAAATACAAGTAGTGATGAAGTCAATCTCTCCTCCACTTTGAGCCAAGAGAGATTGACATGCATATTATTAATATTAGCTCTCTGTGTACATCCAATTGCAATTTTCTAGTCCTTTTTTGTGGCACCTGACCACACGACTGAACAGTAGTCAAGGTGCGACAAAACTAGGGCCTGTAGGACTTGCCTTGTTGATAGTGTTGTTAAGAAGGCAGAGCATCGCTTTATTATGGACTGACTTTTCCCCAACTTAGCTACTACTCTATCAATATGTTTTGACCATGACTGTTTACAATGTAGGGTTACTCCTAGCAGTTTAGTCATCTCAACTTGCTCAATTTACACATTATTTATTTATTATAAGTTTTAGTTGAGGTTTAGGGTTTAGTGAGTGTTTTGTTCCAAATACAATGCTTTTATTTTTAGAAATATTTAGAGCCACCCACTCTGAAACTAACTGCAGCTCTTTTTAAGTGTTGCAGTCATTTCAGTAACTGTAGTAGCTGACGTGTATAGTGTTGAGTCATCCGCATACATAGACACTCTGGTTTTACTCAAAGTCAGTGGCATGTCGTTAGTAAAAATTGAAAAAGCAAAAGGGGCCTAAACAGCTACCTTGGGGAATTCCTGATTCTAACTGGATTATATTTGAGAGGCTTCCATTAAACAACACCCTCTGTGTTCTGTTAGACCAGTAACTCTTTATCCATATTATAGCAGGCGGTGTAAAGCCATAACACATACGTTTTTCCAGCAGCAGACTATGATCGATAATGTCAAAAGCTGCACTGAAGTCTAACAGCCCCCACAATAATTTTATCATCAATTTCTCTAAGCCAATCATTAGTCATTTGTGAAAGTGTTGTGCTTGTTGAGTGTCCTTCCCTATAAGCATGCTGAACGTCTGTTGTCAATTTGTTTACTGTGAAATAGCATTGTATCTGGTCCCCCCCAAAAATCCAGAAGTTTACTAAGGGTTGGTAACAGGCTGATTGGTCGGCTATTTGAGCCAGTAAATGGCTTACCATTCTTGGGTAGTGGAATGACTTCAGCTTCCCTCCAGGCCTGAGGGCACACACTTTGTAGTAGGCTTAAATTGGAGATGTGACAAATAGGAGTGGCAATATCGTCTGTTATTATCCTCAGTAATTTCCCATCCAGATTGTCAGACCACGGTGGCTAGTCATTGTTGATAGACAATTTTTTCACCTCTTCCACACTGACTTTACGGAATTAAAAAGTACAATTCTTGTCTTTCACAATTTGGTCTGATATACTTGGGTGTGTAGTGTTAGCGTTTGTTGCTGGCATGTTATCCCTAAATTTGCTTATCTTGCCAATGAAAAAAATCATTAAAGTAGTTGGCAATATCAGTGGGCTTTGTGATGAATGAGCCATCTGATTCAATGAACGATGGAGCCGAGTTGGCTTTTCCCACCAAGATTTCATTTAAGGTGCCCGTAGCTTTTTACTATCATTCTTTATATAATTGATCTTTGTTTCATAGTATAGTTTATATTTATTTAGTCACTCTATTTCTTAATTTATATTTATATTGCATTTATTTTTTTAAATCCCAGGCCCCGTCCCCGGAGAAGGCCTTTTGGTAGGCCGTCATTGTAACCGTCATTGTAATTAAGAATTTGTTCTTAACGGACTTGCCTGGTTAAATTAAGGTTAAATAAAATTACACCCCACAGACCAGAAAATATTCTTTACATCATCAACATATGAATCACTACAAACTTGCGTGTCCTGTGTGTGTGTTTCTGTATATTACCTGTGGATCTCCTGGCGGCTGTAGTGCAGTGTGTCCTGGAGGTGTGTGTGTTCCAGGATGCTCCTGTCCAGGCGGTCCTGAAGACGTGTGTGTTCCTGTCTCAGGACCTCACACTCCTTTCTGCTCTGCTCCAGCTTGGCCGTCCGTCTGGCCAGCGCCTCACGCAGCTTCTCGTTCTCCTTCTGCTTGTCTGGAGAGTTCATAATAATATTTAAATATAATATTAATAGGATAGACAACAAAATGGGCTATTATTCTCCCTCTGCTATATTGGGGACATTTTGTGGCTCAGTTGGTAATAGCAATGCCCAGGTTGTGGTATCAATCAATTCAGGAATCACAAACACACTAGTATGTGGGGAAAGCGGCTATTCGTTAGTGGTACCTCTGGAGCCCAGGTTGAGCTGCTCCTTCAGGGCCTGGTTCTGTCCCCAGAGGAACCGCAGCTCGCTGGTCAGCTGGCCCTGCTCCTCCGTACCGTGGATGAAGATGTTGGTGGCTGCTAAGTTCATCATTGAGGAGGAAATCAAACATAATATGCTCTGTGTGAGTATCCATCTCAGCCAGTCAGTGTGACTATGCAAATATGAACATAGAGAGAGAGAGGTAGAGGTGTGTGTACCTGGGTCTCTCTCCACCTCGCCCAGTCTTCTCTCCAGCTGTTCTCTGAGCCGGTCGTTGTTGTAGATGGTCTCCTCCAGACGCTGTCTCAGGGCTCTGATCTCCAACAGGTGTTCTGCTAACAGGTCTGACAAAAATGTCAGTCAAAATATACACACACTTTTCTAACCTTGTGAGGACAAGTGGCACTAACACATACAGATCCAATGAACATACCATTAGAAGCAACTACAGGCCTATAATCCCCATTCAGACGTGACGATCACCCCCCACTCCCGGCTCTGTACCTGGGTTCATGCTGCGTAGCTGGGCAGTGTCCTGCTGTGAGGCTGGGTGTCCCTCTCCCATCTGGTCCTCCCTGTTCTGTGGTGACCCCCCAGCCTGTCCCTGGCTCTGCCCCAGCCCCTCTCCCTGGGTGTGTAGTGGCGTGGAGATCCCCTGGACCAGGATAGAGCGGTGGAGGTCCAGCTCGCTGCGCAGCGTGGCATTAAGCTCCTCGCTGCTCCTCAGCTGCTCCACCAGGCGCCCATTCTCCCTCTGCAGGCCCTGGAGCTGCCTGGCTCTCCCTTTATGTTCAGAAACGACCCCAGGGCCAGACACACCCCCATCCTTAGCCACGCCCCCAGTCTGCTGGGCTGCAGAGTCTGGAGCCGACGTTGAGCCCCCGTTGGACTCTTTCATTCCTGGATGGATGAAGTATAGGACAAGAGGAAATTTGAACAAGTTGTTAACAACATTTTTCTTTGTGCGACGTAGCCTAAACATTTTTTAAACAAAACCCTAGAGAGAAAAAATATAATGTCAGTCCACACAATATCCCTATGTACCCATGCATTCATCTTTGGTAGCATCAAGTGCCATTTTCCACCATCCTCGAATTATGTCATTTGGTTTCACTTTCTCCTCCTTTACATCCATGGTATCAGTTGGCCTCGATACCTACACTGACTGGCTGAAGGACAGCTCTGATGGTTAGCCTAGCCTAGCCCCTTCAAACTAATACTATAGAATGCTCCCCGTTAGCTCAGTCTCCATGCACAACAAACTCGTCACCAAATGAGCCTCTGCTAAGTTAGCCTAGCCTATGAACACTTTGCCCAACACTCAGGAGCCCTATGAGTAAAAAACTGCAACTCGCTAGCATCTGCAGTGCCGCAGGACTAAGCTAAAAGAGAGTTCTTCTTCAGTAGCCCTGCTCTTCTCTCACTTGTCCTCCCACAACACATCATCTATCTTTGTAATAGCCCTCTTTGTCGACACTCAAAGCGAAACACAATTTGAAGAATAAACCAGATAGGCGGAACTACTAAATAATGCAGTTTTAAGTGGAGAGAGAGGGGAGGGGATGGAGGGGGGAGAAAACAGTAATGGGTGTAACCGGACACCCGTACTGCCCTTGGCTGGCCCTCTTTGTCCTTTCGAGATCCCTGACTGGTCCACAATGGGCCTGAGTGGAAAATAAGTACCATTAGACTGACTGGGATGCAAAGGCAATCTCAACGACACTGACCCGGCTGGGCCGCCAGAGGGGAACAATAACCATATTTAATGGAGAGCTAAAAGTTAATCCGGCACAAGCCCAAAATAGCTTAACTCTGCACTACTCACATACCACACCTGGTTCGTATTCATTAGGCACCGAATGGGAGAAAACAATCTGAAACAGGGAGGAACTAGTTGGACTAAGGGTGCTCATTTTCATTTTCCATTGCAACAAAGTTTTAAAAAGTTTTCCATTGTGTAATGAATGCGACCCTGGCAAAAAATAGAGGAAGAAGGAGAGACTCGTGGACAGTGACCGGACCTGGGTGACATTCAAAGAGTAGCTTCTCTTTAGCATGGACCTTTCTCTGCTTCCCTGCACTCGATAGCAAGTCTGGGGACATCGGTTGAGCTCATTCTGAACAACTGACAACTCTTGACATTGTTCATTTCATACAACCTTGATGACGAACTGAAAACTGTCTGGGTTTTCAGCTACACGTGGCATAATACAACAGCATGAAGTTATTTTGTCTGTTCAGCATGTTATATCTAGTAGCTTGATGATCTCTTACCATGATAGGCCTGGTTGCCATGGAGTTTGCTGCAGGCTGGCAGGGTGGGGCTGTTGTGGTAGGAGGCTGTGGCCTGGTTAGAGACCCTGTCCGACAGGTCCGAGTCTGAGCTGTGGTGGCTGCTAGGAGTTTGGCCTCGCAGCTGAATCTGTAGACTCTGGACCAGACGGGTCTTCTCCTGTAACTCTTTAGACAGCCTGGGAGAGGAAATAAGAGAGAGAGCCAGAGCGGGGAGAGAAAGAAAGGGAGAGTTAGAGCAGGTTATAAGGCCACGGGGGGAGGCCGCTTCCACACAGTCTGAAGTAGTCTGAAACAAAGTCCAAAATAGTGAAAAAACACTTAAAAATCCCTGTCGGAAAGAGGGGGGTGAGTGCCTCAGAGAGAAGTGTTTCTTTCACGTGACTGTAGATGTAGCTGTTCTCTCGACAGACAAGAACAGCAAACTCAGAAAAACACACACAGAGGACCCAAAACACAACATACCAACATACGAAACGCCTACTATCTAGAAAGGGTCTATTTTGACAGGTCTCGAAACATTCCAAAAGAAATGACCAGCTGAAGGAAGACATGTCGAAAGAGTCATAAGTCAAGAAGAGTTCACAGCAAACTCATGCTTCCAACCTCGCAGAATCCCTCTTGGTGACCGGCCACTCACAAATCTAGCTGCTCCTTGGCACACTCGGCCAAACTCTGGTTCTGTTGGACCTGGCAGCAGACCTGCTGCTGCAGCAGCTCCCTCTCGCCTTCTAGCTGCAGCCGCAAGTCCTCTATCCCCTGCTGCAGCAGCTCCCTCTTGTCCTCTAGCTGCAGCCGCAAGTCCTCTATCCCATGCTGCAGCAGCTCCCTCTTGCTGCAGCCGCAAGTACTCTATCCCCTGCTGCAGCAGCTCCCTCTCGCCCTCTAGCTGCAGCCGCAAGTCCTCTATCCCCTGCTGCAGCAGCTCCCTCTTGCTGCAGCCGCAAGTACTCTATCCCCTGCTGCAGTAGCTCCCTCTTGCTGCAGCCGCAAGTACTCTATCCCCTGCTGCAGCAGCTCCCTCTTGCCCTCTAGCCGCAAGTACTCTGCAGCCTGGTAGCGGCCGGGCTGTCTTGCTGCTGTAGCTCCGTCACTTTCGCCATCTAGCTGGGAGCGCAGGTACTGCAACTCCTGATGGAGCACGGTGTGGCTGTCCAGTAATAATGTTAAGAGACAATATTCCTCTAAATGTTGACATTAAGTTGACAACCACACAGTGTTGAGTAAGACAGCTGTAAGCCTATGGATGTCTGTGAAATGTGAGTGTTTTAAGCAGCTGAGGTAGAAGAAACATTGGACTCTCTTGGGGCGGCAGGTAGCCTAGTGGTTATTGCGTTGGACTAGTTAACTGTAAGGTTGCAAGATTGAATCCCCGAGCTGACAAGGTAAAAATCTGTCGTTCTGCCCCTGAACAAGGCAGTTAACCCACTGTTCCTAGGCTGTTATTGAAAATAAGAATTTGTTCTTAACTGACTTGCCTAGTTAAATAAAGGTAACATTTTAAAATTAACAGATCAGTGACTGTCTAAGCAGGTCAATAGAACTTGGTTGGCTGGAAAACATACATCTCACATAAAAAGGCTCCATTAGTGATGGAGGGTGTTTGTGTGGTACAGGAGGAAGGGAGACTGCAACTCCGTATGGTCTCTTTCAGTCTATCACACCTCACTCTCTTCTGTCTATTTCAGCCCCCTCTTTTCTCTCCTAACCTCTTCAGGTAGCCTATATGCTGTGTCCTTATGGTTATCACACATGATATCTAAATTATACACACACACACACCTTTGCGCCAGCTCCAGTGCTGCCCCGTCCTCGTTATCCAGTTGAGCGTCTCCTAGAGACAGGGAGAGAGGGATGGTGAAAGGCTTGTCTCTTTCAGTCTATCACACCTATTTTAAAGAAGCAATCTGTCTATTTCAGCCGCCTCTTTTCTCTCCTAACCTCTTCAGGTAGACTATGTGCTTTGTCCTTATGGTGATCACACCCCCCAATGATATCTAAATGATAGTTTTAGCTAAATAGTGTTTATTTGCAAACAATGGGAGTAAAACAAGCTCATATTTTTGGTTCTGATGGGGTACGACAGTTAAACTAAGCTCATGACTCTAGCGTTCTATAATGACACAATCAGTTTGTTTCTTACATCAGCAAACAGCTAGTTTGTCTTTTCTTAACAAGTTGCCCTGAATCTTGTGAGACGCTAATTGTTAGCCGCTAATGCTAACAGTTAGCGAATAAATGTACTGAGTAAGAGCAAACGTAGCTAGCTAATACAGCCTGATAATACCAGTGATGGTGTAGACCTAAATCAGCATGTTGTTTGTGCAACAGTATCTTCTAAATCAAAGAGGAATATGCAAAGCAAGAATATGTTAGCTACATGAAGTAGCTAAGAGAGAACATGCACTGTAGCCAAAGCTTATAGGGTCCCCTAGGAAACACTTATCAACACTTTAGTTCCTACCATGTCACAATTGCTCCTCCCTGGCATTTTACTTCGTTGTCATTAATATAAGGAATTTGAAATTATTTATACTTTTGATACTTAAGTACATTTTATCATTTACATTTAATACTTAAGCATATTTAAAACCAAATACTTTGTCTTTTACCCAAGTAGTATTTTACTGGGTGACTTCCACTTTTACTTGAGTCATTTTCTATTAACGTATCTTTACTTTTACTCAAGTACTGTAAAATAACGTCATAACGTCATTTTTTAAATATTTTTTATTATTATAAATACCGTGATATAATATTTTGGCCATATCGCCCATCCCTAACCTGTATTCTCGTGCTTGCCAAGTGGTGAGAGGCCTGTATTCTCGTGCTTGCCAAGTGGTGAGAGGCCTGTATTCTCGTGCTTGCCAAGTGGTGAGAGGCCTGTATTCTCGTGCTTGCCAAGTGGTGAGAGGCCTGCGTGTGGGGTATCTGGTATTGGATGATGTGTGGTTTGGCTAGAACGTGTATTACACTACAAAAGTAGTGCAACTTTGATCTTTCATTTTAGGAAAATGAAACCCTCACAGATGTTCGCAATCCCAACATCGCATCTCTGCATTGGTGAGTAGGTTATGAAAGTATATACAATTTCAGAATGGGTTGGTGAATGGAGCATCTCAGAACAGTCTCAATAGACTCCATTCTGTAGCTCTTTGGCTCTTTAAGAGTCCTTAGTACATGTTTGTATAGCTGCTTTTAAAATCCTATTACTATTATCAATGTCAACTATGACTATCTTCAATGTCTACATAGAATGTTTGTTGTGCTTACCTTTCTCCAGCCGGCCCTCCAGCCTCTCCAGGACGCCCAGGCTCTTGTCCAGCTGCTCTCGGAACACCTCTCCCACGTAGTAGTCTACGTCGCTGGCCTGGAGCAGCTCCTCGAAGGCCAGCGACAGCTCCTCCAGCTGCATCCGATGCAGTGCCCCCAGGCCCCGGCTCTCCTGGATCTGACAACGCAGCTGGGACAGTTCCCTCGCCTGCGACTGCACCAGGGAGTCGATCCTATAGGGAACAGATGAGATCATTAAAAAAAAATACTTTTTAACCAAACAGAGGTTTAGTGGTGATGATAATAACTAGATTACTAGACAGATTTATCAGACATTTCTAAACAAATACACTGTAGAGAGCTGACCTCACAAATTAGACCCCAGGGCTCTCTGGTTAAATTAAGGTGAAATAAAAGATACAACTATAAACAAACATTCATTTGAGTCCATAATAATACAATGAAATAGTAACTGAACAGCCATTCAGAGTTCAACTTTTTACCATGTCAAATATACATCTTTAGGACTTTATAATGAAGAAAGTTAGGAAACAACTACTTAGCAACCTGGCAGGTGAGGCTGATCGACTCCGCTGCTGGGCCTGCAACAGCTGCTCGCTCATACTCCTGTTCACGCTCCTCTCCCTCTCCAGCTCCATGCTCATACTCTTCATCTTCTCCTTCGTCACCTCCCCCTCTCCCTCCAGGCTCCTCTCCTCCTTCCCACCCTCCTCCCCCCTCTCGGAGCCCGTGTGACCTCCCGTGGCAGTGTGGGAGTCAGATGTGGCAGTCAACAGTTCGCTGGACAGGGAGGCACGGCGGCGTAGCATGGTCTGCAGGTGGAGGATGACCTGGTGTTGGCTCTCTAGCTGGGTCTTTAGCTCCCTCACCTGGGCCTTGAGCTGGGCTGGGTCTTCACACAGACCATAGGAGTCAAACGTCTGGAGACTCTTCAGACTCACCTAGTGAGAGATGGGGGATGGGGATGAGAAAGAGAGATAGAACAGGAAAGCACAAAAGTGAGAGAGGATAAAGAGAAAGAAAGAGCATAAAGGTGAGGGTTTAAGAGAGACAATACAATCAAACCAAAACACAGGACGAGGACCATGTCCAATAAAAATGTGAAAAGCAGTAACTAGGGCGGCAGTAACTAGGGTGGCAGTACCTTGGGGGAGCTGAGAGTGGGGGAGCTGGGGTAGGAGGCACTGGAGGCCGTGTCAAGGTTCTCTGTGGAGGAGAACGAGGGCTCCTCCTGGTTCTGCTTCAGCAGGCAGGGCAGGCTGCTGTTAGCACTGCCAGGGACAAGCTGCATATCTGGAGGGATCATCGTCAACCACACACAAAAGGATCAAACAGGGGTCTACAGTATATACCTAAAATAAGCAAGTCTGACGAAGATGGTACAATGTGAAAGGAGAGAGGATCGGTTTTGTGCTGCTGTTTTACAGTTGACCGTGGTCAAATAAGGAGGAGTTAGTGTCCCATAGAGCAAGCCATTCCAGAGTACAACAACCAGAGTGCACACATGCAGGAGAGACACAGGCAGCGAGAGACAGACAGGCAGAGGCACAGGTGTGCCGTACAAGTCAGTGCCCTGGTTAAACCACATAGGAGAAGGTGTGACTATCAGACCCATACAACACAGTGGGGTTATCACCACAATGTTCCAGCCCAGTGTTCATTCCCCATGCAGTCTTTAGGGCTGAGTCTCAATAGTCTAAAGTCACTTCCTCTCCTTTTCTCCTTACCTCTCTCTGCACTGACCTGAAAACACAGGCTAGAGGAAAACAAAATGTCGGATGCCCGTGAGCTGCTTTCACCTGTCCAGTCCTTTTTATGTCAGAGCAGATGGAGAGGAAAGGAAGCCACTTTAGACTATCGAGACGCACCCGGACGATGTGTGACTATCAGACCAGAAAAGCACAGTGGTGTTATTATCAAACAGTCTTACAGCCCAGTGTTTTCATTCCTCATGCAGCAGACGCCACTCCACCACTGTGATTATTAGTGTCCACTCGACAGACAGACAGACAGACATGCTCCGTCTAGACGTGGTCGTCTACCTGTGCTACTGCTCTCCTCCCTATCCACCTCGGCCTCACTCTTGCCACTGGTTTCGTAACCCAGGTCTTGCAGGTCCACCTGCACGCTCTTGTCTTCCTGCTCCAGAGGGGGCGCTAGAGGCAACACGCAGGCAGGCGGGGATTAACAAGAAGGTTCAGGTTCTCTCTCTTTCGGCTTGATCAGATGCCGAGGACGTGATGTCATCATTGCATTTGGATTGTGCAGTCAAACGTTGATATTTGATGTAACAATTGAATCACACAGGCAGTAGTTTAATTCTACACAGAGCCAGTCACTGTCATTCGTTGTCATGCTATGCGAAGCTCCCTTTAGTGCATCAAAAACAGTAACCGAAAGGCTTGGCTGTCATGCTCGACACACCAGTACATGCACTTCTTGCAATAGAGGTCTATGCACATTTATAAACACACAGCTCAGCAAAGTGCAGGTTGCACACATTCCTCTAAGAACGTATGTCAAGACAAACATTTTCAAACAAAAAGCTGATTCCAAATTCCTGACGTTGTGTTGTTGTTCTGTCTAGATCTGTGCTTTAAATGAATCTTGAAAAACAAAGTAGCCAACAGATCCAGCTCAAAGGGCCATATAAGAAATAGTAGGAAGGAATGTCATTTTTAAATGTATGTATGAATCTTATCAACAATTTCACCTCAATTACTGTTCCCTTACCTCTCTTTGTTGCTACATGACTGGTCTTCTTGGAGGAGTTCTGCAGAGCTATGATGGACTGAGCCGTGGCCAGCTTCTCCTCCAGGCTCTTACAGGCCCTCTTCCTCTCCTTCAAAGCCTTCTGAAGGCTCTCCAGCTGGGCCTGGACATCTCGTGGTGGTACCCAAGCTCCAGGCTCCATCGTCTGGGCTTCCCTCTCCCTGCGTCCCCTCTCCTCCTGCAGGTCGTAGAAGGCCTTCTGGAGGAGGCAGATGTTATGGTGGAGCTCTAGGGGAGAGGGGGTTTCAGCCCCAGGAGTGGTGTGTCGTGTGGGGGTCCTACTGGTCTGTTGGTGGGTGGGTTCGGTGGAGCCCAGGTCGTCCAGCGCTTCTCTCTCCTGTAGTGCTCTCTGTAATCTGTCTAGCTGCTGTTGTAAGTCAGAGCTGCTTTGAGATGCTCTGGTCGTGGTAGAGGTGCTAGGGCTCGTGTTGGTACAGTGAGCTGTGAGTGAGCCTATGGCCAACTCGGCTGCTCTGAGACACTCGGAGAGATGCTGGGCAACCTGCTCAGATCCTAGGCTGCTCTTCTCATCGGACGCAAACTTGCTTCTTCCATGATGTTTTCCCCAACCTCTCTGTCCCTTTGTTTCATTCCCTCTCGGAAACTCATTCAGGTCTTCTTCTGGCTGCCTGCCGTAATTGCCCTCCAGGCCTGTGGGGGCAGTGTTGGCAGTGCCCTGCTGTGCTGCGACAGCCTCCTCAGCTGACCTCAGCCTCTCCTGCAGCTCGACGTTCAGCCGGCTCTGCTCCCACAGCGTCTCCTGCAGGGAGTCCACTTGCTGCTGCAGCTCCGCGTCGAGGCCCAGGGGGCACCCCGAAGGCCCTGGAACCGAGGTTTTCAGGACCAGAGGGTCAAGAGAAGCACTGACCTGCCGTAAGGTCGCCTCCAGCCTTGTGCACAGCACCTGGGGGTCCAAATGACCGTCCAGGGCGTTGGCAGATGACGAGGTGCCGGGGAGCGAGGCAATGGCCGCTTCGACCATGTTGAGACACTCCACCAGCTGGGTGTTGAGTCTCTCTTTCTCGTCAAGGGCTTTCTGGAGCTCAATGCACTGTCTCTGGAGTATGTACTCTGAACCAGGGGACCCAGAGCCTAGTACTCCACCCTGGCTGTTTCTGTCCAGGTTGCAGGCTGTAAGATAAGTGATGGTGGACTCGGCGGCCTGCAGGGCTTCCATATAATGACGGTTGAGCCGGTCTTTCTCCCGGAGCTGGGCCTGAAGTTCGTCCCACTCGGCCATCTGCTCCTCCAGACGGTCTATCAGCTGCTCCTTGTCCTGGCACTCCTGGTGGAGGAGCTCCAACTGGGATAGGAGTTCGGCGTCGGTGGGAGCCTGAGCTCGGAGGAACTCCGTCTCCAGGCCCTGTCTGGTGGTCCCCATAGTGGTGCTGCTATGGTTAGAGCCTGGGCTGCAGTGCTGGGCGGCTCTAGGAGAGCTGTGGGAGTCGGAGTCTGAGGTTTGCTGGTCATGGTGGTGGTCCAGGCCTAGTTGATGTAGTACGTCTCCTCTCAGATGTTCAGAGAACTCGTCTGACGCCTGGTTTACCGACTCCCTGCTGCCAGCAGTGTCTGGTTTGTTGTGTCGCACAGGGACGGGCAGGCGAGATTTGACACCAGCCTGCAATACAGAAACAAACAGCAGAGCAGGAATATTAAAATGTGTGCAAGTCTCCTCTTCACTTCATGTTTCTTTCTCATTTCAATGACAGTACGTACCCCTTGTCTTGCGATGCGATATGAATGTCTCTTGGCAGGCTGTGTGTGGCTGTTCCCCTGTGTGGCATGACCATCTCCCTGTGCTTTCCCTCTCGCTTCTCCTTCAAGCAGTTTCTCTCTACCATGAGCTCCTCCCTCCTGCTCCAAACGCAGCCTCTCCATCTCCCGGGTCATCGTCACCATCATGTCCGGCTGACTATCCGACCGGGTCTCTACGTCCACCACCGCTTCAGTCCTCTCCAGCTGCTCCTTCAGCAACTGGATAATCTTGCGGTGACCTTTGGCCTCTGACCTCAGCCTCTCCAATGTCTTGCGGAGGTCGCCCTGTGCATCGCCGATGTCGCCCAAGGTGTCGGCGCTCTCCTTGGACTCTGTGGATTTCTCCTCCTTTAATTGACCCCTCAGGTCCACATTCTCTGACCGCAACCTCTGTAGCTCCTCCCTAAACACACATAATTATTAGTGGAAAAGCACAATCGCTTTCCTCCTCCTTATGAAAATGTACCCACCCCCCTTAAAACACAGTAATTAGATAGAAGATGAAGGTGACTCACCTGAGGTGGTTGACTGATAAGGCCCCACAGTCGGACAGAAGAGAACAAAGCTGCTCCCAGTCTCTGTCCCTCTCCACCTCTCCC
Source organism: Salvelinus fontinalis (assembly GCF_029448725.1). Lineage (NCBI taxonomy): Eukaryota > Metazoa > Chordata > Actinopteri > Salmoniformes > Salmonidae > Salvelinus > Salvelinus fontinalis. The sequence continues at coordinate 41,005,096 of NC_074685.1, forward strand.
TGCTGGCTGCTCTGTGACTGGCTCTCACTGGTGGCTTTGGAAGACCAGGGAGGCCATATCCCTCTCTGGATCTGGGCCAGGGTACTGCTCACAGTCACATCAGCAGATTGGTGGCCGTCATTCAGCTTTCCATCTACCACCTGAAAGGGGAATTTTTCAGAGTGTATGAGAAGTACTATACGTGGTATGGTGCATAATGCTCAATGTATACTTTCTCACGGCAAAATTCCAAGGAACTCCTCAGATTAGGAAAAACATACCCACAACACATATTTAATGTGCTCTAATTGCTATGGTTCTTTAAGATGCATAAAACAACTAAACATTTATTTTCCTTATCACCCATCTTTAAATCAGCCCTGCTTACCTGTCCAAGGCCGCTGTCCGTCTGGCTCCCTTTGTCCTGGCCAGAGTCACTGTGGACTCTGTCACTGTGCGGTGACTTTTTCTCCTGTCTCCGCTCTAGATGCTGCTATAGTAATGGGATGGGAGGCGTATGTGACACATGGCTTTGTAACGGAAAAAAAATGCAATGAGGGAACAGAATTCATAAGACAACACGGCACCACAGCAAAGGCAGAATGGCGTGACAGCGACGTGTCTAATGTGGCATGGGGTAAGAAAAGACTGTTTCATGGGACACATAAGAAAGAACAGGGACGAAGTTAGGAGGGGTGGAAAGAGATGGTAAATGCTGTATACTACAGAGACATAATGCATTAGTTAAGAGGTAAAACAGATATAGGACACAGTACTGCAGATGTAAAAGTGTTTGGTAAGGAGACAGAACAAACTAACATACATCAGTGAGGGTTCAGGGTCAAAGGTTAGATTAGTAAGAGGTTAGGGGAGAGGATTAGAATGAAGCTGTGCCCAGGGCTCTAAATTAAAATGTGCCATATGAAATGTAGGAGCATCAGAATAGTTTTATTGATTGAGATACAGCCTGTATTGGGCCTGGATGCATTCTAGCTACTTTTAAAGCACCTATTACCCAAGAAACTAATATGTAACGCTGTAAATATGTTTATTATAAAAGCTAAAATGTTGATACAAATACCGGTCATTGAATTTACAGTAATTTGTGGAATATTAGATTTCTACAAAGCACTATTTTCCTATTGAGATGCATTACTTTGAACATTTTAAACAGTCTCTTTAAAAACGTCAGGTTTGTGATGAAGACATGCAAGAGATCTGTAGTTCATTCATTGCTGTGATCATTGATCTCCTGAAGAAGATATCCCGTTCCTTTCCTTCTGTGCCACCAGATGTTTGGATATACTGCTGAAGTTACCTGGTTGTTAGCTAGCTAGTCAAAGGTCTAACATGCTTGAACAAAGTGTAAACAAATGGTAAACAAATGGTAGCGAGGCTCGCAAGTAGTTTTTGAACGGCACACGACATGGTTTTTGAATGTAAAATGAGATCCCAGCGACCCGCTGAAATGTGGGTCAGATATTTTGACCTGGTTGGGCTAGAAGCCAGACGTTTTCGCTGTAGTAATGGTACAACCATGACGCTAATGAATCTGCACTCGTGTGTATCTCTTAGGCACATGGAAACAACTGTACAGCGAAGCCTCATTACAACAATTATAATCTGGGAGATTTTTTTCATAGTCGCACAGTGCTCCCAAAATAAAACTCATGGTTTCACAGCAAAATATTTATTTGTATATCGCACTTTAAAGCCCTGCCCTGAGAATCAGGAAGCACTACTTCTATTCTGGAACGTTCAATTGAATGGAAACGGTGCTGTACTGAACAACCAGTTTAAAAAATGGGTAGGGTTTGGGGAACGCTGTCAGTATGGCTAATGCCCTTTAAATAGGTCACTCATTTCTTCAAGCCACACCTCGCCACACCCAGCAAATAGGAGCAAACGTACCGGTCTGTTCAATAACGTTTGTGAAATATGTTGTTCAGTATAAACCGTTCCGCAACGTAGCAAACATTCAAGAAACTGAACACACCTCCGAATTCCAAATCGACCACGAGCACTAAGCACAAGAGCCTACATATAGATCTACACGGATCTGTCAGCTAGAAACAATACAGTAATAACTTAACCTTCCTCTCTGATAGAATTTCCACCATATTAAATGCACTTTTCCAATCATTTATGATCTACAGAAGTGCCAGCGTGAATGCCAAATGGGTCGATTTGAAATTGGACATACCTCTTTCCCAGAGCTGCTTTGTGATAGGTTGTGGTCTGAGCCCTCGGTCAATGAGAGCATCCTCTGCAGGTCCTCATTCAAAGCCTGCAGTCTACTGACATAGTCCTGCAGCTCCATCACCTACAGGAGATACAATGACGTTAGCAACTCATCAGTAGTGATGTACATCTTGCCTTAACCACTAGCATTGGATACTTAGAAACAATAAAAACGGTGTTTTCCTCCAGTTTAGCTCTTCGGCTCGATGCCAGAATAAAACATTATTTACAGGAAAGAGGTATGATAATGAAACATTAAGTATGATCATGTATGAATCAAATATGAAGTATGCTAATGCAGTGAAGTAAAAGCTGACCTTCTGTCGGAGCTCCTCTACAGACAGATGGTCCAGGCCCTCCCCCTCTCCTACACAGATACTCATGTAGGACGTCTGGTCGGCCATGAAACTACCCAGGGTGTCAGCTGGAACAGAGGAGTTATTTACTACCAATATACAGACTGCACTTTAACTTCAGATATGCGCCACTTTATATTTAAAGAAACACTCCTTTAAGTCTGTGACTAACACCAAGGAACCCAGGGTTGTGCACTCTAAAGAGACCCTGCAGTTCAAGCGTCTCCTCGAGTTTCCCATCCCAGCTCTACTGTCTTTGTCAATGTGCTGAGACATCGTCAGGGTTTGTGATGATGCGATAGTACAGTATCCTGGTTCTCACCAGTGTCGTTGGTGGCACCCACCCCTCCCCCGCGGTTCTTGATGACTCCAAGGCGGGCCTGCAGGGAGGCATTCCAGCGCTGGGCGTCCTCCAGCTGATGCCTGACACTCTGCAGCTCCCTGGGGTCAACGTGGCCCTGGCCCTCGCGTCCTGCAGAGACATGATTGGGTTAGAGAGAGACGGAGGACCAGGGTGTTCTTTAGGCACTAACGTAGCAGGCGCAAAAGAAAACGCCTGAGCGGAGTTCCCACATCCGGTTTTAGGTGGAAAAGGAAGCTAGGTTGAATTAGCTGTATTCATGTAAACCGGATACATCCGGTAGTTGGCAACTCTGCTAAAGATGTTTAGGCACCAAACGGAAGAATAAGGACTAAAACAGGCAGGGACTGCCTGGACTTTACATCTTAAAAAGTTTTTCTATGGTGTGTGCTGATGAATACACCGCATATGTTTTTACAATGTGTCCCATCTTAAAGCAATGTGAATGTTCTTGGTCCACTAAAAGTCATATTTCTAACCATAACCTAGTCTTTATTTAACTGCAAAGAGTGACTGGCTGCAACCCACCAACCCATGATTCCTAGTTCGAGAGACCAAGACAGATGAATAAAACCCTATCTACTGAATCTACTCTTAGAAAGGTGGGGTGAAACACTTGAAAAACTAAGAAATATGTTCACTGTTTGCTACTCCAAAATGTGATCTTTAGTAAAGCTTCTGTTCTTCTATGTTTGTCACCATACTTCATTTAAGATCACCTCTGGGAGCAACACACATTAGTTTCTGCCCTTTCCAGTTCCTATGTTACGTTTGGAAGTGTATATTTAGTTTGTGTTTATCAAGATCACATAATCGAGCATGAATAGAAAGCTTATGCACAGGTGAACTATGCATAGAACAGAAATATCAACAGCCTGGGGTTTGGGTCACTGCATGTAGAGTTACATAAGGAAAGAGTCAGTGGAATAACGCTTCAAGCACAGGATCATAAAGAATCATTCTACATGCTGTACTGAATTCAACCACCTAGATTGGAATACTCAGTGTACATCTAACATTAGGAACACCTTCCTAATATTGAGTTGCACCCATCCCTCAGAACAGCCTCAATTCGTCGGAGCATAGACTCTACAAGATGTCGGAGCGTTCCACAGGGATGCTGGCCTATGTTGACTCTAATGCTTCCTTCCCACAGTTGTGTCAAGTTGGCTGGATGTCCTTTGGGTGGTGGACCATTCTTGATACACACGGGAAACTGTTGAGCTTGAAAAGCACAGCAGCGTTGCAGTTCTTGACACAAACCGGTGCGCCTACTACCATACCCTGTTCAAAGGCACTTATATTTTTGGTCTTGCCCATTCACCCTCTGAATGGCACACACAATCCATGTCTCAATTGTCTAAAGCCTTGAACACCCTTCTTTTAACCTGTCTCCTCCCCTTCATCTACACTGACTTAAAGTGGATTTAACAAGTGACATCAATAAAAGGATCATCCAAGTGAAAAACCTGGATTTACCTGTTCAGTCATGGACAGAGCAGGTGTTCTTAATGTTTTGTACATTCAGTTTATGTACAAGTCACTCTTACAATGTATCCAATTTCAGTTTGTGTATTTGTTGCTTTAGCTTTCTGTAACTTTGTAGCAAGTACGGTCTGCATGTGTAGGTGCATATCATGTCATGATTGCAAGGTGTCCCAATATCTTTTACATTCTAGAATGCCCTTCTAGCCGATAAGAAATTATTATTCAACAATGCTGTGGTATAAAATATAAATAATGGCCAAAATAAAATGTATCGTATACTGAACAAAAATATAAACGCCATAGGTAAATTGTTGGTCCCATGTTTCATGAGCTGAAATAAAAGATCCCAGAAATGTTCCAAATACACAAAAAGCTTATTTCTCTCAAATTGAGCACAAATTTGTTTACGTCGCTGTCAGTGAGCATTTCTCCTTTGCCAAGGTAATCCCTCCATCTGACAGGTGTGGCATATCAAGAAGCTGATTAAACAGCATGACCATTTCGCAGGTGCACCTTGTGCTGGGGACAATAAAAGGCCACTAAAACATGCAGTTGTGTCACAACACAAGGTCACAGTTGTCTCAAGTTGAGGGAGCGTGCAATTGGCATGCTGACTACAGGAATGTCCACCAGAGCTGTTGCCTAATAAGTGAATGTTCATTTCTCTACCACAAGCCACGTGTTTTAGAGAATTTGGCAGTACGTCCAACCGGCCTCACAACTGCAGACCAAGTGTAGAGTGTCGTGTGGGCAGTTTGATGATTTCAACGATGTGAACAGAGTGCCCCATGGTGGCGGTGGGGTTACGGTATGGGCAGGCATAAGCTACGGACATGTACGCTACCGATGTATTTTATCAATGGCAATTCGAATGCACCATGACAAGATCCTGAGGCCCATTTTTTGTGACCAACAGATGCATATCTGTATCCCAGTCATGGGAAATCCATAGATTAGGGCCTAATTTATTTATTTCAATTGACTGATTTCCTCATATGAACTGTAACCCCGTCAAAATCAATGAAATTGTTGTTTTTCCCCCCAGTATTTTATATTTAACCTTTATTTAACTAGGCAAGTCAGTTAAGAACAAATTCTTATTTACAATACCGCCTAGGAACAGTGGGTTAACTGCCTTGTTCAGGGGCAGAAGTACAGATTTTTACCTTGTCAGCTCGGGGATTCGATCTAGCAGCCTTTCGGTTACTGAGCCAACGCTCTAACCACTAGGCTACCTGCCGCCCCGTATAAATATAAAGCCACTATAAAGAGCAATGCCCTCTACTGAGCAGCATTCAATACGAGCCCAAGGCATCTTACCTATATTATATAGCTGGCTCTCTTTATAGGGGAGGAATGGTATGAACTGGAAGGTAGATGGGCGCATGCACACACAGGCTGCACCATAGATGAATAAATCATCAGGTTCAGACTGTCACATCTATACAGAGCTCTCTAACTGGCACCTGGCCTCATCAATCAAGGTTCTATGATGGTATGTGTCCTAACACTGCATCCACTGAAGCCTTGCACTACTAAACAGTGACATCCCATCACTCCTTGTCGTTGAATTCAGTTCAGCATGTAAGATGATTTTATCAACCTGTGTTTATGTTTTGGAAACAACTTGGGTAATATGCTTGAAACGAAAGCACGCTTCACAAGCAAGTGCACACTTTGGAAGAAGGGTAGAGAACAGGGAAGCAGCCACAGAGAGGTATGCTCTGTAACTGCCCCAACCCTGTAGGCTGTAATTGAATCAGCTTACAGATGGCTTAATAAGAGTGTGTGTGTGTGTGTGTGTACACTAATTGCTATGTTTCTAATAAAGCAGACATTGGATAAGTGACAATGATTTCATGTGATATGCGAGTGAAGTGATGCAACGAGACAGACATGGCTTTTTAATGGATAAACAAAGAGTAGAAGATAAGCAAATGAGTAAAGGTAAGCTGTAAGTGAGGAAGACAAACAGAGACACACGCATTATGTTTTATTGTGCAGAGTAGCTCATAACCAGGACAAAGGAAATGACTTTCCAGGTGAGAGGATGAGTTTATAGGAGGTGCCAGTGGGGACATTAACAGAATAGAGAAAAAACGTAGGCTATTGCGGTCGTGTTAGACATGCAGATGGGGAGGATGCTAATGATGAAGATGACAGTGAACAGAAGACAGCAAACAGATGAAAAAATGACCAGGTGGACAGCAGGCTTGGCAACACCAGGCAGTGTTAGAACATGTAGCGACCAAACTGACCATGGTTGATAGCATGCATGCATGTGCCTCTCCCTCTTTCTAAGAGAGTATAACTTCCTATTAAAGTACCATGAATAACATAGTGGGTCTCTACTTCCTCAACTCAATATAGACATTGTTCATTCACAGCTGAGCTTCAGCCAGCTGTCTAGTTCAAGAAACAAAGGATCAGAACCTCTCCTCCCTATCATTCTTTCCTCCCTTGTCTCCCCCTCTGTGCCCTTCCTAGGTCCCTTCCTCTCTCTAGTATCCCCCTCCTCTGTGCCCTTCCTAGTTCCATCTCTCTAGTCTCCCCCTCCTCTTCTGTGTACTACTACTGCACCTTCTCTTGAGAGCTTGGCTCTGGCGATCTCTCTTTCCAGGTCTTCTCTGAGCTCCTCGTTGCTCCGGATCCCTTCTTCCAGCTGCTGTCTGAGGAGCGTCACTGCTGTCAGCTCCATCTGGAGGGCGTGAAGACGCTGGGCACTGCAAAACACACAATGTATGAATTACTATTCCACATATACACACACAAGGAGACAAATCTAATTGTATTTGTCACATGCTTCGTAAACAACAGGTGTAGACTAACAGTGATATGCTTACTTATGGACCCTTCTCAACAATACAGAGAATTATTTTTAAATAATAGAAAAATAACAACATGAGGAATAAATTAGTAACGATAACGTGGCTATGTACACGGTGTACCAGCAGACAATATGGATGGTACTCCCGGGTACTCCCACTGCGCCACCCGGTACTCCCGGGTGGCGCAGTGGTCTAGGGCACTGCATCGCAGTGTTAGCTGCGCCACCTGAGTCTCTGGGTTCGCGCCCAGGCTCTGTCGCAGCCGGCCGCAACCGGGAGGTCCGTGGGGCGACGCACAATTGGCATAGCGTCGTCCGGGTTAGGGAGGGTTTGGCCGGTAGGGATATCCTTGTCTCAGTATGTAAAAAAATGTAATAAAATGTATGCACTCTACTGTAAGTCGCTCTGGATAAGAGCGTCTGCTAAATGACTAAAATGTAAATGTAATGTAAAATATCTATGGAGACACTGGGTATTGCAACAACAAAAAAGAAACCCTCTTGAATGCCACACCAACCAAAGCATATAAAAAGGGACTTTGGTAAGACTATTTAAATTACATGGCAATAAAATATGTGGAATAAATCCAATCTGTGATAATCGTCCAGATACCTGTCCTGTTCTTTGACGGTGCGAACCAAGCTGGAGTAGAGCTGCTGCTCGGCCCTCAGGGCTCGGTTCAAAGAGCGGTGCTCCACCTGCAGGTCAGCCAACAAGGGCAGGACCTGGGGAGGGAGGGGGGCACAGGTCAAAGGTCAGATGCCACTCAATCAGTTGCTATACAAGGGTCATGTTCATTGTGCATGCAATGGGAATTGTTTTAAACCGTTTCGCAATGGAAAACGAAAATGAGAGATCGTTATTGGACAGGTCCAGGTAGTCCCGTCATGTGTCAGTCAGTTTTGGTGCCTAATGAACAGGACCCAGGTCACGGTGGGTTTATTCTCATGCTTGACTGTTTTTGACATGCAAACCAAAGAGCGAGCCTTTTGAAATTGTGACTTTGTGTTGTTGAACACTTTATTTTCACACAATTAAACCAGACATCACAAAAGGTTGTGACTTTATTGATTTTTGATGTAACACTCGACTACGGTACATTCAGACATGGCCATTCTTCTGAAGATAGATGGCACACTACAGCTCATAAATACGTTTCAGGCAGGGCTTGCTTTTGCGTGGGGCTACCTCTTGCTGGCTGTCACCACCGATGATGGTCCTCTCCCGCTGAGGGAGGCCAGGGAGTGAGTGCTCCACCCCGGCTTCAGCAGCCTGATCCTGGGTCTCCCTGGTTTGACGGTCCCCTCTCTGGCCCAGACGCTGGTGGAGGTCCTGTCAACAGATAAAACAGCAGAGAGACTCTGAGGTCAAACTAGTTACAGCAAATGAAAAAAGTGCCCTCAAAGGGAAAAAAAAAAAAAAAGAATGTATTGAAGTGAAAGTATCGCTCAGATGTCTTAATTTCCTTTCGGAATTTACAATGACTGCAATAGATTATTTATAACTGAGCCATGCTCAAAAGAGGTAGCACAGGTGGTGATGGCCAAAATCAGTTCAAGGTCAGCCAGGTGGATTAACCCTGTGCAAGCTACCCATGAAACCAAATGGCACCAGGTAACCTCCTGAGCCTGCTTGAGTGTGTGTATGAGTGTCTGTGTAGATTAGTAGCAGTGTGTGAGGAGACCACTGGCCATCCACTCACGTTTATAATCTCGTCCTTGGTCTCCAGGGTGGTGGTGAGGGAGTCTATGCTGGCCGCCTGGCCCTCGATACGCCCCTCCAGCTCAGACAGCACTGACTGGAGATCAGCCAGGGACATCTGGAACACAAGAGAACAATGGGATAGAATGAAGACATTGACCCACGGTCCATTTTCTATTATCCACCTAATAGTCAGGATTTAGACTTGTGGAGGGTAATCTAATGATTCTGATCTGTACCCAGAGGTTATTTTTACCAAGAGCAAAGAAAAAAAACAATGTTAACTCAATGACAAACCAACAACGGATCAAGAAAGTGAATCATTTCTTATTCCTCAGTCAAAAATAGTGTATTCTTTGACCAGAGTAAATGGGAAAGGGGGATACCTAGTCAGTTCCACAACTGAATGCATTCAACCGAAACGTGTCTTCCGCATTTAACCCGACTCCTCTGAATCAGAGGTCGGGCGGGGGTGCTTTAAATCGACATCGATGTCATCGGCGCCCGGGAAGCAGTTGTTGTTGGGGGTTAACTGCCTTGTTCAAGGGCAGAACGGCAGATTTTTTCCCCACCTTGCCGGCTCAGGGATTTGAATCAGCTGCAGTATGTACTGTTCTCACCTTGAGCTCATTCTCCCTCCTCAGAGCCTTGTTGAGAGCCTCAGTCTTCTGAGCCAACTCCTTCTTCAGGATGACCACTGTCTTCTTGATGAGAGGGACCTTCTCCATGCTGTCTTCGTTGTTGTTCCTCTTGGAGAGGTCACCTACAGAGGGAACAAAACCAGTAGAGGACATTAGTGGGGTCAGGGTGTTGGTGGACAAAGACAGTTTGTACTTCAGCCAACTGCTGTTTTGTTCATTGGCATGCCAAACTGTTCAGCACAGCTTGCAGCTTTAAGAGGTAAAACCTCTCACCTTCCCTCTCCTCCAGTCTTTCCTGCAGCAACTGGATGGTCTGTCTGAGCTCCAGCACCTGGGACGGTTCAGGTTCCTTCTGCCTCAACTCAGCCAGGAACTGGTCCCTCTCCCGGCCTCGCTCCAGAAGTTTCTGGCAGAGGAAATCAAAAGCTAAACACACCGGAGCTAATAACCTTGCCATTAACTTTATTCAACGTTATTCTACCAAGACAAATCAAGGATGGCCAATGTGCAGGTTTTGTTCTAGCCCAACATTAACAAAAAAATATGTTTTTTACTTTTTTTTATTTTATTTTTATTTTATTTTTTTACTTGTGAGGTGCGTTAGAGCTGGGCAGGAGCAAAATGCTGCACATATTGTAGCCAGCCATGATTTAAATCCTAAACTATCAAAAACACAAAATAGTAGTGTACTCTGCACCTATCCAAATAACTCTGTCCAAACTCACAATGATGATGGATTCCTTCTCGGTCAGCAGAGCCCTGAGCTTGGCAGTCTCCAGGTAACCCTCCTGTGTTGCAGTGGAACTAAGTTTCTCGGCGGAGGCCAGCTGCTGCTGCCGAGTACACAGCTGTCGCCTCAGCTCCTCGATCTCCTGGATGCGCTCAGACAGCGTCCTGTTATAGTGCTCTGCTGACTCCTGGAGGGACAGGAGAGAAAACATGAGATAATAAACACTAACCCTCCTGTAAAAATATTACAAGGTTAAGACAAATAGAATGTGAGTGTGGATGTTATTAGACAGAAACTTTCTCATCACAATAAATCAACCAGTAAAAATGCCTCCAGTGTGTGTGTGTGTGTGTGTGTGTGTGCGTGTACCTTGAGAAGCTGGTCCTTGCTGCCGATTGTGGCCAGCAGGCCCTCCACGGCGCTCTCGTTGTCCGCCACCAGCCTCTCACGGGCCTTGACCGCGTCCACCAGCATGGCCTCTGCCACCTTTAACCTCTGACCCATCTGCTCCGCAAGGTCACGGGCCTGAGACTGGGACTGGCTCAGCAGGGCACTTGCCATCGCCTACACACACACACACAGACAGAGAGAGGCAGAGAAAGACCGAACAAAAGAAAAAGAGATTTGTTATTTGTCAATCTTTACTTATCCAACTTTATCCTTCTGGGATTAACCTCTTTTCCAAGATATACTAGGTTAATATTATATCAAATCAATATATCATTGAACGACAGCGTGTTTGGTGAATGATGTCACTGTTTTGTGAGTATTGATGCCTGTGTTAAAACTCTTTATGTTCAGGTAATATTTTGTGAGTGTCAGCTAGGTAATACATGGGATTTACTTTCTCCTTATGTGTCTTCCTACCTCCATGTCCTTGGTCTTGCCCTCCAGGGACAGCTGCAGCTGACTGATGATGGAGTCCTTCTCCCTGCAGGCTCGGTTCAGGTTGTCCTCCACATCCTGCTTGGCACGCTGCAAGTTCTTCAGTGTGTTGGCAAGGTGCTGCAGCTCCACGTCCTTCTCCTTGATCAACGTGTCAAAACTCTGCAGGGAGCAATGGAGAGTGAGAGACCAGTGTTAGACTGGTCTCCAGGTAGACTCTCCATTCAACATGATGTTGACCCTAACAGTCCTTGCAACAACTCCCTATTGGAGGTAGTGTGCGACTTAAATATGATATGCAGGGTTGGTGTCAATTCCATTTCAGTCAATTTAGTAAGTATATTGAAAATTCAATTCTCCTCATTGAAAAGCAATGAGGGAAATTGGAATTTACATTTTTGTTGACTAACTAAACTGACTGAATTGAAATGGAATTGACTCCAACGCTGGTGGGGTGATCATGGTCCCTTACGTTGATGGTGTCCTCATTGTGAGACAGCAGGTTGTTGAGTCTCTCCAGGTCCCTCTCTTTCTCCCTGAGTGACAGATGCAGCTGGTGGATCTCGTTGTCTTTCTCTTCTAGCGCTGAAAACTTCTCATCCAGCGCTTGCTGTGGAGGAGCCATACAGAATATTGAAATTAAAAGACCGAAGGCATACAATGTTCATCAGATCAGAGCGAGAGAGAAAGATCGACATCCTGTTTGTGACAATCTTCATTTTTAATGACGTTCATTGACTTCTTATGGCTGCAGGGGCAGTATTGAGTAGCTTGGATGAAAAGGTGCCCATAGTAAACTGCCTGCACCTCAGTCCCAGTTGCTAATATATGCATATTATTATTAGTATTGGATAGAAAACACTCTGAAGTTTCTAAAACTGTTTGAATGATGTCTGTGAGTATAACAGAACTCATATGGCAGGCATAAACCTGAGAAGAAATCCAAACAGGAAGTGGGAAATCTGAGGTTGGTCGATTTTCAACTCATAGCATATCGAATACACAGTGGAATATGGATCAGTTTGCACTTCCTACGGCTTCCACTAGATGTCAACAGTCTGTAGAACCTTGTCTGATGCCTCTACTGTGAAGTGGGGCCGAAGGAGACAGGAATCAGTCAGGTCTACCATGACCTGACCATGCGCGTTCATGTGAGGGAGCTCTGTTCCATCACACATCTGAAGTCAATGGAATTCTCCGGTTGGAACGTTATTGAAGATTTATGTTAAAAACATCCTAAATATTGATTCAATATATCGTTTGACATGTCTCTACTGACTATTACGGAAATTTTTGACACTTCGTCTGCTTTTAGTGAACGCGCTTCCTGACTTTGGATTTGTTTACCAAACACGCTAACAAAAATAGCTATTTGGACATAAATGATGGACATTATCGAACAAAACAAACATTTCTTGTGGAAGTGGGAGTCCTGGGAGTGCATTCCGACAAATATCAGCAAAGTGAAGATTTATAATGCTATTTATGACTTTTGTTGACTGCACAATTTGGCAGGTAACTGTATGTCTTGCTTTTGTGGCTGAACGCTGTTCTCAGATTATTGAATATTGTGCTTTTGCCGTAAAGCTTTTTTGAAATCTGACACAGCGGTTGCATTAAGAACAAGTGTATCTTTAATTCTATGTAAAACATGTATCTTTCATCAAAGTTTATGTTATTTGACGTGGCTCTCTGCAATTTCTCTGGATATTTTGGAGGCATTTCTGAACATGGCGCCAATGTAAACTAAGGTTTTTGGAAAAAAATATGAACTTTATCGAACAAAACATATATGTATTGTGTAACATGAATTCCTATGAATGTCATCTGATGAAGATCATCAAAGGTTAATGATTCATTTTATCTCTATTTCTGCTTTTTGTGACTCCTGTCTTTGGCTGGGAAAATGGCTGTGTTTTTCTGTGATTTGGTGGTGACCTAACGTAATCGTTTGTGGTGCTTTCGCTGTAAAGCCTTTTTGAAATCGGACACTGGTGAGATGAACAAGAAGGGTATCTTTAAAATGGTGTGAAATACTGGTATGCTTAAGGAATTTTCAATGAGATTTCTGTTGTTTGAATTTGGCGCCCTGCACTTTCACTGGCTGTTGTCATTTCAATCCTGTTAACGGGATTACAGCCCTAAAAAGTTAGATCATTCCATTTCCAAAGTACACTTTGACAATATGTACATTTTCACATCATGCCAATAAAGCAATTGAATTGAGCGAGAGAGAAATATTTTACATTTCAAACATTGATAGAAAGCCCACCTCCAGAGCCTTTTCTTTTTCTTTCAGTCTTTCTCGCAGCTTTGACAGCATGGTGTCGCTTTCCTCAGGACTTCTACTCTGCTCCATGTCTCTCATCATGTTCATGTACTCCTGATAGAGGGAGAATAGAGAGAGGAGGCAGACAGAGAAAGGAGGGAAAAAAGCAAGAGAAAGAACAAGATCGAATAGAGGGACAGAAAGAAAAAAAGTTTTTCCCCAGTTCCCGTGCTACATTTTTACATTTTAGTCATTTAGCAGACACCTCTTATCCAGTGACTTATAGAGCGCATACATTTTCATATTTACACACTACCGCTCAGAAGTTGAGTCACTTAAAAATGTCCTTGTTATTGAAAGAAAAGCAAAAAAAAATTAAATTAACTTAACATCAACTTGATCAGAAATACAGTGTAGAGATTGTTACTGTTGTAAATGATTATTGTACATGGAAACGGCTGATCTTTTTATGGAATATGTACATAGGCGTACCGAGGCCCATTATCAGCAACCATCACTCCTGTGTTCCAATGGCACATTGTGTTAGCTAATCCAAGTTTAGCATTTTAAAAGGCTAATTGATCATTAGAAAACCCTTTTGCAATTATGTTAGCACAGCTGAAAACTGCTGTGCTGATTAAAAAAAGCAACAAAAAAAAAAAAAAAACTGGCCTTTTTTGACTAGTTGAGTATCTGGAGCATCAGCATTTCTGGGTTCGATTACAGGCTCAAAATGGCCAGAAACTCGTCAGTCTATTCTTGTTCTATTCTTGTTCTGAGAAATGAAGACTATTCCATGCGAGAAATTGCCAAGAAACTGAAGATCTTGTACAACGCTGTGTACTATTCCACAGAACAGTGCAAACTGGCAATAACCAGAATAGAAAGAGTGGGAGGCCCCAGTGCACAATTGAGCAAGAGGACAAGTACATTAGTGTCTAGTTTGAGAAACAGACGCCTCACAAGTCCTCAACTGGCAGCTTCATTAAATAGCACCCGCAAAACAGCAGACTCAACGTCAACAGTGAAGAGACGACTCCGGGATGCTGGCCTTCAAGGCAAAGTTGCAAAGATAAAGCCATATCTGACTGGCCAATAAAAAAAGAATATTAAGATGGGCAAAAGAACAGACACTGGACAGAGGAACTCTGCCTAGAAGGCCAGCATCCCAGAGTTGCCTCTTCACTGTTGACGTTGAGACTGGTGTTTTGTGAGTACTATTTAAGGAAGCTGCTAGTCAAGGACACGTTATTTTAATGAAAAAAAATATATATGCTTTTCTTTCAAAAAACAAGGACATTTCTAAGTGACCCCAAACTTTTGAACGGTAGTGTGTAAAAACAATATTTAAAAATATATATATATATATCATTTTTTTTCTTTCGTACCGGTCCCCCATGGGAATTGAACCCAACTGCCACACGGGACTACCATATTGTGGTGTACTATCACCACAATATGGTGCTAGTACACCATATTTACCTAGTTCCATAGAAAAGGAATATATAGAACAGGCCTCACAAAATTGCTAGTGTTTGATACTCTAAGCCCCCTTCTATAGATTATATTTCTATGGTTTCACTTATAGTTTCTCGAGCTCTGACTAGCTACCTGTAGCTGCTGCTCCTTGTCGGCCAGGCAGGTGGTAAGGCGCTGGATGGTGACGTCGTGACTCTGCAGCCTCCTCTTTGTCTGCTCCAGCTGCTCCTGGTACTGCTGCTCCAGACTGCTTTCCCTCTCGCCCAGCTCCCCGTTAAGCTTCTTTAGCTGGTTCTGCATCTCCTGCATGGCGTAGATAGTTTACCCAGTAAGCACAATACATTGAAAATACATCTCTTCAACATCTTCTCAACAAAAAAGGGTCAAGAGTTCATTCCTGGTTGGGTCATGTGGTTTAGCAAAAGCACAGAAAATAAGTTGCCTTCAACTTTAGGAAAAATTGATGGCTTTGGGGAATATATTCTGCATTCTATTATGTGCGGGTAAAACCAAGTAGTTACATGGTAGTAAAACAAGCAGCCGTACTAAACCTACAGAATGGGTTAAATAGGACAGCTTTTATACCTGCTCCCAGCTTGCCCATATCAAAGCTTTTCCACACAACAAAGTAGGACTGGGCAATATGGCCAAAATATCATATCACAGTATTTTCTCATTTTTGACACTTCTGAATAACAAAAGTTCTAAATATGCTTCATGGGTAGTGCATGACCCTAGGATGGCAACAAATTAATCCTAAGTGGTTTTATTAAATGGGCTTTCTCCATTCTGATTGCATTGCTTTATACTGTTCAACCAAACTTCAACTAAAAATAATAGGACAAAACTGACAGTGGTCTTATTTGTAGAACATTGCATAGGAATCAAAATCCTATTTTGTAGCCTCTAACTCTGGTACTCGACCAATGGTTGCCATTTGCAAAGTTATTTGTTGAATTCCAACACTCACTTCCAGCATTTTAATACATTTCTTCATTTCCTTCATTAATTTGTTATTATTTACACACTGCGTCACGTTTTTTACCCCCCTCTAGTCCTTGCACTTCTTACTTTCGCCACAGACGATTTCCGGGAGTTTATTTGGCAAGGTTACCCTCCTAAAGTTGTTGACTTGTTGTGCTAGCAAGTTAACTATTCATTCTCAGCAGTTAGTAGTTTCTTACTGGCAATAAAAATGGATGATTGCCATAACTTTGAGTAATTACTGAATTATTTAATGTAACTAATCAAACATTAAAATACTGCTATAGAAGGTGAAGTAAAAATCCAAACCGGTCCGTGAATGGATAATGGTATATTGTTTTTATTTATTATTGCTACTGAAGGTAGTGTTAGTCGGCTGTATATGTGCCAAAACTCCTGTATTTTTCTTTGTGTAGCTCAGGGATCATCAAGTAGATTCAGCTGTGGGCCCATTTTTTCTTGGTCGGATGGCCAGAACATAATTACAAATCATTTGTTGACCGCAAGTAGCCCAAACAGATAATATTTTACTAAAACAATCATTTCAAACCTTGTTTCATTTGTATACGATCACAT
Organism: Salvelinus fontinalis; assembly: GCF_029448725.1. Taxonomy (NCBI): domain Eukaryota; kingdom Metazoa; phylum Chordata; class Actinopteri; order Salmoniformes; family Salmonidae; genus Salvelinus; species Salvelinus fontinalis. The sequence goes on from NC_074685.1 coordinate 41,021,614, forward strand.
CTCTATTATGTCTGGATATACTTGTGAACAGATTTCATAAATTGATATCACTTGAAGGTGTTTTTACACTCAAGTCCAACAATGATTTATTTATTTTTATTTTTTTTACTTAGGGGGCCAAATAAAAACTCCCGGGGGCCGCCAGTTGGGGACCCGTTATTGCTTGTTCTCCATTTTCTTTTTAAATAGTGAGCCAAAATGTTTTTTGCCACTTTCATTTCCTTAACTGATCAAAACTTGTTTTCTCATGCTCTCTTGTCTCTCTGCAGCAGACATATAGTGAACAATATGTTTGGAACATCAAATCACAATAAAATCTGTTTTGAATCGCAAAACGGATAGAATCTTGAGAAACACAATAGATATATTATCAGCAACTAATTATCATGATAACACCATATCGTTAGGTCCCTGGCAATTCCCAGGAAAACAATAGATATTCCTCCTGTGGCCTTACATTGAGAGCTTTGTCCCCCTTCTTCTTCTGCTGCTGCAGCTCCTCTAGCTCCTGCTCCAGCTGCTCCTTGGCCTGCTGCAGATCAGCCAGCTCCTGCTCCCTCCTGCCCAGGGAGCGCTGCAGCTTCTGCGCCTCCAGCCGCTTGGTGTGGTGCTCGCCCTGGAGCTGGGACAGCTCCGCCTGCTTCTCCATCAGCAGAGACTGGTGCTCTTCTGCACCCTGGGGGGAAAGCATGAATATGGATAGTTAGAGAAGCAGGAGACTTATTTTGGTATTTTGAGTGCATGTGTGTGCAACGCAGAAGTCTGTATTGATGTGACCTCTGGCAAACACGCACAGATAGACATTACAGCCCTAAAGCAGAGTACGGTAGATACACACACTGCAGCTGCCTGCCAGATCTCACAATACCTTTAATGGTGTTTAGCGAATAACATCATACGACATAGCACTTCCATGCCCGACTGCGCAGTGAATGACGTGGCACACAGCCATTGGTTGATGCATGCAGCGCGACTGATGTATTGGGCCTGGAACGCGGCCAATGCTGTGTCTGATCTGACTTGCCTGGTATTTCTGGAGCTGGGCTTTGTGCGCTGCCTCCCTGGCTTTAGCTAATGCCTCGTCCCTGTCCTCAATCTCATGGCACAGCTCTTCAATCTGGAACACACAGACAGAGACAGACGTGTTGGTGTGACAATGTTACATAAGCCCTCAGTCTGCGCAGCACAGAGATGGCATAGCATATGAGGCGATATATTTTTTAGTGGTCAACAATAGTTGGTTACAGCAGTATTTTATCAAATGAGGTTATCACCCTCAACATTTATTACAGTGTGAATATTATCTAATGAACCGCACCTCTTTTTCCTTTTCTTTGAGCACCAGACTGAGTCCCTGGATGGTTTTGTCTCGTTTCAGAGCGTTCTTCTTCTCCGAGCTCAGCTCGTTCTCAGTCTTCTCCAGCTTACCAGACAGTACCTGTTAAAAAAAAATAACAAGTGGTCACTTGTGGTCATCTATAGCTAAGGTCGTGAGAGAATGGCACTTGCGTCGCCAAGATTGTGGGTTTGATTCCCAGGGCCACTCAAATGTAAAATGTATGCACACATGACTGACAGTCACTTTAGATAAAAGCATCTGCTAAATTGCATATAATTAAGTAGCCAAAACAAGAGACACTAAATTCATCTTCCTCCAACATGTTCGATTAATCACAACGGTACATTTTGAATCCACCCTAAATATGTGCTCCTACCCCATAGCCATCTCTGTAGAACTGAAAGGATTGCCTAGGTGTATTCATTTCAAAATAGTGAAAATTCCATGATGAAGACATTTACCGGTATGTATGTATATTTTCACTATTATTCTACAATATAGAAAATATTTAAATTAAGAAAAACCCTGAAATGCATTTCTCCCCCCCCCCCCCCCCCAAATCACCTTGTTGTTATTCTGGATGTCCTCCAGGGTCTTGGAGAGGTTCTGGTTCATTGCTCTGAACTGGTTCATCTCCTCACTCAGCTGCCTTTGGGCTGTCTCCAGCCTGCTCACCTCATTCAGCTGCTCAGTGAAACCCTGGGGAAGGGAAACAGAATTCTGGGAAATTAGTCAAAGAGAATGAGTTGGCTAAGAAATGAAAATAGGACATCAAAAGGGGAAGGAAAAACTTTCACAGGGGCAGAGAACACCTGTGAATCCCTTTTATTGCTACATTTATTTATTCACATATACTTTATTTCCCATTATCAACAAAAATGTATCCTTTTACTGCGACGATATCCAACCTCACAACTGGTAGATCTTTTTTAGTCAAATAATTATCCATTCAGTCTAAAGCTACACTTCCATGGCCTTCCAAGTTCTCTACAGAGGATCGGTCTGAGGTGAGATGACTTGACTACCTCAGCTCTGAGAGGAATGTAACCATCATTAAACTCCTCTGTGAGGTCCTGGAGGGACTTCCACTCAGCCTCCTTCCGTCTGCGTCGGGCCCCAGGGGTGATGCTGCATCCTGGGGGGAGTGGCTGTCCCACCCTGGGCTTCCTCCGCAGGACAGGGATGCGGCTCCCGGGGGTCCCTGGGATTGGTCGTCTGGGGATGGAGCGCAGCAGCTGCAGCAGGTCAGAGATGGGAGGCTGGGCTGGGGAGTGCCCTCTCTGGTTTCTGGTGGTAGTATGGCCCACTGAAGGAGAGCATTCCCTCACTGATATCTTTGACTCTCTGCACGGTCTCTGTGACAGGGGGCCCAGGGGTTCTGTCTGAGGGTGGTCAGGGTTGAGGGACTGAAGCGATGCCGAGCGGAACCTGGAACTGGGGGAGGAGAGGGTGCCTTTGCGGTAGACCAGGTCCTGGTACATCATGCTCCGGGAGCGAAGCCCAGGGTTCTTCTCCGGGCAGGGATCCCCACCAGACTGCACACTCCTGTGGGCTGAGCTTGACCGACCTGCGGCTCCCACTGGACCACCCAGGAGGTCCATACTCACAGAGCGCCTCACCCGCCCATCCCCTCCATCTTCCTTCCTCTGCCCTTCTAACGTAAACTGATCTCCCCTGCACTCATCGGGACTTCCACCTTCAGAGGACCTCCAGAGGGGGGTCATAATGGTGCTCACCTCCCCCACGTCGGGCCTCTCCGGCAGGGGGTTGTGGCGTCCATAGACGTGGGCCACACACTGCTTCAGATTCTCTCTTTCCTGCTGCAACCGCTGCACCTGGGCAGCATGCTCCTCCTGCAGCCTGCCGATCTGCACGTCGCACTGCACTATGCGCTCCAGCGTGAACACGCACTTGCCGCACAGGAACTCTGACGCTTGACCGTCAGGGTCGCGGTCGACCTGGCGCCCCAGCACGTGGGACAGGATGACTTGGAGCTGCCGTTTGCCCGACGGGTTGAAGATCCAGCGGCACTGGCTGCCAATGAGGCGTAATCTGCATACGCGGCATGGGTCCTTCATGGTGATGGTTTGGTCCAACAGAGAAACACATTCAGATTGGAGCGTTTATACACAGAGCCTATCTCCCGCAATCGTCAGCTTGCCAGCCATGGCACAGAGAAAATGTGCTCTCCATTTCTTTGACAGGAACAGTGCAGTAAGCTCACAGTTCAGTCCAACACTCAAAAATGCTCCTTACAGACCCTAAACACAAAATCTCTCTGCTTTCCCATGGTCGTCAGTCTGCCAGCCATGGCATACAGCAGACTCTCCCGCTCTGATTGAAGAGGAGAGACTGACAAAGTTCTTCCTGGTGAGAGCAGCGTAAGCGTTAAGCCCCATCTTCTAATCCCTCCTCCGCTGTCCCACACATTCAATCAGACCAAATCCCCTGGACTGGACCCGCGGTGATCTCCTGTGTTACGGCTGACTGCTGGCCTCGTAATCCAGCCCCATCTGAACCCAGGACTATCTACTCATCCTGGCTGCCCCAACAAGGACAGCAGGGCCTGGGCGGGCCCTAGGTCTGTGACATTGACCGGGGGCTGGTTAAGGTGTGTTGGTCTCCTTGGCAAGGCTAAGGTAAATCTGATTTGAGATGGCCTCACCTGGTCCTCAATGCCACCACCTGCCTCACTTTAGAAAACATGATAGAGCTACAGTGATGAACTGCCTGGCCCCTTAGACCTCTGTGTGTGTGTGTGGCTCTCTGATACACACTACTGACCTAACAACCCAGAGACTGGACTCTTTTTACCCAGCTTTACCCCTTTTACACCATGTAATCTGACAGACAGCCCAGACAGAATCCAATAGAAACCTATAGGGGTTGTGGTGTTTAATATAAAGTTAGTCCATAAATAACCCTAAGGGCAACTCTCTCCTGCCGGGATGCTAATCCTGTATTAACACAGAAACCTGGGCCGAGAGAGGAGGAAACATGGACACTGACAGCTTCCGCTACTGTCTGACAGAACAAAATAATAATACTATATTTGTCCATCTTGTAGATGAAATCCATCTTTTGATCTGCTATCAACAGTGCTTAATTTGAGCCGGATCCTGATGGAACAGGATCTGGCAACTCTCAATTTTGGACTGTTTCATTCCAGAACCCATTTGCCAGGAGGCGGTACCTCTCGTGGTACGAAAAAGTATTCATCATATGCAATGTAAAAATTCTAATCACAGTTCATTCAATTTAGCCTACTCTGTAATTCTCCTGCCCCCTAAAAATAATGTAATGTGAAAAGAATTGATATTCTAACAACTGATTAGTGTTGGGCTGACCCGGGTTTATGGTTTGCACAACATTGTAGTCTAGAATGATATTAACTTTCTAGGATCTCTCTCCGCTCTAATAGACATGAGCCCGCAACTGATCTCTCCAGCGTTGCAATTCATCTATTTCCTTATAGAATCATAGCGTGCTGGAGGTGCCGCAACTCCTCTGATAAATTGAAATACATTTGTCAAAAGTTATAGAATTACTGCTTCCGTTCAGGAATAGAATTTTTTTCTTTCGGAATACTACTTCAGGAGTAGGCCTTTAAATTTAGCCACAGAGGATCAATAGCTTTTTTTCTTCATAGATTAGCTGTGGATGGTGTGTAGTCCAATCACAAGGCATGCCTACGGCTGGGAACGCAAGGCAAATCTGTCAGCGAACGGCATGCAGCCAAAACAGGCCTTTCGCAATATTTCATATGCAATCGTGGGAAAACACCGGTTGGAAAGCAAATGGAAAGAAGACTAATCTGTTTGTAGGCTACTAAATATGTTATCAACTTGCAAATAGGCCTATTGATCGAACAGCATTGTTTTACATAGTAAAAAAAAAAAAAAAAAGAGATAGGCTTCTGGCACGAGCGCATCAGCCATCACCGGTGAGTGAGCTGTGCATCATTGGGTGAGTCAGTGAAACCGGAAAGCTTTTTCAGGAATAATTTCCTCCTCATAAATGTACAATATCTGTCTCTCCACACACCTAGGCTAATGGATTTTTTTTTTTAAATTCAGATGCCACCCGGTTACTTATCCCTGCACCTTCTATGTACATAGATGTGGAACACTGGTCACTTTAACAATGTTCACATACTGTTTTACCCCCACAGTAGTCAAGTCCATACTATTCAACTATTGCTGTACATACACTATCCACGTATTCTTCAGATATAGTATATATTCTATCCCCATACTGACAATAATGTCTATACATCACACTTAATCTCCCGATTCCGACATTGCGCATCCTAATATATTTCATAATACCATTATTTTACTTTGGATTTATGCGTATTATGTATGGTTAGATATTACTGCACTGTTGGAGGTAGGAACACAAGCATCTAATTACACTCGCAATAGCATCTGCTAAACATGCGTATGCAACAAATAACATTTGATTTAGGTAATTTAGCAGACGCTCTTATCCAGCGCGGCTGACAGTCAGTGCATTCAACTTATTGTAGCTAGTTAAGACAACCATACATTACAATCATTTTACATCATTTAGGTTAATAAAGTAGACAAATTCTAGCAGTAGATTCTAGTGTTAGCTTGTAGATGGTTGAGAAGAATAGAACAGACATCTGACAACTCTACTTCTCTCCCTGGGGAACCAATGACGTCAGCTTCCTCTGATGACGGCAACTTCTATAAACTACAAAGCTCTTGCCTGCCACAACAAAGCAGAACACACACAGAGAAACCAACAGCACTGTAACCAACAAAGAACATAAGAGGAGGTATACGGACGTAAAAAGGGCAACACAATAGACAATCATTTCAGAATGCATTTCCTCTCATGGAGCAGATTCAGAGTCAAACCGCCTGACAGATTGTGTCTGTTCCATGTCTCACACAGAGATATATGGTCAGAGGACATGCGTGTGTGTGTGTGTGTGTGCGTACACTTGAATTACATGAATGCAGGCGACAGCTAAGAGAGGGTAGCTAATGCCTGGTGGGCACACCGTGACCTGTCACTAAATAAAAGCGCCGCCACAGAATTAGACAAAAGGAGTGTCATACAACCCAACAAAACAGACAATCACAAGCAAGTACACTCTAGTTGGACACTCAGAGAAGTTTAATACACATTAGTGTATGCACTGTCAGACACTATGGGAAGATCTCCCCAAGTCCCCACGTCCTGTCTCCTCCTCCTCAAAACCCATTGGAGGAAAAGGTCAGAGGGGAGGGACCACTGGCTTTCTCATCCAACGGGTTTTGAGAAGGAGATGAGGAAGAAGATGCAAGGAGTATGCATTATTGAGATCTTCCCCATGGCCCCATCCAGAAACAACCTCAACCGGCTCCTACCCCCTTAGGCACTCATTCTGAGAGTCTGGCTCCTTCTCAATACATATTTTCTTGATTCCTGGCACTCTCTCTCCTCAATTTGTTCTCAAAATGAACTGGAGCAGGAGGGAATGGACCTTAGGCTTTTTCCTCCAATACGGTCGAGAAGGAGCCTAGGAAATACTGGATGGGAAGGAATCATAGATTCCGGTGCGGTCTGTCATCACATGATGTAAGAGGGTAAAGTTGGTAGATTGAGATATTGAGCTGATATTCGTTAGGCAATATGGCAACAGAAATCAATTTTTTTTAAACACCTGATGGTCCTTCTCCGCCTTGCCCTTCTCGCGGACCAGCTCAGCCCTCAGAGTCTGCAGTTCCTTGTCTTTCTGGCCAATGAGAGCAGAGAGTTGTAGGGTGGGCTCTGTGGTTGGTGCGTCCGTCCCCTGGTCTCTGCCAGTACTTTGTAGCTGTTGGATCACAGCTTCCTGGTTCGTCACAGATATCCTCAGTTGATCTATGACACTGGAGGGACAAAAAGTAGGCTACGTTATGTTTACATTATCAAAACAAATGGCATATTGTCCTTACATTTAGGTGCCATTGGATAACACAAAAGTATTAGGTTTCATACTCAAGGCAGGTGAAATGGAAGAGACAGTGTACATCAGAGCTACATAATCATCTAATTTCTCCATGATCAACATGTTGGTGTCAGTGTAGAATATCACAGCAGATATTAAATTAAAAGTACATGGGCTGCAATTTAAATGGAACCCTATTCCCTATATAGTGAACTACTTTTGAACGGCCAAAAGCACTTACCCATATAGGGAATCATTTCGTACACAGCCTAGGTTTTACACTTTGTTGAAAAGCCCCTTTGTATCTGTCCTTACCTGTTTTTCTCCTGTAGAGCCTGCTGCAGGTCGTAGCTGGGAACATGGATGGGGGTGAAGGTTCCCGACCGGCCTAGGGCCAAGAGCTGCTTCTCCATACCAATGCTTCTCACCTTCTCCTGCTCAGCAATGGCGGCCATCTTGTCGACTTCCTTCTCGGCCGCTCTCAGACCCTGACATGGAAGAGAAAATTGATGGGAATGTCCCAAGACTAGTCACTGACCTTTTCCAAAAGTCTCTTAGACACATGGTAAGACCAGTGGAGGCTGCTGAGGGGAGGACGGCTCATAAGAATGGCTGGAACGGAGCAAATGATACCATTTGATACCATTCCACTGATTCCGCTTCAGCCATTACTATAGAGAGATCTGGCAGGCTCACCTGCTCCAGCTCAGCGATGCGCTTGTTGAGAGTGTCTCGGAGTGCATCCATCTCTCTGTGGGCTCGCTCTCTCACACGCAGGGAGTCACCAGACTCTCTACCTGCCAGGCTCTCCAACGCTTTCCTGATAATAAATCAACTTTGATCACTCCTGTCTTGTTATTTGGATTTTCAATATTTGACAGAATTGACAAGTAAAGGTAAAAAATACACAACTGGCTCTAACACACACACTTGGATCAATGACAGTCAATGTTTACCAACTAATGAACTAGTGATTAATCAAAGAGTGAAAAGTGAGTCAGGACTATTGATGACCGATAGCGTCGGCCGCAGTCTGTACTCACAGACCGATAGCGTCGGCCGCAGTCTGTACTCACAGACCGATAGCGTCGGCCGCAGTCTGTACTCACAGACCGATAGCGTCGGCCGCAGTCTGTACTCACAGACCGATAGCGTCAGCCGTAGTCGGTACTCAAACAGTATCAGTAGGCTGTACTCACGATGCAGACACCAGTAGCTCATGCTTCTCTGCCAGATCTCTCTTCATAGACTCCACCTCCACCTTCAGCTCAATGTTCTGAGGAGGACAATCATTCAGTCAAATTCCATTCACTTTAACACAGATGTTTTACATGGAAAAATCTGGCACACCGTAGCTTAGATCCAATAGTTCATTCCTGCATTGTATTTTGTTTGGAGTGGTTCCTAAAGCACTCCAAGTATGGTCTGAGAATATGTTGAGTATGGTCCTCAACTGCATACTTCAACAATGTAATTCGCTTTGGCACTGAAAGCTATGTGTTCATATCGTAACAATGAGTAGGTGTGTACTCAATTGCAGGCGGATCGTAAAATAGAATACAGAAATAAATGAAGACAATATTTTTCTATGAAGAAGACAGAGACTTGTCTCAGAGATCAGTGGAATAAATGTGAGATATGTTGTGTATTTAGTAGTGAAACTGGTCTGAGTTCAGTGGGCTAAATGTAAGACACCAGTTTCTCCAAAGGATTTTTTAAAAAGGTGGTGCTGCTGCTGCGTACGGCAGTGGGAGACCCACAAGGTGGAGCAGCGCCACTCTTACATTCTTTGGAGAGAACACTCATGGTAGATGAGTATTTAGTAAAGTAGTGAGACTGGTCTGAGATCAGTGGGCTAAACTCTGGTGGGGGTTAGCTGTGTTTTTGGGTGGAAATAGGGCTGGAAGATATGGACAAAATATCATATCCATATTTTTCACATTTTTGACAGTATGACAGTATTTGACGACATTTTATGTTTTGGAATAATAAAAAAGTTCTAAATATGCTTTCCAAGTAGTTCATGACCCCAGGGTGGCAACACACACATTATAGGCTTTCTCCATTTATACTGTTCAATCCAACTCCAAACAAAAATAATGGCCAGCATTTTCCTGCACTTCCATTATCATTTTGACACTGTGCCACAGGCAAAAAATGAGGCAAAAAAATATAGGCCTAGTTCATTGAACTGTTGGAGTCATGATATATAATGCCTACTCTAATTCTATAGTTGGAATATCGTGGGCAGTACAGGAGGTTGGGGGCACTTTAATTAGGGAGGACGGTCTTGTGGTAAGTGGAATGAGCGGAGTAAGTGGAATGGTATCAAATACGTCAAAACACGGTTTCCTTCTGTTTGATGTCATTCCATTTGCGCCGTTCCAGCCATCCTTCCCTCATGACTCTATTCATATCCCCGGAGAAAAAGCAGCCATCCTTCCCTCAGTAGCCTCCACTGGTGGGCAGCACCTTGAATACATTGTTTTTTGACATGACAACAAATAAATATATCACGGAGGAATTATTGACAGGGTAGAGACCAGTGTTGATCAGAGAGAGTGAATCTAGCCGCACATTTGAATTCACGGGCAATAAAGATAAAACACCATGTTAAAAACGTAGGTGTTATTTTAGATCCTGAACTAAATTTTGAATTACACATTAGGAATGTGACCAAAATAGCTTTTTACCACCTGAAACACTGCCATGCTTTTATTACAAGCAGGCTTGACTACTGTAATGCTCTCATGTCTGGTCTACCCAAGAAAGCCATTGGTCAACTGCAAAACATGCAGAATGCTTAAGCACAGGTACTGACCAGGACCAGACGAAGAGCATACATTATGCACCGGTTTTAAATTCTCCGCACGGGCTGCCTATGAGTTTAAGAATTAATTTGGAGATTATTCTCTTGTTTTTTAAAAATCAATCCACGATTGTGCACACCAATACATGTCAGACATGCTTTTAAGTGATGTACCCAGTGATGTACCCCTCAAGTCCTCTGGCACAAAGCCTTGGACCAAGAGGCCTGGCGAGGCAGCCTTTATGCCCCCAGCCTCTGTAATAGCCTGTCAGAGAACCTGAGGGGGGCAGAAACCGTGGATATATTAAAGAGAGATCTTAAAACATTTTTTTTTATCTTTGCTTTTCCTTGGGGTGCTTTTTAGTTGTTGTGTTGTTCTTTAGTTGTTTTATCTTATGTTTGTTGTGTAGTAAATATTTCAGCTTTTATTTTTATTGTTTACTAGTTTTTCCTGTAAAGCACATTCCATGTTTGAAATGTGCTGTATAAATAAAGCTCGGTTTGATTTGAGTCCGTGTTTCCATGGGGCCCTAATTAGATGTTACATTACATGTTGTTTTCTTACTTTCATGTAGCTAGCTAGACAAAATATTCATGCTTCACCTATTCCTCTCTGATAAGATACCGTTGCACAAACATGCTTATCTAGGCCTACACCAGCATTAGTACTAGGCAGTATTAGCTAGCTAGGTTTGCTGACTCGTATTACATTTGTCAAGCTAAATAGCCAGCTAACTAGTGATTAGCATTAGCGGCTAACACAAATTATTTTAGCAACAACTTGCTAAGACAAACTAGCAGACAGTAGTTTGCAGACAGTAAAATACACTAATAGTGTAATTCTAGAATGCTTGTGGAAAGCAGCATGTCACCAACATCTTGTTGCATCCATCTGACCATGCAGAGAGAACAGGAAGAAAGTGCTTGTAACTCCGTGGTCGAGCAACTAATCTCTCCTTGAGTGACAGGGGGCATGGCTTGCTGTGTTTAGTGGCATGCGGGAAGAGAGGGAGATGACTAAAGTATCAAACTAAAGCAAATGACCAAATACGCAGATTTGTTGAGTTGCGGATCACATTTAACAAACCAAACATTGAAATACCATTATAGAGGGTAAAGTAAAAACTCAAACCGGTCCCTACATCAATACCGGTATATAATAAAATACAGTATACCGCCCAGCCCTAGGTGGAACAATGGCCTGTTGTATTCATGGCTGCTGGGGCCATGTGGTCATTGTTCCTAATTATGAATGACTGAGTCACATATTACATTATCATGGCACTGACGGGTGTGAATGACGTAACACATGACCACACCCCCCTCCACACACACACCGTTTTGTAGATGTCCTCTGTGGAGTCGTCGCATTTCTGCTGCATGCGCTCCTCCATGAAGTAAATACGCAGCTTCAGGTTGAAGTTCTCCTTCTTCAGAGTCATGATTTGCTGAGAATAGAAGGAGATGAGAAGAAACACAGACTTATGTAACCTCGGACTTCATTTGATTTGAAAAGGAGACACTGTTGGACAATGAAAACTAAAAGTTATGACCATTAAAGCTACTACCTTCTTGAAAATCAGACCATTGTAATAACCATCCGATGTATAACTGCCTATACAGTCTATAACAAGGCTACTGCAAATACAGTAAATGAGGTCAAAATAACATAGCAGCTGAGCAATTTATCCCCAGAGAAAAAGCACTCATTTCACATGGTCCAGTGGAGAAGCACACACACAGAGAGACAGAGAAAGAGAGAAAGAGGACGGGGGGTGGGGGTAGTGTAATAAGCCATGTTTGAGAGAGTTTTTGTGGTCTGGGAAAGGAGAGAGGTATTCAGCTTCGGCAGACTGTGCATCACTGTGCTACAGGGCCTTTAACTGCACACATCTGGAGTGGGAGATGGAGTCCAGATGACCACTCTACCAACATCTAATCATCAAGCATAGGGAGAAGAGAGAAATCTGAGTAAACCACTGAATTTCAGCAGGCTTCCCCTACTGTAGGCTCTCCCCCCATGCTTGGAACAAGGCTAAGTGTTGTCCTGTTCTCCTTGGTTTGGCTAGACACTGGATCAGGCTTATTAAAAACCATAATATCCGACATGTCTGTCGCTGATACTGGGATAAGGCTTGGCTCCATAGTGCTTAGCCTACATGCATGCTGCAGTGGTCTGTATTCCCATTCAATGGTTTACCATGAAATGATTACCATTTTAAATGGAACATATTAGGATAAATAACTAGTTTGAGACAGACAATGCTGGTTAGAGTCTCAGAGGATCCTTTTTATTTAACCTTTATTTAACTTGGCAAGTCAGTTAAGAACAAATTCTTATTTACAATGACGGCCTACACCGGCCAAACCTTAACGATGCTGTGCCAATTGTGCGCCACCCTTTGGGACTCCCAATTACAGCCAGTTGTGATACAGCCTGGAATGGAACCAGGGTCTGTAGTGACGCCGCTAGCACTGAGATGCAGTGCCTTAGACCGCTGCGCCATTTGGGATCCTGACACATGAACAGCCCTCTTGAAATGGTATCTACAATGGTTGGAGACCTTGTCAGGTAAGGCAGAAAACATCTCCATAATAGGGATTGAAGTGATGAAAATCCCTCACATTCTCGTAGTCTTTTAGAGTGAGAGCGGCCTTAACGGGGGACATCTTATCTGGAAACGTAGGGGCTGTAGAAGAACAAGAGGGAGAATTGACATTAGTTCAGTTCACATACGGTAATGACCACAGAAATAAGAATGAATAGAAAGGCTGTCTACATTCAAGTCAATGATGTCATAATGGGAGGACTGGCAGCCATTTTGAGTGTACTCATGCCATGAAGTAAAAGGAGGAAGTGCACCCTGTGGTGTAATTTGTTGAGTCAGCTTAACTTACATGACAAAAAATACATTCCACTGCATGAGGGATATAAGTTAGCATCATTTGAATTAATATTCTACATTAACAATCAGTTGACAGAACATTCCAAAATACTCTGGAAATTATTGCGCCACAATACCAGGCAGCCATTGCAAGTGTACCCATGAATTTGCCAGTCAATTGCCAGGGTTAGAGCTTCCAAGCCCGTTCTATTCATTCTTATTTATATGATAATGACATAGTTCATCTTAAAACCTTTGGTACAGTACCAAGCTTTTATTCTGAAAAACACCAGGGTAAATCATAGTGATGATAAACACACACAGATCAGAGGTGAAATAGACTGAGTGTTATCTTGGAAAGCTGCCCCGTTTAGCACTCCTGGGGTCAGTGAGCCAAGCCAACCACAGACTGACCGACTCCACCACTGCTCATATAACACTAAATAAATTAACAGCACATTTTTATACTACACTAATAACCTGTTCACAGTCCCACTGTGTTAAGCGTCCCCGTCCCCCCCAGTCCCAGAGGAGAGTCCAGTCTGCAGCTTGGAGTCACGGTGGTGTGTCAGCTACAGGCTGCAAAGAGACGCTATAATTGTCTCAGGTGTCTGGTTACCAAGGGGTTTAGTACAGCTGAGCCTGACGGAAAGCCCTGCTAAAAAGGTGTCTGGATCAGGTGGCAAAAAATAAAAAAGAAAATGCAGATTCTTACCTGGAGTCAGTAAATCAATTGATTGTACAAGGCAGTTGCTCTGCATATACTCTGCGATTGTATGTTCAACAGAAAATAACTCCATACAAAATCAAGCAGATGGTGAAACCATTTAGGGGTAGTATTCTCTCACTCTCAAAGTCACAACACTCAAGGGTAGGTAACCTAGGTAGTGGTACCATAGAGGAGCACACGGAAGCAGGTACTGTACCTGTCATGTTGTCCATGGAGAAATCCCCGACGTCTATGGAGTCTGGGAGTTTGGACATGCTACAGCTGGAGACAAAATAAATCCATTAGGGAAAGAAACAAACAGCCAATCTGAGTCTGGATCCAACATGTGAAGACTCAACATTGTAGGTAATAGGCTGTAAAACACAGCCAAAGTATCAGTCAATACCACAATCAAAAATACAGAAAACCTCCTCTCTAGCACAGCCAATGCAAAATTGTGCAATCAAATGTCCTGCAAAAAGATCAAAAATTCAAATACAAAAAATGTCCTGATGTAGTTCAGGCATTAGCCATGCTTGGCTCGCCTGTTCCCTAGCCCCTAAGGAAGCTCCAGAAATAGCAAGAGAATTAGTCTCTGCTTCTTTTGATTCATTATGACAGCGCAATGCTTTTCTCTCCCAGGTCATTGTTTAGGTTATTCCTCAGTGTGCCATGCAGAGTAGACTGGACTGGAGAAGACCATGTGCCAATGGCAGGCTGGCTCTCAGGTCCAGAGCAGAGGGGACAGACTTAGAGGGCTTTCATTGCTAAACAAGCAGCTACTGTGGACCTGCTCAGCCAAACATCACTCAGACAAAAAGGGAACACAGTGCAGTCACACAGTCAGGCACACAACACAATGCACACATCTGGACAAGGCTGATGACATTGGGGAAATAATAAGATTGCGATGAAAACAGTGCTGTCAAAGCCAGTGATGGGGAAGCTCTGCTACCACTAAGCTAAGCTCACAACTAACCAATATTAGATAGCTGCCCCTACAATCGGCTCCAACATCTCTCAGGCCTTCCTAACCCAAGTGAATATTACCCAACAATTTGGAGAAAAACCATGTCTAACACACTGTTAAAGAGTGTCCACATTCTCTCAGCCATTTAAGCTGCCCTGACTTTTGGCTCTAACAATATGACCAGCTCTGTAGGACTTCCTCCCCTCTCTTCCCCTGGCAGTGCCGCTGATCCCAGAGCCCAGCAAACACTCATGTCCACCGCAGTGGTATTGTCTACACACCCTGGGTGCCTAGTGCCCAGGAGCATAATACTTGTCAACAGGTTTGAACTAAGACAGACAAATTACAAGTGTTAACCACAGGGCACTCACAAACTCAGTCACAGCAGCAATGACGCAAACAACTCAGGGACAACACCACAACAGAGAACAGACCCAGATATTAACAGGACAGTTCAGTGTTTTGACAACTGATCTGACAACACTGTGGCAGACCCAGCCTTCGTGTGTCACTGAGCACTATTTAACCACAAAGTCAGTGCTTACCAAAAGTAGGAGGACTAACGGGCTGGCATAGGATACAGCTATGATGTCGTCTTGTTCACTGTGTGATAGGTGTGTGTGACAGGTACACAGTTATAGCTCAGTGTCTATGAAAATAAAGCATTGTAGAGTAACAGTACCAAAGACTTGACACATGCCAACTCTGTTACTCAGCGTACTATGAGCCGGAATGAGGCAGCCAGTAAACATCGACTTCCTCTTTGTACATTTTAATTTTCCTGTTTAGCATTCCAATGCCAGCTACAAAGCCTAACATTACATAACGAGTAAGAATAGTTGTAGAGATCTTTGCTCTGGAGTAACCAAATTGCACTGTTTAATGGCTGATTTAAGCGAGTCAGGTTTCAGAATGAAGTCATTTACACCACTCCTGTTGCTTATGTCTTGAATTACTGTGGAGACTTACCACCTGGATGATCCCATTCAACACACGCACCCACCTTATTTATTGGTGGGATACATAGTTAAACAATTCTCTGGAACACATTGACGCTCACGCAGCTATTATTTTAACCTTGGCCAGGAGTCTAAGGATAGCAATATGTCCAACAAATTACAACTAAAACCAAACAAATAGGTTTATCTACAACTAGACTCTCTCTAGCTTTCAATGGGGTAAAATGAGAGGCTCACCTACCAATATTAGACGGTGACTCACTTCATGGCAAGCATACAGGAAGAAACAAATATCCGTATTGGCTAGCCTAAACATTACATAGTTGCAAGGAAGAAGCAATTTCACAACCACATGCGTGGTTTCCGCTTTTCACATGGACTCTCCGAAAATTATTAGAGGGGAGGACTTTGCTGATTTGTTGTGACAGGGAACTACTCAGCCACATGTGAAGTCATCATCCGTGGTGTTTAAAAATAGGCTAGTATCACAAGCAATAAACCACATGACCTTGCCAGTAAATCCAAGATCAACTGTACTCAATAATAGAGCTAGCTGGTGTAGCTAAATATGAAAGAACAAATGGGGCTAGTTTGCCTGACAGAATGATACCTCTGGTTACAGTCAGAGGTTATCGTCATACATTTGTTTGGAAATGTTCTCTACCCAAGCCAGAATGTTGAATATAATTTCACTTTACTCTACCAGTTACATGTGGTCTGCGGTTGTGAGGCCGGTTAGACATAATGCCACATCCTATAAAAGGACAGAGGCAGTTTATGGTAGAAAAATGTACATTCAATTATCTGGCAAAAGCTCTGGTGTAGAATTCTGCAGTCAGCATGCAAATTGCACGCTCCCTCAAAACTTGAGACTAGAGGTCGACCGATTAATTAGGGCCGATTTCAAGTTTTAATAACAAACGGTATTCGGCATTTTTGGACACCGATTGCGGCCGATTACATTGCACTCAATGAGGAGCCTGCGTAGCAGACTAACTACCTGTTACCGAGTGCAGCAAGAAGCCAAGGTAAGTTGCTAGCTAGCATTAAACTTATCTTATAAAAAACAATCAATCTTAACAAAATCACTAGTTAACTATACATGGTTGATAATATTACTCGTTCATCTAGCTTGTCCTGTGTTGCATATAAATCGATGCGGTGCCTTTTAATATCTCATCGAATCACAGCCTACTTTGACAAACGGGTGATGATTTAACAATCGCATTCGCGAAAAAAGCACCGTCGTTGCACCAATGTGTACCTAACCATAAACATCAATGCCTTTCTTTAAAATCAATACACAAGTATATATTTTTAAACCTGCATATTTAGCTAATATTGCCTGCTAACATGAATTTCTTTTAACTAGGGATATTATGTCACTTCTCTTGCGTTCCGTGCAAGCAGTTAGGGTATATGCAGCAGTTTGGGTCGCCTGGCTCGTTGCGAACTGTGTTCAGACCATTTATTCCTAACAAAGACTGTAATTAATTTGCCAGAATTGTACATAATTATGACATAACATTGAAGGGTGTGCAATGTAACAGAAATATTTAGACTTAGGGATGCAACCCGTTAGATAAAATACAGAACGGTTCTGTATTTCACTGAAAGAATAAACGTTTTGTTTTCTAAATGATATTTTCCGGATTCGACCATATTAATGACCTACGGCTTGTATTTGTGTGTGATATTATGTTATAATTAAGTCTATTTCATATTCGATAGAGCAGTCTGAGCGGTGGTAGGCAGCAGCAGGCTCGTAAGCATTCATTCAAACAGCACTTTTGTGTGTTGGCCAGCAGCTCTTCGCTGTGCTTCAAGCATTGCACTGTTTATGACTTCAAGCCTATCAACTCCCGAGATTAGGCTGGTGTAACCGATGTGAAATGGCTAGCTAGTTAGCGAGGAGAGGGACGGAAGCCCTACTGTTACACTGGCAATACTAAAGTGCCTATAAGAACATCCAATAGTCAAAGGTATATGAAATACAAATGGTATAGAGAGAAATAGTCCTATAATAACTACAACCTAAAACTTCTTACCTGGGAATATTGAAGATGTTAAAAAGAACCACCAGCTTTCATATGTTCTCATGTTCTGAGCAAGGAACTTAAACGTTAGCTTTCTTACATGGCACATATTGCACTTTTACTTTCTTCTCCAACACTTTGTTTTTGCATTATTTAAACCAAATTGAACATGTTTCATTATTTATTTGAGGCTAAATTGATTTTATTGATGTATTATATTAAGTTAAAATAAGTGTTACAAATAAATAAATAAAATTGGCCGATTAATCGGTATCGGCATTTTTTGGTCCTCAAACTCGGTATCGGCGTTGAAAAATCATAATTGGTCGACCTCTACTTGAGACATCTGCGGCATTGTGTTGTGTGACACAACTGCACATTTTCGTGGCCTTTTATTGTCCTCAGCACAAGGTGCACTTGTGTGATGATCATGCTGTTTAATCAGCTTCTTGATATGCCACACTTGTCAGGTGGATGAACTATCTTGGCAAAGGAGAAATGCACACTAACAGGGATGTAAACACAATTGACATGCTGACTGCAGGAATGTCCACCAAAGCTGTTGCCAGAGATTACAATGTTAATTTTTCTACCATAAACTGCCTCCAAAATCATTTTAGAGAATTTGTCAATATGTCCAACCGGCCTCACAACCACAGACCACGTGTAACCACACCAGCCCAGGACCTCCACATCTGGCTTCTTCACCTGCCGGAAAATCTGATCATCTAATATTTCTGTCTGTAATAAAGCCCTTTTGTGGGGAAAAACTAATTCTGATTGGCTGTGCCCCTGCCCAGTCCTGTGAAATCCATAGAATAGAGCCTAATACATTTATTTCAATTGACTTTTTCCCTTATATGAACTATAACTCAGTAAAATTATATAAATTGTTGCATTTTGCATTTATTTTTGTTCAGTATAGTTATCCTAGAGATTAACTTTGTGTTTATGCATGTTTTTTGGGACATAGTGTATATAATGTATGTATACTGCCTACCTGTTAAGAGTAACTCACAAACGGGGGTAATATGCCTTTACTTCTCACAGAAACCACTTCATGACATCCCCCTCAACACTTTCCCTGGTTGCCACTACCCATGATCAACTAAAAATATGTTTCATAATTTATCTGTGACTTTAAATTGTCTAATGACAATTTAAGTCACTCCAAACAAATTATTTTGAGGTAGAGTGGCATTGTACCCCAAGTTACCCTACAATTGACATGTGTTACATTTAGCCCCACTCTCCCCTATGCACTTACTGCTAATTGCAAAGCTGTAAAGTGCATAACCATGCCACTGCTAAAAAACTGTTTAAAATGGTGCAGTTCGTGCAGATTTAGGAGTTGAGAAATAAAGTAAGAATCGAAAGCTGGAATCCCTTTTTTTTTTTTTTAAAGGCCATTAAAACTGCTGTTCTGGCGATTGCAAGAACTGTTGTGCATTGACTGTGTATGTCCGAATCCATTTTTTCCTCCCTATGGCTCACATAACTAGAATAGGCAACGAGAGGAATATTTATCTTGCATAGAAAACACACAAGCCGATTCGGGTAAATAGATCAACTATTCTACTATGGGGGAATAGATCAACTATTCTACTATGGGGGTTTCCGATTTTTCTATGAATTAGTCGTTTTGTTTGACCAGGAAAAGCAGGGAAACACTGGTTAGTGCGCGTGCTTTAGGTGATGAGCAAACAAATCGTGATAAACACTGGTCACTGTGTGTGGCTAAGTCGTTTTAATAATACTTTCCTGTGGATATGTTGTCTAATTTAAACCCACAAAAAGTCCAAATTAGCTAACAACAGGTAGAGTAAGTTCAAATTGAATTGTATTCTACATACGCGTCAGAGGAGACGTATTGGATCTCATCAATACAAATGAACGTGACTGTCAAGGAACAACATCGGAACGTCGTGGTTTGTTAGTTATGGGAATTCACAATAAATCAACTGCCTTGTTGGTTGTTTAGTTAGTTAACATTAACTAGCTATGAATATTTCACCACAACCGAGTTCATGAGTTGCGCAACTGTGATGGCTTAAATCAAATTATATGTCACCTGCTTCGCAGACAGGTGTAGACCATCAGTGAAATGCTTACTTACGGGTCCATTTCCAACAATGCAGTTAAAAATAAATGACACGAGGAATAACTAAGTAAAATAAATAACATGGCTATAGTGAATACAGTTGAAAATAACATGGCTATAATATACAGGAAGTACCATTACCATACCCCTTAGAAATTGAGGTAGCTAGCTATGTAAATTAGGGGTAAAGTGACTAGGAAACAGGATAGATAAGACAGTAGCAGCAGCGTATGTTGTGAGTAATCAGTATGCACATGTTGGGGTGTCAGATTCCTGTGTGCATAGTCAGCAGGCTCAGGTAGTCATTTGACTAGCTATTTAGTAGTATTGTTTAGAATACTATTTGGTTTGAATGAACGTTAATGACAACACTGTCAACAACCGTGGCTAACTAGCGTTACTAGCCAGATAACCAGTTGGCAACCAGCTACCATAAGATTTGTAACAACTAAGTTAACGGAAATACGTTAGCTAGCTTGTGCAAAGTCAAGTGAGGAGTTAAAATACGTGGGAAGCTAACGCTAGCTATTAGTTTCAGCCCTATTGTCGTACCCGTCTGAAACAAATGCCACAGACCACTTGAGCTAGCTAGCTTTAACCCCAGTAAGTTAATAACGTTATATCAACACCAATTTTGAACTAACTTTAGTTGAATAACGTTAGCTAGATATGCTAGCTAGCTAGCTTTAACGTGATTGGCAGGCAAATCGCGTACCTTCCATTGATGTCAAAGGGAAGCGTCTGATCATCTCCAACGACGGAATCCATCCTGAAATGGTATTCCCTTTTAATTAATATCAATATTTACGAGTAAACCTCAATATGAAGCGGGTATAAAATTCAAAGCAGTCGTTACTACCGCCATTTTGATTTAACGTCATTATGGGTGTATTCATTATGTCTTGCAACGGAAGTCGTTTAACATTTTAAATAACCAAACGAACCGGTGAAGGACGTACTTGAATTTGTCCAAGAGAAACTCTGGTTTTCGTTTGAAAACGTTTTCGTTTGGAGTAAACGTTTTCTGTTGCAGAACTTTTACAACAGAATAGGTGTAATGAATACATCCCAATGCCACCTCGAAATTCTAGGGTGGAGCCCAAAAGCAGGCGCGCAGTGTCCGATTGGTCAAAACAAATACACTTTCCTAATGATTGGTGGGGAGGTTCATGGGAAAATGTAGTGTGTATATATATAGTGTGTGTGTATGAAGCTGGCCTAGTTGTTAGGTACGCAAATACTTGGAAAATGAATCCATAATTTTTATTTAAAAATTTAAGGGAAAAAATGAGTTAAAAACAATTATTGCTTACATTATATTTGACCATGGATATTTGACACTTTTTCATAATGACACCACTAGTGATATTATACAATTGAAATAACACTTATGGCTTTTCTTTTCTAGTTCTCCTTGATTCCTCTTGTCGTCTCTGCTCCCTTACAAAACATGTCCTGTAGTAGTGTTATCACAAACAGTTTTTAAATATTGATGTATTTCCCCTGTGGTAGCTACATTTACTCAAAATGTTAACATTTTAGGTTTACTAATCTCATATTCTAATGTTGTGACATTTGATGCCTCCACAGATTATAGCTGACTATGGTGGTTGCCTGATGAGTGGGGGAGTTTGGTCATGATGGTTTTACCTGGGTTCATAGCACCCTCTGCTGACCATCTATGGCAGTGGTTTTCAATCCTGGTCCTGGGGACCCAAAGGGGTGCAGATTTTTGTTTTTGCACTCGCACACTACACCTCATCAGGATTTGAATCAGATGTGTAGTGCTAGGGTAAACACAAAAATGTGCACCCCTTTGGGTCCCCAGGACGAGGATTGAGAACCACTGATCTATGGGAATGCTTGCTTCTTTAATTACAGGTACAAAGCAAACCTTATTCTAATGATCACCAAATCGTCAAGTCTATTAGTTCTGGAATAGATTAAAAAATGTGGACTGCTAGGTTAGGGGTACTTCAGCAGAGTGATCTTAGTGGACTTGGTCAATCAGGTCACTTTAGGGCAGGGGTGTCCAACATCCTGCCTGTGGGTGGTGTAAAATGACTAAAACCAAATTGAAACTGTAGAAATTATACTAGACATTCAGGGAGCTTTAAAAAAAAAACAAGCTATGGATAGAGGACTATTTTTTATGGAGTGGATATAAAGTGCATTCGGAAAGTATTCAGACCCCTTTACTTTTTCCACATTTTGTTACGTTACAGCCTTATTCAAAAATTGATTCAATTGTTTTTTCCCCTCATCAATCAACACACAATAACCCATAATGACAAAGCAAAAACAGGTTTAGACATTTTTGCAAATGTATTGAAAATTTAAAAAACTTTGTACATTTACATAAGTATTCAGACCCGATAGACAGGATTTTGTTGAAGCACCTTTGAAAGTGATTATAGCCTCAAATCTTATTGGGTATGACGTTACAAGCTTTGCACACCTACATTATTTGCGGAGTTTCTCCCATTCTTCTCTGCAGATCTTCTCAAGCTCTGTCAGGTTGGAGGGGGAGTGTCGCTACACAGCAATTTGAGGTCTCTCCAGAGATGTTCCGGGCTCTGGCTGGGCCCCTCAAGGACATTCAGAGACTTGTCCCGAAGCCACTCCTGCGTTGTTTTGACTGTGTGCTTATGGTCATTGTCCTGTTGGAGGTGAACCTTCACCCCAGTCTGAGGTCCTGAGTGCGCTGGAGCAGGTTTTCATCAAGGATCCCTCTGTACTTTGCTCTGTTCATCTTTCCCTCGATCATGACTAGTCTCCCAGTTCCAGCCGCTGAAGAACATCCACACAGCATGATAATGCCACCACCATGATTCACCGTAGGGATGGTGCCAAGTTTCCTCTAGACGTGACGCTTGACATTCAGGCCAAAGAGTTTAATATTGGTTTCATCAGACCAGAGGATCTTGTTTCTCATGGTCTGAGAGTCTTTAGGTGCCTTTTGGCAAACTCCAAGCGGGCTGTCATGTGCCTTTTACTGACTGGTGGAGTGCTGCAGAGATGGTTGTCCTTCTGGAAGGTTCTACCTTCTCAGAGGAACTCTGGAGCTCTGTCAGAGTGACCATCAGGTTCTTGGTCACCTCCCTGACTAAGGCCCTAATCCCCCGATTGCTCAGTTTGGCCGAGTGGCCAGTTCTAGGAATTGAATACATTTTTAATTAACCTTTATTTAACTAGGCAAGTCAGTTAAGAACAAATACTTATTTACAATGACGGCCTACCCCGGCCAAACCCTAACCTGGATGACGCTGGGACAATTGTGCGCCGCCCTATGGGACTCCCAATCACAGCCGGTTGTGATACAGCCTGGAATCGAACCAGGGTCTGTAGTGACGCCTCTACCACTGAGATGCAGTGCCTTAGACTGCTGGGCCCCTTGGGAGCCCATGTAGAAGAGTCTTGGTCGTTCCAAACTTCTTCCATTTAAGAATGATGGAGGCCACTGTGTTCTTGGGGACCTTCAATGCTGCAGAAATGTTTTGGTCCCCTTCCCCCAATCTGTGCCTCGACACAATCCTATCTCGGAGCTCTGCGGAATTGGACAATTCCTTCGACCTCACGGCTTGGTTTTTGCTATGACATGCACTGTCAACTATGGGACCTTATATAGACAGGTGTGTGCCTTTCCAAATCATGTCCAATCAATTGAATTTACCACAGGTGGACTTCAAACAAGTTGTAGAAAAATCAATGGAGCTCAATATCGAGTCTCATAACAAAGGGTCTGAATACTTATTTAAATAAGGTATTTCTGTGTTTTATTTTTAATAAATTAGCAACATTTTCTAAAAACCTGTTTTCACTTTGTCATTATCGGTACTGTGTGCAGATTGAGGAAAACCTTTTTTGTTTTGTCCATTTCAGAATAAGGCTGTAACGTAACAAAGTGGAAAAAGTAAAGGGGTTTGAATACTTTCCGAATGCACTGTATAACACACAGTGCGGCCCTACGGGCTTTGTTGAAGATCGAATGCGGACCCGGGACAAAATTAGTTAAGACACCCCTGCTTTAGGGTTTAATTCATTAATGATCGACTGTTGTATTTGAATCACCTGAGTAATATAATGATCAAGAAACGTGGAATGGCTTGGTCCCTTGAACCTGTTGCTTCTTTGGGGCAGCAGGTAGCCTAGTGGTTAGTGTTGGGCCAGTAACTGAAAGGTTGCTTGATCGAATCCCCGAGCTGACAAGGTAAAAATCTGTCATTCTGCCCCTGAACAAGGCAGTTAGCCCACTGTTCCTAGGCCGTCATTGTAAATAAGAATTTGTTCTTAACTGACTTTCCTAGTTAAATAAAGGTTAAATAAAATAAAACATTCTATCTCCTATTTACAGTTGAAGACGGAAGTTTACATACACGTAGGTTGGAGTCATTAAAACTCGATTTTCAACCACTCCACAAATTTCTTGTTAACAAACTATAGTTTTGGCAAGTCGGTTAGGACATCTACTTTGTACATGACACAAGTAGTTTTTCCAACAATTGTTTACAGACAGATTGTTTCACTTAAATTTCACTGTATCACAATTCCAGTGGGGCAGAAGTGTACATACACTAAGTTGACTGTGCCTTTAAACAGCTTGGAAAATTCCAGAAAATGATGTCATGGCTTTAGAAGCTTCTGATAGGGTAATTGACATAATTTGAGTCAATTGGAGGTTTACCTGTGGATGTATTTCAAGGCCTACCTTCAAACAGTGCCTTTTTGCTTGACATCATGGGAAAATCTAAAGAAATCAGCCAAGACCTCAGAAAAAATTGTAGACCTCCACAAGTCTGATTCATCCTTGGGAGCAATTTCCAAACACCTGAAGGTACCACGTTCATCTGTACAAACAATAGTACACAAGTATAAACACCATGGGACCACGCAGCCATCATACCGCTCAGGAAGGAGTCGTGTTCAACTCGATCAGGCACTTCTCAGTGTTGTGTGTGAGGTTGTGTGGGCTGAGTGAAGAATGCTTACTGACGTTCATTGTGGATGGCAATGTTGTCCAAGTAGACGGCCACTCCAGGGACCCCTGCAAGGATGATGGATATTATTTTCTGAAAATAGCTGGGAACCGAAATGAGACCAAAAGGCGTTATCGTGTAATGGAATGGATTATACCCCTTCATGAGTCACAAATGCTGGTAGGTCCCTCCCAACTCTCTGGGTCTAGGAGATCTTGACGAAGGTTCAGCTTTGGAAACTCAACCGTAGCCGACTATGTGCTCTGTTATTTCTGTTTAGGGTAAGTGTTATCATTCCATCTACAACATTCAGTGACTAAGAAATTCAGACGAAGTGAGTCAGAGGAAAAAGCAGGAGACAGGGTGCAAGAAAGATTCCGCAGAAGGGAGAGAAGTGGGACATGTATGACATTTTTTATCCTTAGGTTGTAGATCACCTTTAATATTGCAGATACTGTAGATTGTGGCTTCTAACAATGTAATTATCTGCATAATTTCCAATCCCCCATATCTTTTTTGGTAAATATATACAGTACCAGTCAAAAGTTTGGACACACCTACTCATCCAAGGGCTTTTCTTTATTTTTACTATTTTCTACATTGTAGAATAATAGTGAAGACATCAAAACTATGAAATAACACATGGAATCAGGCACTGGGAACAGGCACTTCTATTAACCAAAAAAGTGTTAAACAAATCAAAATATATTTTAGATTCTTCAAAGTAGCCACCCTTTGCCTTGATGACAACTTTGCACACTCTTGGCATCACCCTGGACCTATCTTCCTCTACTACTCTCTTCACTGCCTCAGCATACGACACCTTCTGCACTACTCTGATCCTGGCAACCTTAACCTGCCTTTCTTTCACCGGACACCTCTGATCTAAAGCACCATGGGTACCCCTACAATTTATGACACAACCTTTTCCACCAATACTACACATTCCTTTGTCTCATGTACTCCTGCACACTTCTCACATCTAGGAATCTTTCTACTACACACTGCTGCCACATGACCATAAGCTTGACACCTAAAACACCATAATGGTTCAGGACAAAAGCTCTCACAGGATACCTGACACATCCTAACTTAACTTTATCTGGTAAAAATTCTGCATCAAAACTCACTAGTACAGACAGTGTTTCACCACGCTCTCCACCGGGTCTGCGTTGCACCAAACAGCGGCTGTCACAGACACCGAGAATCTTCAACTTCCGTTGACCCAACTCAACAGATAACACCACTTCAGTTATCACTAGTTCAATGGTGCCTTGCTCCAGAAAATACCTCTGGACGGCAGAAACTGAAAAAATCCACATGATTCCACTCCGATTCACTTTCACTGACACATTCCCCATCCTCTTTTCCATCTAACCTGACACAACAAATTGATTAGCAAGAAGGAAAGGATCCATTCTCTCAAAAAAATCACACCCCCACTGGGCAAAAAACCCCATCTTCATCCCCATCGAGACAAGGCTCAAACTCGGCGTTCTTCACCGCACATGCCACCGGAGCTAATTCATCCTCACTCTCATCATGTTCAATCCATATTTACTCTTAATATGTTCCACCTTCTTCCTTTTTTCCCTGTCCGCTTTCTTACCAACCTGAATGGCTTCCCCTGACTCCATCTCCAGGTCCGACAACCATTCTGGCGGACACGCCATCTTGTCCAAACCCCCCCCCCCCCCCGAACTGTCCTAGTCGCCTTTCAAAGTGTGCTGCACTATGGTGATAAAAATTGTCTGACTTGCAGCTACATTTTGACTGCAGTCGACTTCAATTTTCTGCAGTTGATTTTCACCAACTTCATTTTGCTGTGATTCATATAATCAGTGTGGTGTGGCAGAATTTGGGGTGAGCTGTTGTAACTTCTCAAGTGATATGTTATGTGTTGGACTGTGATGTTATGCCTTTCATAGACTCCTGGACCTAGATTCACGAAACCTTCTTAAAACCTCTTAGGGCTGCAATCCCGTTAACGGGATCGATATGACAACAGCCAGTGAAAATGCAGGGCGCCAAATTCAAACAACAGAAATCTCATAATTAAAATCCCACCACAGTGTCCCATTTCAAAAAGGCTTTACAGCGAAAGCACCACAAATGATTATGTTAGGTCACCACCAAATCACAGAAAAACACAGACATTTTCCCAGCCAAAGACAGGAGTCACAAAAAGCAGAAATAGAGATAAAATGAATCACTAACCTTTGATCTTCATCAGATGACACTCATAGGACTTCATGTTACACAATACATATATGTTTTGTTCGATAAAGTTCATATTTATATCCAAAAACCTCAGTTTACATTGGCGCCATGTTCAGAAATGCCTCCAGAATATCCGGAGAAATTGCAGAGAGCCACATCAAATAACAGAAATACTCATCATAAACTTTGATGAAAGATACATGTTTTACATAGAATTAAAGATACACTTGTTCTTAATGCAACCGCTGTGTCAGATTTCAAAAAAGCTTTACGGCAAAAGCACAATATTCAATAATCTGAGAACAGCGTTCAGCCACAAAAGCAAGCCATACAGTTACCCGCTAAATTGTGCAGTCAACAAAAGTCATAAATAGCATTATAAATCTTCACTAACCTTTGCTGATCTTCGTCGGAATGCACTCTCAGGACTCCCACTTCCACAATAAATGTTTGTTTTGTTCGGTAATGTCCATCATTTATGTCCAAATAGCTACTTTTGTTAGCGTGTTTGGTAAACAAATCCAAAGTCACGAAGCGCGTTCACTAAAAGCAGACGAAATGTCAACAATTTCCGTAACAGTCAGTAGAGACATGTCAAATGATGTATTGAATCAATCTTTAGGATGTTTTTAACATAAATCTTCAATAATGTTCCAACCGGAGAATTCCTTTGTCTTCAGAAATGCGATAGAACAGAGCTCGCTCTCACATGAACGCGCATGGTCAGCGCATGTTCAGGTCATGATAGACCTTACTCAATCCCCTCTCCTTCGGCCCCACTTCACAGTAGAAGCATCAGACAAGGTTCTAAAGACTGTTGACAACTAGTGGAAGCCGTAGGAAGTTCAAACGGACTCATATCCCACTGTATATTCGATAGGCGATGAGTTGAAAACCTACAAACCTCAGATTTCCCACTTCCTGGTTGGATTTTCTTTTTCAGGTTTTTGCCTGCCATATGAGTTCTGTTATACTCACAGACATCATTCAAATAGTTTTAGAAACTTCAGAGTGTTTTCTATCCAATACTAATAATAATATGCATATATTAGCAACTGGGACTGAGGAGCAGGCAGTTTACTCTGGGCACCTCTGGGCACCTTTTCATCCAAGCAACTCAATACTGCCCCTGCAGCCATAAGAAGTTATTAAGAAATTTCTTCTTAACTGCCATTTTTTCCTTAACTATAGACTTTTAGAATAGCAAAGTTGCTATTCCTCAAAACGGTTCTTGAACATTTTCTTGCGCTATTTCTTATCTTTCTCCTTAAGCAAAAAGTGTTAAGAAGAAATTAGATTCTTGACACAAAAGTTATTGGAAATTTCCTTAATTCCAAGATATCTAAACCCTTGTCTTAAACTCAGCGCAGTGAGAGAAAAAGATATTGAAAGCAACTGAACATGTTTAATTCACTCACAAACTTCATCTTAAAGTTTCAGTATTGATTGTTTTAGAACAGTAATCTCAGTAAGAAATATGCTAACATGATTGCAATTGCTAGCTAGATAGCTAGCTAAAATGGTTGCCTAGCAACATACATCTTAAAAAGATATGTAAGAAGATATTTGAGAAGTTCGTAAGAAAATCATTCAATCTTAAGATATTGTTGAGGAATTGGATTTACGAACTATCTTTTTTTATTAAGAAGCTTAAGTTTTTGCGTAAGAAATGTTTTGTGTCTATGAACATTTGAACATCTTGGCCATGTTTTGCTTTAATCTCCACCCGGCACAGCCAGAAGAGGACTGGCCACCCCTCATAGCCTGGTGCCTCTCTAGGTTTCTTCCTAGGTTCTGGCCTTTCTAGGGAGTTTTTCCTAGCCACCGTGCTTCTACACCTGCATTGCTTGCTGTTTGGGGTTTTAGGCTGGGTTTCTGTACGGCACTTTGTGACATCAGCTGATGTAAGAAGGGCTTTATAAAGAAATTTGATTTTCATTTTATTTGATTTCAAAAGCTTCCAAACATTTCCATCCTTCTGCATACCCAATTTAAAACTGAATTGATAAGACCGCAACCAAAATAAATCCCACAGTATCATCACCACTAACGCATATTCGTAACTGGTAAATTGTGTGTGCGCGCTGGTGTGTGTGGTTTACCGTAGGTCAAAAAAACACACATGAACAAGCCTTACTTATCTGGGAACTCCATTTATGGCTTAATCCAGATACTTTTATACTTAAAACTGCCGAATATCACTAACTGCTCTCCCCAATACCACATGCTAATTTCTCGTGACCCCTCCACCCTTTTGTCCATTCTAAAAATCTATTTCATAATAAGACGACATAAAATGTAAATCTATTTAATAATAAAATCACATAAAATGTCTCATGAGAAACTTTCATAATGTCATAATGTCCTAACTTTCATAATGTCCGTTGAGTGTTTTACTCTGAGAATTAGAGAATTAGAACCTATCCTTATGAAACCTGTTTTACAAGGTTATATTCTTGTTAATCTCACTGTGTTGTCTGATTTACAATAGGCTTTACAGCGAAAGCATACCATGCGATTGTCTGAGGACAGCGCCCCACATCAACATATTTTTAACCAGCACAGGCTTCACAAAATCACAAATAGCGATTAAACAAATCACTTACTTTGAAAATCTTCCTCTGTTTGCAATCCCAAGGGTCCCAGCTACAACAAGAATTGTCGTTTTGTTAGATAAAATCTTTCTTTATATCCCAAAAAGTATGTTTAGTTGGCGCCATCGATTTCAGTAATCTACTCTTTCAACATGCAGACAAAGGAGTCCAAAAAGCTAACGCTAAATTTCGTCCAAACAAGTAAAACGATGTTTCTATTTAATCCTCAGGTATCCTAAAATGTAAATCAACTATCATATTTCATACGGAAAGTAGTATGTTATACAGGAAGGTAAAATTAGTAAACGCGGGCCTTCTTCCACGAGCGCCGAAAGACTGATATTGTTCCGGTGCTCTCTTCACCAAACTCCAAATTCTTGCTCGTTTTTCAAAAAACAACCCTGAAACCTTGAATAAAGACTGTTGACATCTAGTGGAAGCCATAGGAATTGCAATCTGGGAGCCAGAATTACATAGGACCCATAGCTTTCCATTGTAAGAGCCTGGGACCTCAAAAAATCCCAATTCCGGTTGATTTTTCTTCTGATTTTCGCCTGCCATATCAATTCTGTTATCGTCTCAGACATTATTTTAACAGTTTTAGAAAAACCAACGAAGTGATTTTCTATCCAATGCTACCAATTATATGCATATCCTGGCTTCTGGGCCTGAGTAACAGGCAGTTTACTTTGGGCACGTCAGTCAGGTGGAAATTCAGGAAACAAGGCCCTATCCCTAACAAGTTTTCAAAGTAGTAAACTGTGTGGGACTTTCTATGGGTTAAGGATGGATCAAATGATTATGTCTGGGTCATTAAGAGGGATCAGCCAATTAATTATACTTGTGAGCAAACAGAATTATTAGAAGAAAATTGACTACTTCAAAATGGAGATTGCCTCAATGGTGCTGCCGGTGCACTCACAGATGCTATGGAACTTTGAACTTTGAGTTGAGAACAAGTTCTCATTTGCAACTGCGACCTGGCCAAGAGAAAGCATAGCAGTGTGAACAGACAACAACACAGAGTTACACATGGAGTAAACAATAAACAAGTCAATAACATGGTAGAAAAAAAAGAGAATCTATATACAATGTGTGCAAAAGGCATGAGGTAGGCAATAAATCGAATAATTACAATTTAGCAGATTAACACTGGAGTGATAAATCATCAGATGATCATGTGCAAGAAGAGATACTGGTGTGCAAAAGAGCAGAAAAGTAAATAAATAAAAGCAGTATGGGGGGTGAGGTAGGTAAATTGGGTGGGTAGTTTACAGATGGACTATGTACAGCTGCAGCGATCGGTTAGCTGCTCGGATAGCAGATTTTTAAAGTTGTTGAGGGAGATAAAAGTCTCCAACTTCAGAGATTTTTGCAATTCGTTCCAGTCGCAGGCAGCAGAGAACTGGAAGGAAAGGCGTCCAAATGAGGTTTTGGCTTTAGGGATAATCAGTGAGATACACCTGCTGGAGCGCGTGCTACGGGTGGGTGTAGCCATCGTGACCAGTGAACTGAGATAAGGCGGCACTTTACCTAGCATAGCCTTGTAGATGACCTGGAGCCAGTGGGTCTGACGACGAACATGTAGCGAGGGCCAGCCGACTAGGGCATACAGGTCGCAGTGGTGGGTCGTATAAGGTGCTTTAGTAACAAAACGGATGGCACTGTGATAAACTGCATCCAGTTTGCTGAGTAGAGTATTGGAAGCTATTTTGATGACATCGCCGAAGTCGAGGATCGGTAGGATAGTCAGTTTTACTAGGGTAAGTTTGGCAGCGTGAGTGAAGGAGGCTTTGTTGCGGAATAGAAAGCCGACTCTAGATTTGATTTTGGATTGGAGATGTTTGATATGAGTCTGGAAGGAGAGTTTGCAGTCTAGCCAGACACCTAGGTACTTATAGATGTCCACATATTCTAGGTCGGAACCGTCCAGGGTGGTGATGCTAGTCGGGCGTGCGGGTGCAGGCAGCGAACGGTTGAAAAGCATGCATTTGGTTTTACTAGCGTTTAAGAGCAGTTGGAGGCCACGGAAGGAGTGTTGTATGGCATTGAAGCTCGTTTGGAGGTTAGATAGCACAGTGTCCAAGGAAGGGCCGGAAGTATACAGAATGGTGTCGTCTGCGTAGAGGTGGATCAGGGAATCGCCCGCAGCAAGAGCAACATCATTGATGTATACAGAGAAAAGAGTCGGCCCGAGAATTGAACCCTGTGGTACCCCCATAGAGACTGCCAGAGGACCGGACAACATGCCCTCCGATTTGACACACTGAACTCTGTCTGCAAAGTAGTTGGTGAACCAGGCAAGGCAGTCATTAGAAAAACCGAGGCTACTGAGTCTGCCGATAAGAATATGGTGATTGACCGAGTCGAAAGCCTTGGCCAGGTCGATGAAGACGGCTGCACAGTAATGTCTTTTATCGATGGCGGTTATGACATCGTTTAGTACCTTGAGCGTGGCTGAGGTGCACCCGTGACCGGCTCGGAAACCGGATTGCACAGCGGAGAAGGTACGGTGGGATTCGAGATGGTCAGTGATCTGTTTGTTGACTTGGCTTTCGAAGACCTTAGATAGGCAGGGCAGGATGGATATAGGTCTGTAACAGTTTGGGTCCAGGGTGTCTCCCCCTTTGAAGAGGGGGATGACCGCGGCAGCTTTCCAATCCTTGGGGATCTCAGATGATACGAAGGAGAGGTTGAACAGGCTGGTAATAGGGGGTGCGACAATGGCGGCGGACAGTTTCAGAAATAGGGGGTCCAGATTGTCAAGCCCAGCTGATTTGTATGGGTCCAGGTTTTCCAGCTCTTTCAGAACATCTGCTATCTGGATATGGGTAAAGGAGAAGCTGGGGAGGCTTGGGCGAGTAGCAGCGGGGGGGGCGGGGCTGTTGGCCAAGGTTGGAGTCGCCAGGAGGAAGGCATGGCCAGCCATTGAGAAATGTTTGTTGAAGTTTTCGATTATCACGGACTTATCAGTGGTGACCGTGTTACCTAGCCTCAGTGCAGTGGGCAGCTGGGAGGAGGTGCTCGTGTTTTCCATGGACTTTACAGTATCCCAGAACTTTTTGGAGTTAGAGCTACAGGATGCAAATTTCTGCTTGAAAAAGCTGGCCTTTGCTTTCCTGACTGACTGCGTGTATTGGTTCCTGACTTCCCTGAACAGTTGCATATCGCGGGGGCTCTTCGATGCTATTGCAGTTCGCCACAGGATGTTTTTGTGCTGGTCGAGGGCAGTCGGGTCTGGAGTGAACCAAGGGCTATATCTGTTCTTGGTTCTGCATTTTTTGAACGGAGCATGCTTGTCTAATAGGGTGAGGAAGTACATTTTAAAGAATGACCAGGCATCCTCAACTGACGGGATGAGGTCAATATCCTTCCAGGGTACCCGGGCCAGGTCGATTAGAAAGGCCTGCTCGCAGAAGTGTTTTAGGGAGCGTTTGACAGTGATGAGGGGTGGTCGTTTGACCGCGGACCCGTGGCGGCTACAGGCAATGAGGCAGTGATCGCTGAGATCTTGATTGAAGACAGCAGAGGTGTATTTGGAGGGCAAGTTGGTCAGGATAATGTCTATTAGGGTGCCCATGTTTACGGATTTAGGGTTGTACCTGGTGGGTTCCTTGATGATTTGTGTGAGATTGAGGGCATCAAGCTTAGATTGTAGGACTGCCGGGGTGTTAAGCATATCCCAGTTTAGGTCACCTAACAGAACAAACTCTGAAGCTAGATGGGGAGCGATCAATTCACAGATGGTGTCCAGGGCACAGCTGGGAGCTGAGGGGGGTCGGTAGCAGGCGGCAACAGTGAGAGACTTATTTCTGGAGAGATTAATTTTTAAAATTAGAAGTTCGAACTGTTTGGGCATAGACCTGGAAAGTATGACAGAACTTTGCAGGCTATCTCTGCAGTAGATTGCAACTCCTCCCCCTTTGGCAGTTCTATCTTGACGGAAAGTGTTATAGTTGGGTATGGAAATCTCAGAATTTTTGGTGGCCTTCCTAAGCCAGGATTCGGACACGGCGAGGACATCAGGGTTGGCAGAGTGTGCTAAAGCGGTGAGTAAGGCAAACTTAGGGAGGAGGCTTCTGATGTTGACATGCATGAGGCCAAGGCTTTTTCGATCACAGAAGTCAACAAATGAGGGTGACTGGGGACATGCAGGGCCTGGGTTTACCTCCACATCACCCGAGGAACAGAGGAGTAGTAGGATGAGGGTGCGGCTAAAGGCTATCAAAACTGGTCGCCTAGAGCGTTGGGGACAAGGAATAAAAGGAGCAGATTTATGGGCGTGGTAGAATAGATTCTGGGCATAATGTGCAGACCAGGGTATGGTGGGGCACGGGTACAGCGGAGGCAAGCCCAGGCACTGGGTGATGATAAGAGAGGTTGTATCTCTGGACATGCTGGTCTCAATGGGTGAGGTCACCGCATGTGTGGGGGGTGGGACAAAGGAGGTATCAGAGGTACGGAGAGTGGAACTACGGGGTCCATTGCAAACCAAAACAATGATAACTAGCCTGAACAACAGTATGCAAGGCATATTGATATTTGAGAGAGACATACAATAAGGCATAAAGTGATTGCAGGTCTTGATTGGGAGAGCTATGTGTATAGATGATATCTATATCAGTGTTTTAGTGCTCGAGACCACATATTGAGTGTCTCGGTCATATCCCGGTATCAGATACATTTGTACTTGGTCTTGACTCGGCCTAGGACAGTGAGGACTTGTAATTTCTTCCCGGGACCAGTGGAGTATAAAACTCATAATTATCAGCTTCCTTCGATTGAGTCAGCGCATAAAAACCGCCACGCCAGGCCAAATATAATGACTCCTTTCTTGAAACATTAATATCTTAACCGCCTTATCTATTACATGTTTGCGCAGTGCGAAACTATACTGTACCTACACACGTATCTACCTACACACGGTTAATGTTCTGAAAAAAATATATATATATAAACTCAGCAAAAAAAGAAACGTCCCTTTTTCAGGACCCTGTCTTTCAAAGATAATTCGTAAAAATCAAAATAACTTCATAGATCTTCATTGTAAAGGGTTTAAACACTGTTTCCCATGCTTGTTCAATGAACCATAAACAATTCATGTACATGCACCTGTGGAATGGTCGTTAAGACACTAACAGCATACAGACGGTAGGCAATTAAGGTCACAGTTATGAAAACTTAGGACACTAAAGAGGCCTTTCTAATGACTCTGAAAAACACCAAAAGAAAGATGCTCAGGGTCCCTGCTCATCTGCCTAAACGTGCCTTAGGCATGCTGCAAGGAGGCATGAGGACTGCAGATGAGGCCAGAACAATAAATTGCAATGTCCGTACTGTGAGACGCCAAAGACAGCGCTACAGGAAGACAGGACGGACAGCTGATCGTCCTCGCAGTGGCAGACCACGTGTAACAACACCTGCACAGAATAGGTACATCCGAACATCACACCTGCGGCAGAGGTACAGAATGGCAACAGCAACTCCCCAAGTTACACCAGGAACGCACAATCCCTCCATCAGTGCTCACACTGTCCGCAATAGGCTGAGAGAGGCTGGACTAAGGGCTTGTAGGCCTGTTGTAAAGGCAGGTCCTCACCAGACATCACCGGCAACAACGTCACCTATGGGCACAAACCCACCATTGCTGGACCAGACAGGACTGACAAAGTGCTCTTCACTGACGAGTCACGGTTGTGTTTCACCAGGGGTGATGGTTGGATTTGTGTTTATCGTCGAAGGAATGAGCGTTACACCGAGGCCTGTACTCTGGAGCGGGATCGATTTGGAGGTGGAGGGTCCGTCATGGGCTTGGGCGGTGTGTCACAGCATCATCGGACTGAGCTTGTTGTCATTGCAGGCAATCTCAATGCTGTGCGTTACAGGGAAGACATCCTCCTCCCTTATGTGGTACTCTTCCCGCAGGCACATCCTGACATGATCCTCCAGCATGACAATGCCACCAGCCATACTGCTTATTCTGTGTGTGATTTCCTGCAAAGACAGTAATGTCAGTGTTCTGCCATGGCCAGCGAAGAGCCTGGATATCAATCCCATTGAGCACGTCTGGGACCTGTTGGATCGGAGGGTGAGGGCTAGGGCCATTCCCCCCCCCCCAGAAATGTCTGGGAATTTGCAGGTACCTTGGTGGAAGAGTGGGGTAACATTCCACAGCAAGCACTGGCACATCTGGTTCAGTCCATGAGGAGGAGATGCACTGCAGTACTTAATGCAGCTGGTGGCCACACCAGATACTGACTGTTACTTTTGATTTTGGCCCCTCCCCCCTTTGTTCAGGGACACATTATTCAATTTCTGTTAGTCACATGTCTGTGGAACTTTTTCAGTTTATGTCTCAGTTGTTGAATCTTGTCATCTTCATACAAATATTTACACATATTAAGTTTGCTGAAAATAAACGCAGTTGACAGTGAGAGGACGTTTCTTTTTTGCTGAGTGTATATATATATATATATATATATATATATACAGTTGAAGTCGGAAGTTTACATAGACTTAGGTTGGAGTCATTAAAACTAGTTTTTCAACAACTCCACAAATTTCTTGTTAACAAACTATAGTTTTGGCAAGTCAGTTAGGAGATCTACTTTGTGCATGACACAAGTGATTTTTCCAACAATTGTTTACAGATTGTTTCACTTAAATTTCACTGTATCACAATTCCAGTGGGTCAGAAGTTTACATACACTAAGTTGACTTGTGCCTTTAAACAGCTTGGAAAATTCCAGAAATTTATGTCATGGCTTTAGAAGCTTCTGATAGTCTAATTGAAATCATTGGAGTCAATTGGAGGTGTACCTGTGGATGTATTTCAAGGCCTACCTTCAAATTCAGTGCCTCTTTGCTTGACATCATGGGAAAATCAAAAGAAATCAGTCAAGACCTCAGAAAAAAAAGTCTGGTTCATCCTTGGGAGCAATTTCCAAACGCCTGAAGGTACCATGTTCATCTGTACAAACAATAGTACGCAAGTATAAACACCATGGGACCACGCAGCCGTCATACCGCTCAGGAAGGAGACGCGTTCTGTCTCCTAGAGATGAATGTATTTTGGTGCGAAATGTGCAAATCAATCCCAGAACAACAGCAAAGGACCTTGTGAAGATGCTGGAGGAAACAGGTACAAAAGTATCTACACTGCTCAAAAAAATAAAGGGAACACTTAAACAACACAATGTAACTCCAAGTCAATCACACTTTTGTGAAATCAAACTGTCCACTTAGGAAGCAACACTGATTGACAATAAATTGCACATGCTGTTGTGCAAATGGAATAGACAAAAGGTGGAAATTATAGGCAATTAGCAAGACACCCCCAATAAAGGAGTGGTTCTGCAGGTGGTGACCACAGACCACTTCTCAGTTACTATGCTTCCTGGCTGATGTTTTGGTCACTTTTGAATGCTGGCGGTGCTCTCACTCTAGTGGTAGCATGAGACGGAGTCTACAACCCACACAAGTGGCTCAGGTAGTGCAGCTCATCCAGGATGGCACATCAATGCGAGCTGTGGCAAGAAGGTTTGCTGTATCTGTCAGCAAACCTAGTGTCCAGAGCATGGAGGCGCTACCAGGAGACAGGCCAGTACATCAGGAGACGTGGAGGAGGCCGTAGGAGGGCAACAACCCAGCAGCAGGACCGCTACCTCCGCCTTTGTGCAAGGAGGAGCAGGTGGAGCACTGCCAGAGCCCTGCAAAATGACCTCCAGCAGGCCACAAATGTGCATGTGTCTGCTCAAACGGTCAGAAACAGACTCCATGAGGGTGGTATGAGGGCCTGACGTCCACAGGTGGGGGTTGTGCTTACAGCCCAACACCGTGCAGGACGTTTGGCATTTGCCAAACACCAAGATTGGCAAATTCGCCACTGGCGCCCTGTGCTCTTCACAGATGAAAGCACGTTCACACTGAGCACATGTGACAGAGTCTGGAGACGCCGTGGAGAACGTTCTGCTGCCTGCAACATCCTCCAGCATGACCGGTTTGGCGGGGGGTCAGTCATGGTGTGGGGTGGCATTTCTTTGGGGGGGCCGCACAGCCCTCCATGTGCTCGCCAGAGGTAGCCTGACTGCCATTAGGTACCGAGTTGAGATCCTCAGACCCCTTGTGAGACCATATGCTGGTGCGGTTGGCCCTGGGTTCCTCCTAATGCAAGACAATGCTAGACCTCATGTGGCTGGAGTGTGTCAGCAGTTACTGCAGGAGGAAGGCGTTGATGCTATAGACTGGCCCGCCCGTTCCCCAGACCTGAATCCAATTGAGCACATCTGGGATATCATGTCTTGCTCCATCCACCAACGCCACGTTGCACCAAAGACTGTCCAGGAGTTGGCGGATGCTTTAGTCCAGGTCTGGGAGGAGATCCCTCAGGAGACCATCCGCCACCTCATCAGGAGCATGCCCAGGCGTTGTAGGGAGGTCATACAGGCACGTGGAGGCCACACACACTACTGAGCCTCATTTTGACTTGTTTTAAGGACATTACATTAAAGTTGGATCAGCCTGTAGTGTGGTTTTCCACTTCAATTTTGAGTGTGACTCCAAATCCAGACCTCCATGGGTTGATAAATTTGATTTACATTGATCATTTTTGTGTGATTTTGTTGTCAGCACATTCAACTATGTAAAGAAAAAAGTATTTAATAAGAATATTTCATTCATTCAGATCTAGGATGTGTTATTTTAGTGTTCCCTTTCTTTTTTTGAGCAGTGTATATCCACAGTAAAACAAGTCCTATATCGACATAATGTGAAAGGCCACTCAACAAGGAAGAAGCCACTGCTCCAAAACCGCCATATAAAAGCCAGACTACGGTTTGCAACTGTACATAGGGACAAAGATTGTACTTTTTGGAAAATGTCCTCTGGTCTGATTTAACAAAAATAGAACTGTTTGGCCATAATGAACATCGGTATGCTTGGAGGAAAAAGGGGGAAGCTTGCAAGCCGAAGAACACCATCCCAACCGTGAAGCACGGGGGTGCAGCATCATGTTGTGGGTGTGCTTTGCTGCAGGAGGGACTGGTGCATTTCACAAAAAGGAAAATGATGTGGATATGTTGAAGCAACATCTCAAGACATCAGTCAGGAAGTTAAAGCTTGGTCGCAAATGGGTCTTCCAAATGGACAATGACCCCAAGCATACTTAAGCCATACAAAATGGCTTAAGGACAACAAAGTCAAGATATGGGAGTGGCCATCACAAAGCCCTAACCTCAATCCTATATAACATTTGTGGGCAGAACTGAAAAAGTGTGTGTGCCTACAAACCTGACTCGGTTACACCAGCTCTGTCTGGAGGAATGGGCCAAAATTCACCCAACTTATTGTGGGGAACTTGTGGAAGGCTACCTGAAACATTTGACCCAAGTTAAACAATTTAAAGGCAATGCTACCAGATACTAATTGAGCGTATGTAAACTTCTAACCCACTGGGAATGTGATAAAATAAATAAAAGCTGAAATAAATCATTCTCTCTACTATTATTCTGACATTTCACATTCTTAAAATATAGTGGTGATCCTAACTGACCTAAAACAGGGAATTTATACTAGGATTAAATGTCAGGAATTGTGAAAAACTGAGTTGAAATGTATTTGGCTAAGGTGTATGTAAACTTCCGACTTCAACTGTGTGTATATATATATATATATATACACTGCTCAAAAAAATAAAGGGAACACTTAAACAACACAATGTAACTCCAAGTCAATCACACTTTTGTGAAATCAAACTGTCCACTTAGGAAGCAACACTGATTGACAATAAATTGCACATGCTGTTGTGCAAATGGAATTGACAAAAGGTGGAAATTATAGGCAATTAGCAAGACACCCCCAATAAAGGAGTGATTCTGCAGGTGGTGACCACTGACCACTTCTCAGTTCCTATGCTTCCTGGCTGATGTTTTGGTCACTTTTGAATGCTGGCGGTGCCTTCACTCTAGTGGTAGCATGAGACGGAGTCTACAACCCACACAAGTGGCTCAGGTAGTGCAGCTCATCCAGGATGGCACATCAATGCGAGCTGTGGCAAGAAGGTTTGCTGTGTCTGTCAGCAAAGGTTTGCTGTGTCTGTCAGCAACCAGACGTGGAGGAGGCCGTAGGAGGGCAACAACCCAGCAGCAGGACCACTACCTCCGCCTTTGTGCAAGGAGGAGCACTGCCAGAGCCCTGCAAAATGACCTCCAGCAGGCCACAAATGTGCATGTGTCAGCATATGATCTCACAGGGGCTCTGAGGATCTCATCTCGGTACCTAATGGCAGTCAGGCTACCTCTGGCGAGCACATGGAGGGCTGTGCGGCCCCTCAAAGAAATGCCACCCCACACCATGACTGACCCACCGCCAAACCGGTCATGCTGGAGGATGTTGCAGGCAGCAGAACGTTCTCCACGGCGTCTCCAGACTCTGTCACGTCTGTCACATGTGCTCAGTGTGAACCTGCTTTCATCTGTGAAGAGAACAGGGTGCCAGTGGCGAATTTGCCAATATTGGTGTTCTCTGGCAAATGCCAAACGTCCTGCACGGTGTTAGGCTGTAAGCACAACCCCCACCTGTGGACGTCGGGCCCTCATACCACCCTCATGGAGTCTGTTTCTGACCGTTTGAGCAGACACATGCACATTTGTGGCCTGCTGGAGGTCATTTTGCAGGGCTCTGGCAGTGCACCTCCTTGCACAAAGGCGGAGGTAGTGGTCCTGCTGCTGGGTTGTTGCCCTCCTACGGCCTCCTCCACGTCTCCTGATGTACTGGCCTGTCTCCTGGTAGCGCCTCCATGCTCTGGACACTACGCTGACAGACACAGCAAACCTTTTTGCCACAGCTCGCATTGATGTGCCATCCTGGATGAACTGCACTACTTGAGCCACTTGTGTGGGTTGTAGACTCCGTCTCATGCTACCACTAGAGTGAGAGCACCGCCAGCATTCAAAAGTGACCAAAACATCAGCCAGGAAGCATAGGAACTGAGAAGTGGTCTGTGGTCACCACCTGCAGAATCACTCCTTTATTGAGGGTGTCTTGCTAATTGCCTATAATTTCCACCTTTTGTCTATTCCATTTGCACAACAGCATGTGCAATTTATTGTCAATCAGTGTTGCTTCCTAAGTGGACAGTTTGATTTCACAGAAGTGTGATTGACTTGGAGTTACATTGTGTTGTTTAAGTGTTCCCTTTATTTTTTTGAGCAGTGTATATATTTTGGCAGGCCAGGGGGTTTGGTCAAGACGTTTACACAGATCAGACACGGACAGAGTTTGATTAGCTTGGTTTCAAGTTTCAGTCTCCCCCATGAGACCCTCCGGGATACCGTCTTCTGGGTATTGCTATATCCTGTCAGTCACACAAACTAAACTCCCTCGTCTTAGCTCGGGTAACCGTCTCCAACCACATGGAAGTCACCTCACTTCCCCCAGTCCTCTCCTGTGTGCTGCCCTTCTGGCAGCTTTATGGGGCTTGTACAGCTGGTGAGCAATCAGCCCTTGATTACTCACCAACTCCCCAATCAGCCCCAATTAGTCCTGTGCGGAGAACCCGCCGAGACCTGGCACGTCCAGCAGATGGAGCCATTCCCTCGTGATGTAGACTCCGTCTGTCACCAGGCCTCGCCCCTGGTGGGTGACCTGCTGTTCGCCACACAATATACAGTTGAATTCGGAAGTGTGTGTGTGTGTGTGTGTGTGTGTGTGTGTGTGTGTGTGTGTGTGTGTGTGTGTGTGTCACAATTGGCCCAGCGTTGTCCAGGGTTGGCCGTCATTGTGAATAAGAATTTGTTCTTAACATACTTGCCTAGTTAAATATAGGTTACACACACACACACACCACACTGACCAAAAGGTTATTTTGTTGGCATTTACATATGTGCCCATTACCAGTAAAACAATCACCTATTTCTGTCACTTACTTGATGTGCTGTTTCGTTGTTCATTTGTTCAGTCGTTTCATTCTCAAACAGGATTTCTATGGAACGCCGTTTGTGTCTTTGCTATGGAACGCAGTTTGGTTCTTTGCGTGTCAAAAAATATGCTATTTAACACTATTTGACGTGTCACATAAGCTTTTTAACCAATCAGGACCTGAATATGACTACACATCACATAATAATTTAACGCGTTCATGAATTTTTACGTAGTTACTACACATTGATTACACTATCACTCCTATTTCATGTCACAACGATTTATCGATATGTGTGCTATGATGCTGGTAAAGTTGTCTCGCACAGCTACAGTGCTGATAATAAAAAAAGCTAAACATAGCAAAACGACAATCTGTTTCAGTATCTATATAGTTAGCTAGCTTTATTGTGGCTAGCTTCACAACACATAACCCGGTCCGGTCGAGCCTCACTAGCCAGATGAAGCTATCTGGTTGCTTATAACGTTAGCTTTGGTCAACAGTTTTAAGTAGCTGATTAGCTATTTATTTTCATAAACTGAAGATCAATTTCAATAGGCGAATAACAAATGGCAACCTAGCTAATACTTACTCATAAAGATTCATAAATCATTGCTAAGAACAATGAAAATTACTGTAGTTTCCACTGGTCATAGTTTTCAGGTTGGTTGTATTGGTGTTAGCTAGGTACCAAGCTGAAGCTAGCTACCCCAGAAGTTGCGGTCGAACAAATGGTGCTTTATTACCAACGCGGTATTGTAAACACATTGTTCGTGGCCGGTGTTTGCTTGCAATGAATTCCATTACCTTGGCTTTAATGGATTTCGCCTTTGAGTAGTCTCGCTGAAATGTTGTTACTCTTAAGTGACTGCTTGACTTGTTGACTACTCGATCCACACAGCAGACATTGTGGGCTAGTTTAGGAATGCTGTGTTGCAAGTTTAGTGCAACATTTTATGTGGCGTCATTACTTCATGTACCTACGTAGGTATGCACGTCAGCTTTGACATCGGTTTTCCACATCGGCGTTAAACTAGACATCCGATATGTTCTCCGATACATCGTGCATCCCTACTTTAAATGCAACAATGTTTCACACACATTATTTCCAAAGAGAAGCCTAACAGCAAGTGTGCTGCAATAAAAAACACAGTTCCACTCACCAGATGATGATAATTTGAAATATAACTTTTAGTTGAAAGGTATTCTTGAAAAGGCAGAAGCTGACAAATTAGCAACAACATCTTCTTTGATAAATCAAAACAAATAAAATTTTATTTGACACATACACATGGTTAGCAGATGTTAATGAGAGTGTAGCGAAATGCTTGTGCTTCTAGTTCCGACAATGCAGTAATAACCAACAAGTAATCTAACCTAACAATTCCACAACTACTACCTTATACACACAAGTGTAAAGGGATAAAGAATATGTACATAAAGATATATGAATGAGTGATGGTACAGAACGGCATAGGCAAGATGCAGTAGATGGTATAGGGTACAGTGTATACATATGAGATGAGTAATGTAGGGTATATAAACATAAAGTGGCATAGTTTAAAGTGGCCAGTGATACATGTATTACATAAAGATGGCAAGATGCAGTAGATGATATAGAGTACAGTATATACATATACATATGAGATGAGTAATGTAGGGTATGTAAACATTATATTAAGTGGCATTGTTTAAAGTGGCTAGTGATACGTTTTTACATAATGTATTTTCATTATTAAAGTGGCTGGAGTTGAGTCAGTATGTTGGCATCGGCCTGCTGCGCCTTCTTCACAACGCTGTCTGCGTGGGTGGACCAATTCAGTTTGTCCGTGATGTGTACACCGAGGAACTTTCCACCTTCTCCACTACTGTCCCGTTGATGTGGATAGGGGGGTGCTCCCTCTGCTGTTTCCTGAAGTCCACAATCATCTCCTTTGTTTTGTTGACGTTGAGTGTGAGGTTATTTTCCTGACACCACACTCCGAGGGCCCTCACCTCCTCCCTGTAGGCCGTCTCGTTGTTGTTGTTAATCAAGCCTACCACTGTAGTGTCTTCCGCAAACTTGATGATTGAGTTTGGAGGCGTGCATGGCCACGCAGTCGTGGGTGAACAGGGAGTACAGGAGAGGGCTCAGAACGCACCCTTGTGGGGCCCCAGTGTTGAGGATCAGCGGGGTGGGGATGTTGTTACCTACCCTCACCACCTGGGGGCGGCACGTCAGGAAGTACAGGACCCAGTTGCACAGGGCGGGGTCGAGACCCAGGGTCTCGAGCTTGATGACGAGTTTGGAGGGTACTATGGTGTTAAATGCTGAGCTGTAGTCGATGAACAGCATTCTCACAAGTATTCCTCATGTCCAGATGGGTTAGGGCAGTGTGCAGTGTGGTTGCGATTGCGTCGTCTGTGGACCTATTGGGTCGGTAAGCAAATTGGAGTGGGTCTAGGGTGTCAGGTAGGGTGGAGGTGATATGGTCCTTGACTAGTTTCTCAAAGCACTTCATGATGACGGAAGTGAGTGCTACGGGGCGGTAGTCGTTTAGCTCAGTTACCTTAGCTTTCTTGGGAACAGGAACAATGGAGGCCCTCTTGAAGCATGTGGGAACAGCAGACTGGGATAAGGATTGATTGAATATGTCCTTAAACACACCAGCCAGTTGGTCTGCGCATGCTCTGAGGACGCGGCTGGGAATGCCGTCTGGGCCTGTAGCCTTGCGAGGGTTAACACGTTTAAATGTTTTACTCACCTCGGCTGCAGTGAAGGAGAGTCCGCAGGTTTTGGTAGCGGGCTGTGTCAGTGGCACTGTATTGTCCTCAAAGCGAGCAAAAAAGTTATTTAGTCTGTCTGGGAGCAAGACATCCTGGTCCGCGACGGGGCTGGTTTTCTTTTTGTAATCCGTGATTGACTGTAGACCCTGCCACATACCTCTTGTGTCTGAGCTGTTGAATTGCGACTCTACTTTGTCTCTATACTGACACTTAGCTTGTTTGAT
Organism: Salvelinus fontinalis; assembly: GCF_029448725.1. Taxonomy (NCBI): domain Eukaryota; kingdom Metazoa; phylum Chordata; class Actinopteri; order Salmoniformes; family Salmonidae; genus Salvelinus; species Salvelinus fontinalis. Next base: position 41,066,063 of record NC_074685.1, read on the forward strand.
TGCCTTGCGGAAGGAATAGCTACACTGTTTGTATCCGGTCATGTTTCCGGTCACCTTGCCCTGGTTAAAAGCAGTGGTTCGCGCTTTCAGTTTCACGCGAATGCTGCCATCAATCCACGGTTTCTGGTTTGGGAATGTTTTAATCGTTGCTGTGGGTATTACGTCGCCGATGCACTTTCTAATGAACTCGCTCACCGAATCAGCGTATTCGTCAATGTTGTTGTTGGACGCAATGCGGAGCATATCCCATTCCACGTGATCGAAGCAGTCTTGAAGCGTGGAATCAGATTGGTTGGACCAGCGTTGAACAGACCTGAGCGCGGGAGCTTGCTGTTTTAGTTTCTGTTTGTAGGCTGGAAGCAACAAAATGGAGTCGTGGTCCGCTTTTCCGAAAGGAGGGCGGGGGAGGGCCTTATATGCGTCGCGGAAGTTAGTATAACAATGATCCAAGGTTTTACCAGCCCTGGTAGCACAATCGATATGCTGATAGAATTTAGGGGGTTTTGTTTTCAGATTAGCCTTGTTAAAATCCCCAGCTACGATGAATGCAGCCTCAGGGTGTGTGTTTTCCAGTTTACATAGTCAGATAAAGTTCGTTCAGGGCCATCGATGTGTCTGCTTGGGGGGGAATATATACGGCTGTGATTATAATCAAAGAGAATTCCCTTCGTAGATAATGCGGTCGACATTTGATTGTGAGGAATTCTAAATCAGGTGAACAGAATGACTTGAGTTCCTGTATGTTGTTATGATCACACCACGTCTCGTTAATCATAAGGCATACACACCCGCCCCTCTTCTTACCAGAAAGATGTTTGTTTCTGTCGGCGCGATGCGTGAAGAAACCAGCTGGCTGCACCGACTCCGTTAGCATCTCTCGAGTGAGCCATGTTTCCGTGAAGCAAAGAACGTTACAGTCTCTGTCTCTCTGGAATGTTACCCTTGCTCGGATTTCATCAACCTTGTTGTCAAGAGACTGGACATTGGCGAGTAGTATGCTAGGGAGTGGAGCGCGATGTGCCCGTCTCCGAAGCCTGACCAGAAGACCGCTTTGTTTGCCACTTTTACGGCGTAGTTGTTTAGGGTCGCCGGCTGGGATCAGATCCATTGTACTGGGTGGAAGGCAAAACACAGGATCCGCTTCGGGAGTCATATTCCTGGTTGTAATGATGGTGAGTTGACGTTGCTCTTATATTCAGTAGTTCCTCCCGACTGTATGTAATGAAACCTAAGATTACCTGGGGTACCAATGTAAGAAATAACACATAAAAAAACTAAATACTGCATAGTTTCCTAGGAACGCGAAGCGAGGCGGCCATCTCTGTCGGCGCCGGATCAACACCTGCTGCAGCCACTGCAAACTAGCCGACAACCAAAGCTAGCTAGCTAGATAGTGGGAAAACTACTACTCGCTATTGCACAGGAACCTGTTGGCCTTCAAGAAGGCAGAAGTTTCCATACGTTTTTGTAAAATGGGTTCCACCCATTAAGTCACAATGTGATTGGTTGTTTCCACTGTCACTCAAATGTTGCCCTAATACAGTTGAATGGCACATGCCTTTATCTAGCTTCATTTTAAATATTATTATTTTATAAGTCCTTAGCCATTCTCTGAAAGCGTAGAAGGCCCATTGTTCCCCACTGTGTTTGGGTGGCTCTATTTTCCCTCAGCATGAATTTGTTCACTATTCTGAATGTAGCCTATACTCTACAGTGGATATATACAAATGAATTTGATATTTGAGACTCACTAAGTGATTGTGTAATGTACACACATTTGATTTCAGTTTGTGTGTGATATGGGATGCGTTAGAGACATTCTACAGAACAACCTTTATAAACAATGGCAACACTGCCACGTTGATCTGAGCCTTGCTGTTGGAAAACCACATTAGTGTCCGACTTTCGGCTGTTGCAGATGCATCTGACCCCGACTTCACTCCTCAACTCTTGTCTAAAATTGGTTGCTTCAGCCTTACCACTCAAACGAGCCCACATTATACGGTGCATTCAGAAAGTATTCAGACCCCTTCCCTTTATCCACTTTGTTACATTACAGCCGTATATTTTTTTCTCATCAATCTACACACACTACCCCATAATGACAAAGCAAAAACAGTTTTTTTGAAATGTGTGTTTGTGTGTTGGTCTTGGAGGGCTGGTGGCCCGGCGGTTGGAAGCTTGGGCCGGTGACTGATGGGTCGCTGGTTCGGGTCCCTGTTTTTGACCTTGTGGGAGATCTGTCGACATGCCCTTGAGCAGGGTGTTGACTGCAAGTAGATTGTATGTTTTATATATTCAATAAAAAAAATAAAATGTAACAAGTCATGAGATCGAAGGAATTGCTTGTAGAGGTCCGAGACAGGATTGTGAGGCACAGATCTGGGGAAGGGTACCAAAAAATGTATGTAGCATTGAAGGTCCCCAAGAACATGGTGGTCTCCACCATTCTTACATAGAAGAAGTTTGGAACCACCAAGACTCTTCCTAGAGCTGGCTGTCCAGCCAAACTGAGCAATTGGGGGAGAAGGGCCTTGGTCAGGGAGGTGACCAAGAACCCAATGGTCACTCTGACAGAGCTCCAGAGTTCCTCTGCGGAGATGGGAGGACCTTCCAGAAGGACAACCATCTCTGCAGCACTCCGCCAATCAGACCTTTATGGTACAGTAGCCAGACGGAAGCCACTCCTCAGTAAAAGGCCCATGTCAGCTCGTTTGGAGTTTCCTAAAAAGGCACCTAATGGACTCTCAGACCATGAGAAACAAGATTCTAGTAGTGGAATTTGCAGTTTTCCCTGAAAATAAAAGTCCCTCTTTGAAAGTGATAGAAATGGTTACAAGTGGTGGAATCATGCCATATTTAGACTACATAATGTTAAACAAGGTTGGAGTTTTGGAACGTGGAGAAATGAAATGGGGTATCAGTCTAGTCGGTGACATCCACAGAAGACAATTGTGAAGAGTTTCCGCAAATATTACCGTTGTAGCTCTTATTTCAGGACTTTGTGGGAAATCACTTCCCCAATCAGCCTATTGTGCATATTGACATTAATATTGCACTGTACCTACCGCCTTACCTAATGGTTGGAGCTCAATGAAATGGGGTATCAGTCTACTCAGTACCCAAGTGCTTTTTCCCCAAAGCCCCCCTCAGAGTTATCAGACTCCAAAACATACACATTGTATTGTTTTTCCTCTGGAATAGTGTTCAATACATATTGTAGGTTGACTGGTACAATAAATGTGGCTAATTTCACAGTGGTTTCAGAGTCCCGCAATAAGAGCTAAAAAGCTAATGTTCTGTGGGTGTCACTGAGTAGACTGATGCCCCATGTCATTGATCCACAATCCATAGGTAAGACTGCACAGTGAAATATGTAGGTCCCCAATGCAATTCTAAAGTATAATACATCCACAGTGTAATTTCAACAGATTTTTGTCAAATGAACAAATTATTATATTTTGTTACATTTATATAACATTCCAACATCGTTTAGCATGATCTATTCTAATATGGCACTTTTTGTATTAATTTGCATCACTTCCAATAATATGCTTTTATTTTGAAGTCAAACTGCAAATTCCACTATTGTGGCTAACCCTTATTGTGTCTAGCTTCACTTAGGTGGGTCTGACCATCATTAATCAAATAACTGTTTTATAAATTAGGGGTATTTTAGATTATATCGTTTTGATATGTTTTTGGGGAAGAACATTGTTTGCATCCATCAGCTAGCTAGCTTTTTTTGTATGACCAGTACTGTTCCAAAGCTTGGGCAAGTGTGACAGCAGGCAGGTGTGTGAGACAACTTTACCAGCATCATGGCATAGGTATCGGTGAATCGCTGTGGCATATGAAATACGAGTGATAGTGTAATCGATGTGAAATAATTTAACACGTGCATTAGTAGGTATGTGATGTGCAGTCATATTTATGTCCTGATTAGTCTGCAAGCTTATTTGACACACAAAGACGAGAATGGCGCTCCATACCTGGCTACGCAGCTTGTTGACGCGCGCGAGCAGTTTGGAAGAAATTGAAGGCTGAAGCGCAAGAGGCGAAAGGTGAGGCAGAGGTCCAAGTAGACTGCCTCCCCCTACAACACCATGGCTGTGACCCTTTTGGACACAACACAGAACAAGGGTCTCATGTTCAAAGTCTGATCTGAGCTGTGCCATCCATGCCAATGAGAGGCTGCAAAGAGACAGTGCTACTGTTGTCTTGGTCAAGAGACTCCACCACCTGCCTAGGAAATTTGATATGGGGACATTCTGGATTCTCTACTCTTCTACCAAACCTACCCTACTCCATTGCTTTTGTTTATACTTTCCCAATAAAGTTTTTGGTTCAAAAAAAAAAAGTTTGGAAGAAATGATTGAATAACATGCATGTTTACATTTATTTTGCAACGCTTGCCAGCGGTGTGGTCAGCATGTTACATGCTGACTAGACCGAGGACGCGTGCATACATCCGCATGTTGATTTTGTCCATCCACACCAGATGTGATCAGGACACGCAGGTTGAAATATCAAAACAAACTCTGAACCAACTATATTCATTTGGGGACAGGTGGAAAAGTACTAAACATTTAATTTAGCTACCTTGCTTGCTGTTGCTAGCTAATTTGTCCTGGGGTATAAACTTTGGTTTGATGTTTTACCTGAAATGCACAAGGTCCTCTACACCGACAATTAATCCACGGATAAAAGGGTAAACCAAGTTTTTCTAGTATCTCTTTTTCTAGTATCTCTCCTCCTTCAGGCTTCTTCTTTGGACTTTATATGGCGGTTGGCAACCAACTTTAAGGTGCATTACCACCATCAATTGGACTGGAGTGTGGAACTAAGTTCATCTTTCACTCACCCACATGGGTATAAGCCTCTAAAAACCAATGAAGAGATGGCACGTGGGTATATGCTGCTAAAAACCGATGGGGGAGGTGGGACTTGCAGCACATCAAGTGTCACAAATAGAACCAAGTTCTATTTTTAGCACCCAAGTTCTATTTTTAGCGCCTGATGCAGGCGAGCAGTGTGGGTGCAATGATTGAATAACATGTACGATTAGTTATTTTGCAATGCTCGCACATGCAACGCGGGCGGTGTGGTCAGCATGTTGCCCCTCGTGTTCACTAGTACGCGGTAAATTGCCGCTTAGGCCGGCCAGAGTGGCTCGCTTGTGGGCGTGCTAGCAGCGTATAGCAGCATATAGCAGCACGTTCGATTGTGCGTCAAGAACTCAGCATAGTAAGTTTGTATGAGGGTTTGATAATTTAATGGGTAAATAGTTCAATAGTAATATGCTCTAAAACAATCTGGTGACAAACAAACTTTGCTGATCCACATGGCTAGGAGAACCTATTCAAATAAGTTAATACATTTCGATAAGGTAAAAAAATATGTATTATTAGCTAACTAGCTACAGTGCAGGCTAACTAAAATGAGCTGCTAAATGAGCTAGCTAGTTGGCTAGCTAGCTATCTAGCCAACTTTCATACTGTATAGATAGCTAAGTTAAAAAAATTTTTTTAGATTTTGTTATTTAATTAAGTATAACTCTGACTTGTGTGATAAGTTTGTCTCTCTCTCGAGAGACAAACTTAGTTAGGTAACTTCATATTAGCTAGCTATATTGCTGTATTTATCACTGTAAAAAAAAAAAAGATTCGCCATTTCCAATGAACCGTTGAGTGACATTACATTTACATTTAAGTCATTTAGCAGACGCTCTTATCCAGAGCGACTTACAAATTGGTGCATTCACCTTATGACATCCAGTGGAACAGCCACTTTACAATAGTGCATCTAAATCTTTTAAGGGGGGGGGGGTCAGAAGGATTGCTTTCTCCTATCCTAGGTATTCCTTAAAGAAGTGGGGTTTCAGGTGTCTCCGGAAGGTGGTGATTGACTCCGCTGTCCTGGCGTCGTGAGGGAGTTTGTTCCACCATTGGGGTGCCAGAGCAGCGAACAGTTTTGACTGGGCTGAGCGGGAACTGTACTTCCTCAGAGGTAGGGAGGCGAGCAGGCCAGAGGTGGATGAACGCAGTGCCCTTGTTTGGGTGTAGGGCCTGATCAGAGCCTGAAGGTACTGAGGTGCCGTTCCCCTCACAGCTCCGTAGGCAAGCACCATGGTCTTGTAGCGGATGCGAGCTTCAACTGGAAGCCAGTGGAGAGAGCGGAGGAGCGGGGTGACGTGAGAGAACTTGGGAAGGTTGACCACCAGACGGGCTGCGGCGTTCTGGATGAGTTGTAGGGGTTTAATGGCACAGGCAGGGAGCCCAGCCAACAGCGAGTTGCAGTAATCCAGACGGTAGATGACAAGTGCCTGGATTAGGACCTGCGCCGCTTCCTGTGTGAGGCAGGGTCGTACTCTGCGGATGTTGTAGAGCATGAACCTACAGGAACGGGCCACCGCCTTGATGTTAGTTGAGAACAACAGGGTGTTGTCCAGGATCACGCCAAGTTTCTTAGCGCTCTGGGAGGAGGACACAATGGAGTTGTCAACCGTGATGGCGAGATCATGGAACGGGCAGTCCTTCCCCGGGAGGAAGAGCAGCTCCGTCTTGCCGAGGTTCAGCTTGAGGTGGTGATCCGTCATCCACACTGATTTGTCTGCCAGACATGCAGAGATGCGATTCGCCACCTGGTCATCAGAAGGGGGAAAGGAGAAGATTAATTGTGTGTCGTCTGCATAGCAATGATAGGAGAGACCATGTGAGGTTATGACAGAGCCAAGTGACTTGGTGTATAGCGAGAATAAGAGAGGGCCTAGAACAGAGCCCTGGGGGACACCAGTGGTGAGAGCACGTGGTGAGGAGACAGATTCTCGCCACGCCACCTGGTAGGAGCGACCTGTCAGGTAGGACGCAATCCAAGCGTGGGCCGCGCCGGAGATGCCCAACTCGGAGAGGGTGGAGAGGAGGATCTGATGGTTCACAGTATCGAAGGCAGCCGATAGGTCTAGAAGGATGAGAGCAGAGGAGAGAGAGTTAGCTTTAGCAGTGCGGAGCGCCTCCGTGATACAGAGAAGAGCAGTCTCAGTTGAATGACTAGTCTTGAAACCTGACTGATTTGGATCAAGAAGGTCATTCTGAGAGAGATAGCAGGAGAGCTGGCCAAGGACGGCACGTTCAAGAGTTTTGGAGAGAAAAGAAAGAAGGGATACTGGTCTGTAGTTGTTGACATCGGAGGGATCGAGTGTAGGTTTTTTCAGAAGGGGTGCAACTCTCGCTCTCTTGAAGACGGAAGGGACGTAGCCAGCGGTCAAGGATGAGTTGATGAGCGAGGTGAGGTAAGGGAGAAGGTCTCCGGAAATGGTCTGGAGAAGAGAGGAGGGGATAGGGTCAAGCGGGCAGGTTGTTGGGCGGCCGGCCGTCACGACGCGAAATTTCATCTGGAGAGAGAGGGGAGAAAGAGGTCAGAGCACAGGGTAGGGCAGTGTGAGCAGAACCAGCGGTGTCGTTTGACTTAGCAAACGAGGATCGGATGTCGTCGACCTTCTTTTCAAAATGGTTGACGAAGTCATCTGCAGAGAGGGAGGAGGGGGGGGGAGGGGGAGAAGGATTCAGGAGGGAGGAGAAGGTGGCAAAGAGCTTCCTAGGGTTAGAGGCAGATGCTTGGAATTTAGAGTGGTAGAAAATGGCTTTAGCAGCAGAGACAGAAGAGGAAAATGTAGAGAGGAGGGAGTGAAAGGATACCAGGTCCGCAGGGAGGCGAGTTTTCCTCCATTTCCGCTCGGCTGCCCGGAGCCCTGTTCTGTGAGCTCGCAATGAGTCGTCGAGCCACGGAGCGGGAGGGGAGGACCGAGCCGGCCTGGAGGATAGGGGACAGAGAGTCAAAGGATGCAGAAAGGGAGGAGAGGAGGGTTGAGGAGGCAGGATCAGGAGATAGGTTGAAGAAGGTTTGAGCAGAGGGAAGAGATGATAGGATGGAAGAGGAGAGAGTAGCGGGGGAGAGAGAGCGAAGGTTGGGACGGCGCGATACCATCCGAGTAGGGGCAGTGTGGGAAGTGTTGGATGAGAGCGAGAGGGAAAAGGATACAAGGTAGTGGTCGGAGACTTGGAGGGGAGTTGCAATGAGGTTTGTGGAAGAACAGCATCTAGTAAAGATGAGGTCGAGCGTATTGCCTGCCTTGTGAGTAGGGGGGGAAGGTGAGAGGGTGAGGTCAAAAGAGGAGAGGAGTGGAAAGAAGGAGGCAGAGAGGAATGAGTCAAAGGTAGACGTGGGGAGGTTAAAGTCACCCAGAACTGTGAGAGGTGAGCCGTCCTCAGGAAAGGAGCTTATCAAGGCATCAAGCTCATTGATGAACTCTCTGAGGGAACCTGGAGGGCGATAAATGATAAGGATGTTAAGCTTGAAAGGGCTGGTAACTGTGACAGCATGGAATTCAAAGGAGGCGATAGACAGATGGGTAAGGGGAGAAAGAGAGAGTGACCACTTGGGAGAGATGAGGATCCCGGTGCCACCACCCCGCTGACCAGAAGCTCTCGGGGTGTGCGAGAACACGTGGGCAGACGAAGAGAGAGCAGTAGGAGTAGCAGTGTTATCTGTGGTGATCCATGTTTCCGTCAGTGCCAAGAAGTCGAGGGACTGGAGGGAAGCATAGGCTGAGATGAACTCTGCCTTGTTGGCCGCAGATCGGCAGTTCCAGAGGCTACCGGAGACCTGGAACTCCACGTGGGTCGTGCGCGCTGGGACCACCAGGTTAGGGTGGCCGCGGCCACGCGGTGTGAAGCGTTTGTATGGTCTGTGCAGAGAGGAGAGAACAGGGATAGACAGACACATAGTTGACAGGCTACAGAAGAGGCTACGCTAATGCAAAGGAGATTGGAATGACACGTCTCGAATGTTCAGAAAGTTAAGCTTACGTTGCAAAAATCTTATTGACTAAAATGATTAAAATGATACAGTACTGCTGAAGTAGGCTGGCTAGCAGTGGCTGCGTTGTTGGCTTTGTTTGAAAGTGTAGCTGGCTAGGTAACCTCGGTAACTGGTCAGATAATTAGTCTAAAACTACACAATTGTCTTAGATACAAGGACAGCAAAGACAACTATGTAGCTAGCTAACACTAGCTAGCTAACACTACACTAATCAAATCGTTCCGTTGTAATGTAATAGTTTCTACAGTGCTGCTATTCGGTAGAAGTTGGCTAGCTAGCAGTGTTAGCAGTGTTGACTAGCAGTATTGACTAGGTAGGAGAACGGCAGCGCGGCGTACGAAAATAGCTGGCTAGCTAACCAAAAATTACTCTAGACTCCACAGCTATCTTAGATACAAGGACAGCAAAGACAACTATGTAGTTAGCTAACACTACACTAATCAAGTCGTTCCGTTGTTCCGTTGAATGTAATAGATTCTACAGTGCTGCTATTCGGTGGCTAGCTGGCTAGCTAGCAGTGTTGATTACGTTACGTTACGTTAAAAGGACGAAAATAGCTGGCTAGCTAACCTAGAAAATCGCTCTAAACTACACAATTATCTTTGATACAAAGACGGCTATGTAGCTAGCTAAGATCAAACAAATCAAACCGTTGTACTGTGATGAAATGAAGTGAAATGTGATACTACCTGTGGAGCGAAGCGGAATGCGACCGGGTTGTTGAATGCGGAAGTCCATGTCCAATTCACAAAGTGACAACACAATGGCTACTGAGATCTTTTAGAGTAAAGATCCACCCCCTAGTCGACATAACAAACCACAGATATTAGGGACAATTCACAAAGGAAGACTTTATAAATGAGAGAGGAGTATCCCGTAGCCAGATAGCATTCGCTATAAATTATCGTTCAGTTTGGCCCCTAAAACGAGGTTCTAATCCCGTTCCTGGTACTTCATATCACAAAAACACCAACTCATCCAATGGCATAACTCAATTGTCAACTGTAGATACTCCCATCTCAAGTAAACCCCTTCTTGACCCCACTCCTGGACAAGCTCACTGAGGGGAGTGAGCATCTAGGTCATTGATAAGGGAATTATATGCTTAAAGGTAATGATTAAAGAACCCCACCCTGAAACGTAACTAATGAGTGATTATTAGTTTGTTGCATGTATAATGAATAATTCAAGTATTAAACGTAAGTCCAACAAGGTTCAGAAGAGACCTGTGAGGGAGAGAAATGTGTGTGTATGGGTGTGCCTAAGAAAATACGGTGAACAATTCAACTGTGTTTGACCCGACCTGGCTAGAACTCTGAGAAACGTATGATAGGACAGGGAGTCCTTCTCAAGGTTCCTCTAATCTCGGGGGAATGGAACTGTTGGCTGGTTAGTGATAAACAGTGGTGAGAACTCTGGGGAAGGATACAATTCACCTGTTACGCACGCCTCTGTGAAGAGGGAATGCAACACCCTGCTGCAACTCAACTCTCCGTGAAGCAAAAGAGGTATGAACTGTAGGTGCGAGAAAGGACGACAAAGGCAGAATTTACCGTTTACTAGGATTTATTTCCTACACGGTAATATGGGGAAAAGGGGCTGGACGGAACCAAAGCAAAGAACCAAAGCTCTCTCTCTCTCTCTCGATCTCTCTCGATCTCTCTCTCGATCTCTCTCTCTCTCGATTTCTCTCTCTCTCGATTTCTCTCTCTCTCGATTTCTCTCTCTCTTGATTTCTCTTTCTTTCTTTCTCTCTCTCTCTCTCTCTCTCGATTTCTCTTTCTCTCCCTAATCTACCGCCGAACACTGGCTTTTATAGCTTCAGGTAGCAATAGTAATTAGAGTCAGCTGCTTCTTGACGAGGGGGCGGGGTCAGCTCTCCAATCATCAATTAGCCATTGAGTCGACCAATCAGCTGGTTGGGGAGAACTCAGGAAGCTATCTCCTGAAACACACACACTCAAATACAAAACACAACACAGAAACTGGGGAACGTAACATCACCTACTGTTCGTGTGTATGTTTGTGTGTAGATTATCTACTGTTTGTGTGGAGGTATGTGCGTAAGTAGGGAGCAAGTTATAAAATGGATGTCTTTGTATTATGGACTTCAGAACATTCTCGTGAATAAACTGTACGAACCTTTTGCATAAGCTGAGTCTTTGCCTAATTATTATTAAACCCAGGGTCTTACAAACCTTGGGGATTGGTCAAAGTTTATTGATTGTTAGTTATTATCATTGTGATTGAAAATTCTCGTGACAGTCATACACTATCCCAGGATAAGTGCAACATCAGAGAGGACATACAATGGTTCCAGACACTGCTATACACCTCCCCCCAATGCCAAAGGAGCGAGTGACTTGCGCACAGACATTGTGGAGACAAGTAATTGGTTCCCCATTAATCACGCCATCCCTTCACATGGTTTAAGAATAGGTAAAGACACATTCACATATGAAAACAATGTTCCATCCTGTTCTCTTCCCTTTCTGATATTCTGCATATCACCAGGGGCATGTGAAAGACAACCCTGACCTCTCCCCTCTCTGGGCCCCAGGTGACTGAGCCCCAGCTGAGGGAAGAAGTGCAACTGCCAACACCAGAGTCCAAGGGATACATTCTAATAACAAGTATATCACATAAGCATATTATGCAGATAAGACATCTTAATTATCTGTTACCCAACTAATTCTGATTCATCCTCCACATTCCCCTCTCAAGGGACTCCGTCCCTTCTGGAGAATCAGAAAAGTAACATGATACCTTACTAACAGCAGTTGCAGAGTATATGAATTATAAAAATTAAAAAAATATATAATCAAAATTGAAAGAAAATAGAGAATCAAATCCCTTCAATGTTGAGTACCTTATTTCCATGTAAGCTTTCTCCCTTCAGAAACTGAGTTTACAACCTTTATACCACAAGACAGACTTGCACATGTTTAGTCATACAGAATAATACATTGAGTAAAATACAAAAAAAACAGAACATAGAAATGCTCCCTAAATTACAGGAGAACCAGTGTCTAAACACAGTCCTCATCACAACAGATAGGACAGTCATCCCTCTGAGTCCTCATGCTCAGAATTGGGTTCCCCGCCATCAGAGATGTAGTCAGGAATCACATATACACATATACTGTGAACCCTCTATCTACACTGTCCAGTGAGAATATTTCCTGATTGTCTTCCATCAATCTCAGATTCTTCATCTACACCTACTTTATTTGCAAGCAAGGGCATAGTAAGAACAACATCAACCACTTTATTAAACAATTTCTTCACACAAATGATAATTAGCAACAGAGCAATCAGTAATATTAGACCATAGATGAGCCAGTGGAAAAAAGTTACTCCCCAAGCACCAAACACTGACTGAACCCACCCTAACAGATTCCAGTCGATGTCAGGCTGGTGTTCCCTTTCGAGAACACCACTAAGCTCTTTCAAATGTTCCACTACAATAGTCAAATTGTCATCTCCCTGGGGTATGAATGTACAACAGTGATCTCCTATAATTTGCCACACCCCTCCTTCACGTGCTAGCAACATGTCAAGAACCAACCTAATTTGTTTTTCAATGAGTCGAGTGGCTTGCAACTCTCGTTTTATAATAGAAAATCCTGAAGTGGTCAAATTTACCAGGGATTCCAAATGATATCCTAGCCTATCCAACTCATGTGCATTCTCCGATGCCCCATACCAGGGATTCTAGATGATATCCTAGCCTATCCAACTCATGTGTATTCTCCGATGCCCCATACCAGGGATTCCAGATGATATCCTAGCCTATCCAACTCATGTGCATTCTCCGATGCCCCATACCAGGGATTCCAAATGATATCCTAGCCTATCCAACTCATGTGCATTCTCCGATGCCCCATACCAGGGGATTAAACCACGCCAGAACTTTTCCAATTTCGAGGATTGGATTGCGAGATGCCCCTCTTAATTCATCTTAACCTGCTTGGAATGGAGGAATTTGTTTTATGCATTACCACAAGGGAGATGTTTAGTTTACCAAAAATACAGCACCATGCCCAATTTGTTGGTAGGTAGAGATAGGCTTTATCACCGCAGATCCAATAATGATCAGTAAATGTTGCCGAGCCAAATTGATGAGGAGAACGATCGTCAGTTTCCGCATCAATAATGGTGTGCCCCACCCTCAGTCTAATGGGGTTTCCAGAGCTGCATGTTCCCGGCTACATCCTGTTGGGAAAACACTATAATTGACACATGTTGACATTCCCAGATAGGATTCATTAAATTGTGGTATGGAAATATTGCTTGGGTTGTGACAATGACAGGTCCTGAATGGGGTTCGCCGGGGTTGGACTTGAATAGGTTCTGGTACACGGGATCTAGGTTCTAAGATGATTCTACTGCACCAATGTGAACAATCAAATCCCCCTCGTAAATCTTTTGTTGATGACAAATTACCATTAATGCATTTATCCCTCAGTGTTCTACCTAGTGAGGGTTGACCCCCTGTGTTCTCATTGGACAAGAGCACTTCTAGTGCACATCGAGTGTCATTAATGCTGACCTCTACTGAATACTGTAAGAATGGGGAGATCACTGAATGTGGAAACAAGCTACATACATAACAGGAGGTATTTCCTAACATCAGTTCAGTTTTTACTGTATAATTAACTTCTTGTGGATGCAGGGGCAGTATTGAGTAGCTTGGATGAAAGGTGCACAGAGGTGCCCAGAGTAAACGGCCTGCTCCTCAGTCATAGTTGCTAATATATGCATATTATTATTAGTATTGGATAGAAAACACTCTGAAGTTTCTAAAACTGTTTGAATTATGTCTGTGAGTATAACAGAACTCATATGGCAGGCAAAAACCTGAGGAGAAATCCAAACAGGAAGTGAGAAATCTGAGGTTGGTAGGTTTTCAACACAGTTCCCATTGAAATCCCCTTGATATGAATGAGTTTGCACTTCCTACGGCTTCCACTAGATGACAACAGTCTGTAGAACTTTCTCTGATGCCTCTACTGTGAAGGGGGGCTGAATGAGACAGGAATTAGTCAGGTCTGCCATGACCTGACTATGCTTTCCCCATGCGCGTTCACATGAGAGGAAGCTCTGTTCCATCACTCATCTGAAGTCAATGTAATTCTCCGGTTGGAACGTTATTCAAGATTTATGTTAACATTCTAAAGATTGATTCAATACATCGTTTGACATGTTTCTACTGACTGTTACTGAACTTTTGGACATTTCGTCAGCTTTTAGGGAACGCGCTTCGTGACTTTGGAATTGTTTACCAAACGCGCTAACAAAAGTAGCTAATAAAAATCAAGCATTTATTGTGGACCTGCGATTCCTGGGAGTGCATTCTGATGAAGATCATCAAAGGTAAGGGAATATTTATCATGTAATTTCTGGTTTCTGTTGACTCCAACATGGCGGCTAATTTGACTATTGTTCTGAGCGCCGTCTCAGTTTGCTTTTTCCGTAAAGTTTTTTTGAAATCTGACACAGCGGTTGCATTAAGGAGAGGTATATCTATAATTCCATGTGTATAACTTGTATTTTCATCTACATTTATGATGAGTATTTCTGTTGAATGGATGTGACTATGCAAAATCACTGGATGTTTTTGGAACTAGTGAACGTAACACGCCAATGTAAACTCAGATTTTTTTATATAAATATGAACTTTATCAAACAAAACATACATGTATTGTGTAACATGAAGTCCTATGAGTGTCATCTGATGAAGATCATCAAAGGTTAGTGATTCATTTTATCTCTTTGTGCTTTTTGTGACTCCTATCTTGGGCTGGAAAAATGACTGTGTTTGTCTGTGATTTGGCGGTGACCTAACATAATCGTTTGTGGTACTTTCGCTGAAAATCCTATTTGAAATCAGATACTTTGGTGGGATTAACAACAAGATTACCTTTAAAATGGTATAAGACACATGTATGCTTGAGGAATTTTAATTATAAGATTTCTGTTTGAATTTGGCGCCCTGCACTTTCACTGGCTGTTGTCATATCGATTCCCGCTACCACGATTGCAGCCATAAGAAGTTAAGCATTGACCACCAAGTGTTTCCCTCGTGATTCCTACTGTGATGCTCATCCAGTGGATGCATCGACCTTCTTCTTCTTTCGATATGGGAGCGGCTATTGTTTGCTGGACTCATGTCCTGAGCCTGCCGTTGGCTCGAGCTGGAGTGGCTGTTATTTAAGTCCCGCAATGGGACTGAACGGTCATCAGTCGAGTCCGTACCATGTTGTCCTTCCAGAACCGGTTGTCCTTGAGTCACTGTCCATATGGCAACTGTAATGAGACGGCTCAAGACAAGAGCAAGAAACATGATGCATAGAGTCTGGGCCTGATCCTCCAATGGCCATCTAGTCGGTGACTTCCGGCATCTCTTGTCCTCCCTCATCAGGGTCTGGTGGGCAGTATGGCACCTTCCTGCAGTGGCTGGCGTGGATCCAAGTAGACCTCTCAGCTACGCGAACAGCAGTGGGGGTAATCAGCATCACCTGGTATGGTCCAGTCCCCCTCTGCTGGTTCCAATGCTTTCGTCTCAGGCCTTTCACCACCACCCAGTCACCTGGTTGCAGTTTGTGCAGGATCCCCACCAGAAGCCCTGTCTCTGCCATAAGCTTCACCATCTTAGATTTTAGGGTCTGATTAGCGCGTTCAACTAAACCGCCTGATTGCGGCCTATAGCTACAATGGGTCCTGAGGTCTATCTGCAGACTCTTAGACATGTTCTTTATCACCAGGTTCACAAAGTGGGAGCCATTGTCGCTGGTTAATTTAGATGGTAACCCCCACCTTGCGATGATCTCCCTAAGGAGATTCTTGGCTACTGCCATAGCAGGGGAATGTCGACATGGGAAAGCCTCTACCCACTTGGAGAAGGCATCCACTATCACCAGACAATATTTGTAACCCTGACATGGAGAGAGTTCAATAAAATCTATCATTATGTGTTCAAATGGTCCTTCAGGGGTTGGATGAGCCGACAGTGGCATGGGAATCCCTCTTCCCATGTTGTTAGTCATACAAATCACACATTTTGCACAAAATTGTTCAGCAAACACAGAAAACCCAGGTGCAAAACAAAATGTATTTACAAAATCAACAACTCCCCCCTGTGACACATGATCCCTACCATGTGACAACTTAGCTAAGTAGGGGAAACATGAACGTGGTAAAACTGGTAGCCCAGCCGGGCACAGCCAGAGTTTCTGCACCTGGTCATATGTACATAGTCGTTTCCACTTCCTCAACTCAACAGGACCCACAGAGGATAGCAAGTCAGAGATATCAGTGGGAGAGAAGAGGTTATGATCAGGAAGTAAAACCATCTGTAACACAGGGGCCTCCAAGGAGACAGCTGCTGCCTTAGCTGCCAAGTCAGCCATTGCATTACCTTTGGAGACAGGGTCGGAAGAGTTAGCATGAGCAAGGCACTTACAAACAGAAACTTCAGAAGGGAGCAAAATAGCCTTTAGCAAGTTATCAACAAGTTTTGAATGAGAGATTGTTTTACCAGAGGAGATCAGGAAGCCACGCTGTTTCCACAGAGTACCAAAATCATGTACCACACCAAAGGCATATCTGCTATCTGTATAGATAGTAGCAGACTGGCCTTTAGCTAATATGCAAATTCTAGTGAGTGCAAAGAGTTCTGCTGCTTGAGCAGAAAGGTGGGAGGGTAATTTAGCACTTTCCAGTGTGGTTGAGGCAGTAGTAACCGCATACGCAACCAATGGTTCTCCTTTCTCAGAACGCTGAGCAGAGCCATCTACAAACAGTTACAAATGTGCATTTTGCAAAGGGACATCAGTTAAATCCGATCTTGGTTTAGAGACAAGCTCCACCAGGGCAGCACAGTCGTACGGCTCTCCATCGTCCTCGGTGGGCAACAAAGTAGCAGGATTTAACTCAGTGCACCTCTTCAGGGCCACATGACACATTGTCAGAAGAACATTCTGATAATGGAGCAGTCGAGCTGGTGTTAGATGGGCCGTCTTTGCCTGTGAAATAAAAGCATGTACAGCATGAGGAACGTATACAGTGAGTTCACACATGGCAACAATGTCTGCACAAGCCAACACAGCTTCAGTAGCAGCAGCCACAACTCTCAAACAACAAACCAGACCTCTGGCCACACTGTCCAGCTGTTTGGAATAATACCCAACCGGGCGCTGCTTTCCTCCATGATCCTGTGTGAGAACAGATGACATAAAACCATTTTTCTCACAAACAAAGAGGTTAAAAGGTTTAGAATGGTCAGGGAGTCCCAAACAGGGAGAAGTAGTCATGAGTTGTTTCAGTCTGGTCAGAGCAGGCAGTCCCTCTGGTGTCCACTTAATTTTGTCATTCATAGCCATTTTGTGGCCATAAATAAGGTCACCTCAGCATAGTCAGGTAACCATGCCCTACAATACCCTGCCATTCCAGTCAATGACACCACGTGTCATTTAGTAACCGGCTGTGGGATGGAGAGAATAGCCTGTATCCTCTCTTTACCCAGCTGCCTGCCATTGGGAGAGATGTCATGACCCAGATACTTCACCATCTGTGAAACCAACTGTAACTTCTTCTTTAAAACTTTGTGGCCATTTTCAGCGAGAAATATCAACAGAGTATCAGTTTCACAAGCTTCCATTGAGCTGGAGCACAACAACAAATCATCCACATACTGAATCAGAGTGCTGCCCTCAGGGGGTATAAAACCCTCCAAATTTTGCGCTAAAGCTGCTGAAAAAATTGCGGGGGATTCCACGTAACCCATAGGAGCAACAGTCCACGTAAATCTCTTACCTAGAAACTTGAAGGCAAACCAGAACTGAGATTCTGGTGCCACAGGAATACTGAAAAATGCATTTGTCAAATCAATCACAGAGAACCACTCTGCTGTGGGTGGTACCGCCCCCAACAGAGTAGTAACATTAGGAACCACCTGTGCACAAGCAAAAACTGCATTGTTCACAGGCATTATTAAGGTAACTTGGTCACGAAAATCAGAAAAGCAATCAAATTAATCGTTTACCTTTGATGATCTTCGGATGTTTTCACTCACGAGACTCCCAGTTAGACAACAAATGTTCCTTTTGTTCCATAAAGATATTTTAATATCCAAATACCTCCGTTCGTTTGGCGCGTTATGCTCAGAAATACACAGGAAAAAGCGGTCACGACAACGCAGACAAAAATTGTCAGATAATATCCATAATGTCCACAGAAACATGTCAAACATTTTTTATAATCAATCCTCAGATATCTATTCGATAATATATCAACCGGGAGTGTTGGTTTTTCAATAGGACCAGGAGTAACAATGGCCGCCTTTCTCTGTTGCACACAACTCACTCTGAGAGCCCCCATCTATCCACTTACGCAATGTAATCGTTCTCGCTAATTTTTCAAAATAAAAGCCTGAAACTATGTTTAAAGGCTGTTGACACCTTAGGGAAGCCATAGAAAAAGGAATCTGGTTGATATCCCTTTAAATGGGTGATAGGGATGCATAAGAACAGAGAGGTTTCAAAAACAGAGGCACTTCCTGATTGGATTTTCCTCAGGTTTTAGCCTGCAATATCAGTTCTGTTAAACTCACAGACAAAATTTTGACAGTTTTGGAAACTTTAGAGTGTTTTCTATCCTAATCTGACAATTATATGCATATTCTAGTTTCGGGGGCTGAGAAATAGGCAGTTTCAAATGGGTACGTTTTTTTAGCCAAAAACAAAAATACTGCCCCCTCTACGTAAGAGGTTTTAAGTCCTGGACCAATCTCCAATCACCTGAAGGTTTTCTAACAGGCAAGATAGGGGTGTTACAGGGTGATTCTGGACCGGGAATTAAAGTGCCATTAGCTAACAGAGATGCATGAACAGGAGTAATACCTGCTATTGCCTCCCTACTGAGTGGATACTGTGCTCTTGATGAGTATCTTTAGGAGTGACCACCATTGGCTCAGCTCCCTTTATTCTCCCAAAATCATATTTGTCCCTTGCCCATAGGCATTCAGGGACCCCTCTCAGGAGTCTTCACTCACCAACATGATATTGTTAGAAAAATAAACCTGATCAACACCATGCACACCCCTCTCATTTGGCGTTTTCCAACTGAGTGGGTAACAACTTGTCAGTGTGCTCGGTGAATATGTTGACCCATCAGGGCGCATCTCCCAGTCTATAGCATCAACCAGGCATTTCATCCAAATTCCAGTATCCACCCATTCTACTATGTCTGATTTTGCCAGGGACACATGTGGTGCGCTATCCTCTAACAGGTAGAGCTCTTTCTGTGCAGGGGTTAGATTAACCCCTAAAGCACAGAAATCACTGCTACAGTATAAACTCTCACACTGCACTCATTCTGTAATGTATCACACAGCCATTGTTTCTCATAATGGAGATCTCTTGTCAATGGTGAAAAATGGGAGGTGCAATGTAATTGTTTTGAAAAATGAGCAAGTTTTTTTAAAAGTAGTCAGGTGCGCGCAAGAGAGGGGCACCCCATTTTCCTTTTGTCTCTTAATGAATAGGTTATGGTCCGGGTGAAATATTATCGATTATGTTTGTTAAAAACAACCTGACGATTGATTAGAAAAAACATTTGACATGTTTCTACGACCATTACGAATACTTTTTGGAATTTGTCAAACGGAACACGGCTTTGATTTTCTGAACATAATGCGCAACCCAAATGGTGTTTTTTTGTGATAAAAGTAATATTTATCGAACAAAAATAACATTTGTTGTGTAACTGGGAGTCTCGTGAGTGGAAACATCCGAAGATTATCAAAGGTAAGCGATTAATTTCATTGCTTTTCTGACGTTTTCATCTTCCTTTCAGGACCGGAACGAGGCTGTAGTTTTCTCAGCATAACGCGCAACCCAAATGGCGTTTTTTTTGTTATAAAAGTAATATTTATCGAACAAAAATAACATTTATTGTGTAACTGGGAGTCTCGTGAGTGCAAACATCCGAAGATTATCTAAGGTAAGCGATTAATTTTATTGCTTTTCTGACTTTCGTGACCATGCTAATTTGGGGCTAGCTGTTGTAGCATTGAAAGCTACACTCACAAAAGCTTGGATTTCTTTCGCTGTAAAATATATTTTCAAAATCTGACACGATAGGTGGATTAACAACAAGCTAAACTATGTTTTTGTATATTTCACTTGTGATTGCATAATTATAAATATTTTGAGTAATATTTGTGCAGTTGGCGCCCTGCAATTCTAGCGGTTGTTTAGGAAAGGGATCCCGTAAAAGGGATCCGTAGCGCAGAGAAGTTAATGACAGACATAGCAGCCCCAGTATCAACAAGAAAAATTTGTGACTCACCATTGACGCAAGCATCCACGGTTGGCTCTACTCTCGGAAGGGTGTGACACTTTAAAAACAAATGCTCTTGTTGCTCTGAGGATTTTAGCACAACTGTCCCTTTCTCCTCATCACGTCACGACTCCTCCTCCTGTCCCTGTCCTGGATTATACAGGGTTGTCTGTGCCGGCGGCCCCGTCTGCCAGGCTCCAGGTTGTCCTCGGCCTGATGGGACTCCTTGTGGACCCCACTGTTGCTGTTGCTCGACCACTTGAGGTGGCCCGACCTGCCATTGGTTGGGAGGTGGCTGCCACGGCTGTTGTTGGAATGGGGCTGTCCATGCAGGTGCTCCTTTTCCTCCTCTTCTTGCCCCCTCCCTTTCGCCCCCCCCCCCCCCCCCTTCTCGGTCCATCCCTGTCTGTGTTCCTCTGTGGATTCGTTGGCTCGGAGCAGTCAGCAGCAAAATGACCCGGCTTCCTACAATTGTATCACTTGCGCACGCCACCCCCTTGTCCTGTCCCTGCTGGGGCTGCTCCCTGGTAAAACATCTTCTGGGCAGCCTGTAGTTTCTGTGTCTTCACTTTTTCTTCCTTCTGAGTATTTTGTTGTCTCTCAGCATGCTTGCAGTGCTGTACCACCGTTGCTAATGGCTCAGTCTCCCAACTGATGCAGGTAGTTCTCACAGCTTTCTCCAGGCTCGGTGTCAGACCCCTCACCAGGGCGTCTTTCAGCAGATCCCCATATGCATGTTCGTTTGGTCTGATACCACTGTGTAGCCTGAAACAGGTCTCAAGTTTCTTTCTGAAAGTCTCCAGGCCCTCCTCTTTCTTCATAGTGCATTCTCTAATTGCAGTCCAGTCGATCTTAGTTGGATACATCTCCACAATCCTGGCCAGCAGCGCCGTTATCTGGTCCTGATACGCACCATTCTTAGCCCATAGGTAGTTGCAATCAAACTGTCCCTGTACATCCGCCCACCTGAGTCCCAGTTTTGTTTTACAGATATGGGCTATCTCAGCAGCAGATGGTTTGTACTGACCCACCAATACCCTCATCTCTGCTGAATATTTTACAGCGTCCTTACTTGGGTCTGGTAAGTCTTCTACAATGTCTTTGATTTCATCATGTCTCCACGTCCTCTGGACATACACAAAGGGGTTCCATGCTGCGGCGGCAGCAGCATTAGCATCATCAGGTCGAGGCTGAGGGTTGGGACAGGCTATCAGAGGGTATTGTCGATACATGTCTGATGCTGGGTCGTATGGGGAGGGGGTAGAGACACGCCTCTCCGTCCTGGTCCGTAGACGGTCCTTCAGCCTGGGAGTCAGCTGGAGTGCCCCTCTGTCCTCACTTTCCTCACTGGAGCTGAGTGGAGGAGCCTTGAGAAAAGGATTGTTGATCTTCTTACCCTTCTGGAGTGTTCCCCCCGACCGCCCCTCCAGTGGGACTGGCCGGGGTCACTCCAGACCCTTTCAGGACTTCAGCCAGGCTCCGTGCCAAACGATAAATCACTGTGGTGTTGGGAGAGACAAGTGGTGGGGCTGCAGGTTGTAGTGGTCTTGCTTCCAGCGGACCAGCAGGAGGCGAATGAGGAGGAGGGAGGTCCGGTAACACTGGGTAGAGAGTTTGAGGGCTATCAACTGCCTAGCCAGTTGTAGCTCAATCTTGGGTGCAATGTTGACGTTCCCGCACTGACTGACGGTGTGGAGGCTCATTGATTTAATGTTACGTTAGCCAACATGCTACACTAGCAAAGATATAAATTATATAGCTGTCGGCTGTATTAGCTGCGACTTACCGTTCTTTGTGCAGCTTCAAATGTCGAACAAAGTTGGAAGTTGTTGCGCCTCCGTCTGTAATTTTCTTTGCGCATGTTTTGCAAGTTGCAATCTGTTTTTTTTGTTGATACAGCGTAGTCTTTATATCTGAAAATAATAATTTGGGGTATCATCTTTCCAAGGGCTCCATCTGAATTCACACTTTTTTTAATGGCATCATTTTTTATATCTGGGCTTGGGGAGGGTATCAAGTCAGTTCGAGTCAAAAGGCTCAAGTCCAAGTTAAGTCACGAGTTATTGAGGTTAAAGTCAAAGTTGAGTTGCAAGTCATCATATTTGTGACTCGAGTCCACACCTCAGTGTATATATGACTTGCATCATTGGCACAAAGTTATATTACATTCTACTCAATCCATAGGCTTCATTAATGTCATTCAGACTGTTTTGAAGTTGATACAACTGGCTATGATAGCTGAGGTTCATAGCTAGGTTCTGAACTAATATGTATATCAAACGTTTACGGTCCATAGACAGATCGGGCTACATAGCTAGCTACGCATCCATAGGCATACAGGTATTTTTATCAAGAAACTCAGGAAACTCTCTATTAATAGCTAGGTTAAGGTTAGGCTTAGGAGATAGGTTAAGGGTTAACTTAAGGTTAGAGTTGGGGAAAGGTTTAGCTAACATGTTAAGTAGTTGCAAAGTAACTAAAAAGTAGTAAGTAGTTGCTAATTAGCTAAAATGATAAGGTTGTCCGTGATGAGATTCGAACACTCAACCGTTATATTCTACAAGACTCAATGGGTATATATCACTCATTTAAAAGTCCAAAAATGGATGTAGCAATAGCAGATTACCCGTTTTAGAGCTTATCATGAAGGGGAGACCAGAGGGGGATACTACAAAGCAGGATAAAGGAGTTTGCCAGCTAACTTGCTTAAATATTCTGATATAACTTTAAAGAGAAGCTTGAAATGGGCATAGTCTAACACATAAACACATACCGAAGTTTAGCTGTTTTAATTAACCAGAAAATCTAGTTATTTCTGGTTGCGTATCAAAGTTAGCTGGCTAACTTGTTGATCATGCTTTGTAATATACCCCTCAGTAGTTAGGTAAACCATATGGAGTGATTCATTATGTTTTAGATCAGAGGGGAAAGAGTAATCCATTTAACTGCAGTGTAGAAACATCTTTCCATTACACACACTGTGACCACATCCACTGACTAAGAAATTGAAAACTTCCAGGGATGATGACACAACCTTTTCAGGCCAGGATTCACACTTAGGAACCCACGCACAGGGATAGTTCAATTGTCATCTATCCAACTTTCACTGCTTTGCCTCAGGTTTCTCTTTCATTCAAGGAAGAATCCCAAAGTAGAAATATGTTTTTTACAGAAATTAAATACTTTATTCACAGAAAGGTCAATATAAAGTGTTTACTTGGTAACATATTTAAAAGGATAGTTCACCCAAATTACAAAACTACATATTGGTGTCCTTAACATGTAAGCAGTCTATGGACAAGCGAAGATTTCCTACAGGGGAAGGAAACGAATGTGCAATTTTGTAATTTGGGTGAACTATCCCTTTGAGGAGCAGTTTTAACATAAAATCTACCAAATGGTGCCTCCAGACAGAATAACATAAAACCTATGAAGTGGTGCTTCCAGACAGAATAACATACAGTAAAGGGAGTTTAATACCTTTCCCTAGGGCTACGGCCACACAAAGATTTTGTGTTAGAAAATTGCTTATTGAGCCAATGGGTTTGTATGGGAGTAATCCATTGACAGGTGATGGACAACAGAGATGTGTATGCAACTCTGAAAATAATTTACTTGCGTTTTTGAGGGACACAAAAATAAAAACGTCATATGTCTGTAGTGGCTGTAGCACAAAACTCATGTGTTAAATTAGGCAAAAGTTTGAGTTAGGAATTGACCCCACTCTATAAAATCATAATAAGTTATTTAATTTAACAACAATTATTGAACAACAATTTAATTCATCTTGATCAAGAAAGGAAATGTGTAGCAAACAGTATGAAATTAATGTATGAATACATTCATATTGTACCTTATTTAACAAGGCAAGTCAGCTAAGACCAAATTCTTATTTACAATGGCAGCCTAGGAACAGTGGGTTAACTGCCTTGTTCAGGGGCAGAACGACAGATTTTTACCTTGACAGCTTGGGGATTTGATCTAGCAACCTTTCGTTACTGGGCCAATGCTCTAACCACTAGGCTACCTGCCATCCTGAAATAAGGTCAGCTTTGTCAGAAGGAAAGCCTTAACTAATACCTGCAATATTATTGTATCCACAAAATGTGCCTTGAAACATGCACTGGTCCTACTAAAAGTAAGCATGGAAATAAATAATATAAATCCACACAGACTGCATATTTTTGGAATAGACATGTTCTCCTTTTCTAGAGGAGAAAAGCACCAATATACATGGTAGTCTCTGCTGAACAGTCAATCAGTTCATAATTGTCTTCATTAATGGACACCCTCAGGAGGTCCCCTTCCTCCAGAGCAACCACCTGTCCCGTGTACACAGTCCTCGCTCCTCTCCTATTGTCTGGTATGCTATCCTTGACTTCCATGATAGGCCAATCATCTGGGTATCTATTTGAGAATTTCCAGACTTTCAGGCTAAGAAAATGGATCTCGCCAGATACCTTGTCTTTATCCGGCATTCGAAAGTTGACCCCTACGTAGACAAAGTATCGGCCTCCCTGAGGGACAACCAGAGCATGCTTCTTCTCATCATAGGTGAAATGTTGCATGTGTACCAAGCCAGTTTTCTGGTGTTCCCATTGGATGTAAACTTCAGGCACGGAGTTGCACCTTGATGATGCTGGAGGTAGTAGAAGATGGAGAGGATCAGAGGAAATATATAAACGATTGTGATTCTGGAAATATATCCACTTGATATTCAACACACAAAAAGCCAACATTCCTGACTGCTGCCCTTGCACAATATTAGCACAGCTCAATGTGCACACTATAGCCTATTTGCAAACTAAACAGGAAGTTTGATTAGGCATGTGAATAACACCATACCCATACACTAGGGATTTCTCAGTGATATCCAAAAAGAATGTGGTTCCTAAAATAGAATCATTAAGGCACATCTAGGCTACATTAGATAATACAATTGTATAACAAAAATAATTGGTATAAATCAGCAAACTTTTTTTTTTTTACAAAGTTGCAAACCCACACATCCGGTCCATTCACATGCAGGCATATATATATATATATATATATATATATATATATATAAT
This sequence comes from Salvelinus fontinalis, assembly GCF_029448725.1. NCBI lineage: Eukaryota > Metazoa > Chordata > Actinopteri > Salmoniformes > Salmonidae > Salvelinus > Salvelinus fontinalis. The sequence goes on from NC_074685.1 coordinate 41,091,355, forward strand.
AAAAACACGCTTTACTAAGACATACTTGTCAGGTGAGCGTTTGGCTTCAGGTTCTGTTCTTGACGATCTGGTAGGAAAAAGAAAAAAACAATCAGCGCATGCTTGCTTTACGCTGCTGATAGAAGCGCCTCTCGAGGCTTAAATCATAAAATCAAAGGAATGTACTATGGAAGCCATATCATACGAAATAGTTGCATACCTATAGCTTGCTGTCGTGAGTATTCAGCTGGTTTGAATGAATCCTACAAACACAAGTTAATTATTAATGGTCACCCACAGTAATGAAAGTTAAAGTTCCATTAAAATCCAATGCTAAAGCTCTCCGGCAGTTCTGTGCCCCGGTAAAAACATATGGATGTCGCATTGCTTACCTTCTCATTGCAGTCTCTATTCACACGCTGCGTAAAGACAAATACAGCCGCACAGCCCAGAACCAAGAATAACGTGACAAGACGCAAGCGACTCTCCTGTCGCTTCATTTCTTGACAGTGTTTGAGCAAAAGAACAACAGACTCTTGCTGCGCAATTGAAATCACCGTATCGTGAGGAATCTCGCTGTTTCTTGCACACTTATCCATTTCAAACCACCACTACGAAGTCTAAAGTAACGTTTTATCTTCTTCATGAAATACATCCGAATTTATAGTTCTTCTACCGCCTACGCGACTCGGCTGTCAGTGCCTTTCCCTGCACATGTGCCCCGGGAAAATCCCCCAAGTCTTGCATTAACAGACTATCCCTCATGCTGCTATAAATTACCACTCTCAAATTAATCGACAGAGCTGTGGGTGTAAAGGTAGTATTTTATCATGCGCAAATTAAGGCAGTTCAATGTAGACAAAATAATTCGTAACATCATATGCTTTGCAAGTTCATAACATAATGTATGAAATGTAATTCGTAACATATCATATGAAATGGATGATGGACATCCACAAATGAATGCATACCTTACCAAACGTAACATATACTAATTGGAGTGTCCCGGATTTATGTTTACTATGTTATGTCTACCCCTGAGTCCAGGTTGTGGTGGTAGGTTTTTACAGTACCCAAAACCAACTGGGATTGTATTTGACCATGGGGAAAAGGCTACTGGGTTTAACCAAATTGTATGTTATTGCACTGTGCAACATTTTATCAATATTTCTGATCAGTGGCATTGAATACTAGGAGCAAAAAGGATAGTGGTCTACTATGGTAATTGGGTATAGAAAACAGAAGTAAATCGTTGGACTGTTTCGTAAGGGAAATGTACACACATGGCAACTCAATATATTTCATGTTTTGTTCGATGACAGCTCCTGAGACACAAACAAATAACTGATTTCCTCCACCTACTGATCACAGTACCCTTGGCAAGAGAAAGTGTTTACATGGAGGTTTTATGTGGGTGTGAATGTAGCCTACATGTTGTGTCAATGAAAATCTTCAGTTTGTGGTTATAAGGAGAGAGTGTGTGGTTGTGTGGGAGAAAGATATCTGTTTAAACAGCTACCTAGAACCGGTTTGTGTGACGCAATAGCCAAAGGTGTCATCCTGGTTTATGCTATTTGATTTAGTATTAACATTTTATGTCACTGATGTTTTCCAGCTTTTGTATTGGTGTGATTCAAATGTTGTTCTGTTTAGTTTGCTGTAGGGTCTTTTATTTAACCTGGTAAATTGACTGAGAACACATTGTCATTTACAGCAACAACCTGGGGAATAGTTACAGGTGAGAGGAGAGAGCCACTTGTAAGCTGGGGATGATTCAGCAGCATGAGGGCCAGATTGGGAATTTAGCCAGGACACCAGGGTTAACACCCCTACTCTTACAATAAGTGACATGGGATCTTTAGTGACCACAGAGACCACATCCCATCCAAAATACAGCACCATATCCCAATCACTGACCCGGGGCTTTGGGATATTTTTTTTTAGACCAGAGGAAAGGGTGCCTCCTTCTGGCCCTCCAACAGCATCTGGTCTCCCATCCAGGAACTGACCAGGACCAACCCTGCTTAGCTTCAGAAGCAAGCCAGCCGTGGGATGCAGGGTGGGATGCTGCTGGCCAGGGTGATTCCATTCTGAATGCAAAAAAGGACCATTTAGACTTTAAGGAGAATAACAATGTGTGCTTATGGGACTACAGCACTACTACTGAGTCCCACACAACCCCTTTTCATTTGAAAAACATTTCATGTGTAGCGAAATGGTTCATGTGAATGTGATTTTTGGACCTGTATGAAAACCATTTATAGACAAAGGTGACCCATATACTATGAAATCCATATCCTTATCACAGGATTGTCAAACTAAAATGGGTTGCATTTTTTATGTGTTATCTAAAGTTATCTAAAAACATGTTTAATTTTGTATATCTTTTTCTGTAAGCCAGTTATATTCTAGACTAGAGTTTTGCTAAATTGGTTGCATATTGAGTTTTGCCTGGGCCAGCTGGCTGGGTGTCATCTTTATCTGGATCATAGTAGTAAAGAAAAACATACAGTAAATACATGTATCTATCTGTATATTTCACTTTAATAATAACTCTGTATGTTAAAAGGGAATTTGAACTAATGACATCACTTGTACAATGGAAATACAAACAGCACTTGCCATTCCAAACGTGAATCTTAACTACATCCTAAGGACCAGTTGAAGTGGACAACGTCAGAGGTGATTGTTATTAATGATCGTAGAGTGATGGAAAAACACTGTTAACTTAGCCACAGTTGTCCAAAGGAAGTGACAGTTGGCTGACATCTGACTATCATACCTTTCCCAGTGTTAAACAATTAACATGAAAGGCAAAAGAAGAGCCTTGTTCTTAAAAATAGCCCAGTGTGGCTGGCTATAATAGGGTTGCGTGGGTGAAGACACGCTGGTGGGCGTGTATGTCTGCCTGTATCTATAATGTCTGCCTGTGTCTCTACTCCAGCATGGGTGTTCCCCTCTGGTGTACTGCACATTAGGTCGCTACAGACAACGCCATCTCTTAATTCTCATCAATCATTGATATATGGACAGTTAAGAATGTAAGCAGCACCTTGTGACTATTAGTCTTATAGAGAAAGCTAGACTAACAACTTTCTGCAATAACACTGCAACTCAATGCCATGAACGACAGTTGGCTTAAGATCTCAGGGAAGGTGATATCACTGATGTACTCTAGCCAACAATCTATTGTTTCACCTCCACTACATGAACCGCCCTTTGACGTCCTCCTATTCCTCTGAACCTCAGCGGCCGGGCAGGGTCTTCTTGTTGGTGTTTTTTTAAATTCTTTATTTAATCAGGGGACAACAACATTGAGAGCATGGTCTTATTCCAAAGGGTGCCCTGATCACAACAATACAATGTAAAACAAAACAACAACATTTATGAAAAACATTTACAGTCCACAGCTACTAGGTCCTCAATTAACACCCTTAACTGCCCGAGTGGCACCAGAACATCTAATTGTAATGAGTCCTGCAAATTGTTCTAGCAGTGAGGCGCATTAAAACTAAATACGGATTTACCTAATTCAGTGGGGACCTGAGGAACCTCAAGAGTTAACCAACCCTATTTTTATACTTCAACAATGAAGATAGGTAAATAGGAAGCTTGTGTAGTAGAGCTTGGTAAACAAAAAGGGAATAGTGACGTGATCTACGGGACTTTAATGAAGACTAACCAAACTTTTGTTACAGGATGCAGTGACTAGTATTAAAACTGTCACCTGTGATAAAGCGAAGGGCGCTATGGTAGACGGCATCCAAAGGTTTAATAGTAGTGGCTACTGCATTCTGGTAAATTGTGTCACCATAGTCAAGAACTGGCAGGAAAGTTGACTGTACAATCTGCTTCCTGCTATTCAGGGAGAGGCAAGCCCTATTTCTAAAAAAAGAAGCCCACTTTAAATCATAGCTTTTTAAGTAGCTCATCAGTATATCTTTTTTTAAAGTTAAATCCTTGTCAATTCAAAAGCCCATATATTTATAGACTGGAACCCGATCGATTGGAGAACCATTCAATTAATAAATAGGTAGTCCATCAACAATTTTGCCAGAATTAGAGAACAACATATATTTAGTCTTGCCCACTGTCGTAATGTTGGTATCATTAATGTGACGACTGCTGTTTATCAAATAATGAACTATGTTTATAATTACCTGATTAAATTAATCAGGTAATAATTAACTCAGTAACCTGGGGCACCATGGGTAAAGTTTGTTTTAATGAGTTTCCATTTCCCAAATTAACTCAAAAAGAAAACCAGCCCCGTCGCGGACCAGGATGTCTTGCTCCCAGACAGACTAAATAACTTTTTTGCTCGCTTTGAGGACAATACAGTGCCACTGACACGGCCCGCTACCAAAACCTGTGGGCTCTCCTTCACTGCAGCCGAGGTGAGTAAAACATTTAAACGTGTTAACCCTCGCAAGGCTGCAGGCCCAGACGGCATTCCCAGCCGCATCCTCAGAGCATGCGCAGACCAGCTGGCTGGTGTGTTTAAGGACATATTCAATCAATCCTTATCCCAGTCTGCTGTTCCCACATGCTACAAGAGGGCCACCATTGTTCCTGTTCCCAAGAAAGCTACGGTAACTGAGCTAAACTACTACCGCCCCGTAGCACTCACTTCCGTCATCATGAAGTGCTTTGAGAGACTAGTCAAGGACCATATCACCTCCACCCTACCTGACACCCTAGACCCACTCCAATTTGCTTACCGACCCAATAGGTCCACAGACGACACAATCGCAACCACACTGCACACTGCCCTAACCCATCTGGACAAGAGGAATACCTATGTGAGAATGCTGTTCATCGACTACAGCTCAGCATTTAACACCATAGTACCCTCCAAACTCGTCATCAAGCTCGAGACCCTGGGTCTCGACCCCGCCCTGTGCAACTGGGTCCTGGACTTCCTGACGGGCCGCCCCAAGTGGTGAGGGTAGGTAACAACATCTCCACCCCGCTGATCCTCAACACTGGGGCCCCACAAGGGTGCGTTCTGAGCCCTCTCCTGTACTCCCTGTTCACCCATGACTGCGTGGCCATGCACGCCTCCAACTCAATCATCAAGTTTGCGGACGACACTACAGTGGTAGGCTTGATTACCAACAACGACGAGACGGCCTACAGGGAGGAGATGAGGGCCCTCGGAGTGTGGTGTCAGGAAAATAACCTCACACTCAACGTCAACAAAACAAAGGAGATGATTGTGGACTTCAGGAAACAGCAGAGGGAGCACCCCCCTATCCACATCGACGGGACAGTAGTGGAGAAGGTGGAAAGTTTTAAGTTCCTCGGTGTACACATCACGGACAAACTGAATTGGTCCACCCACACAGACAGCGTTGTGAAGAAGGCGCAGCAGCGCCTCTTCAACCTCAGGAGGCTGAAGAAATTCAGTTTGTCACCAAAAGCACTCACAAACTTCTACAGATGCACAATCGAGAGCATCCTGTCGGGCTGTATCACCGCCTGGTACGGCAACTGCACCGCCCACAACCGTAAGGCTCTCCAGAGGGTAGTGAGGTCTGCACAACGCATCACCGGGGGGAAACTACCTGCCCTCCAGGACACCTACACCACCCGATGTCACAGAAAGGCCATAAAGATCATCAAGGACAACAACCACCCGAGCCACTGCCTGTTCACCACTATCATCCAGAAGGCGAGGTCAGTACATGTGCATCAAAGCAGGGACCGAGAGACTGAAAAACAGCTTCTATCTCAAGGCCATCAGACTGTTAAACAGCCACCACTAACAAAATGGGGATTTAGAAAGAGAGAGTGCAAGAGAGAAAAGCACACTTGGATACATTTATAAACTTTGTTTAGTTTAGCCTGACACCTTGCCCCGAACTGTCGCTCTTATGGGTCAGAATATAATGATATAATTACTTGTCGAAGGTCTCCATTGGGCTCTCTCTTCGTGGACTGAGTTCCGCCTTCTCCTCTAATGGCGGCACCTCTTTCATCACCGGGTGTAAGTCTTTGATTGTCCACACGATGTCAGTGACCTTTCTCTTCGTGGTCTGTTTCCTCACCCTTGTTCTGTAAGAGGGGTCTTCTGAGGACGGCTAAACAGCCATGTAAATGGTTCCAGCGTGGGAATGAAAGCAGTGTAGACACAAGATTCCTTGGAGAGAATAACCGGGTGGTCCTGCTTGAATTCACCTTCTAAGATACAGATACAGCTACTTAACTGTAGCATTGATTGTTAAGAGGTTACTTTGCCTTCTTCAACCTTGTGTTGCGTTTTGGGGTTGCGACTAATTGTAGACCTTGCCTGCAGCGCGTGGTCATCTAGTCTGAATTGTAAATTCTTAACTCACACGTTTTATACCTTCGGGTCAGAAAGGGCCGTTTCTGTTCTCTGGGGTGTATCTAGTTACGAGGCAAGGTATCACAATATACTTTGATCTCATTAGACAACAAAATTTAACAGTTCACTTTTACAAAAACATTCTCTTTTGATCTGGACATTTCCCACACAACGCACAGTATGCAAACATCATGTAAATATTATGAAAACTCTTCAAGTTACAATGTTTTCATTATAACTGTCACGCCCTGACCTTAGTTATCTTTGTTTTCTTTATTATTTTGGTTAGGTCAGGGTGTGACATGGGGGATGAATGTGTTTTGTCTTGTCTAGGGGTTTTGTATGTTTATGGGGTGTTTTCTAGTCTAGGTATTTGTATGTCTATGGTTGCCTAGATTGGTTCTCAATTAGAGGCAGCTGTTTATCGTTGTCTCTGATTGGGAACCATATTTTGGCAGCCATATCCCATTGGGTATTTCGTGGGTTACTGTTTATGTCTAGTTGCCTGTGTCTGCACTTTTGTATGATAGCTTCACGTTCGTTTTGTTATTTTGTATAGTTTGTTAAGTGTTCATCTTCATAAATAAATAGAAGATGTATTCATATCACGCTGCGCCTTGGTCCTCCTCTCTTCATCCAAACGACGAACGTGACAATAACATTGTCCTTTAACTTTCCTAACATAACAAACATGACAAAAATGTTCATATTACATCTATCGTTATTACCACCGTTTTGGCTAATTAAATATATTGTCCCAAAGTCCATTTAGTGCATGTTACTGTTCTGAGGTAGATTCTCCATAGGCCCACACAAACATTCCAATCCTCCACACTGAGAGGACAAAGGATTCGTCTGCTACCTTAAGATTTACAATGGGTGTGAGGTGTCACCCCCCTCCCGACTACAGTTTACAACTGCCCATGGGGACAAAGAGTTGTGTGGTCAGAGGTTCTGTGGTTGTGGTCTAGTTGTGTTATGGTTAGTAGCTGTGGTCAGTAGTTGTGTGGTTGTGGTCAGTAGTTGTGTGCCGCGGTCAGAAGTTGTGTGGTTGTGGTCAGAAGTTGTGTAGTTGAGGTCAGTAGTTGTGTGGTTTTAGTAAGTAGATGTTATTAATTAACAACCTATTGTTAATTGCTTAATTGGAGGTAAAGAACAGTGCATGCTAATTGATACCGGTTGTACCTGGTCTTCTGTTCAAACATTATACCCACTCACTAATAAGACGCAAGCTTTCTCAGGGTCTCGGGAACAATTATGAGAAAGCCATTAACTGTCCCACTGGATGTTTACTGGGATTACCAAAATGTTACCCATCAATTCCTATACAACCCAGAGTGTTCCATAGGACTGATGGGAAGGGACCTACTCTCCAAGCTCAGATGCTGTATCTAGGGGACATGGAAGAGCCAGTGGACAAGACGTACATCTATTGGCTCAGACTCCTGGATTGCGATCCAGACTCTCTAAGAGTCTGTCGAATTTTCCAGAAGTGGAAACCATGGATACAGACACTGAAGACTTACTATCCCCCCGAAGAGCCCCCACATGTCAACCATGAACTACTCCCGAGAAAAAGACGATATATACAATGAGGCATGGTATGAGGATATGGTTGACAGGTGGCCTATTGTTTTCAGCCATCACATATATGTGCTTAAAGAACTGGTGGCTGCGTCTTGCCTCATGAATGATGGAGATGTGGATCTGGTCGAAAAATGGTTCACATTGGACTCTGATTCAGCACCACACGTTACGTTACTTGTTGGTTTCGGCTACGAGGCCCGTTCACTGGGTCCCGCAATCAAAGTGGCTGTAGACCTAGCCTGGACTGACACCAGTTTGAACCATGTATCCACTGCCTTCATGGGAGATCATCAGGTATGGAGGATAAGGATTAATGAAGAGGACACATCCATCCCGGAGGTTGCCAGAAGAACCAGGTTTCATGGACGAGAAATGACTGATCATCCTGACACTGATAACATGCTCTCTAGGATTCCGGACCAGCTGTGGACCACCAGTCCAGAAGATGTGGGTCTGGTAGATGTGGAGCCTATTAAAATCCTGCTCAAGACTGATACTCCTGCCCACCTTCTTGTCTACAGGCCTCAATACCCTTTGAGTGAGGAGAAGGTGAGAGGAATTGAACCTACTATTGCTGGGTTACAGAATAGTAGTGTGCTGTTCCATACTACGTCACCTTGGAATACACCCATTTTACCTGTTAAAAAAAGGAAGTACGGGTAAGTGGAGGATGGTTCAAGATTTCAGGCCCATAAATTATGTTACCATTCCTGACGTGAGGCCTGTCCCCGATCCTTACCTGGCACTGCAGAACATCTCCCCAACACAGGACTGGTTCTCCGTTATAGACCTGGCCAACACATTCTTCTGCATCCCACTCCATGAAGACTCACAGCCTCTGTTTGCTTTCACCTACCAAAATCAATGTCTTACTTACTTACTCCAGGCTGCCAATGGGGTACCGGGATTCGCCCGGAATTTTCAATTCTATCCTGAAGGACCACCTGGAAGAACTCACCTTGCTAGAAGGGGTCACCCTTCTCCAATACGTTGATGACCTGTTGTTGGCCGCGCCAACTGCTGAGACCTGTCTTCAGGCAACCGAGCTCCTGCTCAAACATGTGGCTGATAAAGGATACAAAGTTAAACGAGAAAAAGTTCAATGCTGCAGAAGAACCGTTCAATTCCTGGGAAGAGTTCTCTCTGGAAGAGGTCAGGCGGTGTCATCAGCCCAGATGACTTCTATCCTGGAGCACCCAAAGCCCACAACTGTACAACATCTCTTGTCATTCCTTGGACTCACTGGGTATAGCAGAACCCATGTACCAGAATACTGCTTGAAAGTTGAACCACTCAGGGCCATTCTCCGAGAGGCAGGTAACAGGAACCTCACAGCCAAGCTCACTTGGACCACAGAAGCCGAAGCTGCTTTCATTGCACTGAAACAAACCCTTGCCCAAGCTGAGGCTCTGTCCCTGCCTGATTACACCATCCCATTTAGGTTGGATGTTTCTGAACAGGATGGGTATGTTCATTCCATCCTTTATCAGAAACAAAAGGGGGAGAGAAGAGTGTTACATTACTACAGTGCACAATTGGACAACATTGAATGTGGCCAAACGGATTGTGCAAGACACATTGCTGCCCTGTCTAAGGCAATTGGTAAAACTGCCCATATCGTAATAAGACACCCTCTAGAAATCAACACAGATCATGGAGTGGCCGCCTTTATTGGCTCTAAACTGTTCACCCTATCGAGCAAAAGGAAATCAAACATCACAAAAATGATCACGGCCAAACACATCACCTATGTGACAGAGGTGACCAACATGACTGATGGGATGGGGAACGGGGAACCACACATTTGTGAGGACAGGGCAGCAAAACAAGTAAAGGTCAGGATGGACCTACAGAATGTCCCATTGGAAGGAACAGCAGAGACCCTGTTTACGAACGGCTGTTGTTACAGGTCACAGACACCAGGAGAAGGTAACATAGCATCATATGCAGTGGTGAAGCAAGGAGGAATGGCAGGAACACACGAGGTGGTAGAAGCAAAGAAATTGGACCCATCTGAGGCCTCAGTCCAGTTGGCCGAACTCAGAGCACTAAGGAGAGCACTGGAACTGAGCAAAGGAAAAATAGTGAACATCTACACAGACTCTGCATACGCCCACGGCATTGCACACATTGATGGCCCACAATGGATGAGGAGGGGCTATCTGACCAGCTCGAATGAACCCATAAAACACAAACAAGAAGTACAGAGATTAATTGAATCAATCCAACTACCAACAAGTGTGGCCATCATGAAATGCAAAGGACACAGCAAGGAGAACACAAAAATCAGGGAAGGAAATGACATGGCAGATCAAGTGGCCAAGGAAGCAGGTGGCTATACTACCCAACAGATGATACAACGGACTGAAGAGACACAAGATGAATTAACCATAGATACTGTGAGACAGTTACAGGAGGCAGCAGACGTGTATGAACAAACTGTGTGGAAAAGACATGGAGCCAGAAGAGACCACCAAGGAATCTGGAGATCCCACAATGGGAAAACAGTGGCCCCCATTAAGCTGCTCAGATCAATGATACGGGAGGAACACAACAAAGCACATGGGGGTTGGACGAGCGTGGCAAAGGCCCTGGAAATTGTGTGGTGGCATCCACACATGCAAGACATGACAAGAGAAGTTTCAGAAAGCTGTGAAATCTGCCAAGGTTATAACAACAAGGTTTCACTGGGAGCAGTGATTGGGAGTTTTCCCATACCAGATGCACCTTTTCAGGACATATGCATTGACTTCACAGACATGGGACAAGACAACCGAGTAGAAAGGAAAAGATACCTGTTAGTGATGGTGGATAGGTTCACCAGGTGGGTGGAAGCCATTCCAACTGCAAGAGAGGATGCTAAGGCAGTCATCAAGTGGCTAAGAAGGGATCTCATTCTAAGATTTAGGGTCCCTCGAATGATTCGATCCGACAATGGGTCCCACTTCAAGAATGAACACCTGAATGAGGTCGAGCAGGCATTGGGGATCACCCACAAGTTTGGGTCAGTATATCACCCCCAATCTCAGGGCCTCGTAGAGAGGGCCAACCAGACTCTGAAATGAAAAATGGCCAAAATAATGTCAGGAACTAAGCTAAAATGGGTAGACGCGTTACCTCTGGCTTTAATGTCCATGAGAAATTCACCAGGGTCAGACACACACCTTACACCACATGAATTGTTGACAGGGAGAAGAATGCCAGGTCCACCTGCTGATAACATGAGTTTGCCTAGACTAGACATTGCTAAAATCAGATACACAGACTACATGCAGGCTTTAACCTCTCTGTCCAAACAGGTGGTGGAGGTCCGCACTCCTGCAGCTGAAACCACAGACGAGAACAGAGACATCCTGGTGGGAGACTGGGTGAGAGTGAAAGTGCATTCGAGGAAGTGGACAGAGCCCAGGTGGAAAGGCCCGTTCCAGGTGAAAGAGGTAGCGAGCCACTCCCTGAGGGTAAGCACTGAGCATAAAGACACGTGGTACCACCGAACTCACTGTGCCAGGGATTCAGCCCCAGGAAGAACATTAGATCAAGTAGGTGAAGCCCTAGCCGAAGTACAACCATAGGATATGGGATGCCCAAGCTTCCTGTTGATCTCCATACTGTCAGGGCTAGTAACCCACTCTGCAGGGAGCATAGTTATCACTCTAGAGGAAGGGGAATCTCAGGTGCTAACTTTAGAACCTTGTAAGATATGGGCATGGAGAAATGGAGCAAAAAGGATAGGGGATATCTGCCCAATACTCACACCAGGGAGCGGCAATACATTGGTGTCCTATGCAAGACAACGACCGACTTATCTGTGCAATGGAGAGTGGTGTCCCTATTGGGACTACATGATAACTAATGTGGGGGAGTTTTGGGAGTGGAGGAGAGGTTACCCATATAGTATTTGGGATCCCACTAAGATGGAGAGATTCTCAATGATTTGGAAATCTCCCGGAAGGAACGTTTGTAAAGGTGATGAAATCCTACTAACCATTAAAACCATCCAGCTCTCTGATACAGGAACATATACCCTCGGACAGGAAAGGTCTGGGGCTGACACGATGGCGTGTTTTCTATTAAGGTACTGCCAAAACCACAGAGGTCCCAGATGAGCCAGACCCAGACACACTCCTCCACCACTCCAAACCCGAGTCCCACCTCACCACCCAAGCTCTTCAATCCAGTACAGGTAGTAAATGTAAGGGACATATCAGACAGTGACCAACTAGGAACGGAAACTGGTTATGAGGGAAGGGAGAACATGTGGTTAGCCTATATGAGATACACTGCCAAAACACTTAATATGAAGGACTGTGTTGTTTGTGTGCATGCTAGACCCATTTTGGCTACACACCCTTTTGCCCTAAGCGGTGGGGAGGGCTGGATGTGCATACTGGAAGGTTTCTATCATAACTAGCCAAACTCGACCCTATGTAAAGCTCTGGGTCTTGTGTTCCCAGAAGTCCCCCCTCAGAAGGCACCGTGGGGGGTTAAGGTGGTCTTCCCGGGTGGCGCAGTGGTCTAGGGCACTGCATCGCAGTGCTAGCTGCGCCACCAGAGTCTCTGGGTTCGCGCCCAGGCTGGGCTGGGTTCGCGCCCAGGCTCTGTCGCAGCCGGCCGCAACCGGGAGGTCCGTTCGGCGACGCACAATTGGCATAGCGTCGTCCGGGTTAGGGAGGGTTTGGCCGGTAGGGATATCCTTGTCTCAGTATGTAAAAATGTAATAAAAATGTATGCACTCTACTGTAAGTCGCTCTGGATAAGAGCGTCTGCTAAATGACTAAAATGTAAAAAAATGTAAAAAATGTTAAGGCATATGGGGGAAATTACAGCTGTATCACGGGTACGGGTAGGGGCATAAATTATGGGAGGCTCCCCGTTGCTGACTGCATGACCAATGTTACCATTAATGACACGTGGCCAGTAGAAGGGTTGAACCAAACTAAAGGTGTTGCTGATGTATGGTGGATGTGTGAACCTGCCAGGCGATTGATCCCCATGTTAAAGGGAGACTGGCAAGGCACCTGTGCGTTGGCCAGCCTAATTACGCCATTAACTATTATTGAAGTTACAGCTGACCAACTCCTGGGAACTGCTCATGATTCAGAGGCTCGGGACCGATCCAGGAGGCTGCAGAAACGTGAAGCTCCTTGGTCTGAGGGTACAGATAATATCCACACCAATCTGTTGGGGGTCCCAATAGGGGTCACCCACGAATTCCAGGCATTAAACAAGAATGATGGGCTGTGGCATTTGTTGCCCATTATTTGCCCAGCTATTGTAGATGCTAAACAGACGTCCTGGATTAACTACATCTACTACAACCAACAACGGTTCGTTAATTATTCCCACACCGCCCTTACAGGGATGTCTGAACCGTTAAAGGCTACCTCCCGAACGAGTAGACAAAATCGATTAGCCCTTGATATGATTCTTGCCAACCAGGGTGGTGTTTGTAAGATGTTTGTAGAACAATGTTGTACGTTTATTCCTAACAATACCAGTCCTGATGGGAGTATTTCCAAACCACTGAGTGGCTTGGACAAGTTATCGGTGGAAATAAAGGAGTTTGCAGGTGTGGCGGAGGGTGGACTGTACCCCTGGCTGGGTGGTTGGTTTGGTAAGTACACTGCATTAATGGTTACTGGATTTCTGACCCTAGTAGTTGTATTCCTTATGCTAATGTGTTGTGCTGCTTGCATCATACCTTGTTTGAAGAAATCTGTTACAGATGTAGCAAAGGCTTCTGGAATGATGCCTTTGCTTGATGTTCCGGAGGAAGATGCTGATACTGAGTCAAACTTCAGGAGAAAGATGGGTCTGACTGAGGATGACCCTTGGTTTGCTGTGGGTAAGGTTGTAGAATAAAAAATAAAAATAAAAAATTCTTACTAATAAATAACGAGTGGAAACAATATACTTTTTATCCAGATCAATTGTCCTCCCTGTTGTGAAGGTGTGAAGTTCCCGGGTGGCAAGGAGCCCACCTGGTACAAGATGTATAGCGGGAGGGACCAGAGGGTTTAATTTTCTAACATATATACTCTGTGTGTAATCATATTGTTTTGATGACACCCTTGGGGGTGTCAAAAGGGGGAATCTAAAACTCCACCGATGTTTTTATCTTGTTTTGCCTAAAAATTATGCATTTCATGAAAATAACTATCCTCCTAGGTTGAAGGTTTCAAGTTCCTGGGTTCAACGGCAACCCAGTATATGGATACATGAGTTGGTTACACCCCATGAGGGTGTAAAAAGGGGGAATTGTGAGGATCTGAGTTTATGCACTATAGCCCGCCACCATATCGTTTGTGATTGAATATGGTTTGCTATATCTGCCTTGTTTGTGTGTGTGTGTGTGTGTGTGTGTGTGTGTGTGTGTGTGTGTGTGTGTAAAGATTGAGCAACATAGAGTGACTTGCTGCAAAAGCTGTGGTTAATCTGGGGAGGGGAGGGGTGCACATCTCCAAGCTTAGTAGAAATGGAAGAACACTGGACAATACCATAAAAGGAACTGTTTGAGTGTAGCATCTGGGGTGTGGCACAAGACAGATCTAATCTACCCAACGACCAGATGCGGACATCAGAGAGCACCAAGAGGCTGGGACCAGCCTGAGTGCCAGCGATAGACTGAGCAAGTTTAAACCACGCTCAGCCTCTACTGTGATAGGCCAACGGACGGGTTGGAACTATTTCTATCACAGTATAATAACTGTTGTTTGTGCAAATTCCAGAGTTCCTGTTTTTGCACTGCGTGGTGACACAGAGGACCCGTATATACGAAGATTGCATTTGCCATTTATTGCTTAAGTTAATTAAAAATAATGAAAGAAAGTTAGCAGACCTTGCTTTTTATTTATCCTGATACCGGATTCGATTAACGCAGCGCTTTCAGTCAGTAGTCAACAGTGAAGAGGCGACTCCGGGATGCTGGCCTTCTAGGCAGAGTTCCTCTGTCCAGTGTCTGTGTTCTTTTGCCCATCTTAATATTTTATTTTTATTGGCCAGCATCCCGGAGTCGTCTCTTCACGGTTGACGTTGAGACTGGTGTTTTGCGGGTACTATTTAATGAAGCTGCCAGTTGAGGAATTGTGAGGCGTCTGTTTCTCAAACTAGACACTCTAATGTACTTGTCCTCTTGCTCAGTTGTGCACCGGGGCCTCCCACTCCTCTTTCTACTCTGGTTAAAGCCAGTTTGCGCTGTTCTGTGAAGGGAGTAGTACACAGCGTTGTACAAGATCTTCAGTTTCTTGGAAATTTCTCACATTGAATAGCCTTCATTTCTGTATTGGTGCACATTAGGAACAGAGTGAGAAGTGTCGTGGCAATTTCCTGTATTACCAAATGAGGAGAGTTATAAACCACACACCAGTCAGAGTTATACTTAAATGTCATCTTTAATTATATGAGCTTCAAAATCGCCCTTTGACTCTCAGATCAATTCACTGTCTATAATGAATTCTGAGAGTGCCTACAAAATAATACCAAGATCTTTTATAGCCAAGATACACCCCCCTAGTCGACATGACAAACCACAGATCTTAGGAACAGTTCACAAAGAAATACTTTTACTTGAGATAGGAGTATCCCATAGCCAGATAGCATTAGCTATAGATTATCGTTCAGTTTGGTTTCTAAGACGAGGTTCTAATCTCGTTCCTGGTACTTCATAGTACCAAAACATTACCTCATCCAAGGCATTACTCAATTGTCAACTCTATCTTCTCCTATCTCAAGTAAAAACCCCTCTTCTCCCCACTCCTGGGCAAGCTCACTGAGAGGAGTGACTTGCGCACAGACATTGTGGAGCCAAGAGATAATTGGTTCCCCCTTAATCATCCCTTCACATGGTTTCACAGATACATTCACATATGAAGACAATGTTCCATTCTGTCCTCCTCCCCTTCTGATATTCTGCATAGCACCAGATGGTTTAACAGATACATTCACATATGAAGACAAGCCTGACCTCTCCCCTCTCTGGGCCCCAAGTGACTTTTCCCTAGCTGAAAAGGGAAAAGTGCAACTACCAACAGTATAGTCGAAAGGGAGACATTCTAATGACAAGTCTCTCACATAAGCATATTCTGTAAATAAAACATATTATTTATCTATGTTACCCAACTAATTCTGATTCATCCCCCACAGAAGTTAAAAAGTTCTTAGCTGACAGTTGGCCAGGGATTCTAAAACTGGTCCCACTGTAACAGAAGGCATTATTTTCTGCCCTGAATGGGGATCGAACTAGCAACTTTCTACACAACACACAACTCAAAGTCAATCGTCTTAGTCAACAGAGATAGAGTGATTGTCACCAATCTACTCAGGAGTGGAAAAAATTAGACATTCCCATGTACAATCCTTGAATTCAGCACATTTTGACATGTCTCTAACAATTCCAATAATTAAAAAAACAACATATGTAAGGGGAATGGGATTTCAATATACTGTAGAATGGTAGAGGTCACATCTTTTTCTTGAGGTGTGACAATTTAAAACTAGAGAGAAAACAATGGGAAACAACTACTTACAGTTCAGTTAGCGTCTAACGATATGTTTGGTTACATCTACTTGTGGAAGTAATTTCAAGCAATCAATTTTGCATGACAAACTTCAGCCAAAGGTGTTTTTCCATCATACTAGACTGGAAATGATGGCATATTTTGGTTGTAATCTTTTCATCATCTGATCTGGTTGCAAGCATAGCGATACCTGTGGCACATTAACTACAGCCATCGTTTTCTTTCTCAATCCCCAGTATTCCACAATGGAATACAGAGAAGTTATTACGTGTACATTATCTTGCTTGCACAACAGTTGGCAGGACTAGCCCAGACATGAGTAATGTGGGGGCGAAGTGAAATTGCTCTGACCTTTTTGGAATCTTGAGGAAAGATGGTGGGATGTTTATGATGAAAGCGTTTGAGTGAGAGGGATTCTCTCTAGGGTATGACACATGGTTCTGAAATAGAAATCCATTGGTTTTGAGTGACGCAAAGAGAGGAAACCCGACAGAAAAAAACAAGTTTTAACAGCATCAGCCAGTGATGCACTGCTGATATGTGGGTGTTATGAGGGCTGATTATATTACATGAATATTTAAAAAATCGGACTGATACTTTACAGGCTGGTAGTGTAGTGCAGATAAAAATGGAGTGATGTACTCGTGCCTTTTAGAGTTGGTTAAAATGTGTGCTGCAGTTGTAGGTTTTTAATAGTGGAGTATGTCTGTGCTTACGGATGACATAACCAAGGCCAGGGTAGCATGTATAAGTGAAATAAAAGAGGTTATACCACAAAACTGTGACGAATGTCAAATTCAACCTTGGAACGTTCCAATGACTTGTTACCCAGCTGAACTAATTAAAAGTGCTCATAGAGGTATGATTTAAACCAGTTAAGAACCTGTCTTCGCAGAACAACTAAGCCTTCTGGTCTCAATAAGAATAGTATAATCAATAGTGTAAAAGGGAGAACTTATTTCTAAAAGAACGAGAATAGAGACATGACCACGGTCTTAGGACAGCAGTAGGTCATTTAATATCTTGACAAGGTTTCAGAGATACTGTTTGAATTTTTAAATAATGTTATCTACTGGGCTACATTATTCTATAGTATGTTGGAAAGGCGATTGAGGTTTGGTTTCTTTAAACATGGTTTAATTACAGACAATTTAAAGAACTCAGGAACTACAGTTGAAGTCAGAAGTTTACATACACCTTAGCCAAATACATTTAAACTCAGTTTTTCACAATTCCTGACATTTAATCCCAGTAAAAATTGTAGAGAGAATGATTTATTTCAGCTTTTATTTCTTTCATCACATTCCCAGTGGGTCAGAAGTTTGAATACACTCAATTAGTATTTGGTAGCATTGCCTCTAAATTGTTTAACTTCTTAAGGCTAGGGGGTGCTGTTGTCACTATTTATGGTAATCGTGTAATTTTTGAAACGGCTTCCTACAAAATTCTTGATCGTACAATATGCATATTATTATTATTATTATTGGATAGAAAACAGTCTATAGTTTCTATAGGAGTTGAAATTTTGTCTCTAAGTGGAACAGAAGTCATTCTACAGCAATTTCCCTGACATGGAGTCAGATTTCAGAAATGTTGGCCCCTGTTCTGGAGTCAGTTTTAAGGCCAATGTTATTCCTATGAGTATACGGACACTGCTTACGTCTTCCCCTGGATGCCTTTACGTGATGACGATTTGAATGGGGTCGATTGCGCAATCACAGGCACTATAAATAAAAAAAACCTGTAGCTAGGAACTCTTTTCTTGCTGCGTCATGCGCGCGGCGGCCACCGACCCGCACTTGTTTCAAGCATTAGTGTAGGGAGTAATATTACTCTGGTCATGTTTCTACTCGTTATAGGAGTTAAAAACATCATAAGGTAGTTAATTTAAAGCGTTTTATAGCAATTTATATCCGTTTAGTGCGATTTTGGGACATTTATTTCTGAGACGCTGTGAATCTCTGGGCACGCTTCCAATTCATGCCGAACGCAGTTGGCATTTCCACATGGCAAGAGGACAGCTTTCCACCAAAAGACGATTAGACCCAAGAAAGGATCCTTTGCCCAAGATACTGATGGAAGAACAGCTCAAAGTAGGAACAATTTATTATGATAAATCGTGTTTCTGTCGAAAAATGTTAGTGGCTTAGGACGCCATCTTTTTTGACGTAGCTTCGCTTGGCGCAAACTGTATTGAAAAGTAAGGATAATTTAAAAAATGTAATTCCGCGATTGTATTAAGAATTAAATTGTCTATCAATCGCTGTCCACCCTATATTTTTTTGTCACGTTTATGAGTATTTATGTATACGAGTAGATCCCTGTCTAATATGGCGCACGAACATTTTCTCACCAGCTGGGCTACTTTTCCCATTGTCTAACCATGATTTTGGTGGCTAAATATGCACATTTTCGAACAAACTGTATATGTATGTTGTAATGTGATGTTACAGGGGTGTCATCTGAAGAATTCTGAGGTTAGTGAAAAAAATAATATATTTTGGCGATGTTTACGTTATCGCTCTCTTTGGCTAGAATCAATGCTGGGGTAATGTTTGCACATGTGGTATGCAAATATAACGATTTATTGTGTTTTCGCTGTAAGACACTTAGAAAATCTGAAATATTGTCTGTATTCACAGGATCTGTGTCTTTCGATTAGTGTATGCTGTGTATTTTTACGAAATGTTTGATGATTAGTAGTTAGGTAAACACGTTGCTCATTGTAATTATTCTAGTCCATTTGTGACGGTGGGTGCAATTGTAAACTATGCCATCTACCTGAAATATGCACTTTTTTCTAACAAAACCTATCCTATACCATAAATATGTTATCAGACTGTCATCTGATGAGTTTTTTTCTTGGTTAGGGGCTATAAATATCTTAGTTTAGCCGAATTGGTGATAGCTACTGGTGTTGGTGGACAAATAAAAGATGGTGGATTATGCTAATGTGTTTTTAGCTAATAGATTTACATCTTTACATAGTGTCTTCCCTGTAAAACATTTTAAAAATCGGACATGTTGGCTGGATTCACAAGATCTGTGTCTTTCATTAGCTGTATTGGACTTTAATGTGTGAAAGTTAAATATTTAAAAAATATATATTTTTTGAATTTCGCGGCTCTGCCTTTTCAGTGGGGGTGGGGGGGTGTGCCGCTAGCGGAACGTGTGTCCTTGAAAGGTTAACCTGTTGAGGACAGAGGGCGCTGTTTTCGCTTTGGGGGAAAATCGTGCCCAATTTAAACGGCCTCGTACTCAATTCTTGCTCGTACAATATCCATATTATTATTACTATTGGATAGAAAACACTCTCTAGTTTCTAAAACCGTTTGAATTATATCTGTGAGTAAAACAGAACTCCTTTTGCAGCAAACTTCCTGACAGGAAGTGGAAAATCTGAAATCGATGCACTGTTCTAGGGCCTGCCTATTAAAGTCCTTGATATTTATTAGTTTAGATGCACTTCATACGTCTTCCACTAGATGTCGACAAGCAGTGAGAGAAGAAATTGAGTGTGTAACTTGATCTGGGCTCGAATAATAGCTCTTGGCATGACGTGTCACCAGTTTCCTATTTTCTGGAGAGCGCGAGAAGGGACCTGGATTTGCCTTCTGATAAGCTGTCGTTATGGACGACTAATATCTCCGGCTTTGATTTTATTTGATACATGTGACAATATCATCGTAAAGTATGTTTTTTCAATACAGTTTAATCAGATTATTGACATTTTTTCGGGAGTTTTGCCGTGTTCCGTTTTCTGTGTTTGTTGATGATGGAGATATTCGCGCCACTTGGCAAGTGTCCTTGCTAAATCGAGAGGGAAAAAGACAGTTCTAAAACCAAACAGCGATTGTTCTGGACAAAGGACCCCTTGTACAACATTCTGATGGAAGATCAGCAAAAGTAGGACCCATTTTATGATGCTATTTCATATATCTGTCGAACATGTTGTACTAGTCGTTTGCGCCCAGACTTTGGGTACTCTCTCGCTATACCTAAACTGGATGTCGTAATGAAGTTATTTTTAGAATTCTAACACGGCGATTTCATTAAGAACTAGTGTATCTATCATTTCCTATACAACATGTATTTTTTAGTTATGTTTATGAATAGTTATTTGGTCAGAATATGTGTGTCAGAAAAAGTGTCAGAAAAGTATCCGGACGTTGTGGGAAAAAGATGCTACGTTAGCACAATGTATAACCACTGATTTCAGCTCTAAATATGCACATTTTCAAACAAAACATAAGTGTATGTATAACCTGATGTTATAGGACTGTCATCTGATGAAGCTTATCAAGGTTAGTCAAAAATTATATATCTTTTGCTGGTTTATTCGCTATCGCTAACGTGCCTATTGCTATCGCTAACGTGCCTTGATGAATGAATGCGGTAGTGTGGTAGGCTATTGTAGTAAGCTAATATAATGCTATATTGTGTTTTCGCTGTAAAACACTTTAAAAAAATCGGAAATATTGGCTGGATTCACAAGATGTTTGTCTTTAATTTGCTGTACACCATCGATTTTTCAGAAATGTTTTATGATGAGTATTTAGGTATTTGACGTTGGTGTCTGTAATTACTCTGGCTGCTTCGGTCCTATTTGTAACGGTAGCTCTGATGGTAGCTGCAATGTAAAACTGATTTATACCTCAAATATGCACATTTTTCGAACAAAACATAGATTTATTTAATAACATGTTATAAGACTGTCATCTGATGAAGTTGTTTCTTGGTTAGTTTGGTTGGTTCTTGGTTAGTTAGGTTGGCTTTGTGCATGCTACCTGTGCTGTGAAAAATGTTTGTCCTTTTTTGTATTTGGTGGTGAGCTAACATAAATATATGTGGTGTTTTCGCTGTAAAACATTTTAAAAAATCGGACATGTTGACTGGATTCACAAGATGTGTATCTTTCATTTGCTGTATTGGACTTGTTAATGTGTGAAAGTTAAATATTTCTAAAAAATATCTTTTGAATTTCGCGCTCTGCCTTTTCAGTGGAATGTGGGAGGAGTTCCGCTAGCAGAACGCCAGAGCCAGACAGGTTAAGCCATTTTGCCACAACTTTGGAAGCATGCTTGTGGTCATTTTCCATTTGGAAGACCCATTTGCGATCAAGCTTTAACTTCCTGACTGATGTCTTAAGATGTTGCTTCAATATATCCACAATTTTCCTTACTCATGATACCATCTATTTTGTGAAGTTCACCAGTCCTTCCTGCAGCAAAGCACCCCCACAACATGATGCTGCAACCCCTGTGCTTCACGGTTGGGATGGTGTTCTTCGGCTTACAAGCCTCCCCCTCGCCAACCCCTCTGGGTTGGCGCCCCCCCTTGGTTTGTGCTGTGGTGGAGATCTTTGTGGGCTATACTCGGCCTTGTCTCAGGATTGTAAGTTGGTGGCTGAAGATATCCCTCTAGTGGTGCGGGGGCTGTGCTTTGGCAAAGTGGGTGGGGTTATATCCTTCCTGTTTGGCCCTGTCCGGGGGTATCATCGGATGGGGCCACAGTGTCTCCTGACCCCTCCTGTCTCAGCCTCCAGTATTTATGCTGCAGTAGTTTGTGTCGGGTGGCTAGGGCCAGTTGGATATATCTGGAGTACTTCTCCTGTCTTATCCAGTGACCTGTGTGAATTTAAGTATGCTCTCTCTAATTCTCTCCTTCTCTCTTTCTTTCTCTCTCTCGGAGGACCTGAGCCCTAGGACCATACGTCAGGACTACCGAGCATGATGACTCCTTGCTGTCCCCAGTCCACCTGGCCTTGCTGCTGTCCCAGTTTCAACTGTTCTGCCTGCGGTTATGGAACCCCTACCTGTCCCAGACCTGCTGTTTTCAACTCTTAATGATCGGCTATGAAAAGCCAACTGACATTTATTCCTGATTATTATTTGACCATGCTTGTCATTTATGAACATCTTGGCTCTCTCTAATTCTCTCCTTCTCTCTTTCTTTCTCTCTCTCGGAGGAACTGAGCCCTAGGACCATACGTCAGGACTACCGGGCATGATGACTCCTTGCTGTCCCCAGTCCACCTGGCCTTGCTGCTGTCCCAGTTTCAACTGTTCTGCCTGCGGTTATGGAACCCCTACCTGTCCCAGACCTGCTGTTTTCAACTCTTAATTATCGGCTATGAAAAGCCAACTGACATTTATTCCTGATTATTATTTGACCATGCTTGTCATTTATGAACATTTTGGCCATGTACTGTTATAATCTCCACCCGGCACAGCCAGAAGAGGACGGGCCACCCCTCATAGCCTGGTTCCTCTCTAGGTTTCTTCCTAGGTTTTGGCCTTTCTAGGGAGTTTTTCCTAGCCACCGTGCTTCTACATCTGCATTGCTTGCTGTTTGGGGTTTTAGGCTGGGTTTCTGTACAGCACTTCGAGATATTAGCTGATGTACGAAGGGCTATATAAAATAAACTTGATTGATTGATTTTTCCCCCAAACATAACGATGGTCATTATGGCCAAGCTTTGTCAGACCATTGGTTAGTCGCATTGTACCACATGGTCTGAATCTTAGACTAACATGACAGGTACTTGATATAATTATGCAAAACAGGTCTGTCACTTTAACAGAATGACAAGGTCGTGACTGGGGAAGGACTTTGAACTTACTGTACTAAAAAGAGATAAGAACCACACACACAAGCTCAGACTCAGTTTATACATAAGGATTCATTCAAGCTCAATCAAACGGATTTCTTTTCAAACATTGGCGGATTTGTATGTGAGTAAAACTGAAGTTTTCTTCTATGGACTGAAGTGTTTCTGTGACATTTAATGCCCGGTGACCCTCTATCCAAAAATGATCCATATTCAACCACAATCCTATAGGCCACTTCAGTCCCAGGACTCAATCCGATCAGTGGTAGATCAGTTTTATATGATATTTAAAGCTAATTTCTGATTGAGACGATATATACAGCATTTACCGTGAACACAGTCTCCACACATGTGATTACATTGCCTTTAAAAAGGTGCACATCAGACAAAACATGATCAGATTGAATCCTGGCCTAGGTCTTATAGTAAGGCCAAATAAGGGAAGCTTTTAATTATGTTGTCTTAAAGCTACAATCCACATTTGGTGAAATAGCACCACTGTTTTCCCCAGCTCCTTTGTTATTATTTTTAATGATGAAACAGAGGAGAGAAGCATCTGGCTGCGTGGTAAAACAAAATTGCAGTACATATTCTGCTGTTCTATCGGGCGTGCAATGATGTCCGAGGGGAAAAGAAGAGTGATCCTAATTTAAAGTAACTTCTTTGTTGTTGTAATATCCCAAACAATCATGGCGGTTTCACCAAATACAGATTATATCTTTAAATATGAAATATACATTTGATAATGTTTTCCTTCTCCTTCAGAAGGATGGCGTACCATCTTTGGAGCATATTCTCATGTCTTCTTGTGACATGCTTCATGGTGTCTTTGCCAGCTTGCCACAGTGGGAAGGTGCTGGTCTTTCCTCTGGAAGGAAGCCATTGGCTTCACATGGACATTCTGATCAAGGCCCTTCACGCTCAAGGACACTCCGTGACCGTGGTACGAACAAACAAAAGCTGGTACATTAAAGAAGAGTCTTCATATTACAGCTCTATTACAGTACACGTCACTGATGGAGTAGACGAGGGCTTTGTGAAGCCAATTCTCAACAAAGTCCTCGATATAGAAAGAGGTAAAAGTTCAGCTTTAAATTTCTTCAGTTTGCAGGTGGAGGCCTTGTCATTCATGTCTAAAGTTCCTAAGATGATGGCTGAAATGGTGACCAATATGATTGAAGACAAGGAGTTAATGAAGGACATAAAGGAAACCCAGTATGACCTCGTCTTGACTGACCCGGCCTGGGGAGCAGGTGTTCTGATGGCCCACTATCTTCAGCTACCTCTGGTCTACAATGTCCGCTGGGTCACCTTTGGAGAGGGACATCAGGTCATCGCACCATCCCCCATGTCTTACATTCCAATGACTGGATCTGGGCTGACGGACAAAATGACCTTCACAGAGAGAGTGAAGAATATGCTTATTAAATTGCTTGGACAAGTTCAGGACAGGTTCTTAGTGCGACCCTATTACCAAGCAGTTTGTGAGAA
This sequence comes from Salvelinus fontinalis, assembly GCF_029448725.1. Taxonomy (NCBI): domain Eukaryota; kingdom Metazoa; phylum Chordata; class Actinopteri; order Salmoniformes; family Salmonidae; genus Salvelinus; species Salvelinus fontinalis. Next base: position 41,115,866 of record NC_074685.1, read on the forward strand.
GTATTTCCAACTGGGTGTGGATTTTAATGAGTTAATACAGGGGGCTGACTTATGGCTCATGAGAGTCGACTTTGTGTTTGAGTTCCCTCGTCCCACCATGCCTAACGTTATCTACATGGGAGGGTTTCAGTGCAAACCGGCCAAGCCCCTTCCCCAAGACCTGGAGGACTTTATTCAGAGTTCAGGAGAACACGGTGTCATTATCATGTCTTTGGGGACTTTTGTCATGGAACTCCCGAGTGACATGACAGACGAGATAGCGACTGCTTTTGCCCAATTGCCTCAGAAGATCATCTGGAGGCACATTGGGGACAGGCCAGCGACTCTGGGCAACAACACCTTACTAGTTGACTGGATGCCGCAGAATGACCTACTAGGACATCCTAAGATGAGGCTGTTTGTAGCTCATGGAGGAACCAATGGAGTTCAAGAGGCCATCTACCACGGAGTCCCCGTTGTTGGCCTACCTTTGTTTTTCGACCAATATGACAACCTCCTCCGTCTGCAAGCAAGAGGAGGAGCAAAGATTGTGACCATAGCCACGTTAAACAACGACTTCCTCAAGGCCTTACAGGAAGTTCTTCAGGAGCCATCCTACAGGGAGAACATGCAGAGGCTCTCCAAGCTGCACAGGGATCAGCCAATGAACCCCCTGGACCTCGCCATGTTCTGGATCGAGTATGTCATGAGACACAAAGGTACTGCTCACCTGCGTACAGAGTCCTACAGAATGCCCTGGTACTCCTACCACTCTCTGGATGTCATGACGTTCCTTCTAGCTTCTGTGCTACTGATTCTGCTGACTACTGTTGCTTTCATCAGGTGTTTATGCTTCAGAATGTGTTGTAGACGGAAAATGAAACACGAGTAACTGAAAATACATTTTGTGGAGGGGGGTTAGAGCATTGGGCTAGTACCCAAAGGTTTCTGGTTTGTATTTATCCAATGGATTAAAGTGAGCAAATAAGAAATTCATCACTTTTGTTGTGGGCTCCAACTCCTTACAGCCTCGAATTAGTAATTTGACGTTTTTATTGTTTAATGAAATAAAACACATGTAGGATGAAGTAACCAGCCAGCATGGCCCTGTTTCTCTAGCGGTATCAGGTCCCATTTTTAGAGTCTTCGGTACAACTCGACCGGGAATCTGGCCCCCAACATGCCAATCTCAGGGCAGACACTGTGGAAAACCACATCAGTCTATCCCTATCTATTACCCTGTCTGTGTGTAACTCTGCGGCTGCATTAAATTCTCAATCCGGGAAAGGTTCCAGTGAGTCACAGATCATCCCACTCTGTCTTTCAAAAACATTACATGTGACCTAGGTTGGTCTAGCGGTCTAAGCCCCTGCCTCCGCTGCAACATGGGTTTGAATCTGGTCCACTGCTATTTCAGTACACTCTTTCCTACATCTATCCAATAAACACTGAAGATGAGTGGGACTGCCTCGTCACAAAAAATCTGTTGAAATGTAACATTTTATTCAGTTGTACAATGTTATAAATTAAAAGTTGTTTTCTTTTAATGAGTCAGATATATATCCAGTGCTTATTTTATCACTTTAAACAAGCTGTCGTTTATTTTCTTCAAGTTCCATTCATACAATAATCATACAACAGCATATTGGTCACACTGACAGGAGGAAATGTTGAGGGGTTCAGGGAGAGATGGCGACCCACACAGGGGTAAAGGGAGATCAGGGAGGAAAGGAAACCACAGGTCTGAACTTATTACATACAACTACACTAATTTCAAAACATCTACAAATTCAAAAAGACAAACAATAAGACCTGATAGCTAGTAAAACACACCCGAAACGCGACAAACATCCTGGAGAAAAATAAACATTTCAGCAACCAGAGTGGATAAACAAAAACTAAAATGACACGCAAACATCAACAACGGACCAACCCACTGAGAGAGCAACGCAATACTTTGATTTGCATAAACCTTAGTTTAACCGTTAGTTTAATAAAGTTACCATGGTTTTGTCCTTTTCCTCACAAATAGGGCAAGATGGGGAAACACTCGCAAAAAAGTAAAACAGTGATACCTAAGAAATAAAAGCCACGTAAATACAGTACGTACATAAACAGAATGCAACCAGTCAGAAAACATAACTGAAATTCAACTATTCCTCTAGTCTTTCATCACCCGTTTTTGACTCAGTCAATATGAGTCACATTCTGTTAGCATACTGTACAGCGGTCTCTTTCTTTCAAGATTAATTTTTTATGCTGTGATAGCCAATGGCTAATTACACATTGGAGAGATAAATATTTGAGTCACCCTGGATTATGTTTGCATTACAGGCCTACAGCTGGGGGATTTTATAGGCTGTTTTACTTTTCTTCTTCTTCATGGCTTTGAAATGTCAAAGTAATGGTGACTAACTATGACTAAATTAGCTTGGTTGAAAAACTAAAAACAATAAGGACCTTTCCTCTATATATTGAGAGTTCAAACCCGGTCTATTATATACACTATATTCCCAGATATGCCACCTTATTTGAGCGGCTCCTGTCATTTCTCAATGAGAAAAATAGAGCGTGCAAGGTGGATGGATTCCAAATAGCTAGTGGGAAAAGAGCAACTATAGAGATAGAATATAGACTATTCACTGTATTTTTACGACTGTTCCCCTTCTGATGCGCTATAGATCCATACTCATTTAGCTTTTGAATCCTTTTGCATATGCGTTTGAATTGGCATAGAGACCAAAGTAAGTGTGTTGCGCACCATGAGACAGCAGAGGCTGCTGAGGGGAAGACGGCTCATAATAATGGCTGGAATGGAGTAAATGGAATGGCATCTTTCCATGTTTGATACCATTCTACTTATTCCACTCCAGCCATTACCACAAGCCCGTCCTCCACAGTTAAGGTGCCACCAACCTCCTGTGCCATGAGACCATAGAGTAGAGGCATGTGTGCATGTGTGTGTGCGAGCGTGCGTGTGTGCGTTTGAGGACGTGTGTGTACGTGTGTGTCCCTACGTGGGTCCATCTAGCTCAGCAACTCCAGGTAGGTGACGGGCACCTTGCCCTTCTGGTTGCCCCGCTCTCCCACGAGCCAGTCTGGGTCCATGCCTGGCACTGTGTAGACAGTGATGAGCTGAAACAGAGCGGGCATCACATCAGAGGGGTAATACTACAAAGTAGGATCAAGTAGTTAGCCAGTTAACTTGCCGAAATATTCTGAAATTACTTTTTTATTACTTAGAAAGATAAGCTTGAAAATGGCATGGTCTAATTTACTCACGAACCAAAAACACAAGTTTAGACCTTTATTTAAAAAATATATTTTTACCCCTTTTTTCTCCCCAATTTCATGGTATCCAATTGGTAGTAGTTACAGTCTTGTCTCATCGCTGCAACTCCCGTATGGACTCGGGAAAGGCGAAGGTCGAGAGCCATGCGTCCTCCGAAACACAACCCAACCTAGCCGCACTGCTTCTTGACACAAATGCACATCCAACCCGGAAGCCAGCCGCACCAATGTGTCGGAGGAAACACCGTACACCTGGCGACCTGGTCAGCGTGCACTGCGCCCGGCCCGCCACAGGAGGTGCGCAATGAGACAAGGATATCCCTGCCGGCCAAACCCTGCCTAACCCGGACAGCGCTGGGCCAAGTGTGCGCCGCCTCATGGGCCTCCCGGTCGCATCCGGCTGCGACAGAGCCTGGGCTCAAACACAGAATCTCTGGTGGCACAGCGATGCAGTGCCTTAGACCACTGCGCCACCCGGGAGGCTCAGTTTAGACTTCTTATGGAGTAAGAAAATCAACAGTTATCGAAGTCCGCTAGCTAACTCAGTGAACCTGCTTTGTAGTATAACCCTCAGGCCTGGGCAAGGCCTCATGTGCACACACAACAAATCACTCACCAACACACAACTCCTTAGATATCATATGCAACAGATCGACAGGGCTGTAACGAGTTCAGGGTTTCATATGTTCTTATAGAATTTAAATCACATTCGTTTTCTGAAACAATTCAATTTCCATTAAAAGGGCAATCAGCAGTTCGAACAATAACAAAGTGAACACCCCACCACTGATTTGGTAAACAGCTGAGGGATGGGGCTGGAGAAATGTAACCACTCCAAAACTCATGGACAGAGCTATAGATACAAGGACAGACCATCCATGATATAACAGTTATAGTTTTAACAAGGATTTAAGGCTATAGTGTTTCTTTACAAAATAGTAAAACAAGCCTATATTTTAGATTCTGATGGGGTAGGCTCATGAGGCATCAACAAGTGATATTCTTCAAGAATCAATGGGTATACAGTACCAGTCAAAAGTTTGGACACGCTCATTTCAGGGGTTTTCTTAATTTGTACTATTTTCTACATTGTAGAATAATAGTGAATAGATCAAAACTATGAAATAACACATATGGAATCATGTAGTAACTAAAAAAAATCTTTAATAAATCAAAATATATTTTATATTTGAGATTCTTCAAAGTAGCCACCCTTTACCTTGATGACAGCTTTGCCCTCTTGGCATTGTGTTTGTTTACAGTGAGCTTCAACAGTGAGCTACAACTAGTGGCAATATTCATACACACCCCACTTTGCCATACCCTAGGGTTTAGCTGAACCGACGCCAATGTAACAACAGTCTGAGTGCACTGAACGATACAGATGCACTGTAACCATGTGCCAATGTACAGTTGAAGTCGGAAGTTTACATACACTTAGGTTGGAGTCATTAAAACTCGTTTTTCAACCACTCCACAAATTTCTTGTTAACAAACTATAGTTTTGGCAAGTCGGTTAGGACATCGGTTAGGTAATTTTTCCAACAATTGTTTACAGACAGATTATTTCATTTACAATTCACTGTATCACAATTCCAGTGGGTCAGAAGTTTACATTAAATTGACTGTGCCTTTAACTTCTTGGAACTATAGGGGGTGCTGTTCCGCATTAGCATATTTGTGTCTCCAAATTAAACTGCCTCGTGCTAAATTCTTGATCGTACAATATGCATATTATTGTTATTATTGGATAGAAAACACCTTCTAGTTTCTATAGAAGTTGAAATTTTGTCTCTGAGTGGTACAGAACAATTTCTACAGCACTTTTCATGACAGGGTTCAGATTTCAATTTTTTTTACCTCTGATCTGGGGTCTGTTTTTAAGGCGACAGTGAATGCTATGAAGAAACCGACACTGCCTACGTCTTCCTCTGGGTGTCTGTACGTCATCACGCTTTCAATGGAATCGATGGGATATTCACAGCCAGTATAAAAGACCAAAATGTATAGAGACCGCCCTTTCTCGTCGTGCGCCTGAAGCGTGAAGGGCATCGGACCTGCCTCGTTCCAAATCGTTTTCTAACCAGCAATATTTCTCCGGTCATGTTTTTACTCGTTTTAGGTGTTAAAAACATCATAATGTAGTTAATTTGAACCGTTTTATAGCAATTTATATCCGTTTAGTGCGATTTTGAGGAATTTATTTGTTGTGCACTCTGAAACTTTGGACACGTTTTGGGGTGTCGGTCGTTGGTGGTGGACATTTCGAAGGACAGAGGACATCTATCGACCAAAAGACGTTTATAACATAGAAAGGATACATTGCCCAAGAATCTGATGGAAGAACAGCTCAAAGTAAGCAATATTTAATATGATAAATCGTGTTTCTGTCGAAATATTTTAAACGCATATTTCGCCATTTTGTTTGGTATAGCTTCACTTGGCGAACCCTGTATTGAAAAGTAAGGATAATTTTAAAAATGTAAATCAGCGGTTGCATTAAGAACTAATTTGTCTTTCGATTCCTGTAAACCCTGTATTTTTTAGTCAAGTATATGATTAGCTATTAATTAAACTAGATCACTCTGAAAGATGGCGACCGACATTTTCAGGCTTGTTTTGCTACTATTTTCATTGTGTAACCACGGTTTTGTATGGCTAAATATGCACCTTTTCGAACAAACTGTATATGTATATTGTAAAATGATGTTACAGGAGTGTCATCGGAAGAATTCTGAGAAGGTTAGTGAAAAAATTAATATCTTTTGGCGATGTTGACTTTTATCGCTCACTTTGGCTAGAATCAATGCTGGGCTGCTATGTGCTATGTGCTATGCTAATATAACGATTTATTGTGTTTTCGCTGTAAGACACTTAGAAAATCTGAAATATTGTCTGTATTCACAGGATCTGTGTCTTTCGATTAGTGTATGCTGTGTATTTTTACGAAATGTTTGATGATTAGTAGTTAGGTAAACACGTTGCTCATTGTAATTATTCTAGTCCATTTGTGACGGTGGGTGCAATTGTAACCTATGGCAGCTACCTGAAATATGCACATTTTTCTAACAAAACCTATCCCATACCATAAATATGTTATCAGACTGTCATCTGATGAGTTTTTTTCTTGGTTAGGGGCTATAAATATCTTAGTTTAGCCGAATTGGTGATAGCTACTGGTGTTGGTGGACAAATAAAAGATGGTGGATTATGCTAATGTGTTTTTAGCTAATAGATTTACATCTTTACATATTGTGTCTTCCCTGTAAAACATTTTAAAAATCTGAAATGGTGGCTTTATTCACAAGATCTGTATCTTTCCTTTCATCTGGTGTCTTGGACTTGTGATTTAATGATATTTAGATGCTACTATCTACTTGTGAAGCTATGCTAGCTATGCTAAACAGTGTGTGGGGGGTGGGGGGTGCTCCCGGATCCGGGTTTCTGAGGCAGTAGAGGTTAAACAGCTTGGAAAATTCCAGAAAATGATGTCATGGCTTTAGAAGCTTCTGATAGGCTAATTGACATAATTTGATTCAATTTGAGGTGTACCTGTGGATTTATTTCAAGGCCTACCTTCAAATTCAGTGCCTCTTTGCTAGACATCATGGGAAAATCAAAAGAAATCAGCCAAGACCTCAGAAAAAAAATTGTAGACTTCCACAAGTCTGGTTCATCCTTGGGAGCAATTTCCAAACGCCTGAAGGTACCACGTTCATCTGTACAAACAATAGTACGCTAGTTTAAACACCATGGGACCACGCAGCCGTCATAGCACTCAGGAAGGAGACACATTCGGTCTCCTAGAGATGAGCGTACTTTGGTGCGAAAAGTGCAAATCAATCCCAGAACAACAGCAAAGGACCATGTGAATATGCTGGAGGAAACAGATAAAGTATCTATATCCACAATAAAACGAGTTCTATATCAACATAACCTGAAAGGCTGCTCAGCAAGGAAGAAGCCACTGCTCCAAAACCGCCATAAAAAAGCCTGACTACGGTTTGCAACTGCACATGGGGACAAAGATCGTACTTTTTGGAGAAATGTCCTCTGGTCTGATGAAACAAAAATAGAACTGTTTGGACATAATGACCACCGCTATGTTTGGAGGAAAAAGGGGAAGCTTGCAAGCCGAAGAACACCATCGCAACTGTGAAGCACAGGGATGGCAGCATCATGTTGTGGGGGTGCTTTGTTGCAGGAGGGACAGGTGAACTTCACAAAATAGATGGCATCATGAGGTAGGAAAATTATGTGGATATATTGAAGCAACATCTCAAGACATCCGTCAGGAAGTTAAAGCTTGGTCGCAAATGGTTCTTCCAAATGGACAATGACCCCAAGCATACTTCCAAAGTTGTGGCAAAATGGCTTAAGGACAACAAAGTCAAGGTATTGGACTGGCCCTGACCTCAATCCCAAAGAAAATGTGTGGGCAGAACTGAAAAAGCATGTGTGAGCAAGTAGGCCTACAAACCTGACTCAGTTACACCAGCTCTGTCTGGAGGAATGGGCCAAAATTCACCCAACTTATTGTGGGAAGCTTGTGGAAGACTACCCAAAACATTTGACCCAAGTTAAACAATTTAAAGGCAATGCTACCAAATACTAATTGAGTGTATGTAAACTTCTGACCCACTGGGAATGTGATGAAAGAAATAGAAGCTGAAATAAATCAATCTCTGCTATAATTCTGACATTTCACATTCTTAAAATAAAGTGGTGATCCTAACTGACCTAAGACAGGGAATTTTTACTAGGATTAAATGTAAGGAATTGTAAAAAATGGAGTTTAAATGTATTTGGCTAAGGTGTATACAAACATCCAACTTCAACTGTATCATCTGAGCGGTACTAGTGCTCTCAAATCAAACCTCCATGAGCATTCCACAGGTCATGTTTATAAGTGAGTGTATTTTTTTTCATCAAGATTAGGAAAGGTTTAATGACACACCTGAGAGATTCTCAAGGCACACCGGTTGAAAACCACTGCACTGCAGAGAGTAAGGCTGTCACAGACCCCTCAAAAATATGGGTCGACCAAGAGTCATCTGTTCGATCGGTCGGCATTTTTAAACGTGCATTTTTCCATATATAAACACATCCTATGTGTTTTAATCAAATCAACTATATGCACTGAGCTTGTCTGATGCTTTAAGCGCACCATTTGAAAAAATAATTAAACACACAAATGACTAGAGGGAATCCAACCACAATTGACTTGCTGCGCTGTGTTAAAAACAAATGACAGCGAGTGACTGTGTATCTAGCACCTGTTGTCTCTCTCTCCTCCCTGCTGCAGAGTATGTGAGTGGAGTTCAGCTGTCGGAAGTCCCGCTCATCGCTCACTGCACTGTCAGTCACCACTCGTATCACTTGCCTTCTGCTAGTCCAAATTTCAGTGGACACAACGAAACCCCCACCTAGTTGCAATATGTCTCTCAGCTTGGCCTCCATTTCTTGCAGGGCATAGGGCATGGGGGTGTCTATAGTATGTCTACATACTATAGCAAGGTGGTGTGTAGTCTGGTTGAGCTGCACTTGCAAAGTACCGCTTCCCTTCCCATTCTCCCTTAGTTAGGGGCTCATAGTCCAAGTAAACCATTTTAAAGAAAGCCTCATCCAATTGACTTGTTCTCTCCCGCAACAGTGCTGGGGCTTTGTGTGCAGAAAAGTAATCTTGTAATCTTCTGCAAAGTTCTTTGCTGCTGCTTCTCCTTCTCTATAAATACAAATTAAAGCTTTATTACCTCATCTTAAATTAGCGCCAAAATAAAAGTCTAGACAAGTCATGGATATAGGCCTAACCAGACATGTAGCCTACATTTAATATAGGCCTAAATCAGCATAATACATTTAAATTAATTGTCATATGAGCTCCACAAAACATTAATTATGATGGCCATTTCAATTATTCTAATAATAGGATGACATACATTTTTTAAATATTAGGTAGGCCTAAAGAACATCTAAAAGAGATCTAATTTAAAGGTTATAAATACTTTGCTACAATGATACTTAGCTAGCTACCCACCTTGTTCCTTTCTGTTAGCATATGCACCTAGTATACCATCATGCTTTCGGGATGTGTCTTTTCAGATTCCACAATGATTCCACACCGCACTCCCTCTCTTGCCCTTGGTTCTCCTCATCTTTGTACGTTACCTTGATTTTGCACCTGTGTGTTTTATCAGTTTCTTTATGAAAATATTTAGCGAAACTCCATGACAAATCAAAACAAATTTTATTTGTGACATGCACCGAATACAACAAGTGGAGACTTTACCGTGAAATGCTTACTTACAAGCCCTTAACCAACAGCACAGTTCAAGAAGAAAATATTTACCAAGTAGGCTAAAATAAAAAGTAATAATAAAAGTAACATAATAAGAATAAGAATAACTAGGCTATATACAGGGTGCACAGGTACAGAGTCAGTGTGTGGGAACAAGGGGCTAGCGCAGCACAGAAGTAGACTAGAAATGCATGCTGGGCCAGTCATGCCCTGAGCTCGTGAAGTCAGCACTACTGGAGCGATATTGAAGCGGGTGAGAAGGCCGATGCTCCAGCCTTTGGGAAAATCGCTCCATGCTTCAGCCAAATTGGGCACACTCCGCTCCACTCCGCTCACATACCACCGCAGAACATCAACAGAGAGCTAGGAGAAGCGTTGAAAGAGCTGGATCACAACAATATTCAAAATGCATTACTGAAGGAAGGAATTAAATGTTCATTCAACCCTCCCTCTGGAGCCCATCATGGGGGAGTATGGGAGAGGTTGATCCGACTGGTGAAAAATATCCTCTAGTCCTTAAAAAGCAAGTACTGGATGATGAGGCTTTGCAGACAACCTTGTGTGAAGTTGAGGCGATCATGAACGACAGACCAATCACTACTGTAACAAATGACCCTAATGATCTAGAACCCCTGACTCCGAACCATCTGCATCATCTGAATGCAAAAGCCAGTCCAGTCCTACCTCTTCTGGAAGAGATGGATAAGGGAGTATCGTCCACTTATGCAGGAGCGGAACAAGTGGAACAAAACTAAGAGAAACGTGTTCTCATTGTGGATGACATAGTCCCAAGGAACTCTTGGCTAATTGGGTGTGTGGTGGAAGTTTTGCCAGGGGCCAAAGGTCTTGTCCAGAGCGTCATTGCTAAGACCAAGACCAACATCTTACAGAGACCTATCAATAAACTCTGTCTGCTCCTGGAGGCAGCTGAGTGAAACACACACATAGAGCTCCATCTTTGAATCACATGCACCTCTGATTGTCAGATGTCGTACTCTAACATTTTGAGACGTCAAACTCTTGACATTGACACAACACTTGAACACTTCAAATCTGGGACTGAGATCACTTGTCCTATTTGAGACATTGTATATTTGTTTAAAGCTATGCACCGTAATACTGCTCTGGTATAGTATGTCTTGTGTATTGGCTCTATTTTTGAATATTAAGTCATTGTTATGCATTCACTGCAGTTAACAATTAGGGGCTGGTATGTTAGAGCCGATTTAGACATTTGTATAAAAGACAACATACAGAGCTCCATGTATGTGTGTGTGTAAATATATGAAATATGAATGTATGTGATGAAATACTGGATGAGGATCAGCCAGACTCAGCTAGCAAGGTGAGGTTGCTGAAGACAGTTTACTGTCAAAAGTCATACCCCATGGCAAGACTGAGCACAGCAACAAGACACAAGGTCGTTATACTGCATCAGCAAGGTCTCTCCCAGGCAGAAATTTCAAGGCAGACAGGGATTTCCTGATGTGCTCTCCAAGCTCTTTTGAAGAATCACAAAGACACAGGCAACGTTGAGGACCGTAGACGCAGTGGTTGGCCAAGGAAACTTACTGCAGCAGATGAAAGACACATCCTGCTTACTTGCGTTTACAATCAGAAGATGTCCAGCAGTGCCATCAGCTCACAATTGGCAGAAAACAGTGGGACCCTGGTATATCCATCTACTGTCCGGAGAAGTCTGGTCAGAAGTGGCCTTCATGGAAGACTTGCGGCCAAAAAAACTTAACGCCGACATGTAAACAAGGCCAAGCGACTCAACTATGCACGAAAACACAGGAACTGGGGTGCAGAAAAATGGAAGCAGGTGCTCTGGACTGATGAATCAAAATTGAATTATTTGGCTGTAGCAGAAGGCAGTTTGTTCGCCTACGGGCTGGAGAGCGGTACACGAATGAGTGTCTGCAGGCAACAGTGAATGGTGGAGGTTCCTTGCAAGTTTGGGGCTGCATTTCTGCAAATGGAGTTGGGGATTTAGTCAGAATTAATGGTCTCCTCAATGCTGAGAAGTACAGGCAGATACTTATTCATCATGCAATACCATCAGGGAGGCATCTGAGTGGCCTCAAATTTCTTCTGCAGCATGACAACGACCCAAACATACAGCGAAAGTCATTAAGAACTCACTTTGCATTTAGTTAATTTTTAAAAATATTATCAATTAACATATCTATTTTTGAACGCATTCTTACTTTTCAGCATTTTTTTCACAACTGCCTAAAACTTTTGCACAGTACTGTATATGAATGATTTACAAAGCCAGGCACATTTAACAGTTAAGCTATTGATTATAGACCTAATTAAAATGGGAGTTTCCTCTCTCCTCACCTTTCTTAGACAATAAAGGGCAGTTTTCTCGTCTCCTCATTCTGCTGCTGCCTCCACTGCATTGTTCTTAACACCAATATGCTGGTTAACTTTACCATTATGCACAAAGCAACGTAGTCTAGGAAAAGGTGTCAATTCAACAGCGCACTGATGTGTTTCAGATCCGCGGACAGCAACCACTATCCAACACGCGAGAAAGCACATTTGTTATAAAATAAAATCATTTTTATTAGTGTTGCACAATTGTTCTTATGTAATAAACTCAGCAAAAAAAGAAACTTTCCTTTTTCAGGACCCTGTCTAATTTGTAAATATCCAAATAACTTCACAGATCTTCATTGTAAAGGGTTCAATGAACCATAAACAATTAATAAACATGCACCTGTGGAACGGTCGTTAAGACACTAACAGCTTACAGACGGTAGGCAATTAAGGTCAGTTATGAAAACTTAGGACACTAAAGAGGCCTTTCTAATGACTCTGAAAAACTCCAAAAGAAAGATGCCCAGGGTCCCTGCTCATCTGCGTGAACGTGCCTTAGGCATGCTGCAAGGAGACATGAGGACTGCAGATGTGGCCAGGGAAATAAACTGCAACTGTGAGACGCCTAAGACAGCGCTACAGGGAGACAGGGCGGACAGCTGATCGTCCTCGCAGTGGCAGACCACGTGTAACAACACCTGCACAGGATCGGTATAGCCGAACATCACACCTGCGGGACAGGTACAGGATGGCAACAACAACTGCCCGAGTTACACCAGGAACGCACAATCCCTCCATCAGTGCTCACACTGTCCGCAATAGGCTGAGAGAGGCTGGACTGAGGGCTTGTAGGTCTGTTTTAAGGCAGGTCCTCACCGGCAACAACGTTGCCTATGGGCACAAACCCAGCGTCGCTGGACCAGACAGGACTGGTGGTCGGATTCGCATTTATCGTCGAAGGTATGAGCATTACACCGAGGCCTGTACTCTGGAGCGGGATCGATTTGGAGGTGGAGGGTCTGTCATGGTCTGGGGCGGTGTGTCACAGGAACATCGGACTGAACTTGTCATTGCAGGCAATCTCAACGCTGTACGTTACAGGGAAGACATCCTCCTCATGTGGTACCCTTCCTGCAGGCTCATCCTGACATGACCCTCCAACATGACAAAGCCACCAGCCATACTGCTCGTTCTGTGCGTGATTTCCTGCAAGACAGGAATGTCAGTGTTCTGCCATGGCCAGCGAAGAGCCCGGATCTCAATCCCATTGAGCACGTCTGGGACATGTTGGACCGGAGGGTGAGGGCTAGGGCCATTCCCCCTAGAAATGTCCGGGAACTTGCAGGTGCCTTGGTGGAAGAGTGGGGTAACATCTCACAGCAAGAACTGGCAAATCTGGTGCAGTCCATGAGGAGTTTATAACCATATAGAATTTCAGTTGCACATTTTAGAGTGATGGACTGTGCCATCCCTACGACCTCCACGATGGATTAGTCCACTCAGACAGGCGTGAATCAGAAACGTTCGTTTTTTTCCTACTGCTCGACTAAAGAAATGTCGTTCGACCAACAGCCTATTGAACAAACAATCGCCCAGCCTACTAAATGGGTCAGCCCTAAAAGAGAGACAGAGTCTAACTGTTTAAATGTCCCAGATTATGGGATGCAGTTTGTAACATGCCATTACCAATTGCCATTTTGTAGACAAAAGATTGCAATGTTTGTATTTTGTGGCACGGAATTATTTTTTTACATAATACAGCATGTTCCAAATGATTCCCCATAGCAGGTGTGGTGAACCGTGACTGCTCCTACCTCGTCGGCCAGTAGGGAGAGCTCACTAGTGTCGTGGGCGTCGTAGTCATACAGGACCTTGGCCTTGCGGTGGCCTGTGGAAGGCTGCTGCACATCCTGGATTTTCAGCGGGCCAGAAGGCTCCCGAGCGATGCCAGGGGTGGAGGTGGAGGCCAGGCATGGGGGTGAGACCCCTGGCAGGGTGGCAGAGGAGACGGGGGAGGGGGATGTGGCGGAGGTGGACGGGTTGGCGTTCGAGGCAAAAGAGTTTGGGTACCTGGGGTCGGGTTACGGGAGAGGGGAAGAAGAGGGGGTCATAAGTGATAAATTAGGGTGCTAAGGTGATAAAGGAATATTATTTCCCAAGCAAGTACATATTTAGAATGTACAATACCTCCAGAAAGTATTCATACCCCTTCACTTATTCCACAATTTGTTGTCTTACAGCCTGAATTCAAATTGGATTAAGGATTTTTTGTTTTACCCATCTATACACAATACCCCATAATTGCAAAGTACAATTTTTTGTTGTTGAATCTTTGAAAATGTTTTGAAAATGAAATACAGAAAGATCTCATTTACGTATTTGTAAATATTTGTAAATACTTTGTAGAAGCACCTTTGGCAGCGATTACAGCTGTGAGTCTTTCTGGGTAAGTCTAAGAGCTTTCCGAACCTGGATTGTGCAACATTTGCCATTATTCTTAAACAAATCATTCAAGCTTTGTCAAATTGGTTGTTGATTGTTGCTAGACAACCATTTTAAGGTATTGCTATAGATTTTCAAGTAGATTTAAGTCAAAATTGTAGGAACTCAGGAACATTCACTATCTTCTTAGTAAGAAACTCCAGTGTAGATTTGTCCTTGTGTTTTAGATTATTGTCCTACTGAAAGCTCAATTCATCTCCCAGTGTCTGGTAGAAAGCAGACTGATCCAGGTTTTCCTGTAGGATTTTGCCTGTGCTTAACTCCATTCAATTTCTTTTTATCCTGAAAAACTCCCCGGTCCTTAACGATTACAATCATACCCATTACATGATGCAGCCACCACTATGCTTGAAAATAAGGAGAGTGGTACACAGGAGTGGAGGCCCCTCAGTGAATTTCATAAAATTTAAAATAGTGAAATATTTTTAAAAAATTATGCATTTTAGATAAAACTATGCTAAATATATTCACTTCACCAAATAATTGATTAAAACGCACTGATTTGTAATGAAGGTCATGCTGTGTTACCTAGCTAGCTATGGTTATCCAACACTGGAACTCTTCCAAGTCAAGGTAACCTTTTGGTTTAATTAATTTATTGCCACCGGGGCCTGCCGGTGTAACCTTGATTACAAAAATGTCTCTCGACCTGTGCATCTACGTTGTAAACTTTCATTCATAGGCTAGGTTTCAGCAACCTCATGATGGGAATAGGGAAAAATGTTGTATCATGTAAATCATATCAAAAGTTTATTTTTCACGTGCGCCGAATACGACGTAGACCTTAGTGAAATGCTTACTTACAGGCCCTAACCAACAGTTCAATTTTTAAAGTTAAAAAAAGGTATTAGGTGAACAATAGATAAGTAAAGAAATAAAAACAATAGCAAAAAGACAGTGAAAAATAACAGTAGCGAGGCTATATACAGTAGCGAGGTTATAACAGTAGCAAGGCTATATACAGGCACCGGTTAGTCGGGCTATTTGAGGTAGTATGTACATGTAAGTATGGTTAAAGTGACTATGCTTAGATGATAAACAGAGTAGCAGTAGCGTAAAAGAGGGGTTGGCGGGTGGCGGGACACAATGCAGATATTCCGGGTAGCCAAAGTGCGGGGGCACCGGTTAGTCAGGCTAATTGAGGTAGTATGTACATGTAGGTATGGTTAAAGTGACTATGCATATATGATAAACAGAGTAGCAGCAGCATAAAGAGGGGTTGGGGGGCAGGACAATGCAAATAGTCCGGGTAAAAGCTGTTGAGAAGCCTTTTGGTCGTAGACTTGGCGCTCCGGTACCGCTTGCCATACGGTAGTAGAGAGAACAGTCTATGACTGGGATGGCTGGGGTCTTTGACAATTTTTAGGGCAATTTTTGTAGGTCCTGGATGGCAGGCAGCTTAGCCCCAGTGATGTACTGGGCCGTACTCACTACCCTCTGTAGTGCCTTGCAGTCGGAGGCCAAGCAGTTGCCATTCCAAGCGGTGATGCAACCAGTCAGGATGCTCTCGATGTTGCAGCTGTAGAGCCTTTTGAGGATCTGAGGACCCATTTTAGTTTCCTGAGGGGGAATAGGCTTTGTCGTGCACTATTCACGACTGTCTTGGTGTGTTTGGACCATTCTAGTTTGTTGGTGATGTGGACATCAACCTGCTCCACTGCAGCCCCGTCGATGAGAATGGGGGCGTGCTCGGTCCTCCTTTTCCTGTAGTCCACAATCATCTCCTTTGTCTTGATTACATTGAGGAATAGGTTGTTATACTGGCACCACCCAGCCAGGTCTCGGACATCCCTACATGCTGTCTCGTCTGCAAGGTGACTGAGCACACACCCCAGAGGGGCTCCAGTGTTGACGATCTGCGTGGCGGATGTGTTGCTAACTACCCTTACTACCTGGGGGCGGTCTGTAAGGAAGTCCAGGATCCAGTGATCCTTAGTGATGAGCTTTGATGGTACCATGGTGTTGAACGCTGAGCTGTAGTCAATGAATAGCATTCTCACGTAGGTGTTCTTTTTGTCCAGGTGGGAAAGGGCAGTATGGAGTGCTATAGAGATTGCATCATCTGTGGATCTGTTCGGGCGGTATGCAAATTGGTGTGGCACTTCATGGCTACAAACGTGAGTGCTACGGGTCGGTGGTCATTTAGGCAGGTTGCCTTAGTGTTCTTGGGAACAGGGAACTATGGTGGTCTGCTTGAAACATGTTGGTATTACAGACTCAATCAGGGACATGTTGAAAATGTCAGTGAAGACACCTGCCAGATGGTCAGCACATGCCTGGAGCACACGTCCTGGTAATCCGTCTGGCCCCGCGGCCTTGTGACCAGTTTAAGCTACGGCTACGGAGAGTGTGATCACACAGTCATCCGGAACAGCTGATGCTCTCATGCATGTTTCAGTGTTACTTGCCTCGAAGCGAGCATAAACGTGATTTAGCTCCTCTGGTAGGCTCGTGTCACTGAGCAGCTCACGGCTGTGTTTCCCTTTGTAGTCTAATAGTTTGCAAGCCCTGCCACATCCGACGAGCGTTGGAGCTGATGTAGTATGATTCAATCATAGCCCGGTATTGTCGCTTTGCCTGTTTGATGGTTCGTCAGAGGGCATAGCAGGATTTCTTATTAGCTTCCGGGTTAGAGTCCTGCTCCTTGAAAGCGGCAGCTCTACCCTTTAGCTCAGTGCGAATGTTGCCTGTAATCCATGGTTTCTGGTTGGGGTATGTATGTACAGTCACTATGGGGACGACGTCCTCGATGCACTTATTGATGAAGCTGGTGACTGATGTGGTATACTCCTCAATGCAATCGGAAGAATCCCGGAACATGTTCCAGTCTGTGATAGCAAAACAGTCCTGTAGTTTAGCATCTGCTTCATCTGACCACTTTTTTTTTTATAGACCGAGTCACTGGTGGTTGCTGCTTTAATTTTTGCTTGTAAGCAGGAATCAGGAGGATATGATTGTGGTCAGATTTACGAAATGGAGGGCGAGGGAGAGCTTTGTATGCGTCTCTGTGTGTGGATTACTGGTGATCTAGAATGTTTTTCCCTCTGGTTGCGCATTTAACATGTTGATAGAAGGTTAGGTAAAACTGATTTAAGTTTCCCTGCATTAAAGTCCCCGGCCACTAGGAGCACCGCCTCTGGGTAAGTGGTTTCCTGTTTGCATATTTCCTTCAAACAAAAAATCTTTGTCTAATCCGAGGTGAGTGATCGCTGTCCTGATATCCATTAGCTTTTTTTTGCCGTAAGATACGGTGGCAGAAACATTTTGTACAAAATAAGTTACAAATAACACAAAACAACCCACACATAATAGCACAATTGGTTAGGCGCCCATAAAACTGCTGCCATTTCTTCCCGGTGCCATTTTATACAGGTAGTAGCCTAAACCTATAGATGTTACATTGATCTGGGTGAATGGAATATGAATTAACATGCTGTAAAAAAATTAAATAAGGCCATGCTCATTAAAAAAATTATCGTCCTCCCTCATCTTAAAACGGCACCAATCGCCACTGGTACTTAGTAAAATGTTGTATTAGATTTGCCCGAAACATAACACTTTGTATTCAGGACAAAAAGTTAATTGATTTGCCACATTTTTTGCATTATTACTTTAGTGCCTTGTTGCAAACAGGATGCATGTTTTGGAATATTTTTATTCTGAATAGGCTTCCTTCTTTTCCCTCTGTTAATTAGGTTAGTATTGTGGAGTAACTACAATGGTGTTGAGCCATCCTCAGTTTTCTCCTATCACAGCCATTGAACACTAACTGTTTAAAAGGTAAACATTGGCCTCATGGGGAAATTCCTGAGCAGTTTCCTTCCTCTCCGGAAACGGAGATAGGAAAGATGCCTGTATCTTTGTAGTGGGTGTGTTGATACACAGTGGGTGTGTTGATACACCAGCCAAAGTGCAATTAATAACTACACCATGCTCAAAGGGATATTCAATGTCTGTTTATTTTTGTATTTTTTCCCCATCTACCAAAAGGTGCCCTTCATTGCGAGGCTTTGGAAAACCTCCCTGATCATAGTGGCTAAATCTGTGTTTGAAATTCACTGCTTGACTTGGGGACCTTACAGACAATTGTATGTGTGGTGTACAGAGATGAGGTAGTCAAAATCATATTAAACACTATTATTGCACACAGAGTGTGTCCATGCAATTTATTATGTGAAATTTTTACTCCTGAACTTATTTATGCTTGCTATAACAAAGGGGTTGAATATTTAGACTAAAGACATTTCAGCTTTTCATTTTTAATTAATTTGTAAAAATATTGAAAAATATAATTCCCCTTTGACATTATGAGGGTATTGTATGTAGGCCAGTGACACATTTGAATCTATTTTAAATTCAAGCTGTAACACAACAAATTTGTATTGAAAAAATTCAAGGGGTGTGAATACTTTCTGAAGGCACTGTATTCACAAATACGCACAAATCACTCCTAAAACAGAAACTCAACACAACAAACAACACTATCAACAACAACACTAGTTACTTACGTATCGCTGTTAGCACTGCCAGCAGAGAGAAAAAAGGGAAATGTTGAAGAATTGTCCCATGTATGTAAACAAAGCCACTTCAACCCACTCATAAGGGTGATGATTCATCCAACCTCCTTAGTAAAGTGCTCACCTGCTCAGTTCTTTCTGCAGCTCCTGCATGTACTGGTGGCACTGGGCATAGTATGTAGCCTGGGCCTCCACAAACTCATGCAGGCAGCGCAGGTGGTTGACCTACCAGGGAAAGACAAGAAACAAGTTGTACCTCCAAAAGCCTGGTTTCACACATTCAATGGTTTTCACAATGATTGTTACTAAACCGCAACATTATAGTTTATATTTGTTGGAGCAAAATTGTCTGAATACTTCTCCCATCTGTTTAGGCTCTGAAGATCTAATCACTCACCCATCTTAGACACATAGGTTGTGGGAACTGGTTAGAACCTGCTTTTTTGTTTGTTTGACTGCTTTACTGGAGTAGAGCTACCCCTGATCTCTACCCCTGATCCAGCATCCTCCCCAGACCTAGTGCTGTTTCCCTAGGTCTGGGCTTTCCGTGACTAGTGTGTGTGTGATGTCTCTGTACTCACGTGTGTACTGCTGATGCCCTCCAGTAGCAGCCGGGTGACCTCGGCCTGTCTGTCAAACTCTGTCTGAGCCACACGCAGCTCCTGCTCCGCCTATAGGAGAAGAGGGGAGAGACCACATGAACACCCACATACACTGAGTGTACAAAACATTAAGTACACATTCCTAATATTGAGTTGCTCCTGTTTAAAGGCCTCCTGGGCAATATACAGTGTTCCTCACAGAGTTCCCTGAATTCCTATCGGACCTTGTAGTCATGGCAGACAATATTCAAACTTTTGGTGACTTTAATATACACATGTAAAAGTCCACAGACCCACTCCAAAAGGCTTTCGGAGCCATCCTCGACTCAGTGGGTTTTGTCCAACTAATCTCCGGACCTACTCACTGCCACAGTCATACTCTGAACCTAGTTTTGTCCCGTGGAATAAATGTTGTGGATCTTAATGTTTTTCCTCATAATCCTGGACTATCGGACCACCATTTTGTTACGTTTGCAATCACAACAAATAATCTGCTCAGACCCCAACCAAGGATCATCAAAAGTCATGCTATAAATTCTCTTACAACCCAAATATTCCTAGATGCCCTTCCAGACACCCTCCGCCTACCCAAGGACGTCAGAGGACAAAAATCAGTTAACCACCTAACTAAGGAACTCAATTTAACCTTGCGCAACACCCTAGATGTAGTCGCACCCCTAAAAACAAAAAACATTTGTCATAAGAAACTAGCTCCCTGGTATACAGAAAATACCCGAGCTCTGAAGCAAGCTTCCAGAAAATTGGAACGGCAATGGCACCACACCAAACTGGAAGTCTTCTGACTAGCTTGGAAAGACAATACCGTGCAGTATCGAAGAGCCCTCACTGCTGCTCGATCATCCTATTTTTCCAACTTAATTGAGGAAAATAAGAACAATCCAAAATTTATTTTTGATACTGTCGTAAAGCTAACTAAAAAGCAGCATTCCTCAAGTGAGGATGGCTTTCACTTCAGCAGTGATACATTCATGAACTTCTTTGAGGAAAAGATCATGATCATTAGAAAGCAAATTACGGACTCCTCTTTAAATCTGCGTATTCCTCCAAAGCTCAGCTGTCCTGAGTCTTCACAACTCTGCCAGGACCTAGGATCAAGGGAGACACTAGTACTATATCGCATGACACATTGATGAAAATAATCATGGCCTCTAAACCGTCAAGCTGCATACTGGATCCCATTCCAACTAAACTACCTTAAGAGCTGCTTCCTGTGCTTGGCCCTCCTATGTTGAACATAATAAACATCTCTCTATCCACCGGATGTGTACCAAACTCACTAAAAGTGGCAGTAATAAAGCCTCTCTTGAAAAAGCCAAACCTTGACCCAGAAAATATAAAAAACTATCGGCCTATATCGAATCTCCCATTCTTCTACAAAAAGGTTAGAAAAACTCACTGCCTTCCTGAAGACAATGTATATGAAACGCTTCAGTCTGGTTTAAGACCCCATCATAGCACCGAGACTGCACTTGTGAAGGTGGTAAATTACCTTTTAATGGCATCAGACCGAGGGTCTGCATCTGTCCTTATGCTCCTAGACCTTAGTGCTGCTTTTGATACCATCGATGACCACATTCTTTTGGAGAGATTGGAAACCCAAATTGGTCTACACGGACAAGTTCTGGCCTGGTTTAGATCTTATCACTGGGAAAGATATCTGTTTGTATCTGTGGATGGTTTGTCCTCTGACAAATCAACTGTACATTTCAGTGTTCCTCAAGGTTCCGTTTTAGGACCACTATTGTTTTCACTGTATATTTTACCTCTTGGTGATGTCATTCGGGAACATAATGTTAACTTTCACTGCTATGCGGATGACACACAGCTCTACATTTCGATGAAACATGGTGAAGCCCCAAAATTGCCTTCCCTGTAAGTGTTTCAGACATAAGGAAGTGGATGGCTGCATAAGTTCTACTTTTAAACTCGGACAAAACAAAGATGCTTGTTCTAGGTCCCAAGAAACAAAGAGATTTTCTGTTAAATCTGACAATTAATCTTGATGGTGGTACAGTCGTCTCAAATAAAACTGAAGGACCTCGGCGTTACTCTGGACCCTGATCTCTCTTTTGACGAACATATCAAAACTGTTTCAAGGACAGCTTTTTTCCATCTACGTAACATTGCAAAAATCAGAAACTTTGTCCAAAAATTATGCAGAAAAATGAATCCATGCTTTTGTCACTTCTAGGTTAGACTACTGTAATGCTCTACTTTCCGGCTACCCGGATAAAGTACTAAATAAACTTCAGTTAGTGCTAAACACGGCTGCTAGAATCTTGACTAGAACCAAAAAATTTGATCATATTACTCCAGTGCTAGCCTTTCTACACTGGCTTCCTGTTAAGGAAAGGGCTGATTTCAAGTTTTTACTGCTAACCTACAAAGCATTAAATGGGCTTGCTCCTACCCGATCTTTCCAATTTGGTCCTGCTGTACATACTTACATGTACGCTACGGTCACAAGACGCAGGCCTCCTTACTGTCCCTAGAATTTCTAAGCAAACAGCTGGAGGCAGGGCTTTCTCCCATAGAGCTCAATTTTTATGGAATGGTCTGCCTACCCATGTGAGAGATGCAGACTCGGTCTCAACCTTTAAGTCTTTACTGAAGACTTATCTCTTCAGTAGATCCTATGATTGAGTGTAGTCTAGCCCAGGAGTGTGAAGGTGAACGGAAAGGCACTGGAGCAACGAACCGCCCTTGCTGTCTCTGCCTGGCCGGTTCCCCTCTCTCCACTGGGATTCTCTGCCTCTAACACACAGGTGTCAAGCTCATTCCACGGGGGGCAGAGTGTCTGCGGGTTTTCGCTCCTCCCTTGTACTTGATTGATGAATTAACATCACTAATTAGTTAGGAACTCCCCACACCTGGTTGTCTAGGGCTTTATTGAAAGGAAAAAACAAAAACCTGCAGACACTAGGCCCTCCGTGGAATGAGTTTGACACCCCTGCTCTAACACCATTACAGGGGCTGAGTCACTGGCTTACTGGTGCTCTTCCATGCCGTCCCTAGGAGGGGTGCGTCACTTGAGTGGGTTGAGTCATTGACGTGATATTCCTGTCCGGGTTGGCGCCCCCCCTTGGGTTGTGCCATGGCGGAGATCTTTGTGGGCTATACTCGGCCTTATCTCAGGATGGTAAGTTGGTGGTTGAAGTTATCCCTCTAGTGTTGTGGGGGCTGTGCTTTGGTAAAGTGGGTGGGGTTATATCCTGCCTGTTTGGCCCTGTCCGGGGGTATCGTCGGACGGGGCCACAGTGTCTCCCGACCCCTCCTGTCTCAACCTCCAGTATTTATGCTGCAGTAGTTTATGTGTCGCGGAGCTAGGGTCAGTTTGTTATATCTGGAGTACTTCTCCTGTCTTATCCGGTGTCCTGTGTGAATTTAAGTATGCTCTCTCTAATTCTCTCTTTCTTTCTTTCTCAGAGGACCTGAGCCCTAGGACCATGCCTCAGGACTACCTGGCCTGATGACTCCTTGCTGTCCCCAGTCTACCTGGCCGTGCTGCTGCTCCAGTTTCAACTGTTCTGCCTGCGGCTATGGAACCCTGACCTGTTCACCGGATGCGCTACCTGTCCCAGACCTGCTGTTTTCAACTCTCTAGAGACAGCAGGAGCGGTAGAGATACTCTGAATGATCGGCTATGAAAAGCCAACTGACATTTACTCCTGAGGCACTGACCTGTTGAACCCTCGACAACCACTGTGTATTATTATTTGACCCTGCTGGCCATCTATGAATATTTGAACATCTTAGCCATGTTTTGTTATAATCTCCACCTGGCACAGCCAGAAGAGGACTGGCCACCCCTCATAGCCTGGTGCCTCTAGGTTTCTTCCTAGGTTCTGACCTTTCTAGGGAGTTTTTCCTAGCCACCGTGCTTCTACACCTGCATTGCTTGCTGTTTGGGGTTTGAGGCTGGGTTTCTGTACACCACTTAGTGACATCAACTGATGTAAGAAGGGCTTCATAAATAAATTTGATTGATTGAAATAAATTTGACCTAATATCATTACCCGTTCAAAGGCACTTACATATTTTGTCTTGCCCATTCACCCTCTGAATGGCACACATACACAATCCATCAATTGTCTCAAGGCTTAAAAATCCTTCTTTAACCTGTCTCCTACCCTTCATCTACTGATTGAAGTGGATTTAACAAGATACTTCAATAAGGGACCATAGCTTTTACCTAGATTCAGTCTATGACATGAAAAGAGCAGGTGTTCTTAATGTTTTGTACACTCAGTGTATATGCACACACATGCATGTACAGTGAGCTCCAAAAGTATTGGAACAATTACATTTATTTAGTTTTTGGGTCTGTACTCCAGCTTTAATTTCAGGGTATTTTCCTCCATATCAGGTGAACCATTTAGAAATTATAGCACGTTTTGTACATAGTCTCCCCATTTTAGGGGACCAAAAGCATTGGGACAAATTCACTAATGTGTATTAAAGTAGTAAAAAGTGATGTATTTGATCACATCATGATGTAGTGATGTCCCATATTCATAGCACGCAATGAATACATCAAGCTTGTGACTCTACAAATTTGTTGGATGCATTTGCTGTTTGTTTTGGTTGTGTTTCAGATTTTGTGCCCAATATTAATTAATGGTAGATAATGCATTGGAGTCACTTTTATTGTAAATAAAAATAGAATATGTTTCTAAACACTCTATTCTGATTTACAATAAAAGTGACTCCAAAATGACCCAATAAATGAATGGTAAATAATGTAAACCTATATGGATGATAATACCCTCAAATTTAAGCTGACAGTCTGTACTTTAACCTCATAGTCATTGTATCATTTCAAATACAAAGTGTTTTAGTTGACAGAGCCAAAACAAACCAAAAAATGTTTCACTGTCCAAATACTTTGAGGTCACTGGACACACACACACACACACACACACACCTAAAGATGTCTATGACCTTTTTAGGCTGTGTTGTTGAACACCAATCTTACTAAGTGATACTTACTTTGTCCACTTCCTCACTCCACAGCTAGAATAAGCAGCATGACAACAAGGGAGATAAGAGCAATTCTCAGACCAACAATGACAGCACACAACAGACATTTCTCCCCAGAGCAGTCTCATGAGTCTGTTTCAAGGGCAATGGCCCCACTCCCTTTGACTCATTGATATGATGAAAGCCTAGTAGCCATGTAGTAAGATGGCAGGAATCCCCCATAACAATAAAAGTCTAGTCATGTCTGGAAGAGGCCAATGATTTGAAAACATGAGTAAGTAATCAGATGATTTTGTTGAAACCACTGTTAGGTATGTGATGTGAGTCAAGAGTCACTTTTAAATGTAGGGCAGCAGTTCACACTGGACACAGGCATTAGTAACTAGCTATTCCATAACTGCATGTACTTATCAACTGTAATAGCCCTGTTACAGGGTATTTATTTCACGTTATTAGAACGCTTCTTACTCTACGATAAGTATAGCCAAATGACATTTCTGTGGGACTAGCAGAATTAAAATGAAAGGAGGACACGTAGTTTGTGTGGACAGTACAGACAGCATGTACACAGACAGCATGACAAAGCCCTGGGAAGTGCTCTATTGAGGGTTCAGCCAAACTGATGGGGAACATCATAGGAATATAATTAATTAGATTATATTTCTATGGGAAACATGCCCCTGGAATTCTAAGCAGCTAAGGAATTGATTCTCGAAGGAGAAATACAACCTCAATAAGGGCAAACGTGGGAGGATGTGAACACACACAGTGTTCTGGTCACGAAGGGGATTCAAATGTTTTGCTTTTCAACAACGGCCTTCTATACACAACCATCTGTTTGACAATTACAACGACAGAATCTCTCATTATGGACAAAGACACACAACACCGTGACACAACAACTGACAAAACAAATAATATAGTCCAACGTGTTGGACTGAAAAGAGAATGGCCAGGCACGTCTTCGTCGCTGGCATTCATCATAAACACAACTACCGCGAACAAGCCCTTCTCCTCCAATACAGACTGAAGAATGTGACAGAGTTACCTAACCAGTAGCGAAGACAGTGACAACATCAGGAGCAAAACAGATCTATGAAAGTGGAACGTAGGACCATTTTTGTTTGGCTAACTGCATGGTGGCAAAAATTAGGTAGATAAGAGATCCTAACACCTGCAATCTTCTGGCCAGTTGTCCACCAAAGGGCTATCTGCTATCCCGATATCTGGCTCCTGGGGTCATCCCTCGGAGACGAGGTCACCCCCCAATTCTAATTGAATAAACCTTTGTATTTGCATTCAGTCTATTGTTCGTTCAGTTAGGCCTCTCCATGATTGAACTAATTAATCAAGTCTGTGGTCAGTCAAATCAGGTGCTGAAGTTTGGCTGGATTCCATCAGAGCGTTGAGGTGATGGGGGGGCGGGGGGGGCTCCAATACATACACACCCTCTAAGGGCCTTGAGAACAGGCGATGGAGCAAGTAGCAACCTACTATACCACAGTACCATTGAGCTAGTACCTACACTGCTGAAAATAAAAGGTGCTTCATTGCAGTTTTATATAGCCATATATAATAAGCCATTTAGCAGACGCTTTTATCCAAAGCAACTTACAGTCATGCGAGCATACATTTTATGTATGGGTGGCTCCAGCAGGGATTAAACCCAATACCCTTGGTGTTGCAAGTGCCAAGCTCGACCGACTGAACCACACTGATCTGTATGAAACAAGCCATGGAACGCTTTTTGGTTCGGTATAGCACCATTTCTTCTAGCAGTGTAGGGCGGGGGTTGTATTCCATCTAGTATTGTTGATATAGGCTATGAACAGTGTAAACCTATTTATATATACCTTCCTCTGATCCATCACATTGGCCGACTCTTTGGAATCTTCCAGATCCCAACTATCCCAGCCACCACTGCTTTGCTGTTTTTAAGTTTAAATTTGAAGGTTTAATTTATTTGCACCAAAGAAAATAAGTGATAGACAACAATACAGATAAAACCAAATAAGTAAAAAACGGTGTGCAGGTTGGAAGACCAAGGGCTTATATAAAAACAATACCACAAAAAAATATATACAAGTATGATTTTTTTTTTTTTAAACGTTTGTTAAAACAGATAACAAAACCTTCTAACTATAAAAGTACAAATTAACTGATCAGAAATCACAAAAAATAATAAACAGTATATGTTTTGTTTAAATATGTGTGTGGATTGAGTGTGAGAGATGGGCTATATTTATAAAAAATAAAATAAAAAATGTTTTATATATATATATATATATATATATATATATATATATATATATATATATACACACATATATATATATCTATATATACATACATATATATACATACATACATGTATATATACATATATATACATATATATACATACATATATACATACATACATACATACATACATACATACATACATATATATAAGTAATCTCCTCCATATAGTTAAATAAAGGATATATATATATATATATATATATATAAGTAA